>NC_084843.1:72342565-72972565 GCF_033115175.1 Lepus europaeus | reverse complement strand
AAATTTACATATTCTATAGACAACTTTTCCTCCTCTCTTCTTATGACTTTAAGTTGAAATTCACGTAATATAAAACTCACCATTTAAAAGTGAACAGTTCCATGGCATTTTTGTTTAAGATTTAATTATTTACTTGAAAGTCAGAGTTATGGAGAGAGAAGGAGAGTTAGAGAGAGAGAGATCTTCTGTCCGCTGGTTCACTCCCCAGTAGGCCACGATGGCCGGAGTTGCACTGATCCGAAGCCAGGAGCAAAGAGCTTCCTCCAGGTCTCCCACACCGGTGCAGGGGCCCAAGGACTTGGGTCATCTTCCACTGTTTTCCCAGGCCATAGCAGAGAGCTGGATCAGAAGTGGAGCAGCCGGGACTTGAACTGGCGCCATGTGGGTTGTTGGCACCCAGGCGGCAGCCCTACCCGCTACACCACAGCCCCGGCCCCTTCATGGCATTTAATACATTCATAATGCTGAGTAGCCACTACCTCTATTGCAGCGCTAAATGGTTATGTCTCACGGGGAGTGACCTGGAATTACAAGATTTAAGAATGAGAAACAAAACCTTCTGGGAAGGAGATACATGTGTGGATCTCTCAAAAGCAGCACTGCTTAGAGGGTAGCTGTTTTCTTTGTGTGAATGCTCACCGAAGAGAATCCCCAGATAGGAGCTTTCATTAATCAGGCCAACAAAATGGTAGCATTGTGAAGATAGTGGACACTTTTCCTCAGCCACAAAAGTACTTGTTTACAGATACCAAGAGCCGAAGTGGCCAGATCTGCAAGGATCAGGGATACATAGGGATGCCATAGCACAGGTTCTCCCTGATCCACTCTAACCTGGCCGTGTTTTCTTTTGTGTGTCTACGTGCCAATGACAGAGATCAGTGCTGAGCCTCCAATACAGCAGCGGTCTACAGGGGAATCAGCCAGCTCCTCAGTAGCAGGTTAATTACAATGACCCCATCCGCCATGATTGGACCTTCCATCAGGGCTGTGTTTATAGCCACTGCAGAGCCTTTTGCCTTGTATACGGATTTGCTTTAATATCCTAATGCTTCTGCCAGCATTGCCATCCAAATGCTTATGAAATATCCTATTCACTATGCTTTTATCCCAAATAACACTTGTTTCTTACTATAGGACTCATTTATATACTTCTTTCCAAGGTTGTTTTATCAATATATGTTCCCACTGGGAGTGGATGAGAACCTCCATTGCTGCACCTCCTCACCAGGGCTAGCTATTGTTCAGCCCAATTTATGGAATTTCTAGTGAAAGTGAAAATGAAAATACCTATAGCTTAGCAACTTATTTCATCAGTGGAGACTCTAAATGCTCTGGAGGGAGTTCATGAGAAGATACACACACACGAATGTCCTTAATAGCAGCATTTGTGTTAGCAAACAGATCTAAACAATCATAAGTGCATACATAGTACGATTGATAAATAAACATTGGTATACTCACGCAGTGCAATACTGGGCATTAGGGAAAATAAATTAGAATTATACACTGCAGTGTGAGTAAATCTCAAGAACAATACTGAGCTGAAGAACTGGCTGTAAGAAAATATCTATATTATGATTCTGTTTATATAAAGTTCCAGGACAGAAAATGTAAGCATATTTTTAAGGAAATACAGACAAACATTAGGACCTTCAAAAAAGGGGAAGAGAATGGTTAATACAAAATTCTGATAGAATTCCAATAAGAGGGTGATAAAGGGGGGAAGGCACACATATGCTGTACAAGTCTGTTGTTAAAGCTGAGTGGTAGCTGTGCGAACATTTATTTTATTTTATTTTATTCATTATTGACTCTGTGTTTGATCACAGACTGCCCCTTTTACTGGGGTTACTGTTGATGTCCCAAATTCACAAACCTCCTGATACAGTTCTCCACTCCTTTCCTGAAAATTTCTCACCTGCTGCTTTAACAATGGGTCTGATTATATGCTTAAATTTTCTGTTTTTTGTAGTTATTTATTTATTTGAGAAGCAGACTTACAGAGAGAGGGAGAGACAGAGAGAGAGAGAGAGAGAGAGAGAGAGAGAGAGAGATCTTTCATCTGCTGGTTCACTCCCCAAATGGCCATAATGGCCAGAGCTAGGCCCATGCAAAGCCAGGAGCCAGGAGCTTCTTCTGAGTCTCCCATATGGGTGCAGGGGTCTGAGCACTTGGGCCATCCTACACTGCTGTCCCAGGCCAATAGCAGAGAACTGGATTGGAAGTGGAGCAGCCTGGACAGGAACCGGTGCCCATATGGGATGCTGACGCTGCAGGCAAATGCTTAACCTCCTACACCACAGTGCCAGCCCCTGAAGTTTGTTTTCTTTGGAGAGTTGCTTAAACTTAGCCCTGCACAGGTGCAGAAGGAATGCAGAACAGAGACTACAAGTCATGCATCCTGAGCATGCACACACACACACACACAGAAACACCTTCCAGAGTCCTAGCCTGCAGAACAAGAGACCAGGGCGTGGCTGTGTTTGAGGCACTAGTGCCCCTCAGAGCGAGGGAACCACTGACCAGGCAAAGATGGAACTGGGTCCATCCAGGCAAACTTTACCACAAATGGCCTGATTCAAATCCCTCCAATGAGAACATGCCTTGTCTGCTTCTCCATATTAGCTCTTCCCACACAGTTCATAAATCTCCCCCCAGACCCCTGTCAGGGAATCAGATTTAGGTCTGACCCTCACACAGCACTGGTTGCTCCTACCAATAAAACTTTTTTTATTTCCAAAAGACCAGTGTCCCTGACTGAGCTCTGTATACACTGAGCCATGAACCCACCTTACCAGGTAACTCATTCACCGAACCCTTTCCTCTTCTAAGATACATAGAGCTCAGCATTTCCCAGCCTCTTCACCATTGCAAGGACCCACAGCATCAGCTCTGGTCAATGAACTGTGAGGTCAGGTAAGGTGTATCACCTCCAGGGCTGGGACAGCAAACACTGCCATATGACCTATCTGGCATGCTTTGCCCTGTCCTGTTGGCTGGGCCAGAAAATGGAGAAAACCCGGACTTCCTGAGTTACACTGCTGAAGTGGGTGACCCCAGAGAACTCTGCACCTGCTGTGGACTTTGTGAGTGAAAATTGTCATTTGTGTGTTAAGCTGCTGAGACATAGGCATGCGTTACGGCAACACAAACTAGCATTTCCTGTTTAATACCATGGACTTAAGTGATTTTTTTATTTATTCTTGTGCATATAGTCAGTTTTCCAGTATAAAAAAGGAAGTTCATGCTCAGGAGACAGACCTGCAGAGAGAAGTTGTGAGTGGCAGAATCACACACAGTCCATTCCCTCCCCAGGCAGCCTCCTTACTGGAGTAGCTTCATCCTAGGAGACTCAGTAGCTTCACTGAAAGTAGTGATGATGATGATGATGATATTCTTAGTGATAAACAGGCTCTAGGAAAACTTGAGAGGTCAAGGTATCCCAATAGCACTAAGCAAGCAATAGTGCCACAGAAATGTATTGTACACTTAAGGCTCCCAGATTCAAAAGAGCCTCAAATTCAGCCAAACTTGGTTCTTCTAAAGATGTAATATTCACCACCTTCTTCTAAAAAGACATTAGGCATACAAACATCATCAGTGACATGTGACATGCATGTATAGCAGAGAGAGAGAGAGAGAGAGAGAGAGAGAGAGAGAGAGAGAGAGAGAGAATTTTCTGTTAGTTCACTCCTCAGATTCCTGCAACAGTTGGAACTTGGCCAGGCTGAAGCCAGAAAACTGGAACTTCACCCAAGGCTCTTGCATGGGTGGCAGGGACTTCACCCAAGGCTCTTGCATGGGTGGCAGGGACCCAGGGACTTGAGCCGTCACTGCTGCCTCCCAGAGTGCACATTAGCAGGAAGCTGGAATTGGGAGTGGAGCCGAGACCTGCGCCCAGGCACCAGCATACGAGAAGCAGGCACTCCTGGCAGTGTCTCTGCTGCTGCACCAAACTCCCTGTTCTTTAAAATTTAAATACATTGGTTCAAAGTGTATGCTTTTCCATTCTGAAGTTTGATATTTCCCCATAGATTTATAATTATCTAGAGAAAGAAATGAGGGTCTGGTCCATGGAACTCATCTTTTGAGGTGAAGATGAGCTGGGGACACATTCCCCTCCTTTCCACTACTCACAGAAACGGTGTTCCTGGGATCCACCCCGGCACGTGCTCACAGCCAGTCTCTGGGCTCAGCCCACCCTGTCCTCTGGGGTTCCCACCGGGGCATCCCACTCCTCTGGATCCTGCTGTCTCCCCACCCTCTGGACAAATGCAGATCTGAGAGGGAGATGCTGGCTCATGCTACTCCCTGCTCTGTGCACGTCTCCCTACTTCAGAGCTGAAAAGAAACCATGAGGATGTGGCACTATGTGCATGTCCACAATATCTGCTTGTTCTGCAGGGTCCCATGGCTTATAACTCACTTCTCATTCACACGAACAAGTGTACTTGTTTAAGGTTAATAACCCAGCAGCTTAGAAGACATCTGGAGTTTGAAATCAAGCAACTATGAATGGGAAGTCTGTGAAGCCACCTTGATTGTGGTGCTCGGGAGCATCCGCAGCAACCAACTCACCCTTCGGCACCAATGCAACCGGGAAGAATTTATGCCCTCTGGCTAATTTGTACTTTGAAAAACATGTCTCCAAGTCTTCTCATTCCAGTTGGTGGCTCTCAGGTTTTTAAAATGATGCACATCATGACTCAACTTGTTGCAGGTGCAGAAAGTGAGCTGAAGTCTTGCTGGGATGCAAGACTTTGAATGAACTGCTCTGAAAGAGTGGACTGAAATGGATAACAAAGAGAGCCATGCTGGTCTGCAACAAAGATACAAATCAAGTGCTTCCTTGGCCAAGCACAATTAAAAGTAGCAGCTTTTTGATGACACTACAAGTGATATGTCATCAGTTTTCTCATTTCTTCCTCACTTTATTTATTTATTTATTTTTTGACAGGTAGAGTGGACAGTGAGAGAGACAGAGAGAGAAAGGTCTTCCTTTTCTGTTGGTTCACCCCTCAATGGCTGCTGCAGCTGGCGCGCTGCGGCCGGTGCACCACACTGATCCGAAGCCAGGAGCCAGGTGCTTCTCCTGGTCTCCCATGTGGGTGCAGGGCACAAGGACTTGGGCCATCCTTCACTGCACTCCCGGGCCACAGCAGAGAGCTGGACAGGAAGAGGAGTGACTGGGACAGAATTCAGCGCCCCAACTGGGACTAGAATCTGGTGTGCTGGTGCTGCAGGTGGAGGATTAGCCTATTGAGCTGCGGCGCCGGCCTTTCTTCCTCATTTTAAGATGCTGTGAAATGTGAGCTTTCCTCTCCATTCCCCTTTCAATCTTGATTACAGCCTTTCCTGTTTGCAAGAGGGGTCCTGATTTAATGCAGCCACCTCAATATGATATTGAGACTAAAAGCCCCACATTGAATTACATCAAAGACTTACTCTTTATATTCCTGGACCTGGGATGCTCATCTACTCTTTCTTACTGCAGAATTTTATGTTGAATTTTACTTCCCTATTTAATTTCCTATTTTTCTCCTCTGGAAATAATTTTTATAAATTTTTAAATGATGCCTAGTAGGTCCAATACTTTTTAGAAAGCCGAGTTATGATAGACCAGAATGGAAGTTGTGTGTATCCATCCTCACCTTTCTGTCTGATCCTATAAGGATATGTATACACATGTGTGCAAGCACATACACACATCTGTACATGGGTGCATTCGTGTTGTATTGTTTTACAGAAGCACACACATACTATTCACAAGCCTCCGCACCTTGATATTTTTCACCCAGGGATGCCTTAAGGTCATCCCAGCTCTGACCCACACACATGTACCTAATGCTTCTTTTTTAACACTGGCACAAAATTCATTCGTGAAATGCCCTGTGGCTTCATCCACTGCCCACCTTCCGGTGGCTGCTACTCTCTTTGCCCTGGATTCTGTATTTCATGGAAGTGGGGCCCAGGGAACATTTGTTGAGGAAAAAAATAGAGAAAAATGTGAACAAAGAAGACAAGGAGAAAGCAAGGGAGTGGGGAGAGGGGGAGAAGAAAGAGAAAAAGAAAGATATCAAGTTGAAGAAAGGAAAGATGAAAATTTGTTAAGGATCCTTTAGAAACAAGAGTGATTAATTTTTATATTTCCCAAGAAGGTGTTGTTGGTCCCTGAGTCCATCACAAATGCCATGTTTTGGGAAGGGGTGGGGGCCCCTGCAATGAAGAATAGTCTTCTCTCTTCTCACTTATTTTTTCAAAAGGCCTATTTGGATTTAAAGCTTTGATCTTTCACTCGTGAGTTGGTTCACCTTAGAAAGCTGGTCTAGGACTTCTGGGTTTGTTCCCCCCAGCTGTAATATGGGGCTATCAGCTGGGAAAGCAACCACCTGGTAGAGAAACAATGGCTGTTTGCACTCAGGTCAGAAGGGACACATCTCCCTGCTCCTGTCTCCTGGGCTGGGCCAAGTCATTGGACCCCACCTGCCTTCCTGAAGTGCTTTACCCCGAGGATGCGAGAAATAGAGGAGCTGGAGCCGAGTGAACACTGGCTGTCTCCTCACAGTCAGCTCAAGAACATGTGAATCGTGGGGTTTCTTGGCTCATTGCCATGTGTTGTGAGCACACCAGAACATTATGCTCTGAGTAACTGCTTTGGGGTCTGCTTGTCTCTAGATTCTGTAAACCAGTTTGCCCTGACAGCTAATTAAGAAAGGATCATTTGTGTTCGTATAGAACACAAACAGAAACTAAGTGTGTGCTCTGTGTGTACAGAGCATCAGAAGATCAAGAACAGAGTCCACTTGAAAGCAATGCTCCAGGTAGAGAAGGGTGTGCAAAGCAGAAGAAGAGAATCACCCTATTCTGAGCACACCTCTGTGAGGAGAACTTGCCAAGCCGATTGCCACACTCGGTACCTCCAGCCAAGTGTCTGGAAATCCGCAGCTGGTGGCTCAAACTGGCACCTTCCACGGTCGTTCCTCTGAGCCTCCTCCCTGCTGTAACAGGGTCTCTTCAGCCCTGTGGCCCTGCCTCTCCCACCCCACATCATCTTCATCTGGATTCTGTGGAATGACCTAGCTCCTCCTAGACTCCAGCTGTGGCGCCTTTGCTGCCTGTTACTCACACTTGCTTTCTTTCCTGGCCTGCATCGTCTCGTGTTCTAGCCACAAGTCTCAAGGCATTTTCCATCCCTCTTTTCAACACTCTTATTTAATTTTCTCACTGACTCTTGTCTTCTCTGCTCTGTCTTGGAGGTACCACGGGGAAACTGGACAGCGGCTGCTCAGCCCCAGCTCTCAGCAATTCCCACCCAAGTAGCTGAGAGAGGCTTGTATTTATCTCCAGCCCAGCACGTGCTCCCTCTAAGCTAGTCTCCACAACTTATCCAGGGTGAAGCCACAACAGACAGTGGTTAGAAATGCATGCTTCAGACTCATATTAGAGAGCTAGATATTTATATATAATGATAATATTTTTATTAATAATAAACATTCCATATATTTATATATTGAACATATAATAAGTATATTTTCCTATTTTTTCCTATTACTGTCATCATCTTCATCACCTTCACCACTGCCAACCTCCTGTGCTCAGAACCAGCCTTGCTTCTCCTGGTAACTGGTGAGAGATCACCCTGAACCTCTATGGCTTCATATACCACATCACCAGGAAGGAGATGCTCTTGGTCCAAGTTCCCACCCACAAGAGCCACACTGGTGCCTCAGTCCCAGAGACTGACCATTGCACCAGGCACCAACAGAGTTGCACAGCAGTGGTTGACTATTGGCTTGTGAAATATGGCACAGAGGACCTTCTGGGCAAGTCAGAAATCCCATGTCCATAAGTGAAGGAGGAAGCAAGGAAGTGTCAGTGTTGAGATCAAGGAGCTCATATGTGGGACACCCAGGTCAACTGCCCAAACCTTCCCAGTGTTTGCCATGCGTCAGACACTCTTGTGGTTCAATCTACTGTCTCAGAGATGCAACTTGGTCTGCAAAGCTTCATGAATCCTTCCCTCTAGGATGGGTAAAATTTGGGGTAAAACAAGACCCAGGGGAAAGTTTTGAACTCATATAATATATCGCTGAGTTTTCTGTTTGCCACAAACACTTGACTCAATAGAACTGATTCTGTATGCTTCCTTCTTGCCCTGGGCATAGAATGTGAATGAGAAAGACAAGGGCTGTGCTCTCATGGTCTTGCCCTTTGGCAAGAGATAGATTGGAACTAGGTAAAGGTATAAAGAAGTAATTGCACTTTGGAGAATGGTAAGATCTACAGGAAAACATATGACTGGTTAATAAGATGTGGAACAAAGGGGAGAGAGAAAGGGGGAGAGGGAGGGTGTGTGTGTGTGTGTGTGAGAGAGAGAGAGAGAGATAGGAATTGCTTGGAAGGCAGAGGGAGATACAAGCAGCCTTTAGGAAGGTGAAAACGGTTGCAACCCAAATCTTGTGTGCTGGGGAGAAAGACACACACATCAAGGCAGTGTAGATGAACAGATGACAAAGGTGATGCATGCTGGCACCAAGCAGGAGCTCAAAAAAAAAGATGGGTGTTATTATGTAAGAATCTACCAGGTGCTGTCAAGGGTGACCCAGGGACAGAGCATCTGCATTCAAGGGGAAAAAGAGCCAGATGATCAGTCAAGTCGAAGCATCTCTCCCAGGGGACACCCTTTGAGCAAACTGGTGGTGACCATCCCCTTGCATTCAGAAATGCTGCTGCCTGGGCTGCCAGGCTCCGTGAGCCTGCGGCTGGCTGGGAACCAAGAGGCTCTTCCTGCACTAAGGCACAGCGGTCTATTCCGCTCTCTTGTCAGGTCATAAATAAAGGGGTATTGATCTCAGAAGATGGGTGACACTGGCTTTGGTGTGAGCAAAATGCCTGAGGACAGACGATTCTACCTGCACCGGAGAAATGACTAGAGGCGAGCCGGCCCCTCCGTGGGTCAGGGAGCGCTCTGGAGAGCAGCGGCTGACAACCTCCGTGTGCTCCAGGAAGCTCCATGAAAACAGCACGGCCAGAACATTTGGGGAGGTTGGAACCGAGGCAGGGCACCTGAGAGCATTCGTTCTTCCTAATTGTGCCCCTGCAGGCTTCACGGATCAGAGAGGAGGTGCCAGGGCAAGGCGGTGCAGGGAGCACAGGTTAACAGGGGCACATTCACATGTGGGCCCCAGAAAACCAATTAGGAGAGGCCAGCGGGCAACCCACCTGGCCTTCCTCCACTTGTCCCTGGGCCTTCCCAGGATATAAGGAAGGCCTCCCTCTGTCTTGGGGCTGAGCCACAGGCAGCTGTGAGTGCAAAGATGCTGCCTGGAATGCCTGGCTGAGACTCTAGGGGAGCAATTGCTCAAAGTACATCCATGCGATTTTTCTTCTGGAGAAAAGGTTCAGAGATGTCATTTTTATTCCAAAAGGATCTGTGACCTCCGAGTCACACTGACACATGCCTTCAGAGCCTCCCTCACTGTGCCCCTGGGCTCCAGCAGCCAAGAACTGCCTCTCAGGGTAGGGGCTTTCTAGCAAAGGGTACAGGAAGTGAAGAGGGGGAAAGGAGCCTGTTCCTGGGCCCAGCACTGGGTCAGCTGCCCCACTAAGCTGCACACTGGGCTGACAGTCACCAGTTCACAGCCAAGGCCAACAGAGCTCTCAGTAGCTGAGCCAGTTGCCCAGGATGGACACAGCCTGTGGCAGATCTGGACCCAGGGTCATTGGATTCCCAACTGTGATTTTTTTCTCATCTTATTGCAGCAACTGTTTTGAATAACCCACTCAGAGGAATTGGGGCTCAGGGTAAGACTACATCAACACAACAGGTCCAGATAGGCCACCCCAGGCGGCCCCCATGAACTTTGAAACACCTTTGTGCAAACAGTGATGTGAATTCAGTTCAGCACCCTCTTCCACCAGGCAAGAATGGGCAACTCCAGTGGCTCCAAGAGAAGGGCTCCCAGGAAACCAGAGAATCCCTGAGCATGCTGATCTTTGAAGGCTTCAGTAACTGAATCTCACAAAATCTCACAATCCTGAGCCTTGGGCTGCCCTCTCCTTAAAGGCCTCTTCCAGCCCTGAGGTCCTAGATTGGGTTCCCATTTGTCACGGGCCCTTTTAGAACCCTAAGCACCTGGATGGGTCATTGTATAATGTCACTGCTGGAGGTATATATATATATATTATATATATATATATATATAAAATATATATACACACACACACACACACATATATATATATATATATATATATATATATATTTGACAGGCAGAGTTAGTGAGAAAGAGAGAGAGACAGAAAGAAAGGTCTTCCTTTTTCCATTGGTTCACCCCCCAAGTGGCCGCTACGGCCAGTGCTTTGCAGCCGGCGTGCCGAGACAATCTGAAGCCAGGAGCCAGGTGCTTCCTCCTGGTCTCCCATGTGGGTGCAGGGCCCAAAGACTTGGGCCATCCTTCACTGCACTCCTGGGCCACAGCAGAGAGCTGGACTGGAAGAGGAGCAACTGGGACAGAATCCAGTGCCCCAACTGGGACTAGAACCCGGGGTGCCAGCTCCGCAGGTGGAGGATTAGCCTAGTGAGCCATGGCGCTGGCTGGAGGTATATTTTAACAAAGGAAACATACAAAGCATAGTTCCCATCCCATTCAAATCCTGATTCATGGATGAGACATTTGACGGAATTGGCAAACAACCTACCCAATGTTGTACCATTTTTTGGTGCCTACATGGGGCCATGCTGGAAGTGAGATCTCACTTCGACCTACCCAGTGGGAAGGACGTCTTCCTTTTTGGCCCTGTGTCAAGCCTAGAGCATCTTATCTCACAGTTAGGGGTTCTCCCTGCCTCTCTAGCAAGGTACTATGGAAAGCGCACGACACTGAATCAGATGCATCTGTACTGGATGGATCTCTCTGAGGCTGAGTATATGGGACCTTGGGTGGATGTCTCAGGTTCTCTGACTCTCAGTCTCTTCCTATAGAGATGGGGCCAACAGTATCTACTGAACAGGACAGCTATGAGGCCTCAGTAGCTTGAGCAGACAGAATACACAGCAGGTGCTCAGAGCACAATAGGCATTTCTTCCTACGCTTCAGCGTTCCCTGTGACTGCGGCTGAGGTGGAAGGGCCAGGCTGCAGGAGCCGCACACAATGCACTGCTGGCCCCAGGTGGAATCCCCTGCCCTCGGGCTGCTCACGTGCTTCTCCCTTGCCAGTTGCTCTGTAAGAGGAGCCAATTTCACACTTCCAGATAGATCCACACTCCAAATTGTGTTTGCTTTAAAATAATGAATAGTGGCATTATTATCCCCTCTGCTCTCCAGGGCGCTCCGCACTGAATGTATTCCTCTCGTGCAAGCACAGCTTCAATGCGGCAGATAAATGGGCCAGCGCCTGAGCTGAAATGCATGGAGGAAAGGGAGACCCACCCCCTTGTGACTCTCATCTCCCCCCATAGGATCTACCCAGGAGGTTGCCAGCCAGGAAGGCAGGCAAATGTCACAGAAGGCTCCAGGAGCGCTGGGCAGACATGAAAGGAGGGGACAGCCAGGTGTCTATCATCCCTCTGCTTCTCCCTGACTGTTAAGTGACAGCCCACAGTGGGCGGAGCTGTTGAGGAAGCCAGCAAGGAACTGAGCGCAAAGAAAAGGTTGCCTGTGCATTGAACACCAGGTAAACCCAGGCTGCTCAGATGAGAAGATGCATGTGGCCCATTTCCAGCAGCGCCGGCCAGGTGGTCTCTGCCCACAGCAGTCAGAAGCCAGGGGAGACCTGGCTCAGCAGGTGGCTTCTCCTTTTGAGCCCTGGAACAAGATGCCACATCTGTTTGCTTCCCTGAAGGTGAGGACAAGGTGCAGCTCACCAGGAGGCTTCTGTTGCATTTAGGAGTGGAAGCCGACCCCCCTCTTCTGACTCCCCTTGGGGGGATGGGGCGGGGAATCACTTGCCAGTCAGAGGTAGAACAGCCCTGACTGGTGTGCATTCTCAAGTGCCGGTTATCAGCTAGCAAACGTGTCACTGTTTTGGATGCTGACTGCATTGCCATACTGCAAGGAGGAACATGGTGAGAATGAGGAAGATGGTGAGGATGGCTCTGAGCCCATCATGAGGACATGATACAGAAAGACCCACTCAGTTAATGCCTCTAATGGGCATTATGGATGTTATATTCAAACATAGCACACACAGCACCAGACAGCTAACTTGACCAGTTGAAGGAAGGAAGTATGTCTTGTAACTTTAAATGTGTTCTGAGCACAGGTGCTTGGCACAGGGGAAAAGGTGCTGCTTGGAACAACCACATCCCATTCGGGAGTGCCTGGGTTCAAGTCCTGGCTCTGCCTGTTTCTGCTTCCTGAGAATGCAGACCCTGGGGAACAGCAGGTGATGGCCCAAGTAACTGAGTCCCTGCTACCCACACGGAGACCTGTATCGAGTTCCTGGCTCCTGGCTTCCTGCTAGCCCAGGCCCAGCTGTTACAGGCATTTGGGGAGTAAGTCAACAGATCACTATCTTTCTCTTTCTCTCTCTCTCCCTCTCCCTCTCTCTGCCTTTCAAATAAATAAAAATGAATAAATACAAATTTTAATAAAAGTATTTGGTCTCATCCTATAATATTTTCTACATGAATATGTATTATTTTTAAATCAGAATTATGGGGGCTGGTGCCATGGCTCACTTGGTTAATCCTCCACCTCCAGCACTGGCATCCCATATGGGGCCGGGTTCTAGTCCCGGCTGCTCCTCTTCCAGTCCAGCTCTCTGCTATGGCCCGAGAGGGCAGTGGAGGATGGCCCAAGTGCTTGGGCCCTGCACCCGCATGGGAGACCAGGAAGAAGCACCTGGCTCCTGGCTTCAGATTGGCACAGTGCCGGCCATAGCAGCCATTTTGGGGAGTGAACCAATGGAAGGAAAACCTTTCTCTCTGTCCTCTCTCTCACTGTCTATAACTCTGTCAAAAAATTAGAATTATATTATACAATTTTATCTTTATTTTTGTTAAAAGCACTATTTTGTTTAAAGGAAGTGTTTAACATATGTCATTTCTGTCACCTTCTTTCAACTTGATTTTAATGTATCTGGGGTCTCAAAAATAGAAGTCCCAGGGCAAGAATTTGGTACAGCAGTTAAGACTCTGCTTTGGACACCCACATGCATACTAGATTGCCTGGGTTTGGTCCTGCCTCAGCTTGATTCCAGCTGCCTCTTGGGAGCCAACACGTATTGGGATCCTGCCACCCACAAGGACACTCAGATTGAGTTACAGCCTCTTTTAGTCTGGCCCAACCCTAGCTGTTGTGGGCATTTGGGAAGTGAACCAGCAGATGGAAGATCTCACTCTGCCTTGTCTCTGTGTCTTTCTAATAAGACATTTACTTACAAAAATAGAAGTCCCTTGGTCCTCTCTCAATGGCCCCGTGCAAGCATGTCTCTCCCTTCTCCCCCAGGCCATTCCCTAGCATCCATTCTATGCAACAAACTCTTCCCATCTCTAGCATTCCTCTCTGCTTCCTCCCAAGTGTGGGACCTTCTCAGAACTGTGTGTGAAGTGCTGAGCCCAGGTCACATTTTAAGGTGGAGCAGGTCAGGGCAAGTGACTGCCTTCAGTCCCAGAGGGCACTCTGCACTTGCTCACTGTAGCTGTAAAGAACTATGTGAGAGGGCCGGCCCTGTGGTGTAGCAGGTAAAGCAGCCACCTGCAGTGCCCACATCCTATTTGGGCACCAGTTTGAGTCCTGGCTGTTCCTCTTCTGATCCAGCTCTCTCTCTGCTATGGCCTGGGAAAGAGTGGAAGATGGCCCAAGCCCTAGGGCCCCTGCACCCATGTGGGAGACCTGGAAGAAGCTCCTGGCTCCTGGCTTCAGATGTGCAAAGCTCCAGCTGTTGTGGCCACCTGGGGAGTGAACTAGTGGGTGGAAGACCTTTCTCTCTGTCTCTCTCTCTCTCTCTGCCTCTGCCTCTCTATAACTCTGCCTTCAAATAAATAAATAAATCTTTAAAAAAAAGAACTACATGAGGAATATGGTGTTGTTTTGCCTGGCTTTGTTCTCTACACATGTATTTCCCAGGAGGCCCTTACAAGGAGAGAGGACTTGTCAATGGCATCTACAGCTGATAGGATTGTTCCTGGATCCTCTTGCAAAAATACCAGCTGAATATCTTCGAATAGCCACAACATCAAACGTGGTAACATCTACCACACGACAATAACAGCTGGCATCTGTTCAAAATCCCCAGTGAAAGCACCACCCACGGAGCTGAGGGACCCTGAGGGTGCAGCCTGAGTTTCTACTGCTGTCCGCCTTGATTGTCTTCCATCCCCTGTGACACAGCAATGGAAGCAGAGCTGTACCCAACTAAGGAGGCCACCAGCTGAGGATGTGTCCTTGGGCTGCTTGTCTTTCACTTGCTTTCCTGGGGTGGTGGCTCCAGGACTGTGAGGTACTCCTGCAAGTCAGTGTCCCCACTCAGGCGCTGAGATGTCTCTGTGAGCATCTCCCTTGAGTCTATTCTGTTGAGCTGTAGCTGGAGACCAAAGTAATACCAGGTTCTTTCTGTTACTCAGTCTCGGGAATGAGGTATGACCTTGAGTCTGCTCTGCAAGCCCGAGCCAGTGGGGCTGGCAGGGACCAGAGGCCCATCTTCTTGCACAGGGTTAGGGTCCCTGCAGGAGCATCACAGACCCCTCCAACCTTGATGAGAGTCTCTATAAGTTCACCCATCCTTGGGCCTTCCTAAATGGAAGGCATTTAGGAAGAAATGTAACAAAAGACTGAACTGCTCTCCCCCCCAACCTTACAAACCTCTCCTCCCTCTTTACTCCAAACCTCCAAGCCTCTTTGTGTCAAATCCTTGAAGGCCGTGCTCTCTTCCTGGAGAGGCAGTGAAAGCAGTACTTCCACACTATCCTACTACACCCCCTGGCAGGTGCTGGGTACCCGGAGCTGTGTCCCTAAGTCTCCCTGAATCCACTGCTCTGGAACTTGAGGCATCCTGAGGCTCACCAGAGCACCTGCTCACACAGACCCCCTCCCCGCATGCCCATCCCAGAGTAGATCTGGGTGGGCTATGGGAAGTTGCAGCTCTTACACATCCCTAGGTAATCCTGATGCTGCTGGCCCAGACCATGCTTTCAGAGGCTGAGCTGGAGCTCACTTCTCAGGACAGTTCTTCTCACACTCTCCACAGAACACACAGGGTTAATCTCCAGTCTCCACTCAGACTTGTCCTGTTGTCTTATTTCCAGGGACTTTGGCCTGCCCCTGCACCAGCTCCCTCCAAACTGCTCTTTGCTTGTCCCAGTTCTATGGCCTTGGACCTCTCCCAAACACTCCTTTCCTCCCTATGAATAACATGAGCATCAGCGGAGAAGCTGGAATGGAGCAGGTAGCTTTATGTGTCGGGCTGGGGCAGGTGGGGGGTTCTCCTCTGGGAGTGGCTTCACTGCAATCTCATCTAAGCCAAGAGCTGGGGTTTGCATCCCCACTATCTGTTTCACTCATTCGCCAATCTCTAACTCGGTTTCCCAGAGAAGTGGTCCTGTGTAGACTGTCAATCAAATATCTCCATTCTCTTTCAATCCAAGAGAGAATCAGAATAGCCTTTGGGGAATGCCATCACGTAGAGGGAAACAGTGAGACTTGGGCAAGAGTGAGATGATGTAGCCCAATGTATTATCCTGCCACAAGCAGCAGGTGTTTCTGAGTTCCAACAGCTGAAGACTAATGGGGGTGGGGGATGGGAGAGACTCAGCCTTGAGTCTGATTCAACTGGAATCCACCAGTTAAGAGCAATGCCTCTCAGCTGAGCACTTGTAGCACCCAGAGGTGCCTGGGAACCATGGTCCTTCTGAGCACATTCACAGACAAGTGGGGTTCCCAGAACAGCAGTATTAGAGCGATTGCAGAATTTCAAAAAAATGCAAGTCCTTAGGCCCTCGTACAACCCACTGGATCCAAAGTTCTGATGGAAAAGTCAATCCACCTGCTTTTCCAAATTCTTCTGGGCAAGGCTTGTGCAGACTCAAGGTTGAGGTCCACTTGTCTAGAAATCCTAGTTCCTTGCAAAGCCCCCAGGACTCTGGGGGTTGCTTGGCACAGGGAAAGGGAAGAGCCAAGAAGGGAAGGACCCACTTCCTGGGATCTGAGAACTGGCTAACTCAACAATGCCGACTGACCACCTACCCTGAAGTCCACTAGCTGCAAGTCTGCCCAGAGGAGACAGCTCTGCGAGTCTGGTGCTAAGTCACAATGAGCAACTTGGCATTTGGGTGACCCTAGGTTTGTGGATTGTGAACCGTGACCCTCTGTCAGCTTTGTGGGGACCCTTACATCTCAATATACATTAACCAGAGAGGGTGGTGAGTGAGGCTCCCAATCTTTCTGTCTACATTTCCTTTGTTCTTAGCTCAGTCAAGACACTGAAGGTTAAGACACTTGCCCCCACATCAGAGTGCTCAGGTCAGTTCCTGGCTCCAGCTCCTCACTGCAGCTTCCTATGACTGCACCCTGGATGGCAGCAGTGACAGCTCAGTGACTGCACCCTGGCCACCCATATGAACCATCTGGATTGCATTCCTGGCTCCTGGCTTCACTCCTAACCCAGTCTCAGCCATTGTGAGTATTTGGGGAGCTGGTTTTCTCTCTCTCACTCTCTCTGCCTCTCAAATAAATAAAAAATAAATTTAAAACAAATTTAAAAATGCTGAAGTATCTTAATCTGATTAACCAAGGGGTTTCACCTGTTGTTTCTATGCCTTCTCTTATTTCCTTTCTCAGAATAAGAGACAAAAAGTAATATTTATTTACCACCCACTGCATAGTTGGAATCTTACTCAGCCATTTAAAGTCCAAGTGACCCTGTAAGGAAGATATAGTTGCTGCTATCATCATCATCAGAAGGATAGTGAAATCCTGGGGGGAATGAATCCAGGAATGAGACATCAAGAGTCAGGGTCATTGCTTGTTCTCCAGGGACTTAACAGCCTTCTAATTCTGCTTCTCCTAGCCACAGGTTTGTTTCTTAAATATACTGGCTGGATTATTGCAAACTGAATAATATTAATCAGTCAATTAACTAACTTAAGCTAGAGAGAGGAAAAGAGATTTTCAACCTGCAGGTTTACTCCCTAAGTGGCCACAACATCTAGTCTGGGCCAGGCTGAAGCCAGGATCCTAGAGCACACCCAGGTCTCTCATATGCATGGCAGGGACTCAAGTACTTGAGCCATCATCTGCTGCCTGCCCAGGTGCGCATTAGCAGGAGGTTGGAATTGGGAGCAGAGCCAGGATCTGAACCCAGGCACTCCGGCATGGGATAGGGGCCTTCAAAAGAGTGGCTGAGCCACCGTGCCAAATGCCACCACCCCCACGGCAGTCTTTTTTTGGTCTCTTTTGCCTTCCTTTACCATCTCCTCTGCCCTGGCATGCCCAGGAATGCCTTAGCCTTGCTCAAGCTGGGCTCTCCATTTGAATGTTCCACAGAGACCAACAAGCCCCTCTTCCTCTCAATTGAGATTCCTGGAACCCTGAATCTCTCGAGTTCGTCACTGCAGTTTGAGTGCCATGTCAGGAATCTCCCTTCCAATCATCTGTACCTCTAAGTAAAGGCAGGTCTCGTGGTGCCAACGCGGCTGTAGAAGCTTGACCAGAGAGAGAGATGCAGGGTGGAAGTGGAGTCGCACGTACAAAATGTACCAATCTCAAAGAAAGAAGGTTCGTAGGAGGGTAGCCTCCTGCCCACTGGGTAGCATTGCTGCAATTTCCAGTGTCTCAGAAGCAAAGAGGACATTGCTTTTAGAACGCTGTGTCTGTCTGGCCTCATGCCAGACACTGTTATCTTTTTTTTTTTTTTTTTTTTTTTTTTTTTTGACAGGCAGAGTGGACAGTGAGAGAGAGAGACAGAGAGAAAGGTCTTCCTTTTGCCGTTGGTTCACCCTCCAATGGCCGCCGCGGTAGCGCGCTGCGGCCGGCGCACCGCGCTGTTCCGATGGCAGGAGCCAGGTGCTTATCCTGGTCTCCCATGGGGTGCAGGACCCAAGGACTTGGGCCATCCTCCACTGCACTCCCTAGCCACAGCAGAGAGCTGGCCTGGAAGAGGGGCAACCGGGACAGGATCGGTGCCCCAACCGGGACTAGAACCCGGTGTGCCGGCGCCGCAAGGCGGAGGATTAGCCTGATGAGCCACGGCGCCGGCCCAGACACTGTTATCTTATCTCGCTTTCTTCTATCAGCTGCTTAGGGCAGGAGACATGGCAGTTCCCATTTTATGATTAGTGATTCGCTTGCAGTTTGACTACAGCTGTTCAAGCCACAGGAATAGTAGTGACAGGCCTGTTCTCTCCGGAACTCGCTCCTTGGCACCCCTGGCCTGCCTAATCCTGGCTCTCTGGGCCACTGCAATGTCCGTGATGAATTGGGGTGGCCTTGCCAAAGTGGCTGTTGCCACATCTGATGTTCGGTTCTGCAGCTGTAAAAACAGCTACCTGTGCGGTCCTGGACAAACCATTCCACCTCCCTGATGCTCACTTTCCACACCAGTATAATGAAAATAATTCCAGATTTTCAAAGCTGATGTGTATATAGACTGAAGTAATAACTGTAAAAACACAGTGCCTGCTACACATTTAGTTGTAGACAGATTTAAGCTTTCTTCATAGAAATGCCCGAATGTACACATATACCTCTTTGCATGCATATAGGCACATACACGGCCACACGTTACAGTGAACGCAGTGATTTTATGTGCACCCACAGACATTCACAATCATTCATATAAAATATATGTTCCAGGTACTTCAGAAAGTCCATGGAAAATGGAATTAAAAGGTAAGCTTATTTTGGTGCCAAAAACTTTGAAATACATGCTTATAAGGGGTGTTCATGGAAATGCATACCGTGGAAAACTTGATTTTGAAAGTTTTTACACCAAAATAAAT
This sequence comes from Lepus europaeus, assembly GCF_033115175.1. Classification (NCBI taxonomy): domain Eukaryota; kingdom Metazoa; phylum Chordata; class Mammalia; order Lagomorpha; family Leporidae; genus Lepus; species Lepus europaeus. Next base: position 72,953,625 of record NC_084843.1, on the reverse strand, counting down.
TTAGCCTCTAGTTCCATTTTCCATGGACTTTTGGAACTACATCTGTATCCTTGTGTGTACATCAACATACACATATGTGAGCACACATCCAGTCACCCTCAGATGCATCACATTATTAGACACAGACCTATGTGTACATATTTTGTGTGATAAGAATTCATTTCGAAGAAAGTCCCCACCCCACAGAAGCCCACGACTCCAGAGATCGCCGCGGCTCGCTTGCGCCTGGAAGCTGCCCCTTCCCGGGGTCCTGATGGGCAGTAAGATGGCGTCTGCCAGCCGGGTCGTTCAGGTAGTCAAGCCACATACCCCGTTAATAAGGTTCCCTGACAGAAGAGACAATCCTAAACCCAATGTGTCTGAAGCTTTGAGATCAGCTGGACTACTATCTCACACCTCTACAATTGCATAGCATGCTAAGGGAAGTAAATCACCAGATTAGCTGATGTATCAGGGGCCACCGGATACTGCCGAAATCATTAAATCATTACCTCAGAAATGCAGACGGAAACCTGTACCTCCAGAAGAAATGGAATTTATCCAATGTGGAGGTCCCGAGCAACTGCTGTGGCTACTGCTTGTCATATACAAAAGGATTGTCTTTATAATAAAGGACTCCCAAAATGACAAATGAAAAATTGTATACTAAATAACTTTAATATTCTGTAAAAAATAATGAAATATAGAAAATTCAGATGAACACCTGCATCTCCTAATTTATGTATCTTGGTCAGCTTCTCTATGAGCTTACCTAATTGTTTATACACTTTATACTTATTAAAGCATACATTTTTAAATGAAAAAAAAAAGAATTCATTTCACATTTAGTCTGAAACTAAGTCAAGATAATATACTAGACAGTTGTGAGAAGAAGTCTCTGATCTGCCAATTTGATGGCTTCATGCTTGGAAAGCTACTTCTGTTACTTCTTTCTGGAAAATTGCTTGGGCTGTGGACAAACACTTGTCACTGTTGTCACTGTTGGTGGCAGAGGGGGTTGGTATCAGGCATGGAGCATAAGATACTGCTTCCCCATCTGGGGAGAGGGGCAGGAACAAGCCAGCTTCTGATGCAACCGTGAGCTGGGCTTTTCTCATATGGAGACCCTATCACAGCCCCGGCTCACAGAAGGCAGGCACGCCCAGTACAAGGTGCATTTCTTCCGAGCAATCTGATCTCCCGTGAGTGGCAGGAGAGCTGCAGATTGCCTTCTTGAGCCTTTGCGAGGATGGAAGGTAAGGAGGATTATGTACAAGGTCCCACATCCTCTCAGTGCCTCCACAGAGCCCCCAGCGTCCTTGGGAAATTGAATCAGTGTTCCGTGGCTCTGGGGCCTGAGCACCATGCTGTAATCAGCATTTGGGCTGTCTGTGTGTCCGGGGCCTTCACACTGAAGCTCTGGTTCATGCGGGGTTTGTGGGTTTGTGTGGCTCACACTGGGGATGCTGACCAAACGTGAAAGGCCAGAGCTGCAGACAGAGCTGGCAGGAGGCAGGGGATTTCTGGGAACTGGCTGCCCTGCACGAGGAAGAACAGCATGCCACCACATTTATTCGGTGTCACTTCCACTTCTAAAGCACACATGGGATGAGGAGGGAAGACTTGGATCCATCAAATTTATGGATTCAATAACTGTTGCCATTTCAGACAGCAGGGGTCTCTGGGGATTATTTTTCCGTGTCTGCTTTGGGAGCAGGAGGGAGAGACAAATGCTAAGTATTCTGCCATCTTTATGAAATGTCAGATGTGCTTTCTGGGGTAATTACATGAATATTGAATAGCCTGGCTAGGATTTACAACCTTGCAAGTGCAAGTGTGTGAGGGCGGGTGTTTCTCACCAGGGCCCCGCTGTAGACCAGATGATGGCCCTGGCTCGAGGACCCCAGTGCAGTGGAACCCAGCCTGGCCCTGCCTGCTGGGTCATTGCCAGTGCAGCTGGACAGCTTGGCCTCACTTCACACAAAGCCGCCATGCAGGGAATCCACGGCAGGCCCAGCAGATGGCTTCAGTGTAACAAGGGCACTTAGTTGACATTAGATAGCCCGTGACAATTCTCAAAGAGAAAAGTGTTACTTGAATTTTTGCCAGATTGGAGAGATTAGCACAGCACACATCAGAATCTGACTGCTCTCTGAGGAGCTGAATCCTTCTTCTGCCAGTTTGTCCAGTATCACAACATCTTCCTTGACTGGACAGAACACTCTAGACTTTGGAAGATAAACAGATTCAGCGCTGCCTGAAACAAAATCATGTAGAGTTTCCCAGAAAGGACAGTATTTTTTTTTAAAGATTAGACTTTAAAAAAAAATCTTATTTATTTATTTCAAAGGTAGCCTTGCAGAGAAAGGAGAGACAGACTTTTCCATCCACCAGTTTACTCTCCAAATGGCTGCAATGGCCAGGGCTCAGACAGGCCTAATGCAGGAGCCAAGAGTTTGTTCTTGGTCTCCCACATGGGTATAGGGGCCCAAGCTTTTGGGCCATCCTCCACTGCTTTCCCAGATGCATTAGTAGGGAACTGGATCAGAAGTGGAGCAGCCAGGACTTGAACCAGCACCAATATGGGATGCCAGCACTGTAGGCAGTGATGTAACCCATGATGCCACAGCACTGGCCCCAGTAGAACAGTATTAAAGCATCGGGCTTCCTGTCTCTGAGAGATTTCACTTCACTCAGCTTACTAGTCACATGGACGTTCTCAAGTTCTTTGTCTTTGGCCACTGATAACCATTCCATCATGGATTTAGCTGCTTTACTTTCAGAAGTGTCCCTTCCAGCCCCAGCTCACTTTATGAGGTCATCACTATGCATTATAGATGCCTCCTCCACTACTTCCCTATGAACTCCGCACTCCATCCCCTCTGCATCACTGGCTGCTGCCTCCATTGCCCATACCCTCTCTGTTCCTCTGTGCTGTTGTGCAGGCTGCCTGCTCTGCCCAGAGGCCCTTCTTCCCACCCTCCCCAACCGCACCTCCACCTGTCCATTAAAGTCCAGTTCAAAGACTACAGGTGCCTGAGAGTTGGGAAAACTTGACTTGTTTTGGGCCCAACAGGTAGGGACAATACTCAGGAGCTGCATGAGAACTTCAGTTACTATGCAATGGTACCAGAGTTTGAGACAAAGGGAAAACATGAGAGGGGCCATCCTAATGGGCATAATCCAATGATTGGTGCAAAAGCAACTGACAGACCCTAGGAGGTAGGCAGGATCCCAGCACTACGTACATTGCAATGGGGTAGCCAGGATCCTGGATGGAAGGCTGGGGCAGAGACCAGAGTGAGATGAAATGAAGGGCATGGGCCTTCTGAGGATGCCAGAGCTGAATCACAGGAACTGGGGTTAGTGATACCAGCTAAACACTCTACTCTTGTAAATATTGTTCAGGCTCAGAGAACTTGAAGTGTGCCTTTGCTGATATTGGGGTATCTATTCTAGCAGTCAGTTAGAGGGATCGCAGCCCCCAGCTGTAAATGTTTTCTCTTGTGAGGGGCAGGTACAGAACTTGCATCTTTTTTTTTTTAAGATTTTGTATTTATTTATTTAATAGGTAGAGTTACAGACACAGAGAGAGATACATTGGTTCAACCCCAAATGGCCAATCTGAAGCCAGGGGCCAGGTGCTTCCTCCTGGTTTCCCATGCTAGCGCAGGGGCCCAAGCACTTGGGCCATCCTCCACTGCCCTCCCGGGCCACAGCAGAGAGCTGGACTGGAAGAGGAACAACTGGGACTAGAACCCGGTGCCCATATGGGATGCTGGCGCCACAGGCAGAGGATTAACCAAGTGAGCCACGGCACCGGGCCAGAACTTGCATCCTACCTTTGCCTTCTGTTAACCCTCCTTCAAACCCAGAGGGCCCCTCCTAGGCTGATCCCTGAGTGCCTGGTGGGCATGTACCCCTGACAAGGCTGAGTCACAGCCCTGCGGCCATCTTCCTTTGCCTGTCCATTAAGAAATGCTGCCCTGCAACCAGCACTTCATCCCAGGAAGTGTCATCTCCACCACGCCGCTTGGTTTCAGGAGCAGTGATGGATTCTTCCTCGGTCTTGACTACTGATGCCGGATTTAGGGAAGTTCTTGAGACCCAGCAAACAGAGAGTCATTACTTAACTAAAATCAAACAAAAATCAGAATTTCTCTTGGCAATTGCTGTGCTTCAAAACTGCCTAAAGCTCTCAAGTTGCAATTAAGATCCCAAATGTGGCCCCCGAGTTCAGACACCTTGCCAAGGGGTGGGATGAAGTTTACCCTTCAGGTTGCCTCTTCCACCAGAATGGTCAATGTCCCAGTGACCCATCATGGGATGTGGGTGTGAAAATTATCAGGGGTGGGGTGGTGCCTTGACCCAGGGTTACACTGCAGCTTGGACAGCAGCATCCTATGTTGGAAAGTTGGTTCAAGCTCTGCCTATACTGCTTCTAATCCAGTTCCCTGTTAATGCACCTGGGGAGGCAGTGAGTCATGGCCCAGGTGCTTGGGCCCCTGCCACCTACATGAGAAACCCAAATGGAGTTCCTGGCTCCTGACTTTGGCCTGGCTCAGCCCTGGCTGTTGAGCCCATTTGGGGAGTGACCAAGCCGATGGAATGCTCTGTGTCCCTCCCTCTCTGTTGCTCTTCTTTTCAAATAAAAAAGAAATGTTTTGTTTTTTTTTTCAATAAGAGGAAGCTGAATCAGGAGACAGTACAATATGGAAGAGGGTATAGATATGAGAGTGCATCAATAAGTTCATGGAAAATAAAAGTTTATTTTTGTAGAAAAATTTGAAATCTGTGCATATAGATTCATACATGCATCTACCAACTTATGTTCTTGTGTGAGTGTGTGTGTGTGAGTGTGTATAGACTTATCACAGTGTATAGGTGATAAAATAATGGAAGAGCACACAAATGAGTATATATGTATATTTGTGTGTGCATACATAATGGTATTTCAGAATGTTTGTGGAAAATACGATTAAAAGATACATTTATTTTGGTGCAAAAATGGAAATCCACTCATAGTTTTTTAATAATACACATTTTCCATGAACATAATTTTTTATTTGAAAGGGAGATAGACACACAGAGATACAGATATAGACAGAAAGAGATCTTGCATTCACTGGTTCACTCCCCAGATGCTTGCAACAGCTGGGATTTGGCTAGGCTAGTCCCAACACAAGCTGATCTCCCGTGTGGGTGGTAGAGACTCAAGTACTTGAGCCATTGTGTGCTGCCTCCCAGGGTGCATATTAGCAGGAAGCCAGATGGGAAATGGAGCTAGCACTTCTCAACCCAGATATCAAGTGGTGTCTTAACCAGTGCACCAAACACCCACCCCTCTGTGAACTTTGGAAAGATTCTTCTTCCATCATATATATATATATATATATAATATATATATATATATGTATATATAAATTTATGTATATCTCCACCCATAAACAATATAAATCTACATGCACACACATAAATATGGATACATACATACACTCTTTGCTAAAACATACTACTTTGAACCAAACTTGGGCCATGACTCAACCTTACTCCTAGTATGGCAGTGAGCATGATTATGTTCAAACAGAAAACACAGAACCAATACAGCTTCTCCCAGATAACTTACCACATCCCCACAGGATGAGGATATGATGGTTTGCTCTTTGCATTCTTAGGGCTCAGTCCAGAATCTGGTATGCAGGCACTCAATATATGTTGATTAAAAGAATGTCCTTGGCTAGTTGTTATCCATCTGAATAAAATTTGATCTTGCTCAATTGTACATGTACATATTACATTGGGTCTTCCTAAGAAATTACAGCATCATTTCTTTAGAATTTTGATGAAGAGTCATAAAATCTTCACCAGTCTTAATCAGCAGTTGAAAAATGGTGATATTATATTTTAAATGTATTGATTTATTTGAGAGGCAGAGAGAGAAAGAGAGAGAGAGAGAGCGAGTGAGCTAGCACCATGTTTCAGTCCCCAAATGTCTGCAAAGATTGGGGTTCAGCTGGGGCCGACTTTAGGAGCCAGGAATGCTATTGAGATCTCCTACATAGATAGCAAAAACTCAATTACTTGAGCCATCAACATTGTCTTCAGGGTCTGCATTGGCTGGAAACTGTAGCCAAGAGCTTGAGCCAAGAAATCAAACTCAGGCACAGCGACATGACTCATGGATGCCTTAACCACTAGGTTAATCACCCGCTCCCAAATGGTGAGATTATTGATTCTTCTAATGGACTTTCACTTGGGGGTTCATCAGTTAATTTTAAAAGCCTTCTATGTTTATGAAATTCTGTTCTGTAAATGTCTCTATCTGCATGTGTAGGAAGCTCAGGACTCCTGGCCTGTCTCCTCTCTGCCTTGAACTGCCTATGGGGGCAACAACCCCTCTATCATTCCTTGAAATGCTGCTCCATCCTTCACTGGAGCTCCCATCCTTCTCCCCCTGCTAGTTTCCCCTGTCTGGTGCTCTGTCTCCCGGGACCTGGGTATGCCATAGCCCTCTCTTTTCAAGACAGGAATCCTGTGTGCTGTCATCCAGTCCTCTGGTGTTGTGTAAGTTCAGAGCCATGCAGTTTCTGCTGGTGGCAGGGAGAGAGCAGATTCTGGCCTCAGTTCTCTGGACAAGGAAATGGTGGAGATGGTTGGGGAAGGAAGTTCTTCCACTGTGAGTGGTGCCTGAAGATATTCATTTTTATAAGAATGAATTTTGTTCTAAAGACTACCTCCTGTAGTCTTAGTCCTTAAACCTCTTGGAATGATAACACTTGCCTTTCATCTTACGGCACCATTCCCTTCTCTCTACTGTAGGTTCTACTTTGAAAAAGACATTCTTACATCAATGGACAGTGAATGTGCCATGCTTAAATTGTTTCTTTGGTAAGGAAAAGGGAATAACCCTGACTTCTAAACCTATTCCCTCTTCAATACTCTTCTTATAGAGCCTCCTGTGATAGACTAAGCCTTTCTCATTGTGAATCAGACAGTCATTAACCTTGAGGTTATTGGCTAGTCATTGTGCATTTCAAGTAGATCCACAGAGAGAATGAAAGTCAGGATCCCCTTCCCACATAGTGGTCGGTTCCTACACAACCAATCCTGTGCAGATACAGAGAGCCCAGACTGTGTTCTCAGAACTGTAAGGGCCATGGACATTGGCTGAGGACAGAGAAAAGCAGAGAAATGTTTATGTCCAGCAGTTGAGATGCCTGTGAGCATTGCAGAAAGCAGATGGCAACAGGCTGTTGGGCACCCCAGATCTCTAATGCTCTGGCCAGCACACTTCCTTGGCAAGAATTAATGGATGGGTGAATTGTGGAAGTCCAGCATACACCTTGTCCTTTCTCAGGGAGGTGACCTATAGGGAAATATTGTGGCAACCAAAAAGAGGTTAAAAAAACTAATGATCTTTTGTCAAGAAAAAAAATGAGAGAGAGAGAATCTCATTTATAATGTGATTCAATCTGTGGACAGTAAGGAATCTCACATCCAGAAACTGAAGTGGTCCAGGAAAATCTGTAGGGAACAACCATGACCATAAGATGCAAATAAGGGAGAAGACTGCTTCTCCCTCTCATGCACAGACACATCTGCAAGATCAGCTTGGAGATGTGATTCAATAGGACTAACACATGCCATGAGATCCTGCAGTTTTAATAAGCACTGGGGTGGTGCTGGAACTGCCTTGTGGGTCCCTGAACCATGCTAGTAGCAAATCCCCAAATGCAGCTTACTACAGGGTGGGAGTTCTCAACAGGGTGGGAGGTGGGGAGAGGGGGATTTCCCACCTCTTTCCAAGGGTGTTTGGTGATGTCTGAGGCTCTCTTTTGGTGTTATAACTAGAGGAGTGTTATTAGCATCAAGGGAGTAGAAGCTAGGGATGCTGCTACACATCCTAAAAATGCACATGACAGTCCCCACCACAAAGAATGATCTGGCTCCCAAAGTCAGTGGTGCCAAGGTTGAGGAAGTCTTCTTTGTTTTTCAACCCAGTGGATCCAGGGTCAAGCCATGATCATTCCACTTGACTTCTGTAACCCTTCCAGAATCTCCGTTCTTTGGAGAACTGTCTATCTAGGCCCAGCAGAGTGCCTGCAGGTGCACTAAATGTTCAATAATACTTGATATCAATTGAGCATATTTTAGAAAAATAACTGTCTGCTTTGGAAACCTATGGAAAAGCTGTTAACCTTATTAAGTGCCTTTTATTATATATCTTGATAAATATGTTGAATATTTCAGAAGTCGTTCAGATATTCAGGCAGAGCCAGGGGCATAAAAAGACAGTCTCTTGAATCTCTAATGCTAGATTTCTAAGAAAAAAGTGGTTCTTCTGTCCTCATTGTTAAGCAGATATCAGTGGCAGCTGAGCTCGCCCAGTAACAGATTATAATAGCCAGTTGATGGCATGAGCTGGATACCTTATCCTGGTCCCAGTGCCTACAGCATTTTCTTCTTGACAGAGAACTTGATATTGACTCTCAGAGGCATGGGGTCAACCATGTCCCAGTGCTGGGAATTCCATGGGAGTCACTCCTTTGCCCTCAGAACAAGAGCAAGTGAGCCCAGTAGAGAAGTCCCCCGTTTTGTGGTAGTGCAGGAAGGAGGCTTCTTAAGGCTTAATCTTAATCTTTTCTCATGTGTCTAAGAATGTTTTTGCAAATCTTCTTCCACCCTCACCCTGAAACTCCTTTGCCCAACATGTGAAGAGGTGCCTAGCACACAGCTCTGTCTATATCTCAACAGATGAATCTTTCTGCTGACTGCCTGTAAAAAGAAAAACAAGCAGATGGCACAGCTGGAAAAAAAAATCTATGTTTCACAGAGTCTACAAAGCTTTTTTGTCATCCCAGCAGGAATGGGCAAGTACCTGGCAGGACACTGGGGTGCTCAGGAGGAGTGCTGGGAACCTGCTCGATGTGTAGGTGAAGCATTTGGAAATCATCTGCAGACCTTTCCCTTGCCCAAGATGTCTGTGTGGCCATCCTGGGACCCAGAGGATGCCTTTTCCTCATTCTACCAGCTTTGACCGTGTTGTACTCCAGCTTGTCTGCCTATAGAATTTCATAGAGAGGAATAATTCTGAAGGGTTATTACATTTGCCTGGATGGAGACAATTAGGACAGTCCATATGGTGTAGTGATAAAGAGCAGAGACTATTGGGTTGAATTCACTAGGAGGACTGACAGGACTCCACATCATCCTACTTGTGGCTAAAATTTACTACCACAAAAGGATGCTTAACACAATCAACAAAGGGAAGAAGCAGGGGGGTGAAGTCCAGGGAAACTCAAGCTTCCAGAAGCTTCTCCCTTTGGACACACACAGGACATGCTTAATTCCTCCAGCAACAAGTGTGAGATGTTGGCAGCCAGGAAATCTCATTGGAAACTCAACACGGAGAGTTTTTATCAGGATCTGATCACATAGGCAACCTCTGCCCAGAATGGACTAAAATTCCAGGCAGGGATTCTGCACACACCGCACTGTTTGAATAAACAGCTTAGGCACAAGGAGCCACACTCATCAGGAAAGGATGGGAACCCTCTATGATCTAAGTTCCTTGACCCCAGCTAAGGGCCTGTCTTCTCAACCTACCTTTTCAAAGAGAGCAGTTTAGAACTGTGCTGTTAGCTCTTCTCTGCATGGCTGTGGATCCTGTGCTCCCCAAGACAGTTGGCAGCTTGGTGGGAGCCCAGAGCTCCTGAGCTGTGGCAAGGTGCCTTGGAGCCACATTCTCCCACAGAGGCAGAGACAGCTGGTTCTCGTCCATACTGGCTGGAGCGTTTGAAGACACAGTCCAATGGGGCGGGACTGCTCCTCCCAGGGATACCAAGTTATGGCAAAATAAAGACAGTCTTGAACACCAGCTGCTCCATTGTCCTTTTCTTTGAATCAAAAACACTCAGGGTTTTATTCATGTGAGTCAAAGGGTCTTTTTGAAGGATGGCATATAAGATTTTTTTTCTTTGTGTCTTGAAAGCTTTTAGGAGTCTTCTTTATCTTTGAAATTGAAAGCTCTCCCACCCCCGACCCCCGACCCCCTCACCAGGATACCCCATGGCATATTTTATTATTAACTCTGTCACTCTCAACTTCTTGTCTCAGATCTCTTTAATATTTTCTTCCCAGTTCTGCAGAGTTTTCTTCTATTAGATCTGTAATGATTATGCCCACTTCTAGGACCACCTGGGGGCTGTGTCTCCATGTTTTGTCTGGTCATTCATTTCCTAATCCAGTCATTCATTTACTTGGGAATTTGCTCATTCATTCATTTAGTTAAACAATCTTCAAACACCCCTACCCATTGGAGGTGCTGTCAGACACTGGAGCTGCAAAGGTAGCTTGGCAGTCTTGGCCATTCAGGATCTCCATAGCAAATAGACACACACATCCCTTGGGCTAATAGTGCTCCAATGGAGGCCTGTTCACATTGCTGGGAACACAAAGGATGGGAGCTTCAGGGTGCTGGGGACTGTCTGTGGGTAACTTTTCTTGGGTTTATCTTTGGTGCCATCACATTGGTTCTCTGCAGAATTACATTTTACTAGTCCAATCTTGTTTTTGCTTGATGGGCTGTGGTATTATGCTTTCATATTCTGTTCACGAGCACCTGGATTTTGTACTTTGTGTGGTATGCTCATCTTCATTCTTCCCTGATTGTCTTATGGAGTCACTTTGAAAGCTCATTCCCAAATGGCATGGCCCTAGTTCTGAAGGAGAAGTCAACGGCAAAGTCATATTTTCTTGAGACAGATGCTATGTCTGCCCTGGCCCAGGAACAGAAAGAAGAACAGGTAGAGGTTTGAGTCCTTCCGCTCCTCAGTCCATGTGTGGAGTGCTACGGGGGACTGTGGCTCGGACAACAGGGCTATGGATGCTTCCAGGAGAAAGCCCCCAGAGATGTTGTCAGTATCTGGCTGCACCAAGGAGCTCGGCCTGGTTCACAGGTGCTCATGACACCTTCCCTTGGGGAGCAGGTATTCCTAGATGGTCTCCTAAACCCTCAGTTGCCTGTGTCACCTGTCAGGTGAGGGAGCCAATCACTGCTCCCAGACAGCAGTCATGGCTGAACACAGAGAGAGCTCCCAGTGCTGTGACAGTGGCACGGCTGAGCAGAAGAGATTTCACATGCCTTCCATTCCTGGGAGCCTCTTGTTACTCCCTGTAATTGCTGTGCTGCTGTTGTGTTAAAAACCCCTTGAACTAGATGATTTAATAGTAATAATGAGAAGCATTAGGGACACAGTTTCATTGTCATTCATCTTGTTCTGCCATCTCTTTGGAATTCTTTTCACCAGTTTATCTTCACATAGAGGTAATTGAAAATTAATTTTGTCTTAAAATATAAATCCTCTTATAAATGGAGCCACCAGAGGGTCTGCCTAGGCCAAATAGCAATCCATCCCAAACACTGGTCTCTGATGGTGCTCAGGGGTAATTTTAGGCTGTCAAGGCAGAGGAAGAGGTGGATGGGTCTCAAGTGAGTATACAGCATCTACAGGGTGCTGGGCTCAGACCTCTACCTGTGCTATTTTATTTGGCACACAAAGCAAACCAGCAACTTAAAGGACAGATAGATGATGACACTGAAGTAGAAGGCAGGTTGGGCTCCAGGTCATGGCAGATGAGCTGTTCTGTGGGCAGGAGTATTTTCAGGAGCATTGTGGATCTGCCAAAACAAATGCTCTATCTCCAGCATTGCCTCTATGCCATGATGCTTTCCTTCTCTCTGTTCATTCAGTGATTGTTGTTCCGCCCCATAAAGGAAAGTGAAGATGAGATGAAACTGGAGGGAAATGTGGCTTCAGAAGACTAGAGAAGCCTTAATGACACAGGTGTCACGCATCCAGCAGGTTATAAATGGGCACTCGATGTCACAATATAGCAGTAGTTCAACTTACCGTCTTCATGTTATGGATCCCTTTTAGGTTCTGATATAAGAAATAGGTGCCATCCTACTTTTTATGGTGTTTATGATGGCTTTGGCACTAATATTTGGGCCCAAACCTAAGAAATCATGAGCTAGATAAATTCCAACATCTCTTCCAGCTCTTGGTTCTTAGGAGTCCTTTGTAATTTTGCTTATTTGTGCTTAAATTTTTTTTAGATATTTATTTATTTGAAAGGCAGGGAGACAGAGAAAGACAGAGAGCTCCTGTTCACTGGTTCATTCCCCAAATGCTCACAACACCCAGGGATGGGTAAGGCTGAAGCTGGGAGCTTGGAAGGACTCGAGCCAGGTCTTTCAAGTAGGTAGCAAGAACTCAGTTGCCTGATCCATCGTCTGCTGCCTCCAAGACTATGCATTAGCAGGAAGCTGGAAGGAGAAGCAGAACCAGGACTTGAACCCAATCGGGGATGTGGGTGTCTTTAACTCACAGCTTAACCTTGAAACAAAAATGCCCAACCTTAATTTTCTTTATGCAGATGTAAGTCATGAAATTTCTAAGGGGAGAGTTTAAAAGAGTTCTTCTCCCCCTCCTGGCTGTCTTACTCACCTCTAAAAGCCTTCTTCAAGTGGACTCTATGACTCAAGTGCCCAATTTCAAAATAGGAAATTGAAAATGTGGATTTAATAATAGGAGGCATATCCAGACAAGGCTTCCTTTGGGAGAGGCCAGAGGGGAGGCCAGGCTCACACCTGTGCGGTGCCAGGAACAGAGTGGTGTGGGGGTGGGAGTCCCTCTGTGGAAAGCTGTTCCCCTGGCAATCCCAGTCCCTCCCACTCAGAGCCAAGTGGCCCTCATTAGGTGCGTAGGCGTCCAAAAGTAATAAGACCCTAATTAAGGACCTGCTGACTCTTTCAAGTGGGCCTAGGCTGCTGCCATTTCAGACCTAATTCCCACCATTCACCTGGAGGGCTGCAAGTCATCATGGAAGTATTAATTCTCAGCTGAAATATGCCCTGATTGGACCCCCTCTCCAGCATTCGCTTGCGATTATTGAGGATTATTGAGACGAAGCCTTCCAATTACTTGGGAAAGTACCAGTGGCCCATGGCAGCAAGGTGGGGTGGGTGGAAGCACCCTCGAGGACAGGGCTGATCACCCAGGGTCTAGTAATTGAGGAGCCCACATGCATGTTCCCTGCAAGGAGCAAGTTGAAGTAAATGAACAGAAGAGAAAAATCTCCCCTTCAAACCAATTGATTCTTCAACAACAAGAAAATTGAAGCTGAAATGTCGATGGAACTCTGGCCCAAGGAAGGCTCCAGTGAGAGCTCCGGGGAAAGAGAAGAGACACCTGCTAATGAGAAGCATTTCAGAACCATTGCAAGCCTGGGTCTTTCGTACTGGAAAGAAAAAAAAAAAGCTCAAGAAAACCTTGGAATGACAATTTCCAAAACTGGCGGGGGAAGATAGAAACTGTTGAGGTTTTCTAAAGACAAAATTTCTTGCTGAGACAAACTGTCAAATTTTTCATCATATCCATTTTGAGGCAGGCATTTATTACCTTTCCAGCAACTATACATCTCCAGTAATGTTCTTACTGTAGTTTGCCTCTTAATTACTGGCAGAATTTGCATTTAAACCGAGTTAGAGGGTGCCATCTACTCCCGGGCTTCCCACGGTTGTTTCCATGGTAACAGAAGGGGTCTCCTGGTGGCTGGCTGGGCTAGAATGTTTGCTTCTGAGGGTCTGGAAGCATCTCCCCGCCCACTGTACATTCATCTTCTTCCCTGCATGGAAGACAGGGAAGGGGCAGCATCAAAGGGTGCACTGAGACCCCTGTCGGACTTCGCTGGAACTATTCTTCGCTGGCAAGATCCTGTCCCTCTGCTGAGGCTTCAGAATGGGCAGTTCAACCTCACTCACATCGCTCCCCCTCAGCAACACGTGCACAACCTGAGCAGGCTTGGTGTCCGCTTCCCTCTCCCGACCCAGAGTTTTCAGCACGGGGTGCCTCCTTGCTGGAGACTGTGAGAGGACATGTCCCAGGAGGAAAGGGGCGGGTACCTCTTCAGGTGAGAAGGGGAACCTGAGCATGACTGAGTTACAAGAAAGGAGCCAGGACAGCTTGGTGCAAACTGCCCCCAGCTAGTAACCAAAGCACTTGGAGTCCAGGACCACTCTGCACCTGTGGAGAAAGCTGGTTCAGCCCTGCAAAACTGAACCAAAGTGAAAGGGAAGTGCACTTGAACCTGATGATTCTTCCAGATCCCTTCAGCTCTGAACACTTGTTGTTGCAAACTCACTGTATCTCAAAGATACATGGATTCAGAACATGCAAAATCACAGATCAGAATTCTGGAAAAAATGCAGATTGTTTGGGCTTGCGTGTATCACAAGGGAAGACACACAGGCTCCTGACCCAACCCGTGGTGTGATGTGAGGTTGGTGAAGTAATGAGGGAAGAAGAGGAACAGAGTTTTCCGGGTGGCTCCTGCCATTAGCTCTTTGATGAAGCTGAGCACAGTCCATGCAAAGCCCAGCAAGCACTCAGGCCCTGAGCTCTCTCGGGAATCCTCTCTGCTGGGCCTTCCCTGGAGTTGGGCTGAGGCATGGTGCACACTTGAGTCTGCTGTGCCCCTGTCTTGGTACAGAAGAAGCCACAGAAGATGTAGAAACTCCCAAACAACACAGGCAGTTGTCAGTGGCCAAAGACCAGGGTTCCAACAAGCTCTGCTTAGTTACCCTGAAAGGCAGCTTCCCACCTCAACTACATCTCAGATGGTAAAATTGGGAAGGATGCCAGTCATTGTGCCTCAATGGTAAACCCTTCAAAAAAATCTCTCTCCACGGAGTCTGAATTCTTAATCTGATTTGTCCTTGGACTGACCATAATCTGGGTGTCTATTTAGCCTAGTGGTTAAGATGTTGGTTAAGACATCCACATCCCTCATTAGAATACCTGAGCTTGATACCTGGCTCCAACTCCTGACTGCAGCTCCTTGCCAATACAGACTCTAGAAGGTGGCCGTTATGGCCCTGGTAATTGCAGTAATTGGGTCCCTGCCACCCCTTGGGAGACCTGGATTGAGTTCCCAGCTCCCAGCCTTTGCAGACATTTGGGGAGTGATCCACCAATGGTTAGGAGCATATTTCTCTCTCTCTCTCTCTCTCTCTCTCTCTCTCTCTCTCCAGATCAAATAAATAATAAATGTATAAACATTAAAGAAGTTTGACTTTGGGCCAGCATTGTACTGCAGTGGTTTAAGCCTGTGATGCTGGATCCCATATCAGAGCTCCAGTTTGAGTCCCAGCTGCCCCACTTCCCATCCAGCTCCCTGCAAGTGCTCTTAAGAAAGCAGGGGTCAGTGCACCTTTTGATGCTGCCCCTTCCCTGTCTTCCATGCAGGGAAGAAGATGAATGTACAGTGGGCGGGGAGATGCTTCCAGACCCTCAGAAGCAAACATTCTAGCCCAGCCAGCCACCAGGAGACCCCTTCTGTTACCATGGAAACAACCGTGGGAAGCCCGGGAGTAGATGGCACCCTCTAACTCGGTTTAAATGCAAATTCTGCCAGTAATTAAGAGGCAAACTAAGAAAGCAGCAGAAGATAGCCCAAGTGCTTGGACCCCTGTACCCATGTGGGAGACCCCAGTGGAGTGCCTGGCTCCTGGCTTCAATCTGGCCTAGCCCTGCCCATTGTGCCCATTTGAGGAGTGAACCAATGAATGGAAGATCTCTTTCTCCCTGTCTCTGCCTCTCTTTGTCACTCTGCCTTTCAAATAAATAAAATGAATCTCTTAAAATTTGACTTATATTGCTTTTTATGTGCAGTTTTGTACAACTTTGGTTTGTGTGTGTGTAGAATTCTGTTTCCTTCTCCTATTGGATGCTGCAACACACTTATTTCACGTATCTCCATGGTAATTCCTATGTGATTTAGTTTGAATGTCTGTGGCACAAGGGAGATATTACAGGTCTTCTCACCATAATTACCCAGTGGGCTCCTGGCTGAATTCCTGTGAAAGGGCTCCCTGCATTTGTCTTGGCCTGTTTCCACTGGGTTCAGAGTGGGCCATGCAGTGACAGGCGCCTGTCTTCAGGCGCTGCTAGAGAAGTGAGGACACAACATTTGCAGCTGGTACTTTGGAAAGGCCTGCCTTGTAAGTGCCCCTTCAGCAAATGACTGTCCCTTGGGAAGGGCCTCATGGGGATGGAGGCCACAAGTCCTCTTGGGAACTGAGAACTGAACCACTGACTTGTGTGGGGCTCCCTCTCAGTTCTTTTTGCGGAACAACTTGCAGATAAAGCTTTCGGTAGGGGTTAGGCATCAGTGTTCTTATACCCTCCTTCAACAGCTTCTGTTTCAGTTGCTTCTCTAAAGGGATTCAAAACTGCCAGAGGCTACTGTCTTGTAGTTTATTTGTATTTTTCTCAGGAGTCACTGAGCGCATTAGCCTCTTAGGTGCAGAGCGGGAGTCCCAGGATGTAAGTGAACCTGTAAGAGGCACATCAGTGTGAAATGAACGGACAGCTTCCTGGCCATGGATGCAGGGGTCCCGTGATCTTCCAGTAGCACAGTCAATTCCATATTCAGGGCTGTCACTTCTAACAGCCTACTCCTGGGTCCCTGTTCTTTGTGCATTGTTTCTTTTTCTGTTGCAATTAAGAGGAATCCAACTCAAAATATCTTTAAAGCCAAAAAACAAACAAAATGATGGAAAGCAACACATTGGTTGGTGTAACTGAAAATGGACTCAGAATGGCTGCTCTGTGAACTTCTAGGAGGTCACTGGGAAGAAATTCCTCCTCACCTCCCAGCTCTGCCTCCCTTTGCGTCACCCCCACACCTGGCAGGTTCTCCACTGAAAGTGATGAGGCAGCCTCCACAGTTCCAAGAGGGCAGCCAGCTCTCTGTAACTATAGATTCCACATCCACCACTCAGCAAACTGCAGAGAAAATTTTGTATGCACTGAACATGTACAGACTTTCTTCCCTTGTCATTCTTAACTAAACAATTCAGCAGCCCAACTGTTTACACAGCTTTGCATTGTATGAGGCATTACAAGTTATCTTCAGATTATTTAAAGCACACTCATCCCTCAGACTCCATGGGGGATTGGTCCTGGGACCCCTGCAGACACTAAACTCCATGGATGCTCAAGTCTCTTAAAGAAAAGGGTATAGGATTTGCATATAACCTACATAATCTTCCCGTATACTTAAAATCATCTCTAGATTATTTATAATACCTAATAAAATGTAAATTCTATGTAAAGAGGTGTTTTGCTACATTGCTTGGGGAATAATGATAAGAAAGAAACCCTGCACGTGTCCAGCACAGATACAGTTTTCCCCTGGATATTCTCAATCTGCAGTTGGTTGAATCCACAGTTTTGGAAGTTGTAGACAGAGATAGCTGACTGTCTGTGAGGTGAGCATGTAGATTATGTGCAAATACTAAGCAGCTTTACATAAGGGACTTCAACATCTGGACATTTGCTATCCAGGGAATGTTCTGGAACCAATCTCTCTCAGATACCCACAATTACTAGAATCAGGGAGAGTCCCTTTATCATTGAATGTTGAATCAAGTTAGGCTTCATGTCCATTATTGATCCAATCATCACACTAAAGAGATAATGGGCAGTACTGGTTTCACTTGGGTCTATCTGGCCATCTACCGCATCTAGGCTTGGAACAGTGCCACCTACACTACATGAAACAGAAAATCCAAGGTGCTGGAACTAGAGGTCTGACCACTCCAATCATGTGACCTTAACACTCTATCATGAGCAGATAGCTGTTTTCCTGATGCCAAATGAAGTGATGGTAGCACTGTATAGCTTGCAGATTCTGACTTAGACCCCTGTCTCCAAAGTCTGTATTTCTGATGCTACATCCTCATGCTCTGTTTGCCATCAGTCTGAAGTTTGAGTCCTCAAAGTACATTAACTTCGGTATTCTGAAGTTGGCATCCTAGCCATGACAATTTCTCTGGTTGGTATTAGATTATGCATTTCTGTGGTCCTTTTGATGATTTTTTTTCCTGCCTGCTGGTAATTTAAATAAGGCAAGTATTGATTTTCCCATTTCTTTGAAGCTAAGAGAGATAGAGACAATGTCCAAAATATTATTAATTCAATGTTTGTTTCACCCCCAAATTCTTATGTCAGTGCCCTAATCCCTAGTGTGGCCATATTTAGAGAGGGGGCCATGTGGGGAATAGTTTAGGTTAAATGAGGCTGTAAAGGTGGGATGCTAGACTTAGTCTTTTGTGAGAAGAGGATCCAGAGCATGCTCTCTTCCCCTTCCCACTTACTTGTGCCTGCCCTCCCACGTGAGGCCACAGTGCGATGGGGGCCCAAGGGCAAATCAAGAGGCAAGCCCTCTCCTGGAACTGAGTTGCAGGACCTTGGTCTGGGACTTCCTACCACTGAGAAAATCAGTGTCTGGTGTCTAAGGACCCTTGTTGGTGTTACTTTTTTACAGTGCCAAGGAATACCCAGGGCCCCCCAGTAACCAAGGGGGGGAGCCAGAGTTAGAAACGGGCTCTCCTTTCCTTATTTCAGAATCCTTTAACCTCCTTAGATCCTTAGTTTTCATGCTTTTTGTTTCTTTTTGCCAACCACAGATGCCCTGCCGAGGAGATGGAAACCCACAGTACCCATAGAACAGAATCCTTGATGGTCCCTGATAGGAAAAAGTCATGTGAAATCCTCTAGAAGTAAATAGACGGACACTTTGCAAGGTTTGAAAACCGCTGTATTCACTGAGGAGCTGCACTTGCTATCATGGCCAGAGCTCCGGTCCGAGCAGGCCTTTCCTTTGGCTCTAGTTTGTTTTTTTGTTTGTTTGTTTGTTTGTTTGTTTTGACAGGCAGAGTGGACAATGAGAGAGAGACAGAGAGAAAGGTCTTCCTTTTCCATTGGTTTACCCCCCAATGGCCACTCTGGCTGGCACACTGTGGCCTGCACACTGCACTGATCCAAAGCCAGGAGCCAGGTGCTTCCTCCTGGTCTCCCATGCAGGTGCAGGGCCCAAGCACTTGGGCCATCCTCCACTGCACTCCTGGGCCACAGCAGAGAGCTGGATCGGAAGAGGAGCAACCGGGACAGAATCTGGCACCCCGACCGGGACTAGAACCTGGGGTGCCAGTGCTGCAGGCAGAGGATTAGCCTATTGAGCCACGGTGCCAGCCATCTAATTTGTTTTTATTTCTCTGAAGGATTTCTATGTGCCAGAGGGTTGCCCAAGGGACTCCTCTCTCTCTCTCTCTCTCTCTCTCTCTCTCTCTCTCTCTCTCTCTCTCTTAAGATCTGTTTTCTTTATTTGAAAGGGAGAGAGAGAGAGAGAGATCTTCCATCTGCTGGTTCATTCCCCAGATGGCTGCAATGGCAGAGAAGCTGGCCCAGGCCAAGCCAGGAGCCAGATCTTCCACATATGTGGCAGAGACCCAAGAATTTTTGCCATCTTCTGTTGCTTTTCCAGATGCATTAGCAGGGGGCTGGAAGGGAAGTGGAGCAGTTGGCACTCAAACCAGCACTCCAATGTTTGGGAGACTGGCATGGCAGGCAGGTGGTGGCTTAACTCTGCTGAGACACACCACCAGCCCGGCTCCCCTGTGAGTCCACAGGTTAGGGGGAAAGTGCCGATTTGATGTGTCTGATCTCAGAACAGTGGTCAGCTCTGTTTGCTCATGTGCATGGTAGGCAGTAGCACGAGTATGAAGGCTGGAGTGGTGGCAACGTCCTCCCTTGGTGCATAGCAGAAGGAAGTCTTTTTAATACTAACATGATCAGAATGTGTGTCTGCTTCTGATTCCACGATGGTCTAGCAATTCTAAACCCAGTGTCAGTGACAGAACCATTCTCCCAGTGGAGGTCATGGCTCCCTTTGCCACACCACCTTTGTGCACTGTTGTAGAAGCATCATGTTGATGCAGAGGTCCTGGGAGTGAGAGCGACACTCCCAATACAAAGCATCAACTGAGGCTGATGCCCTCTCTCTTGCACCTGCCAGCCCCGCCCCAGTTTGCCTGCTGATGATCTGGAAGAGCGCACGCAGCGGGAGGGTTTCTACTGATCTATAATTGAATGCTGTCTGGGCGCCCTTTAGGGTGTTTGCTTCTCTCCAGCAATTCCCAGCCAGAAGGTGCTGAGCTCAGCAGTGGGATCCCCAGGAGGGCAGCATCCTGACCCAGACTGTAAATGCAGTGATTACCACTGCAGCCCAGGAGAGTAAATGAGGAGAGTGAACCTAAGAGTAAGAGGGGAGCTCTGAGCTGGGTCCTGGGGAAGGGACTGAGCAGGTGGGCGGGGCTGTGCATGGCTGAGTCATTGTGGGGAGGGGGAGGGAGAGTCATGGAGGGTGTGAGCCCTCCCCCACCCTGTGCTCCAGCCAGCAGCCCCTGGGAAAGCTGCCTTTGCCTATCTGTCCAGTGCCTTTTACCCCACTCAGGCCTCCTGGGGTCATCAGCTTCGACTGACTCTTTCCCCTAGGCGTGCTTCGCTGGGCTTGGCCTCTCCTCTACACTGTTCCTTCTTAGGAAATGACCTCAGCTCTACACCATCTTACAATGGCCTCCCTCTCCTCTTGCCATGTCTGCCCAGGGGAATGAGGACAGTATCCTTACACAGGTGCACCCTGAGGGTCCATCCTTAGGCAGATGAGAAGCCAGTGCTATGCTAAAGGGCAGCAGATAGGGACAGGCATCTGGATGAAGGTTCCACCAAGCCTGCTGTGTGAGTCCCTGCTCCTTTCTCTGACCTTGGGGTATCATTGTCCTGAGCTTTGGGGGTCATCTCTGTAGGGCATCTTGGATCTCTAGGCTGGGGCAGGTTTCTGGAAATGCCCGTCAGTGTCTGCAGGTCTCCTGGTGTCACAGATCCTGACCCGGGGTTGAATGAGGGCAATCCCTGTGATCACAGGTAGGGCATGTGACCATGTGGCTATGCCAGTAAGGCTGTGTGCATGGAACAATGCTACAGACCAGTCTGCCTTGCTTCCGTCAGTTCCAAAGGGCAGCTACTGTGTGCAGTGACTGCCTGTGGCTCTGTGATTGCTGCCGGGGCATCACCCATGGAGCAGCCTCTGTATGTACTCCGATCCCTGCACAGGTGTCTATTGGGATGTTTTGGCCTCTGTGTCTGTATGAAGCAGCCATACCATTTCCCTGTTGCTAGGGGGCAAGTGCTGCCTGGTACCAGAGCTGTCAGTTCTGGCTGGAGGCCCCTGGACAGTCTGATGGACAGCAGAGGCTTAGCCACATTAGGTGAGGAGCAGCAGCAGCTGATGGGGAAGTGGTGGCAGAATCCATCCCCAGGCTGCAATGCCTGTAAAGAATTAAAAACAGTATTGCAGCTTTCTGAAAATCAATCTTCTTGTTATTTGGATTAGATCACCTAGGCTGCCATAACAAAACACCACAGGATGGGTGGCTTAAACAGTCAGAATTTATGGCTCACAGCTCTGGAAGCTGGAAGTCATGGCATGGGCAATTGTCAGAGTGATCAAGGTGCTACTTGAGAAACCTGCATCCCATATTGCAGTGCTGGGGTTCAAGTCTGGGCTCTGCTCCTGATTCCAGCTTCCTATAAATGTGCCCCCCTGCGAGGCAGCCAGTGATGCCTTGATTCCTTGGGTCCTTGCCATCCACATGAGAGACTTGGGTTGAGTTCCTGGCTCCTGGCTTTGGTCTGGCTCAGTGTGGACCTGGGTGGTGGTGGGCATTTGGGCAGTGAACCAGCACACAGGCAATCTCTGTCTCTGTCTCTCTCTGTATATGTGTGTATCTCCCTGCTTTTCAAATAGCATAGGTAAATAAATAAAATTTTAAACAAATAAAAGGTGTTGTGGACAGGGTTGCTTTCCTCTGCAGCCTCTCGCCCTGGCTTGGAGGTGGCTGTCCCCTCTGTGTCAACGCAAGATCTTACTTCTGTACACTCCTCTCCGTGTGTCCATGTTTCTTCTTTTAAGGACACCGTCAGATCAGCCTAGGGCCTTCCACAAAGGTCTCCTTTTACTCAGTCACTTCTTAAAGACCCTGTCAGCAAATGCACTCACAGTCCAAGGCACTGGGGTGCAGGTTTCGACATCCAAACATTTTAGGGGTGCACTGTCAGCCTGTAATCTAGAGTTTGCCAGTTCTAAACAATTTCCATAGTAACTTCCTCCCCCACATTATTTATCTGAGCTCTAAGCAGTTGTTCCAGTTACTGGTGAGTTTTTATGACTTACGAATAGTAGATTAAAGGACATCAGCATTTGGAGGAGCATCCATTACATATGTGGTCCCTGATGTATATGGACTTAGCTACACATGGTCATGTCAAGAGTGAGTTTTTGGAATTTGGAACCGTTTGAGCAGCTGCTGTCTCCCAACCCTATGGTCCTTCATGCACCTCTGTTTAAATGGGATGTTAAAACTGCAGTATGCTTAATAAGCAGATAGAACTTTTAGCTCCTGTGTTTGAAATTTAAAATAGTGACACAGCTATTTTATATTTATCTCCCCCAGTTCACAGCTAATTGAAATTTGATGTTTTTCTTTTTTTTATTTCTGGCTGTTGTTATTATCATTATTAGTGCTGAAAAATAATTTTGTTACATAGGGATTGGGAATAGCTCCAGAGAAAGGTGACACTGGGGACTTAGAGGGACATGGTGAGGAGAGAGCCCACAGGTGGGTACAGGATGAGGCAGGGGCAGCCAATAACCAGAGCTTAGGCAGAAAACCTGGGGTTCAGTGCTCAGGTGGCACTTGTCCTCCACACGCACAGAATGATGGACAAGATCTTACATCAGGTCTGAGACATAAGTCATTGTCCCAGACACAGGGACCTGAATGCCAGTGGAGGGCCCCACTGCACACACTGTCATAGTGAAGCCCAGGATCTCTCCGAGAAAGATGCAGTCCTGGGAGCCACAGCCACAGTGGGGAGCAGGAGCTCCCTTTTGCTCCTCAGTGCAGCCGGCCTCTTCTGGCTCCAGCTGTGGAGGTGCTCTGCCAGACGTGGCTCCCATACACTGTCTGGGGATAGATCTGTGTCCTCAGGAACTCAGTGCTACCGGGGAGTCCAACATCTGAAGAGCGACAACTCACCTGTTGCCAGATTTCTCTTCCCTGGAGGATGTTTGGAATTCGGGCAGAGAATCTCAGTCCCCCAGAAAGTCACCCCAGACTCGGGAGAAACATGTCCATGAGTGTCGACCTGTGAGTGGCTTCCATCTAGTTAAGTTGTCCCCAGCTCTGTCAGTTCCAGTGTTGGAAGTGCAAGGCTCCAGAGTTTGGGAAGAGGGTGGAGAGTTAGAGACTGGCTGTTGACGGGCCATGTTGTGCCGTATGGAGAGCATGTGCCGTTTGTCTAGATGGCTGGTTTGTCTGAGCAAGAGCTAGGGCGGTGTGAGAAGGCCACCTGCCCCTGCCCTTCCAGGACAAGGTGAGCTGCTTGGGTTGGACTTACAGAAAGGACAGGGAGGACACGGGAACCAGCATGGAGGCAGTTTCCCCGGGGAAATAGCTCCTGTGATGAGCAGCAAAAGACAGATGAATAGAATTTTAGTTTGGGCAAGGACAGGAGGGAAGTTATGCATATTCCAGAAAGAAGTATTCAGAAAAAGTCCATGGTCACATGAGTAACCTGAGCTAGCTTGCAGAGAACTTCAAAGATGCCAGGTGTGATTAGGGTGGGGTGAATGCCCACAGATGAAAATGGAAATACCAGGCTGGCCGGCCCTGGAACACCATTCCATGCCTGGTGTCAGGCAGCCCTGGGACTCAGTGTTCTAGGTCAGTCCTCAGGGAGTGTAAGGCAGCGCCCGCCACCTGACTGCCCTAGGAACTGGGGCAGGACAGCTCCTGCAGGTGCACAGATGAGAGGCTCAGCAGGGACAAAGCGAGGCAGGGGATCGGCTTCTGTAATGGCCTCTGTGGGATGTATCCTGTGAAACCAGAAGGCAGCTTGTTAAAATGCAGGTTGAATTAAGCTCTAGGCATATCTCTTTATGTCCTCTGATCCCAGGTTAACTTTCTTCAATTACTGCAGAGATAAGAAAAAGTCCAAATGAGAGGGAGGCAGAAGGAAGCCAGGGACTCTTCACCCTCCTCTGAAGGAAGGAAACGTGGGGGAAGTGATGAAAATCAGCAGACTGGCTAGGTTCAAGGATGCGCTCATTATGTCTGCTGGAGGCAAATTCCCAGGGACCAGCATTGACCAAAGGCCTCCAGTCATTGGCCTGGTCGCCCCTGCCAACTTAAAATGTTCACTTGAAATTGGCTTCTTGTTTAAAAATACGATTTTTCTTATCATTCGAGATACATGAGGATACTTAAAAATTTTGTGGAAAATGGATAAACTTATTTTGATGCAAAAAACTTGAAGTCCATGAACACTTTTTTCATAATACACATTTTGCGTGGACTTTTTGAATGTTCCCTTAATGCATGGATTTCATTTTTTTGGCACCAAAATAAATTTATCTTTTAAATTCATCTTACCTCAAATACTTAAAGTTCTTTTATATATGTACTATCGAGTCTTTGGATAGTGAAGAATACCTCACTTGTCATCACCGATGTTAAGATTTTGGTTTGCTGGCGCCGTGGCTCACTAGGCTAATCCTCCGCCTTGCGGCGCCGGCACACCGGGTTCTAGTCCTGGTCGGGGCACCGGATTCTGTCCCGGTTGCCCCTCTTCCAGACCAGCTCTCTGCTGTGGCCAGGGAGTGCAGTGGAGGATGGCCCAAGTGCTTGGGCCCTGCACCCCATGGGAGACCAGGAGAAGCACCTGGCTCCTGCCATTGGATCAGCGCGGTGTGCCAGCCGCAGCACGCTGGCCACGGCGGCCATTGGAGGGTGAACCAATGGCAAAGGAAGACCTTTCTCTCTGTCTCTCTCTCACTGTCCACTCTGCCTGTCAAAAAGAAAAAAAAAATTTTTGGTTTCAGTCTTTCCAGTCTTTTCATATACTCACAAACACATTCACCCTCTCCATGCTTCCTTTTTTACCTATAAAATGGGATAATCTTGTTTAGAAACCTGGTTTTTAGCATGTATTAATCATCTATGCAGTTGTAAAGCACACATTGGCACCTGCTTTGTGTAGCCCTGAGCTGCAGGCTCTCCCTGGACTTGGGGATGCAGGGATCTTTAACAGGGCCAGGCGCTCCTGGAGCGCACAGTGCACACAGGGAGCCACAGCGAGTAAGCACAAATTTAGAGCCTGAAATCAGATGTTAGAGAGGAACAAACAGCAGGACTGGGAACAAGGGTGTGACAGGGCTGGTTCTTGTAGTATCAGATGACATGGAGCTTGAGACCAGAGGGTGTGAGAAAGAAGCAGTCAGAAGAAGAGTGTCCCAGTTGCAAGCACAATGACCTTGGTCTTGGCCCTTGATTTGGAGAAGAGAGCACAGACACAATCAGAGGAGACCCAGGGAGAGTTCTGTGGTTGGCCAGACAAGGAAAGGTTAATGAAGGGTCGGGGTGGGGGAAAGGCCAGTGAGATCAGGACAAGGCAGAATGAGAACAGGTTTCATAGAGGCAGAAAGAGTAGAGTGACCTCTGTTTTCTGTGACTATCCTGAATCTTAAAACTCAATATTTTCTTGAATGGTTGTCCATAAATTATCGAAGTCTCTCCCCACCAACACACACAGGTTGGGTTAGAGGGTATCTAGATGGTTCACAGGTTTCTGCACCTGAGATGAACATCGTGACAGTAAATCTTTAGCTGCACAAATGATTAATTCCAAAGGCGTGGTTTTAGAAGTGGGGTTTTATTTTAAGAGTTAGTATCCGTAAAGATTTTATACCTAATGTAGGATGTCTTTTCATTGCTGTTTATAAAGACATTGAGGAAATTAAGTGGCATAATTTCTATTGATAATACACTCACAGACTAACAAAGCCAATTTAGAGAGAATAAAGAAAAAAAAAAAAACAGCACTTATTAAATGCCTATTGTGTCCTGGATGTTTTGAGATAGATTTTAGAAACCCTGCTTTTCAGGTTCTGCCCTAAGATTCAGGGAACATCCACCTCCCTGCCACATGGCCACACATCATGTAGTTTGGGGTAACACATTATTGACTTCATTCACCTAAATTTCTCTGATAATTTTCTCATTATTTTTCTTTCATTTGTTCTGAACTCCCTAGCTTGTCCCTTCCCACAGTGGATATAATCACAATTTGGTAATTTATTTTCAACATTGCCAGCTACTGTCTGTGAGCAGTCATTGGGGATTGTAATGGGACTGGGCCATTCTCCTCCAGCCCGGGTGGTCCTCACTGCTGCCCACAGGTAGTCATCTCTCTCTCGGCGCATGTGGATGGCAGCTCTGAACCCAAGGTTGGGTGAGGCTCTGAGCAGCTCTGATCAGTGAGTTGGAAGCTGATGGGATATACAGCATCTGAGCCCAGGACGTTCAATCTTCAGTTTGAGAACAGCAATTTCTCTTCCTCCGACGTGGCAACTGGCACCATCATCCCAAGACTCTGAATACCCTGAATACCTGGGAATGTTAGAGTTATAGGAAGAATCCTTATGGGCAAGTAGGAAACAAGGTAGAAACATCATTGTTCAAAGCACCTGAGATGTGGGGGTTGCTCATTACTGCAGAATGTCCTATATTGTTCTGAGTGAGTCAGCATTTTCCCTTTTCCCCCATTTGTCCCCAACAGGTTCAGTGACCTCCAGCTGGGCTTCACCAACCCCTGCCCCCTGCCTTGTCCCTCTCAGCCTGTCCCCTCCACAGCCTGGAGCTCCTTAGCTGGCACCTGGTTGGAGGTGGTTGTTTTCTGCCCCAGTAAATCCTTATTGATTGATTGCCTGATGTCCCGTGTCCTCTAAGCATTCGACTTTTAAAACTTTATGAGATTCTGATAAACCTTCTTGGAGGCTTGGCTGGGGAAGGACAGGGAGTCAAATGTAGCACCAGGAAAACTGAAACACGCCACTCAACATATCACAATGTTGTCCCAGTTCCACTTCCTCATCCTGGGCCCTTGTAAACCACTTTATTAAACTGTGCTTTGTGTAATGCCACTTGATTAAATTGAAGGGCATGATGGGGAATAGCCCTATGAAACTTATTACTGTGAGTATTATCAGAATGTTCTAAGGACCCTGCTTATCACATGTGGTTCTGTCTCTGACAATATCTAGGCAGAACTCTGAACACTAAGAATAGAGACAATTTTGAGCAATTATTTTGTTTTTGTGCTATCGGCATCACCCGCTGTCCAGTCCTTAGATATTTATCTAGTCAGCCATCTATGTACTTATCAGCTGTCAGTAGCCATCCTCAGTGAGCACATGGTGAAGCAACCTCCAGTGCTGACATTGGACTTGCTGTTCCTGTGCTCCACCGTGCTTTGAGCCCTGGATGGTCCTCCAAGCAAGAGCCAGAAGCAGGCTCTCAATTCTTCCCTCTTAGGAGGAAGGGCTCTGTCCCTCTTGACCTTCATCCTGCCTCTCTGTAGCTTGAGTGCAGTAATAGAGGCTGTGACAGCTGAGACTCAGAAAGTGAGTGCCCTTTATTAGAGTAACAGAAGGCCCAGAATTAACAAGCCATGTGTTCATGGGACTATCTCAAGAACCCAACATCGTTTTGATGCCTTAGATCCAGCTCCCAAAAAAGTAAAAAGCAAGCAAGCAAACAAAAAAACCTCAGAACATCTGGGGCCTCTTTCATTCACCCCAGCATCAACACTGCTGGGTGTAGGGTTTTTGTCAACTTTGTTAGGCTGAACTACACTTCCCAGAATCCTTCCATCTATGTTTCCAGTTAGATTGGGCTCCAGCGAGATCCCCAGGAGCTTTGGGGGCAGACAGGGAGAGCAGTGATGCTGCTGTTGCTCATACCTTGTTGCTGATAAGCTAGGTTCCTTGTGAGAACTGAAACCACCTTGTCCTGGGTCTTCCTTCAGCTTCACTGATTACTGGCCCAGGTGGGTTTTGCTGTGCAATGAGGAGCCCAGCTTTTTCAGGGCATTCCCACGATGGAGATCCCAGTTCTTTGAGCAAGCCCTGACAGGTACACTGGGATCCACAGAACACAGGATAAGGAATCTGTACAGAATGGCTGCAATGAAAGCCTCTTGAAAGTTTTTCTTAAGCAGCTCCATCCCCAGGATGTTTGATTCCTGTTGAATGTGTGGCTTCAGATGTGATGTATCATCTCTGCCTTGAGCCCTTTCCTGTGAGTAAATAGATTTGCATGCATCCATTCATTCCGCAAATAGGTACAGAACATTTAATGCCTTACGTAAATCAGTCACTTGTCAGAATCTGGAAATACAGACATGAAAGAGGTGCATGGAGGTGGTCCACAGACCATTGTTAAAAATGTGATGGGCGTAACCAATAGGTACAAGTTCTCTTGATAGGAAATGAGAGTGACTGCTGCTTCCTAGAGAAGACCTGAGGTCGGGGAAGACATCACAGGATGAGCAAAGCTGGGCTTCAAATGGCAAGCTCATCAGACATGGGTATTCTTAGAAGCAAAGGAAAAATCCAGCTGTGCAAAACTCAGGAGATTGCCCAGACGCAGCTGTTGGAGGCAAGGTGATCATAGATGCTAATTCTCTCCCACACACGGAGATTATTGGATGCCAGCAGGACAGTCAGATAAAGAGCCAGGAGAATTGCCTTCTCTTAATTCAAGTCTTCACCGAGAGTTCTGAACACAGTTCTAGATACAGGTCGTCTGCCTGTGGATTCCACTTGGAGATCACACCAGCTCTTCCATTAGTGATGTCCTCTAGATCCCATGCTGTGCACCTGCAGTGAGGGAACAGGAATGTGTCTCCACTTCTGGGACCCTGCCCTGGCAGTGCTGCTCTCTGCTCCCATCTGGAATCCGTCTGTGTCCTGTCAATACCACCTTCAGATGTTACCTGGCTGTTCTGCGCCCATTGCTGCTGCACTGGTCTAAGTCACCACTCAGGTGCTACAGAGGCCTCTTCCTTGTTCTCTCTGCAGCTGAACTCGGACCTGTTTATAATTCATTCACTGCTTACACAGCAACAAGAACAATTCCCTTAACAACTGCATCTGAGCATGTCCCTCAGATTAAATCAACTTATTGGCTCCTGTTACATTTCATATCGATCCCATTCTGTATGGTGGCAGAAAAGAAATCTGTACAGAATGGGTGATCTGGTTCCTGACTGGAAGGCCATTGTGTGCACAGGTGTCAGCATCTCTGGCCCCTTTTGTCAGCCTGGACCATGCTAAATCCTTCTCATCCTCAGTTTATCATGTGATTGACAGCTCTACATAATATCTCTCTCCTGGCTCTTCAAAAGCCTTCTTTTCATTATCCAAAGTATTTCTTTGATGTCCAGCTCAAAGAAACTTGTCTTAGTGCTTTGGCTGTTATCACAAAATACCATTGATGGGGTGCCCTAAACAATAGAAATTGATTCTCACTCTTCTGGAAGCTGGGAAATCCAAGAGAAAGGTGCAGGCAAGGAAGGTTTGGTAACTGGTGCGAGCTCCCTTCTTTTCTTACTCTGTCCTCAAGTTGGGTAGACAGAGTGAGCAAGCTTTGACCTTCCTCTCTTCTTAGAAGGACACAAATTCCATTATGGGAGCCTCATTCTCATGAGCTGATCTAAACCTCCTTTGCTCCCCAGAGCCTTGCTTCCAAATCCCATAGCATTATGGGGGGTATGTGTTGATACAGCTTCAATTTATACAATTGGGGAAGCATACCAGTATTTGGTCCATAGAAGAATGCCACTGTGTCTAGTTGGTGATACAGGTGCCATCGTAACACCCATTGCTACCCACTGGTGAACTCCTTATTCATTGATGTGACTTCCTGTGGATCTGTTTTACCCCATGCTTCATGGGGATTTCATGAAGACACACATTTGTCCTTTTTCGCCTTTGTGTCTCCATTGCTTAGCTCGGTGCCTGGCACAGGGGCTGCTGCAGATTGCTGTTGCTGTGCCTTCTGTTGAGCAGTAATGGCTCATGTGTGTGTTTGTAGAAAAACAACCGCCCCTACATCCACGGAAGATGATTTGATTTGGTAACTTAAGAGCACACAGAGAGAGGCTGATATCCTAGAGAATACCATGTTCTTACCATTTTGTTTTCCACTGTTTTCATTTAGCTTTATTTTATATTCATTCCAAAATGGACATAGTTCCAATATTGGTGTTATTTGGAAAGTCAACATAGTATTCCTTTATGTTGATTTACCTGCTTCCCCATTTGCTTGGTAATTGGATTATTTACCAGCTTCTTTTTCCTGTTTTCAATTGCATTGCTTGGAGTACCTAAAATTTTATTTATTTTATTCAGGAGCTTTTATTTGGGATATAATCACAAGTAGGATTTCGGGGTCAAAACTGTGAACAGTTTTAAAGGTTTTATTACAGAGCAACAGATTTCTCCTTAGAAAGATTGAACCAATTTGCTGTGCTAAAAACAATGTGCAACTGTTCTGGATTCCCTGTGGTCTTATCAACATTGGCTTTGGACATGGTTTATCGCTTGTACCTTGTTTTAATAATTGAGTGTGTTGGGCAGTGCCCTGGAAGACTGCACCAGAGAGATGTCTTGTAACCAAGACCCTGCGTCTCAGAGTCAGCCTGCAATTTCCTCAGTTGAACCTGAATAAGCTATAATGTTTGAAATCACAGGAAACAGAAAACCCAACTCAAATCATGAAGCAGATTCCCTGAGTCAGGGAGCTGTGCTGTTTATCAGGGAGTGGGTTTGTATATCCACCATTCTTTTGTTTTCCTCTTGGCATCCACTTCATTTTGATACCAGAGGAAGCCCATGGAAGCAGTGACATGCCTCATTTCTACACAAGGCAATTCCCTGCTAAAGAATGGGTCTTAATTTTTACTGATTCTTTTTGGCCAGCGCTGTGGCTCACTAGGCTAATCCTCTGCCTGCGGCACCGGCACCCCGGGTTCTAGTCCCGGTTGAGGAGCTGGATTCTGTCCCAGTTGCTCCTCTTCCACTCCAGCTCTGTGCTGTGGCCCAGGAAGGCAGTGGAGGATGGCCCAAGTGCTTGGGCCTGCACCTGCATGGGAGACCAGGAGAAGCACCTGGCTCCTGGCTTCAGATTGGCATAGCTCTGGCTGTAGTGGCCATTTGGGGGGTGAACCAATGGAAAAGGAAGACCTTTCTCTCTGTCTCTCTCTCTCTCACTGTCTGACTCTGTCTGTCAAAAAAAATTTTTTTACTGACTCTTTTTGAAGACTGAAGAAACTTCTCAACAATAAATGCTCCTTGGACAGGCATTGTGGTACAATGGGTTAAGCCTCTGATAGAGATGCCAACATCCCATATCAGAGTACCTGGGTTTAAGTCCTGGCTTTGCTCTCTACTTGTGTACACCCTGGAAGGAAGCAGATGATGGCCCAAGTACTTAGGTCCCTGTCACCCATGTAGGAGACCCAGCTTGAGTTCCTAGCTCCTGACTTCCACCAGAGTCAGCTTTGTTCATTGTAGGAATTCAGGAAGTGAGCCAGAGGGTAGAAGATATCTCTGTCTCTTTCTCTCTCTGGCATTCTGCCTTTCAAATAAGTAAATAACTGAATAAATACTGACTTAAAAAAATAAGGGCACGCATTTGGCCTTTGAGTTAATACATCAGGTAGGATGCCCATGTGCCACATTGGAATTCCTGGGTTTGATACCTGGCTCTAGCACCTAACTCCAGCTTTCTGCCAGTGCAGACTCTGGGAGGCAGCAGTGATGACAGAAGTTGGTTCCTGGGACTAGGGTGGGAGATCTGGGTTGAGTTTCCAGTTCCTGGCATCAGCCCCCTGGTTATTGCAGGCACTTGAGTGAACCAGTGATTGCCAGCTCTTTCTCTCTCTCTCTCTCTCTCTCTCTCTCTCTCTCTCTCTCTCTCTCTCTCTCTCTTCTCTCTCTCTCTCACACACACACATGTAAAACAAGGTGTGTTCTCTGTGTCATGTTGTACTGACTTGAGTTTCTTGCTCATGTCTGAAGCAATTCTAGTCCCACATTATGTACCAGTATTTCACAAGATTATAATGGAGCTCGAAATTTCACATCATCTGTTGGTGTCCTAGCCATTGTAGCATAGTAGTGCAACACATTATTCATGTGTGTGTGTGTGTGTGTGTGATGATGATGCCAGTATAGCTAAACCTACTGCATTGCCAGTTGTACAGCACAATTGTGTACATTATATACAATTTTTAACATTCTATTTGAGAGAGAGGGAGCTATCTCCTCCTTTTGTTCACTTCCCAAATGTGTGCAACTTCAAGGCTGGGCCAAGCCAAAGGAAAGAGCTGGGAACTCAATCTGGCTCTCCCATGTAGGTGGCAGGAACCCAACCACTTGAGCCATCACCCGTTGCTTCTCAGGGTGCACATTTAAAATAAGCTGGAATCAGGAGTAGAGATGGGACTTGAACCCAGACACTCTGATATGGGATGTGGGCATTCCCAGGGACATCTTCTTTTAAAGACTTGCTTTTATTCCCTAAGAGCATTTTTCAAATGATTCATTGCATTATACAGACACTGCTTATTCCCTCTCCCTCCATCCTTTCCTTCCTTGGCTTAAATTTTTACTTAGTTATTTATTCTTTTTATTTTTTCTGATTTTTAAATTTTTTTAATACACAGAGAATATATTTCATGTGTTTCCTAGGTATAATTATAAGAAATCAACCAAGTTTCAAGTGACATCTGAAATGCTATGCCAACCACCTGTCCCTACAGTGCATAATACTGATAATGAAAATCTGTGACCATGTTACTGATTTATGTACTATGCCATACACTGTTTTAGAGTGTACGCCTTTGACTTTCAAAGGAATGTTTAAAACAGCATGCTGTGTTGGGCTTGCTGCAGCTTCATACATCTTGTGGTTACCATGTCTCTTTATTGCATCAAAAGATCACTTTATATGGTTGGCCTATCCCATCAACATTCATGTGATTACCCTCTATGATGATAGCAAAATGAAGAAATGTCTAATAATGCATTGCTTAACGTGTATCCCCATCATTAAGCAACACATGATTGTACTATATTCTGATGGAGATTGCCTTTGTCCTGTGTTTCTGTACAGAGCCCTAGTGAACATGTAAAGGGCAGATTTGTGATGCATTATTAATTAGGCCTACTCCCCTAAGCAGTGGTGGGAGTGGGCTGTTGAGAAAGGGAGGAGGGCAGTATGTGGCAGAGCTGGTTAAGCCTCTGCCTGTAGTGTTGGCATCCCAGATGCGTGTTGGCCTGAGTTCCACATGCTCCACTTCTGATCCAGCTCCCTGCTAATGCACCTAGAAAAGCAGCAGAGGATAGCCCAAGTGCCTGGGCTGCTGTCACCTATGTGGGAGATCTGGATGGAGTTACAGGCTCCTGGCTTGACCTGGCCCAGCACCAGCTGTTGTGGTCATTTGGGGAGTGAGCTAGCAAGTGGAAGCTTGCTCTCTCTCTCTCCCTCCCTCTCCTGTTTCCATTCTCTCTCCTTCTCTCTCAGTAACTCTGTCTTTAGAATAAATAAACTACTGACTTCCCAGTGATAAAGACCCAAGTTGAGGATCCTACATCAATTAATATGTTTTCCATAAAACCAAACACAATAGAAATTCTTGGGTTTTGGCTTCTAGGTGACAGACACAACGGAGTTTCTAGAGTGCATTTTGTTTCACCGAAAACTTGTTCTCAGAGGGTGATTCAGCCCTAGTTCAGAAGGCTCGTGATGTGCTCCTCTGCTGTGTCCTACCATTGTTCCCTGCTTCCTTCCAGAGTCAGGGCAGTCCTTCCCCAGGGGCAGGCTCACCTCTGGTGTTTGGCTGTTTGCTGTTCCATTGCCTGGGATGCTTCTTCTCCCCATACAGACAAGAGTCCTTCAAAACATTCTTGGAGCAATGGAATGCCAAGAAAAGTTAATGCTGGTGCAAAGAGTTTTTTGAAGCCCATGCATAATTTTTCCATAAATAGGCACTTGCTCTGAAATTGTTGAATATTCCTTGTACTTGCACTTGAATGGCTCCTTTTCCCATTGTCATCAACTCTCTGCTCAAATACTTTTCTGTAAGAGAACCTTTCCCAGGTGATTACTTTAAAATAATATCCAGTCTTTCTTGCACTGCTTTATTTTCCCTGTTGCTCTTACATTCTGACATAATGGGTATTTATTTGCTTATTAACCATCCCCCAGTCTGTGTGGTTCGCAGCTATAACTCCAGCACCTGGAAGAACTGGCATATAGCAGATTCCCAGAAAACATTTATGGAATTGAAGAATTTTTAACGTGAATTTGTTTTTTTATGATATGCATTTTATTTTTTTGTATTAGTTTCTCACATTTTTAATGTTTGAGAAAACATATTTTTAATTTACAGTATAGTCAAAGCTTAAGGCTCCACAAAGTAGAGTTCGACAAGTGAAACGCAAACAGACCACAGTTCAGCAGAAATATAGGCAAGGGTTATAAACACTAATCAAATGAAAAGATATCAGTTTCACTCATCTACACATTTTAAAATAATCACGGATCATTAAAACTGTAGTAGTTTATCATTTTTTAAAACTTTTATTTAATGAATATAAATTTCCAAAGTACAACATATGGATTACAATGCCCCCCCCATAACTTCCCTCCTACCTGCAACCCTCCCCTTTCCCACTCCCTCTCCCTTCCATTCACATCAAGATTCATTTTCAATTCTCTTTATATACAGAAGATCAGTTTAGTATATATTAAGTAAAGATTTCAACAGTTTGCACCCACATAGCAACACAAAGTGAAAAATACTGTTGGAGTACTAGTTATAGCATTAATCACAATTTACAGCACATTAAGGGCAGAGATCCTACAGGATATTTTTTAAAAATTGATTAATTTTCTATGCAACGTCCAATTTAAAACCGAGTCTTTTTTTCAATTATCTTTATATACCGAAGATCGATTCAGTATATACTTTTTTTAAAATTTTTTATTTCATAAATGTGAATTTACAAAGTGCAACTTTTGTATTGTTGTGGCTTCCCCCCACCAACCTCCCTCCCTCCCATGGCCCTCCCCTCTCCCTCTCCCTCTCCCTCTCCCATATACAACCGATCAAAAAGATAGAGTATGTGTTGAAGAGATTTCACAAATAAGACCAGTGTAGGCAAATAATGAAGGATAGAATTAAAAGGGAGAGTATGATCCTGCGGGAGAAGCAGGACACACAGCAGACTCATAGAATGGCAAATGCCCAAAACAGCACTCCTGCCTCAGAATCAACCCTTGGGACATTCAGGTCTGGCTAAAAGGTCCATGAGAGTCTCACAGGCATGGAAAGCCATGACATGGTGGCAAAAAACAATCTAAATGAAAGATCCTGGTGAACGAGATCCCATCAGAAGGAACAGGCCATCAAGGAGAGAGGTGCCTTTCTATGAAGGGAGGAAGGAACCTCCACTGTGATACGGCTTTGACTAAACAAGTTCAGAGTCGGTGAACTCAAGGGGCTTCCAAAGCCTAGACAGCTCATAGCAAGAGCCTCGGGTGATTGCTAACGTCATAAATAAGAGTGCCAATTGTTAAATCAACAACAGGAGTCACTGGGTACATGCTCCCCACGTAGGATCTCTGTCCTTAATGTGTTTTACTATGAAACTTAAAAACACTACTAGTCGAACAGTACCCTATACCTGTGCGGTTGTGTGAGTGCAGCCTGTTGAAATCCTTGTTTAGTATATACTAAGTTGATCTTCAGTATATGAAGGTAATTGAAAATGAAACTCGATAATGTGAATTTGTTTTATTTTTAGTTTCTTTGTTATGAAAGACTACTCGTATGCATGCATCCAAATTCAGTATCAATTTAGAACACATTTTAGTAGGATCTATTATATGCATAGAACTGTTCCTTTTTTCCTAAGCTGCTTTGCCTATTTGGCCTATTTAGGTTCTTTGCATTTCTATATAATTTTACAACAAATTGGCCATGTTTTCCAGAAAAAGAAAAAAGTTCTGCTAGATTTGGTTAGGGATTGTTTGAATCCTTTGATCATTTTTGGTAAAATGGCATCTGGACAATATTGAGTCTCCCAATCCATAAACATGGAGTGGCTCTTAGTTTATTCGTGTCTTTCTTAGGTTCCTTTGGTCATGTTTTTAGTTTTCCATGTCAGCCCTCCAACTTCTGTGGATTCTGCTGTTGTGACTTGAATCAATCGAGGCCTGAAAATATTTGACAAAACAAAATTGCACCTGTATTGAACATGTCCAGTGTTTTTCCTTTATATTGTTCCCTAAACAGCATGGTCTAAGAACTATTTACATAGCCTTTACATTGTATTGGGTAATATAAGATCTAGAAGTGACAAAGTATACAAGAGGACATGCATAGGTTATATGCAAAGACTATGCCATTGTATTGAAGGACTTCAGCAGCCACAGTTTTAGTATTCTCAGGAAGTTCTGGAACCAATGCCCCACAATTACTAAAGGATGTCTGTATAATAATGTATTAATTTTTCTCATATTTTTTTTTCAGTGCTGTCGTGAACAGAATTGTTTTCTTAATTTCAGACTTGGATTATTCATTGCTCATATATGTAGTTAACCTTGATTTTGTATACTGATTTGGAACTCAGAGACCTTGCTGATCTCTATTTTTAGTTCTGGTCACTTTGTGTTTCTAAAAACATTCCATATATGAGATTGTGCATGCAAATAAAGACAGCCTTATATTTGTTTTCCACTGTGAATAGAGCTTATTTCAATGTGATAGCACTGGATATAATTTTTAGAACAATGTAGAATGAGAGTGGCAAGAGCTGATATTTGTGCATTGCTGTGGATCCTAGGGAGACCACATTCAGTCTCCCATCCTTGAGTATGATATGAGGAGCAGGGTTTCCATAGAAGCCACTTGTCATGTTGAAGACATTGGAAACTATTTTTAACTGCATTACAGTGAGAGCATACATAGAGATTAGTGGGATACTAAGCCCAATATTTAGCATAATTGATCTGTCATTGCTCATACCACCACTCTACCATCACAAAGGTTTCAACTTAGTGATACCCAGTGTTTCCACCACTGGCATTTTGGATGGGCATTTGTGTGTGTACACTTCTGCCTCCACCTCTCCCTCCTGTAAATCTCAGCCCATCCCTGATATTTGATAGTTGCGATTGCCCTGTCTTCAGGGTCACTTAGTCCTCCTCATCTCTATTCTGATGTAAACACACAGTGTGTCCCTAATGTTAGATACTGCATTTTTCACTGTAGAATGTTGTCTCAGATTCTTTGTGTAGTTTCCATTTTGTGATTACATTTCATAACTTTTTACTTGTATGAGCACATTCTCCTTTATCTATGAAATATAACTATCATAGCTAATTGGGTACCTTTGTTTACTAATTTCAGTATTGAAATCATCTTGGGATCTGAAAGTATCAGCTGATTGTTTTGTCTGTTGAGAATAGGTTACTGTTCACTGGTTTTTGTTGCATTTTGTTTTCACGGTATCCTGTACTAATAATATGGAGACACTGGGTTTTAGATTTTCCCCTGAGGAATATTAACTAGGTTGTACCCCAAATGATAACTGTGTTTCTTGGTTTATTGGCTGCAATAAGAGTTCAGTTTCTAAAAATCTCTATCGGTATGGCTTTGAGTCTGTTCTCTCCCTCTGGGGTTGAGGGTTTGGTTCATGCAACATTTACACTGCCTCTTTTTAGCTTTTTGTTTGAAAAAGTGCTCCCTCCTCTGGCTTTCTTTTTGGTGGAGGGAGAGGGTAGGTTTTCCTAACCAAGTAGTGGTGGCTGTGGTTACTCTAATCTGTCCTGGGCTTTGTAGGACAGAAACATCCTCTTAACTGTTAGAGTTTTAGCTGCCCACACAACTTTGCCCTTCCCTCTGGTTGTATTATTTTGTTTTCCAAATTTTGAAGTCCCTTCCAGATACATCGCATTACTCTTCATTCTCTGGTGCCTTTGTGTGATTTTATTTCTGTGTTTTTCCCATTAAGCTTCAAGGAAGTCAGACTTGTTATTTGCAGGCTGTGTGGCTCCAGCAGTAGCTTATATGGCCATCACAGAATCAGTAAAATTACCTTTTGCCACCAGTTTTGTTATATGGTCAGTGTTTTCCTTAAAGATTTTTAGAAATTCTTTATATATTTTGAATATGTCTGTTTGTTCACTAGAGGATGGTGCTTCGAAAAGTTCACGGAAAATGGCATTAAAAGTTAAATATAGGGGTGGGTATTTCTAGCACCTAAGAGAGCCACATTCCGTGTCAGAGTGCCTGGGCTTGAGTCCTGGCTCCTGATTCCAGCTTCCTGCTGGTGCAGACCCTAGGAGGCAGCAGGCGACAGTTCAAGCAGTTGGGTCCTTGCCACATACACGTGAGATCTGGGTTGAATTCCTGGATCCCAGCTTGGGCACGATGGGAGCTCACTATCTGTGCATCTCTCTCTCTCTCTCTGGCACGCAAATGATTAAAAAAAAAAATAAGTTATTTTCACACAAATGGTTTATGGAAAAAGAATTATATAAAAAACAATGAGGTATGGATTTCAAAATACATTTATCTTTTAATTCCAAAATACATTTCAAAACCAAAATACATTTATCTTTTAATTCCATTTTCTATAAACATTTTGTGGTTACTGTGTATGTTTTGTGATATCTCCTTATACTCTGAGGCTTCTAACTACTTACTCTTTACCCTGTCAAAAGCTTATTGGTTTTTGTTGTCTCTTAAAAATACTTTTGCTTCCTTCATGTCTTGAAGATATTTCCCTGTTTTCTAGTTGTTACAATATTTATAACAGGCCTTTTGAGGCTTAACTGACATATGAGAAAATGTACCTGTTGAAAGTGCAGCATTTGACAGGGTACAACATGTGTGCACCTGTGAAACCAACTACCCCAGTCACGGTCTTGAACATGTCAGCACATGTTCCCTCTTAACCCTCCCAGACACACTCAAACTACTTACACCTTCTGTCACCATTTATCTCTAGCATTGATCTATTTTCTGTCACTGTTACCTTATGCATTTAGCATTTATTACACGTCATGCAAATGGAATAATACAGTAGGTGGAGATTTTCTGGAGGGTAGGGGTGTTTCAGGCTCCCTTCAGCATAATTATTTTGGATTTATCTAAGCTTTACAACTTGTTTCAATAATTCATTTTATTGCATGTATTTTCTTACATAGTATTCTATTACATGGATATCTATATATTTCTTATTTATTAGCTTATTTATGGACATTTGGATTGTTCCTATTTTCTGGTTATTTCAAGCCAAGCTTCTATGAATGCTTTCATTAATGAAGCATGTTTTCTTTTTCTTTAATATTTATTTTATTTATTTGAAAGAGTTACAAAGAGAGGTAGAGACAGAGAGGGAGAGAGGTCTTCCATCCACTGGTTCACTCCCGATGGCCGCAATGGCCAGAGCTGTGCTGATCCAAAGCCAGGAGCCAGGAGCTTCCTCTGGGTCTCCCATGTAGGCGCAGGGGCTCAAGGACTTGGGCCATCTTCTACTGCTTTTCCAGGCCATAGCAGACAGCTGGATCAGAAGTGGAGTAGCCGGGACTTGAACTGGTGCCCATATGGGATGCCGGTGCTTCGGGCCAGGGCTTTAACCTGCTGCACCACAGTACCGGCCCCTAAAACATATGTTTTCAATACTGTTAGGGGAGGATTTGGCCTAGTGGATCAGATACTTATATGCCATGTCAGAATGACTGGATCCTGAATCCAGTTTCCTACTTAAGCAGACTCTGGGCGGGAGCAAGTGATGGCTCATGTAATGCTGGATCATGTGGTGAATATATATGAATATGCAACTTTTTAAGGAACTGCCAACGTTTCTCCACTTATTTTGGACTTTATTTTCTTTTCTAAAAATATATATTTGTTTATTTTTATTTATTTTGAAATTAGAGTTACACAGAGAGAGGTAGAGACAGAGAAAGATCTTCCATCTGCTGGTTCACTCCCCACATGGCTGCAATAGCCCACATTGGGCCAGGCAGAAGCCAGGAGCCAGGAGCCAGGAGTTTCATCTGGATCTCTCACATTGGTGGCAAGAGCCCAAACACTTGGTCCATCTTCCACTGTTTTCCCAGGCCACAAAACAGGGAGCTGGATTGGAAGTGGACCACCAGGGCATATATGCTCATATAGGATGCTGACATTGCCAGTGGTGGCTTAATCACTCTGCCACAACTCTAGCCCTTTATTCTAGTTTCCTAAAGTAGCAATTGAGGTCATTGGTTTGAGTTCTTTCAAAGATTTATTTATTTACTTGAAAGAGTTGCACAGAGAGAGAAGGAGAGACAGAGAGAGAGGTCTTCCAACCGCTGGTTCACTTCTCAATTGGCTGCAGAGGCCGGAGCTGTGCCACTCCAAAGCTAGGAGACTGGAGCTTCTTCCAGGTCTCCCATGTGGGTGCAGGGGCCCAAGGACTTGGGCCATCTTCCACTGCTTTCCCAGGCCATGAGCAGAGAGCTGGATAGCAAGTGGAGCAGCTGGGTCTCGAACCAGAGCTCATATGGGATGCTGGCACTGCTGGCAGCAGCTTTACCCTATATGCCACAGTGTCAGCCCCTCTTTCTTCATATTGACAATGCAATATCCTATCCTTTTTTTTTTTTTTTTTTTTTTTTTTTTTTTTTTTTTTTTTAGTTTTAAAGATTTATTTCAAAGAGTTACAGAAAGGGAGAGAGAGACAGAGAAAGAAAGAGATCTTCTACCCACTGGTTCACTCCCACAGGTTGCAGGGCCTAGCCTGGACTTTAACTGGCACCTATATGGGATGCTGGCACCACAGGCAGAGGCCTAACCCACTATACCATGACAGTAGCTCCTGCAATGCCCCATACATTCTGATTTATCAAATTCTCATCTCATGGTTTGCAGTGGTCTCTAATTTCCCTTTGAATTTCCATTTCCACCCATTGACTACTTAGAGGGAAATTAGACCTTCATTTTCAGCTATGTAGGGATTTTATTTTTTGTTACTGTTTTCAAAAATAATTTCACTGTGTTCAGAGAACACATTTTGCATGACTTTGGTCATTTTAATTGTCTTGAGACTAGTTTTGTGTCCAAGAGTGTGTCCCATCTTGGTTAAGGTTCTGTGTGCCTGGAA
This sequence comes from Lepus europaeus, assembly GCF_033115175.1. Taxonomy (NCBI): domain Eukaryota; kingdom Metazoa; phylum Chordata; class Mammalia; order Lagomorpha; family Leporidae; genus Lepus; species Lepus europaeus. The sequence goes on along the minus strand of NC_084843.1, from coordinate 72,912,612 downwards.
ACAAATCACGCATTGCTGTTGTGGGCTGGAATGTCAGACAGATGCAACTAGGACAAACTCTTGCTGTGGCTGCCCTGGTCTTCCACACTCACAGAGTTTCTTCCAGCTGTTCCATCCATTGTCAACAGAAGGATATGAAGGCTCTGACTACACTTGTAGATTTGCCTGTCTTCACATTTACATTTCTTTTGTGCTTCGCATCTTTTGGATCACTTTTATTAGGTGTGTAAGTATTTAGCTTTATTTATATATATATATATATATATATATATATATGTATATGTATATATATATATATTCATATATGTTTGATGAATTGACTCCTGAAACATATTGAAGTTTATTTATCTCTGATAAAGTTATTTTCTGTGAAATCTACCCAATATTAATACAGCTAGCTTCCTTTTATTTCTTCTATTAGCATGGCATATTAGTTTTTGTCCCTTTACTTTTGACCTATTTGTGTCAGTATTTTTAAAGTTCTCTTGTAGTCAGCTTATATTTTGATATTGCTTTTTCCAATCTTGTATGTGCTGCTTTCTGTTCATAGAGGAAAGCTGCAGGTTTAGACCATTAATATCAAATGTGTTTATTGATATGTTTCAGTGTAAATTTGCCATATCATTCATTTTCAAATGTCCCATCTGGTTTTTTTCCCCCTACTCTGTTTCCTCTTTCTCCTTGTTTTGGATAAAAGGCACATTATTTATGATCCTGTTTATCTCCTGTTTGGATGACTTGTAATTCTTTCTGTTGTTATATATCTTTCCTTTATTACTGTCAGCCTTTTCATACAGAGTATGAAGGCTAGACTGCAGGGCCAGCACTGTGGCAGAGCAGGTGAAGCTGCAACTTGCAATGCCAGAATGCAGTGCTGGAGCACCATTCATGTCCTAGCTACTCTGCTTCCATCCAGTTTTCTGCTAATTTACCTGGAAGACAGTGGAAAACAGCCAAGTACTTAAGGCCCTGCTGCCCACATGGGAGACCCAGATGGAGGTCCTGGTCCTGGCTTTGCTCATTAGGGGAGTGAATCAATAGATGGAAAGTGTTCCCCACCCCATCCCTCTCCCTTTGTTTCCTGCTTTCCCAATAGCCCCACTATCTGTAACTCTGTCTTTCAGATTCATAAATAAGTAGATATTTTAAAACCACTTAGCTGCAATATATTTCCATTTCCCTACTCTCTGCTCTTTTCCCATTTTTGATGTTCAGTCTATTTTCATATATGTTATTAGCACAACGGTGCCTTATTATAATACTTGATTAAATAGTGAATTAAAATGTATTTATATAAAGTGAACAGATTTCAAGTATTTCATATATACAGATTTAAGGACATGGTGATAATTCGTACCCACCCCTCCCTCTAGCCCACGCACCCTCCCTCCACTTTCCTTCCTCTCTTTTATTTATGTATTAATTTTTTTAGTTTTTACAGTGACATACTTTCAGTTTACTTTTATAATCACAACTTTAATGAAAAAAATTTCTTCTATGTTTATCTTCATAGTAACCATTTTTGGTTTTCTTTTATCCTTTATATAAATATCATTTGCCTTTCATATGGAATTTTGTGATGGGATTATTTTCTTTTATATGGTTTAGAGATTTTTAGAGGCAATGAGAAATTTGTTGTCATCTTTGGATTATATCTCTGAACTTAGCCTAACCATCTCTTATCTTTTTTTTTTCTGGCTACTTTCATGATTTTTTTTTTTCTTGAGGGCTTTTTTTTTAATCAGCGATATTTAACTCTCTATCTATCTGTTTATATCCACCTATCATCTTATCTATCTCCTAGTTACCTTGATACCTGTCACCTTTTTTCTATCTCCTATCTGTAACCTATTTCCTATCTATTATCTATCTACTTATCTATCACCTATCTCTTAATATCTGTCATCTCTCTATCCACCTATCATCTTCTATCTCCTCCTTATCCATCCATTCATCTCCTACCTATGTACTTCCTAATGCCTGCCCATATCTCACTGTGGTGGAATGAGAAGGCCATGCTAAGATGGCCACTTGCAAGCGAGCATCAGTTACTCATGAATGGCTTTGGAAACCACCTGGGAAACCACCTGGCAACAGGCTGTGTTTGGTTAGGGCATAAACCACCCCTTGACTGGATTGGCTTCCTCTGCTATATAAGCTGCTGTATCAACAATGAGTCTGTGGGCTGCTTGCCTCTGGCCTGCTTTCACCCGACTCCTGGGGTCTGTGTGGTGATTCTGTGCCTCTTGCCTTCACCATGCTCCTCCTCTCAGAACGAATCCACAGCAACATCTCATGCCTGTCTATCTGTGATCATCTTTACCTGCTTTCTGTTATTAGATCTTTGCATGCATTGGCTCAGTGCTGCTTGTAATGTATAAATGCATTTCCTTGGGGCACCATGCCATTTCGTCTTGGTTGCTAAGATGATAACACCTCTTATTTCATTTTCTTTCCTTTATTCAGTAAGCTCTTCATTCACACTTTCTTCCTTTACGGACATTTCTAATTTGATTTTGAGATCAACAAGTTAATTTATATAATTTTGTACATAATTTCAAATTATTTCCTCCCATTGTATATTTCCTGCATGTAACTTTAGAGCTATGTATTTATTTCTATAATCAATTAACTTCTCCCTGATGTTTTTCTGCATTTTCAATAGGCAGAAATTTTAGATCTCTCAACAGCTGGAAAATTATTTGTTTCTTTTATCATAATTGAGATATTTGACAGTTAAACAACTATATATTTAGAAATTTTTCTCTAAATTCATCCATATTTGATTAGCCTGATTAAATATATCCAATGCCCACAATATGCTATTGCACATTTTCTGATAAGTTGTTTTTAAAATGATTTCTAAAAAGATTTTTTAAAGATTTTAATTACTTATTTGAGAGGTAGAGTTACAGACAGAGAGAGGAAGAGGCAGAGACAGAGAGGTCTTGCAAATGCTGCTGGTTTACTCCCCAAATGGCCTTATTTTTGTTTTCTGATTTCTCTTTTTTCTTAAATTGAACTATAGTTGTCCACAAACATGAACACTAAAATGGTAAGTCATTATAATATTTTGATACCAGTGTTTTAATAAATTTTAAAGTGTTTTTAAGATCAGCATTTCTTGCTCTTCTTTTTAAAAAATATCTTGGTTATTTTGTATGATTTCTCTTCTAAATACATTTTATAACCGATTGTTGAATCTCCCAAAGAAGCATTCTGCTTATTAGAACTCAGATGGTTTGTCAAACAATAAGTAAGAAATTGACATCTTTAAGCATTGATTTTAAGTGTATTATACTAATGTAAGATACTAACAATGGAGGAAGCTAGGTGTCGGGTACATGAAACTCTCTTTTCTGTAAATCTTAAACTGTTCAAAAATAAATAGGTTTATTTTTTTATAATACTAAGTCTTTTAACCAAGGAACATTTTATATCTGTCATGTGTGGCACTTCTTTGACATATTTCAGTAAGATTAATGATTTCTGTGTGCTTCTGTCTAGGACTATAAAAGTCTTTTGTTAGCATCATACCTAACGTTCTTCTTCTTATTTTTTTTTCTAATTGACTGCTTCCAGAATATGAGAAAACTCCCAATTCACAAGTGTTGAAATGCTGCCTAGCACCTTCTAGAATCTTCCACAGTGGTTACATTAATTTTTTGCTTGATTACCTTAAATTTTCTTGGTATGCAATCAAATTATGACTAAATAATTGCATTTGCAACATCTTAATAATGTTTATGTCTCCTTTTATTTTTATTATATCAACACATACTCAATATAATTGTTGAAAAGAATTGTTTTGTCTTATTACTGACATTAATGGAAACACATGTAATTGTTTCACTTGAATGGATACTTAAATAGTCCCTTCATCCCTTCTATCTTCATAAATACGGAATTAGATCCTATTTCTTTCAGAATGTAGTAAGAATATCCCATGATGTTCCTTTCTGAATTTTGTGGGAAGTGAAACACTGTGACAGATATGTTAGTGTTAAGTCATCATTGCATTACTCTAAAACTTAATTAGGCATGATTCACTATTATAGTTGAATGTTTAGAGGATCACATTGGATGGTGTTTGTGCTAAGAATTCAGCATTTAATTGTGAGATTGGCACTTCTTTTGGTGAATGTGTGTATATTTGTGTATTTGCCTCTTATTCTTGGGTTTCATCTTTTATTAAAAAAAGTTTTATCTTTGTATAACAACAAAATACATAAATTTTAATTATATGATCTGGTAAGCTTTCACAGTACAAATGGGGTGTACCCATCACCGAAGTCAATGCATTAAATATTTTCATTGCTCCCCTAGTTTTTCTTATGCTTCTCTGCCGTGAACAACCTGCCCCTTCCTAGACCCAGTGAATGCCTAAACTACTTTCTGTCACATAGGTTCAAATTTTCTATAATTGAGTGTGAGAAGTAATCACATGAAGTGTAGTCTTTTTGTGCTTAGCTTATTTCACTGAAAGAACACCTGGAGGGTGATATTTAGGGTTCCTGGTCACTAGCACTTTTCTTTTTATCATGTAAATACCCCACCAGTGACTTACTCTTCTAGCAGCCAAATATTTCCAGTTTGGAATTATTTTTTATAAAGCCTTTATAAACTTTTTCATTCAAGCTTTTCTGTGGAAATAAATTCTCATGTCTTTTGGATCAACACTTGGAGGTAGAATTGCTGAGTGTAAATTGCAAGTGCATATTTAACTTTATATTATCAAATTACATTCTAACAACAGCATCCAACAGTACCAGTTACTCCATATCACTGTGAATAACCAGTATTGAGATATCCTTTCAATTTTAGCATTTCTATTGCCCTTGTGTATAGTAGAAATCTTTCTCTGTGGTCATAATTTGCACCTCCTTAGTGTTTATTGATGTTGTTAACCTTTTATCTTGCTTATTTACTACATTGTCTTTGGTAATATTTCTACTCAAATAGTTTGCCAGTTGCTTTTCTACTTTTTTTGTTGTTGTTTTTTAAGATTTATCTATTTATTTGAGAGGCAGAGAGAGAGAAGTGGGGGAGAGAGAGAGAGAGAGAGAGAGAGAGAGAGAGAGAGATCTTCTATTCACTGGTTCACTCCTCAAATGGCCACAATAGCCAGAGCTGGGCCGATTTGAAGCCAGGAGCCAGGAGCTTCTTCCCGGTCTCCCACAGGGGTGCAAGTGTCCTCTGCTGCTTTCCCAGGCATTTTAGCAAGGAGCTGGATCAGAAAGGGAGCAGCCTGGACTCACACTACTGCCCGTGAGGGATGCCAGCACCGCTGGGGTGACTTTATCCACTGCACCACAGCTCTAGCCCCTTCTATTTGTTTCATTTAGATGTTATAGCTATCTACCTAATTCCTGGGTACACAGATTTGTTTTATTAATATTTCCTCTTAGTCTATGTCTTTTTTTTTTTTTTTTTTGGTATTGGACCAGTAGTGGCACAGAAAGATATTTAAAAAAAAAAAAGAAAGAAAGAAAAGAAAAGAAAAGAAAAAAGGAGGGAAGAAAAGCAAAAATCCTGGGTTACAAGTTTTGTACATATATTTTCTTATAGAAGAGTTATAGGCCTGAGTTTTACATTTATAACTTAGTGATTTAATTAGGCAAAGATGTCCTACAGAATATATAAAAACATGGATTAAAAAAAGAAAAATGTGTTAGACTTCTTAGAAAAATGTAAGATAGGAGACAGTGGAGAAATATTGAAAGTACTGAAAGAAAAAAAAAACCAAAAAACTCAAAACAAAACTGTCCATCTAATATATACTCAATTATGATATTTGTAATATTGAAAGTAAAATACTTTTTTCAGCCACACAGAAATGAAAGAATTTATCACCATCAGACTTGAGCTATAAGAAATAATAGTCCTATGACACAAGAAAAATACATGTGATGGAGATCAGATCTAGATAAAACAATGGAAATCACTAGAAATGATCGCATATGTGGATAATGGAAAATATTTCTTATTATTTTGTGAAATATGTTCATAAGATGATTTTCTGTTTAAAGCACAGGAAATACAGTATGGCATCTATAACATGTAAAATTAAAACATATAATCACAGTAGCAGAAAGGGAAGTGGAAATGTACCATATTACTTGAAGATGGACTTTGCTTAGAACCCAAACGCATCAAATAACCAGCACACTTAATAAATCAATTAAATGAATGAGATACAATTTATTTTGCCTGCATATGGGCATACACACACTACTTAGAATTGGAATTTTTATGTGTCTAGAATTTTTCCAAATATAGTATTTCAATGGGCGTTGAACCAATTTGTTAAAATATCAAAATGAAATATCTTCTCATTAGCATGTAGAAACTGCTGATTGACTTCAGGAATCATGGAAATGTACAACTCCAATTTCTGCAAATACCACTGCGTAATTGAGGTGAGAAACGATGCTGTGATTAATTATGCACAGCCAGTGATGACCTTCTTCGTCTGGATTCAGGCGTCTCTATGAGCCATCTTTTTCAGATACTACAGGCAAAAAATAAATGATCAAAATAAACTGAACTTGGCACCAGTTTTGAATCTCTACATCACCTAGAGTGAAACAAGTATTAATAAAAATGATGACTATTCAAACACATTTTTCTTATTGAAATTTCATTAGTAATAGAATATTTATTTTTGAGGAAGGAAATAGTTGTACGGTAAATTTGGGAAATGCACTTAAAGATTTATTTTATTTATTTGAAATATTGAGTTACAGAGAGAGGTAGAGCCAGAGAGAGAGAGAGAGAGAGAGAGAGAGAGAGAGAGAGAGAAGAGGTTTGCCAACTGCTGGTTCACTCCCCAGATGGTTTCAATGGCCAGAGCTGAGCTGATCTGAAGCCAGTAGCCAGGAGCTTCTTCCAGGTCTTCCATATGGGTACAGGGGTCCAAGGACTTGGACCATCTTCTGCTACTTTCCCAGGCCATACCAGAGAACTGGACTGGAAATGGAGCAGTCAGGACTCGAACTGGTGCCCTTTTGGGATGCAGGCATTGTAGGCTGGGGCTTTAACCTGCTGCACCATAGCGCTGACCTCTGAGAAAGAAACTTTAACATATAAACATTGCTTATGTCATCTTCATGTCATTTTTCACTTTTTATTTTTAGATGATGTATAATGTACATAATGCTATATCTGTTTACATACTTTTAAAACTACAATTTATCCTATTACTTATTATAATGATTATGTTATACACAGTAAGAGCAACATGTAAACTATAAAATTTGCATAAAATATGTAATGCATATATTTTATTCTATTACTATTAATTGAAGGAACTAGTACTATTTTATATTAGTTATTAGAGAGTAAAGCAAATAAAACTTAATCTTTCCTGCTCTGGCTGTTCAAGCATGAACTTGGAAAGAGAATTGTATGGATTGAATGAAGTTTTAGCACTTTACAGCTATGAGATTTTAAGAAAATTAAGACCTCTAGCCATAATTTCCCTTTTATAAAAAGAGGCATATGCTATTGAAAGACAATATAAGTAAAATAATTAGAATGATGTATGAGACATATTAGTTCTATGACAATAACTAAAGTAACTGCTACCAATAATGAGTGCGAACACTTCTTAGCATTTTAATAAGTTCAGGAATAATTTTAGAATTATATAGGCCGGCGCCGCGGCTCACTAGGCTAATCCTCCGCCTTGCAGCGCCAGCACACCGGGTTCTAGTCCAGGTCGGGGCACCGATCCTGTCCCGGTTGCCCCTCTTCCAGGCCAGCTCTCTGCTATGGCCCGGGAGTGCAGTGGAGGATGGCCCAAGTGCTTGGGCCCTGCACCCCATGGGAGACCAGGATAAGCACCTGGCTCCTGCCATCGGATCAGCACGGTGCGCCGGCCGCAGCGCGCTACCGCGTCGGCCATTGGAGGGTGAACCAATGGCAAAGGAAGACCTTTCTCTGTCTCTCTCTCTCACTGTCCACTCTGTCTGTCAAAAAAAAAATTATATAGCAACTTATTTAAAAAGAGAAACAAAATAGGTGTCAATGAGTTTATATTTCTACTTTGGACATGAGTAAGCTGGTATAGAAGATATTAAATTATATTAACTGAGTATAGTTGGGTCAAAGCTGATTTCAATTTGGAAAATAAAGCATTTGATCAAGGTAGACAAATATGGCAGTAGCTTGATCATGATGAGTTTGGAAAAGTAATTTTGTGTTGATTTTTGTGAATCAGATTAGACTCTTATGACATAAGTACTTTTTTGCCTTCAGCATCATATTTGACAATGAAAGTTACATTCACTTCCTAACATGATGTAAGCAAGCTAACATTAATATTTTTAGTCCACTTTGAAATAGTTTGGGCAATATAGGAATTATTTGATTTTTTTATATTAAACAGTTCCAGAATAAATTAAGGTCAGCAGTTGTGTTTGTGAGTGTGTATGTGCGTGTGTATTTATTAGCGCAAGCTAATTATGATCTGCTTTGAGCCTCATTTCTTTGATCTCAAATGATGTTGGGAAAAGTATAAACATTCTCTCTATCTATATATGAAGGCTCTGTACCACTGAAGATTTTCAAGGGACCTTTGGACATACCACATAACTTATCATTTTGGTTCTATTAAATCTTAATAATTAGTACTTCTCCAGTCAATGATTTATTGAAATCACAGATCAACGTCTATAATCTTTATTTTTGGAAAGGAAGCAGCAGAAGCTTCATATTTCTTCTCCATTAACATTTATAGAACCTCTACTTCAGTGCCAAAGGTATCAGACGGCTAGCATTGTGAAGAATCGAACTTCTTGCCCAAAGCAGTTCCCAGTGAAGGAGATAGCATTGCAGAGATAGTATATCTCTGGAATAGCAATACACAAACAGATGCTATGTTGTGTAGTGACAGAGAAACTCAGTTATGGATTCAAGGGGCCTTCACTAAGAAGGATCACATTTTGGCTGCACCCTTGAGATGAGAATTTGTTTTATTCCTTAGATGAACTGGGAATTCAATATAAGAGATGTTAAAAGATGCTGGATTATGAAAGAACAGGGAATGCATAGGGAACAGTTGGTTCAGCATGACTGGACATGAAGATGATAGGCTGGCTGGCATTCATTCATCAATGGCTTCACTTTTATCCTCTCGGAAACCAGTTAAGGTAATTGCCACGGTTAGGCGTGTTCTTTGGGTCAGCAAAACTTTTGTTGGCGCTTACTGTGACAGGTACCAAAGTAAGAATCCTGAGGGAAGAGCAGACATGCCTCCTACCCTTGGGGATTCACAGTGGGCAGAGCACACACCTAGGTGCTTTGGTTGCCTGTTCCAGCAACAGATGTTGAGGGCCACTGAGGTATTTTGAATGTAGGCTTGAAAGTTTCAGCAAAGATGTGGAAGAGGGAAAGGGAGGAATGGAAGATTTCTGGTTGGGAGGTGAATTGGTAGTGACGTTACTAAGACCCGCAGGAAGAGAATCAGAGTTAGAAAGAAAGACACCCACATCAGTCTCTGGTAGGATAGAATTCTTTTACTATGCCTGAGATAATTAAAATACCACTCATCGGGAAGGGGTCAGTTCAAGTGTTATCTCCATCTCAGCCAGAGAAAATATTCTCTGTCGTCACTTTTGAATGCATTGCCCCAATTTATCTTAATGCATTTTGCTATCCAGAATTATTTATTCATGCACTTGTTTTCTGCCTTCCCAATTAGAAATCAGAGTTCTAGATGCTTTGTTTCTGTGCATGACTTTTTGCCAGGAATGGGAGCATAACAGGCCCTCAGTACATTATAGTTCAGTGTTAAAGTGGTGCACATGGGAGACGGTTCAGGTTACACAGGAGGTCACTGGCGTTCAAACTCTAGGTTAGAGTGAGTGTGAGTGGGTATAAAGTCAGTCTGTCTGGGATACAGTCTTGAGACCCTATGATATCTTCTGCCTCCTCCTTCTCTTCTCCAAAGGGCATCATGGAGGTGAGATACAGGAATTCTGCAGCCATTTGTGCAGGGCATGTGTTGTTCCTGGCTATTCTGTTCTGTCACCTTGCCTCCTCCTCCCCAACCCCTAGTCTCTCCAGGACATATTGGAGAAAGTATGGTCACTGCTGGATGGCATTGACAGCTATATCCACAGGAAAGAGGATAATTCTCCTTAGTACCAGTTCTAAGCTCTCTAGAAGAAGACTTTGGTTGGTCTGTATTAGTTCTACTGCCAACCAACCCTTGGCCCACTCTCCTGTGCTGGGTATAGGAAGCACCTTAAGCAGATTGATGATGCATCCTGGCCTGCCTGGAATGGTCATGTTTACACTTGCTGTCATTAATGTCACTCTTTCTCTCTCAGAAGTGCCCTAGTTTGGATAATAAATCACATCATCTTTCCATTTGTAATGAAAAAAAAAAAAAAAAAAAGAAGAAGCTTCTTCTTTGGTCACCATATGGCTGGCAATCAGCTCCCAGCAATATGCTTGAGGTGGGCAGAAGAGGAGGTGGTGGGAAAGACAATGACCGAGAGGTGGGGGGACCATTCGGGAAGGCTGGCTGCCTGTCATGCTCCCTGCATCTACACAGTGTCCAGTGTGCTCTTTCACACAAGATGCCTGGATTACGACAGCAGAAGCCTGGCCTGCTTACCTAGGACTCCCTGTGGTCGTGATGGCCTGCTGAAGGCATTACTCCTCTCCTGATTCTACAGGGAAAGGGTAGCCTGTGATCAGTGGTACAATGAGTAGCCCCTCAAGTCTTCTGTCAGATGTCTCCTCCCCTGCCCCCAGTAAGCATTGCCTCCCTTGAAGCAGCTTGGCACTTGCTATTCTCACCGGTGAAATTCATGGTCAGTATTTACCTAACAAGCTTCTTCTCATGTCTGAGGATGGTCTTATGATTCCTGGAAAAGAACTGAGACGTCAAGGTTGGCCATTATCTCAGTCACCTGTTACCTGTTCATCCAACCCCTTATCTGAAATGTGTGGGGCTGAAATCTGAGCACTCTGAGTAAATCCCTAAGCTTTCTTTGGAAGTGACAGAGAGACAGAAAGTGACCTTGGGCATCAACTAGCGGTAGGGTGTGTGTGTGGAGAACCAGGACTCCTGAGACACTTGCATCTCTCTCCATTCATTTGCATTGTTATCTCTTAAACACCTCTTCATCTTCCTTGTACATTCTTTCATTTTATATTTTATTCTCTCTCCTCTCATTCTTTTCGTTTCACTTTTACATGTGGATATACACCGTCATTTCCCTTTCCCCTTATTTCTTTCCTTCTCTTCCTCATTCTCACATTCCTTATTCCTTAATGAACAGGTGCTGTCCGGGTGCTCCATGGGCTTCCCCTCTGGATAATGACTGTGTAATAACTGCTGCTTGTGAGGAGATGCAGGCCCAGTTCTGAGGACTCTGCCCCAGTTAGAATAGAGCATGGCCTCAGCATGGGTCTAGGTTCTGTTAGATGGTGGCCTCAGAGGGACACTATACCACCCGGATACGTTTGAAGGAACTCTTGTGAGACATGCAACACTAGATCCTTTCTACACAGCTGTACTCAGAGGTGGAGGTCTAATTGCCAGTTTCCTTTGGGGTGTGAATTTCCTAAGGCCCATTTTTTCCCAAAAAGCCTGCTCTCTGAGTTGAATATAGTACCTGCCTGCTTGATATTTGGTGGTATGGTTTACTCACTGCCGTGATGAATATAGATGTGTGTGAGGCCCAGGTGGTGCTCAGGTTGCCACTCCACAATTTCAGGACTGTGCAAAGAAGCAAGTGGAGAGGGAGCAGGGAAACTCATAAACATCTGTGGGAATCATCACACAGATTCATTTGGAAAATGAAGAGAGACTGTAAAGGAATGTTTACATTATTGTGAAGAGAAAATTTCATATTCACAGACTTTATTGTTGAAATTTAAACACAATCCATAATATATTTCTCTTAGATGTTGCAGTAAAATTCTATATGCAAGATTTTGAGTATACCTTGTTTTTATTTTTAGCCCTTGGCCATGTAAGTGCCATATGGTGGGTCTTTGATCATGCATTCATTCAACAAATATGCAATATGTTGGTTACTGTAGCATAGCAAACATGGGTTACACAGAGGTGTAAAAGATAGGCAAGGTGCCTACCTTCAAAGAGCTTACATTTTGTTGAGCTTACATTTGTTGAGAAACAAATGAATTAAGGTGTGATTTAAGATTGCCAAGCTTTAGCCACACAAAGGGGGCTGACAGGATTGATGGGTTAAACAGGGTGTGACCAGTATAGGATGAAGCTGGAGCAACACTTGGGGCAAGGCTTGTGAAAAGGAGGTTAGATTTTTCTGTAGGAGCAAGTGATGCTGCATATGCATGGCTTTATCTTCAAGGCCAAAGCTAAAACCCAGAAATTCTGCATGCCTTGCTTTGCTAAACTTCTGGTTCTGTTTGTCCCCCATTCCCAGTGGTCCCTCGAAACCTCCCCTGTGGGATTCCATTATGCCACCCTAAGATAATGTGACTCATAAACCACAGAGTTAGGGAGACCTTCCCGTTACACAGTTCCTACTGTCCCTCAGCCCCTGACTACTATCACACAGCTCAGCTCCCTTCTGGAATGTCTCTGCCTTGCCTTGCTCATCTCCTCATGATTTCCTGTGAGAGAGCCTCACACTCTGCCTTTCTGATTGTGGGTAAAATCCTCCTATGTTTCCTTCTGGCCCTTCCTCCACCTAGAGCTGGGGTGGCAAAATAGCAGCTAAGATCTTAGCCATTGCTGTTGTGTATAATTAGCTGGGGAATGTGCCACATCAGTGCTTTGCTAAGAGCAGTCTCAGAAACATGTGGCCTCTGAAGTTCAACTTGCTAGGAGTTAGCACCCCCAGGGGGTCAGGAAGGGGACAAGCACTTCTCATACCTCTTGTACCTAGATGGACCCTTTCCCCAGCCCAAATGTTGTTTCACATTTTCCTAATAATTCAGAATCAAAGCTAAACTCAACTGCTGTTTCTCAGTAGTCAACAACAATTTTAGCACATTTTGGGTTTTTTAATCTCCCTTGTTTTCCTTCTTGTAGAATCTTCATATTTAGTATTTTTTCAATTAAAGGAAACTTGCAGAATTTCAATCAGTGTATTCAGTTGTTCAGAACAGACTTACACCTTTGGGTAGAAATCCTGGCATTTTAGGAACTCTAATCAGCATAACCCATTTATGGAGTAGCACTTAAAATTTTTTCAAAAATTTATTCATTCTTATTTATTTAAAGACAGAGAAAAACAGAGATAGATGAGGAACAGAGCTCTTCCATGTGCTGATTTACTCCCCCCGCCCCCCCCAGATACCTGCAATAGCTGGGGCTGGGCCAGGCCAATGCCAAGAGCTTAGAACACATCTCCCTCTTGAATGGCAGGGACCCAAGTACCTGAGCCATCACCTGCTATCTCCTACAGTCTGCATTAGCAGGGAGCTGGAATTAGAAGCAAAGCCCGGACCTGGACCTGGACCCAGGACATCCCAAGCACTGTATTAACCACTGAGCCAAACAGCCACCCCTGGAGTAGCACGTTCCGGGAAAGTTAAGTGTTGGTAGATAGGAGCCAATTGCAGCAGAACTCATGGGTTCATATGGCTGGGTAACAGGGAGTCATGCTTTTTCCTATGTTCTGCAGGTCTCTGCTGCAGTGCTATTTATATTCACTGATTTCTCAAGGAAATTGCTAAAGTGTTCCTTGAGAAATTTCTTTCTAAAAGCAAACGTGTACAACAGGAGAATGTGGATATCCTTATACTGCCTTCTTTGCACACCGCTCTCTAAGAAGGAGTATATGGAAAACATTGGGATGAAGTAAAAGGCATAGTGGAGGAGTCTGATGCAGACAGAGGTGGAGAATGGGAAAGAAAGCAGTTAGGAGAGGGAGGAGTCGCTTGCTGGAAAATTGAAGGATCATTTCCAGAGCAGAAATTGGAGGAAAGTCAGAGGGAAGAAGTGAGGGGCAGTAAGAGGTGAGAAAGACAGAGATAAGAGGCTTTAAACAGTCATGGGGAAAGGGCTGTCATGTTCTGGCTGGAAGGGATTTTTTTCTTTTGTGTGATTTTTTCTTTTGTGTAATCCTATGATTACTGCTGCAGCTCATCACAAACTCAGGGTTTAAACAACACAGATTCAGTGTATGGGCTCAAAGGTCTCCATGGGCTAGAGTCAATGTGTTGTCAAGGTTACCTTCATTTCTGGAGGCCCTAGGGAGAACTTGTTTCTCCATGTTTTAACTGCATAGGGGTTGCCTGAAGAGCTTTGCTCTTGGGCCCTGCCTGTGTTGTCAAAGCCAACAACAGTAGACAGAGGCTTTCTCACACAGAGTTACTCTGACCTTTGCTTCCATTGTCATCTCCATCCTGAGTCTCTTTCTCTGTCTCCCTTTCCCACTTAGCAGGATACTTGTGATTAAATCAGACCCACCTGGACAATGCAGTATCATTTCCTATTTCAAAGGCAGCTGATTAACAACCTGAATTCCACCTGGAACCTTAATTCTTCCTGTGCATGCCCTAACACAGTCACACATTCCAGGGACTAGTATGTACACATCGTCTTGGACACCTTGGCCTACAGCCATCCTGGAAGCAAGGCATGGATTTTTCTGATCCCCACACTGCTCAGACCACCAACCCCACTATCTCTCTGTCACAGTTTCATATGGAGAGTGAGACTCTATGTGATGCAAAGTCTGGTTTTCCAGGACTTTCTTACAGGGTGTCAAGGAATTCCTCTTCCTCTCCATTGAGTAAGCTCTTTTACATATTCTACCTGTACACACAGTCTCCGCCCATTCAGGATGCAGTTCTTCAAGTAAGACCAGGTTTTGAGTAGTAGCAAATTTAAGTCTTGGGAGGTCTGAAGAAGGTGAAGGACGTGAAGACGCCTGTGGGCGTCTTGTTCTGCCCCTGTCCACCGTGGTGCATACATAGGAAGTCACATGTTTCATGTGAGTAGTGTCAGGTGAAGGGAGAGCTGGCCGATGAGGTTGAGGGGATTTTGTGGGGCAGAGATGGTACTTTGACAAGGCCTCTAGTAAGACAGATCAGACCAGAAAATGAGCTCCATGATTTCTTTGCAGCTCTTTTTTTTTTTTTTAATTTCTTCTCTTCTTCGAAAGATTCCCTCTTGCTCATTGATAGTTTTCATGGTTGATTAAACTGGCTATTTAGTCATTCAGAATAAATAACTGTTAATTGGACTTAATTGGCAAATGTTGCAGAGTACAGTTAATACTACAGTGGCGAAAGCTTGAATAAACAATGCTTTGTGTACATGGCCTATGCAAGAGAAGAGGTTTTCTGAGTTGTGTTGGTTGAAATATATTGGTGTCATGAAGTAATTTGTCCAAATATTAGTCAATGATGCACATATAAGAAGTTATAACCACCATAGTTGCAGCAATATAATATTGCATAACCATTTTAACAGAATGCTCCACAATGTTTGTGCAAAAGATTGTTTCTATTAAATACTCAGAGAGAGATAAGGAACCAGCGGTTGGCAAGGAATTGGTAAGAGAGTCTTTATGTGTAATTCATAACCAGGAAAAGGTAGTCATTTCTTTAGCCTAAGTAGGTCCAAGGCTCTGTAAGCATATAGTATCTAAATTAATTCTGCAGAGTTAGGATAACAGGGAGGATGAGATGTCTGGTGGCCCCCAAACGAGGGAGCAAAAGAGGGTGTTTGAAAGATGACAAACTTAAGAAAAATCTTTGAACCCCTCAGCTTTCTCCTTTATATCTGAAAGATTCTAACAATAAATGAGCGTGCTGCTATAGTGTAGCGAGTTCAGATTTTAAATTTCAGAATAAAAACTAAACTAAAGTGATTTCTGCAGAGAAACATACTAGCCTTCCAGTTTGGACGATCAAATAGTTGTAATTCAAAGCCCAGAAAAATGGAATTCCTGATGGGGAGGGGGCCGATGTGAAAGTGAGATTAAGGAAAACTAATATAGAACCAATTAGAATTATTTAGAATCGCAAATGGAAGACAGAAATTAGAATAAGTAATCAGCATCAAGTAGGAAAAATTTACTACCAGTTTTAAGGCAGAATGAACAGATTTTCCAAGTGCTGGGGTGATGTGCAACAGTGTGCATGAACTACAGAAGGAAATATATGTGAGAACAAAATCTACACCCAGCCCAGATATCATTCATCTGTTAAGACAAGGAGGGTGTGTGGGTGTCTGTGTGTCTGTGGTTACTTTCATTCAAGGATTTACAGGACATATTATGTAGTTTTATTTCTAAAGAAAAATACAAAGGCATATGGATATACTCTTCTCAAATAGCAGTTTAATTAAATTGACCTTATTAAATATAGGATGACAAAGAGAAGAAAAATGATAAGCAAAGAAACTTAAAATATATATGTATATAGAATTGTGCAAATGTATTTATAAATACATATTTGTTATATGCACAAATAACAGCAAGAGAACTGATAGTTTGTAAGAATTTAATCAAAGATTATTAAAAGAGGAGACATAAAACATGAACTTGGAAATAAAATATTTCTAATTATTTAGAAAAAATTTCAAGCCTTATGATGAGAAACCTGAAATTTAAAGTCCTGTGAGCCATTTCATTTGTGTAAAGTTGGGGAAATAGGAATGGCTGTGAAAACTTTTTATTGGAAGTGTATAATTATTGCTCAATATTATATTAACTGATTAAACAAGGGAAATTAATATTTTATGTTCAAAGGATAACATTTGTGGTAATGTAAAAATATAGAACTTCAAAATTAATGGGCACTTAAAGAGAAAATAGTCTGAGCTAGCAAAAATTAGGATAATGCAAGAATCAAATTACAACAATAAAGAGTACAGAGTTTAATGAATTGCAAAAGGAGATTATGATGGAAGAAATGAAACCCAATATTTTAGCCACACCATAAGAGTGAATTAAAATTCACTCTTGTGGCACACCATAAGAGTGAATTAAAATTCACTCTTGTGCTCGTTTTCAGAATGCTAGCCATAAGTGCACTTGCAAATGCACAGTTTGATATTTTTTTCTGGGAGTATGCCCAGTGAAAACCATCAGAGAAACTTCCGAAGTACACAACCTAGCAAAGATAAATCAAGCAACATAATAAAATGAAAATAGGATGAATGACTAAGGCCAAGATTAAACCCAGAATAGAACACGTAATAGGAGAAAAAGAGTGTTATTATGTATAAAGAATTATTAACAGATGGATGCAAGTGAAGTAAAAATTGCAGAATATAGAACTTGATGATGTGAAGTTATAAAGGAAGTTGCTCATACAATTTTTCAGAATGGATAAATTAAGTAGATAATAAATGTATGTGTATAAGGATGACTTGGATTATCTACTAAAATAGATTATACAAATTTAAGTTTAGTCCTAGCATTTAAAAAATTGACTCACAATCAAGTTTATAAAAATGGAATTCTTATTAGAATCTTTCATTACTTATTAATTTATAAACTAAGATGTCAACCATAAAATTAAGCAAAAATTAATATCATGACAAGCAAGACACTTCCTAAATAATCTCTGAAGCAAAAATGATTTTTAGATTTTTAGAATTGAAATTAAGACTATCAGAGAAGGGGAAAACTGCATTGCAGAATACACATGATGGTAAAATGTGTAACAATGGGAAATTTGTAATGGTATTTTTATTATTAAAAAGCAAATAGAGGTATATATTAACAAAATCCAGGAAAACTAAGCAATATCAAAACTGCAAAGGAGGGAATTAAAGAAGAGTGATAAGTAAAATGGAGAAATAGATGGTATCAATAGGTTGGCATGACAAGTAGTAAAACACTCCTCCATCTGGAAGAGTAAAACTGATAGAATCCTAACAAGCTCAATGTGGGAGATGAAGAGAAAATAAAACATTAAGAATGACAGAGATGGGGGTCGGCACTGTGGCGTAGCGGGTAAAGCTGCTGCTGGCAGTGCTGGCCTCCCATTTGGGTGCCGGTTCAAGTCTCGGCTGCTCTACTTCTGATCCAGCTCTCTGCTATAGCCTGGGAAAGCAGTAGAAGATGGCCCAAATCCTTGGGCCCCTGCACCTATGCGGGAGACCCAGAGGAGGCTCCTGGCTCCTGACTTCGGATTGGCATAGCTCCCGCCATTGTGGCCAATTAGGGAGTGAACCTGCAGATGGGAGACCTACCTTTCTCTCTCTCTTTCTCTGCCTCTCCTTCTCTCTCTGTGACTTTTTCAAGTAAATATTAAAAAAAATAATAAGATATTTAGGAGAAAAAAAAGGATGACAGAGAGGGAAAAATACAAATGATTTAGAAGATTACAAAAAAGATGACTAAATTTCACCCTATGAATGTGACAATCTGGTAGACACATAGCATACAAGGAATTTTTGTGTCCCAAGGTGGCAACCACTGTCTTATTCTAGCCCCAAGTGGTACTACATAGTAGACAATATTAGGTAAAAAAACCCGACTAACTAAACCAAAACAATGACACTAATAGCCAACATGCCCACAATAAAATGTAAGGGGGAAAAAAAAAGCTGTTAAATGCAAGAAGCCACTAGAAACATAAAAAGATATTTTTGGCAGAAAGTGAACTAAGTAATGTTTGAAATCTATAAAATAGATACTTTTAAGTAGATGAAGCCACAGACAAAAATAAGAAGAGAACAAACCTGCTAAAATATTTCCAGACATTCTGTAAGTGTTAACGTGGAAGGTGGTGGAAGTACAGGGCCCAGTGTTCCCAAGTGCTATGATCTGTTAGGGCACATGGCCAGGCCAGCTTGTGACACTGTAGAGCAGTTCATCCCTCCTATGGGTCCTGTTGCAAAGCCATGAAGTGTGCTGGCTTAGGGGTGGAGTGTGCTTTGGGATACTTGAATGAAAATGGTGGGGCTATGCCAGAAACCCAGAGAGCAAGGTGGCCCATCATCCCAGGTCACCCCTCCAACACAGCACAGTCTCAGAGGGAACCCAAGCATTCCAGCTCAATAGAAAAATAACCTCAGAAACAGTCGTAGGTCTTTTTAAAGACCTGCATCATCTGAAACTACGCTCAACCAGTGCAACACCTCACACCAGTAGAGAAAAATAAAATAAATAAATAGTGTTGTTTATTTCTCTTGTTGGATAAGGAATTGAGAGGGTTGGTGAGTGGCAATGTGGATATAAATTAAAGACAGCAGCACATTGTTTGTTTGATTAACATAACTAAGTACACCTGTTAACCTTTTAAATGTAAGCACCTGAGAAACGGAAATAAAATAAGTTCCAGATCCTTAGAGGAAAAACAATGACAAAAATAGGAAGGAAATGTAATTTATAACCAAATACATTAAAAAAAAATTTTTTTTGACAGGCAGAGTGGACAGTGTGAGAGAGAGACAGAGAGAAAGGTCTTCCTTTGCCGTTGGTTCACCCTCCAATGGCCGCCGTGGCTGGCGCGCTGCAGCCGGCGCACCGCGATGATCCAAAGGCAGAAGCCAGGTGATTCTCCTGGTCTCCCTTGCAGGTGCAGGGCCCAAGCACTTGGGCCATCCTCCACTGCATTCCAGGGCCACAGCAGAGAGCTGGCCTGGAAGAGGGGCAAGTGGGACAGAATCCAGTGTCCTGACTGGGACTAGAACCCGGTGTGCCAGCGCTGCAGGTGGAGGATTAGCCTATTGAGCCGCGGCGCTGGCCACAAATTTTTTTTTTTTTTTTTAAATTGTGTGTTGGGGGTATAAAGCGAACTCAGGATAAATAAATAGAAATCACCAAATAAGATGAGAAATATAAACAAAATATATTAATTAATAACAATTCACATAAATGAGTAACATTCATCTATTAAAAAAGGTTTTCTTTAAGAGCAATCAAAATAAAGCAAGCCAGATTGAGTAGAACTCAAAATGAAAAGCTCTAAAAGCAAATAACACAATTTTTCACATTGATGAAAAGGATAATCCACCAGGAAAGATTATAGTCAATGATATTTATGCACCCAAAAATGCACCTTGAAATATATAAAGAGAAATGATTAGGTGTGGAGAGCATTCTGACTAAGCTACAAACTTAGGCAGAGGGTTTATGACACCTCTCAGAGGTGACAGAACAGATAAGTAGACCAAAATAAATTTAGGTATACTGAATAATAAAATATTTGACTAGTAGAATTTGAATTTAATAGAAATTGCTCATGATTTTATGAATCTAAACAATGAAATAAATTTATTTGAGGAAATAATTATGTATTACTTTCACAAAATTGTACTTTTTTAAAGATTTATTTATTTATTTGAAAGTCAAAGTTACACAGAGAGAGAAGGAAAGGCAAAGAGAGAGAGAGAGAGAGAGAGGTCTTCCATCCGCTAATTCACTCCCCAAATGGCTGCAACTGCCGGAGCCGCGCTGATTCGAAGCCAGGAGCCAGGAGCTTCTTCTGGGTCTCCCACATGGGTGCAGGAACCCAAGCACTTGGGCCATCCTCCACTGCCTTCCCGGGCCACAGCAGAGAACTGGATCAGAAGTGGAGCAGCTTGGTCTTGAACTGGCGCCCATATTTGATGCTGGCTCTTCAGGTGGCTGCTTTGCCCAGTATGCCACAGCACAGGCCCCACAAAGTTGTTCTTTTCAAACAACACAAATGAGACTCACAAATACTGACTCAAAGGAACTCTTAACAGATTACAAAAAGCTGCTTTCATATAATCTATACCTACCCAAGCAAAACCCAATTAAAAAATGAACATCAAACTACAAGTGAAAAAATGCTCATACTGAAAAATAAAACACATATGAAACACACATATTTGCAGAGAACTGTTGAACTGCTGAAAACATTACAACAGAAACCACTACTTAAAACGAATAGCAAAGGTAATAGATATAAAAATCAGTTGTGATGGGTAATTTTATGCATCGACCTGGCTGGGCCATGGGATGCCCAGATAGCTGGTTCAGCATCACTTCTGGGAGTGTCTGTGGGGGTGTTTCTGAAAGAGATTAGCAGTTAATGTGGTGGACCCTGTAAGGCAGGTGGCTCACCCTAGGTGGGCCTCACTTCATCCACGAAGGATCTGAAGAGATCAAGTATGTGAAGGTGCATTGGATCTACTTTCTGTCTGACTGGGTGAGCTGGGCCATAGATCTCCTGCCCTTTCAGACCCAGTCTGGGATCTGTGCCATCGTCTGGCTGAGTCTCGGGCCTCTGGACTGCATTGTTTGCCCCCATGGTGCCCAGCTTCAGATGGCAGATGGGCATACTTCTCAGCCTCACTGCACATATCTGTGCCTTCTAATAATCGCTTCAGGAATTTCTCTCTCTGATCTCCTATTTGGTTCTGTTTAGGGAGAGAATCCTAATGCCAGGTTAAACGAATACTGTATGACCTTAAAGTATGAGCAACAGGGCCGGCGCCGCGGTTCAATAGGCTAATCCTCTGCCTAGCGGCACCGGCACACTGGGTTCTAGTCCCGGTCGGGGTGCCGGATTCTGTCCTGGTTGCCCTTCTTCCAGGCCAGCTCTCTGCTGTGGCCGGGGAGTGAAGTGGAGGATGGCCCAAGTGTTTGGGCCCTGCACCTGCAAGGGAGACCAGGAGAAGCACCTGGCTCCTGGCTTCGGATCAGCGTGATGTGCCGGCCGCAGTACGCTGGCTGTGGCGGCCATTGGAGGGTTAACCAACGGCAAAGGAAGACCTTTCTCTGTCTCTCTCTCTCACTATCCACTCTGCCTGTTAAAAAAATTTTTAAAAATTTAAAAATTTTAAAAAAGTATGAGCAACAGAAGACATTTCTAAATCACGTGAATTTTTGGTTTACAAAGGTAGACTAGGACCAGGCATTGTGGTGCAACGAGTTAAGCCACCACTTGGGGCACCTGCATCCCAAGTCAGAGAATGGGTTTGAGTCCTGGTTTCTTCATTTCCAGTACAGCTTCCTGCTAATGTGCCTGGCTGGAAAGGCAATGGATGATTGCTCAAGTACTTGAGACCCTGCTACCCACATGGGAAACCCAGATGGAGTTC
This sequence comes from Lepus europaeus, assembly GCF_033115175.1. Lineage (NCBI taxonomy): Eukaryota > Metazoa > Chordata > Mammalia > Lagomorpha > Leporidae > Lepus > Lepus europaeus. Next base: position 72,890,627 of record NC_084843.1, on the reverse strand, counting down.
CTGGCTCCTGGCTTTGGAACATTTGTGGGCTTTTGGGGAGTGAACCAGCAGATGAAAGATTCTCTCTCTCTCTCTCTCTCTCTCTCTGTCTTTCCCCTTCCCTCCCTTTCTCTTTGTCATTCTGCCTTTCAAATAAATAAATAAAATTTCAAAAATAATACGGCAGAGTAAGACAAGTCAGTGACTTTTAAAAAAGCAAAAAGAAGAAATGAATAAAGATAATGTCCTGAAATAACATAAAAAAGTGAGCCATGGAATTAATCAAAAGCCGTAGAGAACCCTTAAATATTTATTTATACAATGGAAGTCAAGTAATTGGGTTACATAACCCCTGGCAGAAATTGGCCACTTTACAGCAAATGATTCTAGTGCTCCACTCAGCCTGATTTCACAGCCTTAAGACCCTGAACCACCCCAGCCCTTGTAGAGGAGGAGCAGAGAGGGAGAGGCTCTCCATCCGAGCTCCATTCACCTGCTGACAATGCCACAGGATTGAAACAAAGCAAGACTCAGTGAGACGTGATGGATTACCTGTCACACAACCCAAGATGGTCCATGCCCGTGTACCTAGCATAAGGGCCTCCATCGGGGTGACGGACCTCTGCCTCTCTCTGCACTCTCAATGGATGACCTTGAATCTTGGCTGGCTAATAATGGACCACGTGGAATTGAGAAAATCCAAGTCCTCCTGGAAGACACAGGATTTTTTTTTTTTAGCAGACAGATGAAAGATGAAACAGATTAGCTTAAGGAAAAAAGCTTCGAGCGCATTGATTTTTATAAACAAAACCCTTTGGGTGCCCTACTAGTAGAAAGATGCAATGACAGTCTGTCTTCCTGCAGGGAAAACAGAGAAGTGTATAAATTACACACGCTTTGCTTGTGAAATGTGTGTTGCATATGAAGAGATTTAACTACTGGACTACCGGACCCCTTTCCTTTCTTGTCATTTTATTATCAAAAACAAGCTTGTTTAGCTTTTCCTTTGTATGAAGTGGAGCCAGGCAGTAAGGCCTCCTCAAATCTGTGCCTGATACAGGGATTAGGAGTCTGCTGGCAGCTAGATTCTTCAACCAGCCTCGGTCTGCACGATGCCAACTCCTTCACACCCTTCTCCACTTACCCAGGACAACATTTCTTAAATTATACTGTCTGTTTATCAGCCCACCTCCTAGCTTCCTTATGGAAGCAAATCAAAAACCACCTTTTCCAAAGGTGGAAAATCCAATCATAGTTACCTTTCTAGGATAAGGGAGGAAAACAGAAAAGAAGTGAGGAAAGGGTCCACGAAGCTAACTTGCAGTGGGTGACAATTCTGTAAAAAATGTTATTTAATTTTTTTCACTTTTTATTGCATTGGATCCACAGACTACTAGCCTTTTTATATTGACACTGATATCAGATTATATATGATAATTTATATAGAGATGAAGGTTACAAAAGTGGTTCACATTATAACCTTGATCTAATTCCAAAGTGCATGCTCTTTTCACTGTTACTTAATTATGTCAACTCAAAAGTAAAATAATTTAGCTGCGCTGTTGCATTCCGTATAAGAGAGGACCTTTGAAAATGTGCCCTGACCATTCAATTGCCCCTGACCATAGAGAAAAATCAGAGCAAGTCATGGTATAAGTAGAAGTAGAACAGGTCCGATTTTGAAACATGGCTGAGAAAAGATAGAGAACTCTACCCTGGGGATGAATGGATTTGTCAAGGAAAGTACACAATTCGACCTTTGCTCTCTCAATAACAGTTGTAGTATGAATCAATATAAGGCATTTCTGTGTGATGTGATAACCAAAGTCATAGCAAGATCATTCACTTTGGAAGGAAATTAATTTGCTAACTCCTTAGCTTTCCAATAATAATAATGTCCTAGGCATTTGTGTTATTTCTAACCACAACAATATTTTCATCCATCTATTTTAATTATACAGTAATTTTTACCCATTATTCTACATGTACACACAATTTGTGCTCATTTATACATATGAAATTGTTTATATATGTAGGTATATATATGTGTGTGTGTGTGTGTGTGTGTGACCTTAGTCAAAGTTAGTCTGATGATATCAATGCCAATATCATAAGGTTGGTGAATAGATTAACTTTGCTAAAATATAAAAATATCTGGATAGTACCTTTTAAAGAATTCTCACTCACTGAAAGTTAGCTTTATGACTCTGTTCCTCATGTCTTGTATGTTTCCTTTCTAATTTTTGAGGGAGAGAGAGAGAAACACCTATAGAGCATGTAAATTGTGCCTCACATACAGCAGTGGTCCTGTAGGACGGTGTCACCTAGTGACGTAACATTGTACTGCCCTTGGGTAAGTACATAATATTATATTTCTACAGCAATGAAATCCCCTGGTGATACACTTTTCAGACTATGTCCCCTCATTGAGCAGCATATGACTGCATATGTGTGGAAATCCATGCACAAGGGGATCTTCAAAAATTAAGGAGAAACATATATTGGGAAAAAATTATACATGAATTTTAATTGTTTTCATCAAGCTAAATTTGTTGATTTTTATTAAAATTTATTTAAAGTCAAAGAGACAGAGACTAACAGAGACCTTCCAGCTGCTGGAATCAGGAGTAGTGCTAAGCTCAAACCCAGGCTCTTGGATATGGGGTGTAGGCATCCCAACCAGTGTCTTAACTGTTGCACCAGTACCTGCCCTTAACGTTTATCTTTAATTCCATTTTTTCCATTAAAGCACACTCATATCTATTCCATCCCACACTCTCCTCTTACATGGAAAGGGTAACACTCCTGCATTGGAAGGTTTACTTTATGTTCCCTGTACTCAAACCTGAGTGAAACCTTGTAACTGCTGCAATTGGCAGAAGTGACAATGTGCGACAATAAGGCACAAGTGATAGAAGGTAAACAAATTCTGCCTGGTCCTTTCTCCACCCATGGGCTGTTTGTTCTGGGAGAAGTCAGCAACATGCTGGGAGAGACCACTCAGAGAAACTGAGGCCCCCAAGTGACATCAACATGGAATGCCAGATGTACAAGTGAGCAAGGGTAAGGTTAGGCCTCAGCCTTCCTGCCTGGAGCTGCTCAGTGACACTGAGTGGAAACAGCCTCTGCGGAGCCCTGCGAAGATTGCAGATTTGTGACCCAATTACACGGGGCTGTTTTAAGGCTCCAGCTTCTGCATTGCTCTGTCCTGCAGCACCGACTTAGTGCAGATATCAGTTACTGGCCATTGGAGATAGCCCTCAACAAAGCCCCAAACTGGATACAGCTCTGTAACTAAGTGACAGGCAGTAGGAGGGACCTGGGGAAGCCTAATTGGCACAAACTGAAATAAAGTAGAAGGGAATCAAATGCTCCTGAAAATGGAGGGAAAGGTGCTCCTTTAGTTCAGCCAGCTTAGCAGCGGTGTTGTGTGTCACATAGTGCTAAGTGGGAAATGTGTCTAATGAACTGGATGGTTTAGCCAAAAAGGTTTCTGGGCAGAGTGTTGAAGGCTTTACCTGCCTTATTTTACCTGCTTATAATACAGTGTAAGAAGAGAGGGACACGCTGAAGGAATGACTGCTAGCTATAAAGGAGCCAGAACTTAGCTGGGTTTGAAAATAAGACTGTTCCTCATTGTGAGCACTCCCATTCCACAATTAAGAAAGGGCTCATACATTCCAGGTGGGACTGTAAGATGCTTAATTAAGACCTCAGAGATCTAAGGTAGTGACGCAGAGAGCCATTCTCTCAGACAAAGGCTCTGCCTTCAGGATCCTTTCCACTCAACAAAGGGCCCTGTAAGGGCCATGCCCCGGAGCCAACTCAGACGGAAAGGCTAAGGTAGAGAAAAGCTGTTCTTGAATAGACTCGTGGCTGTGCTCTTTTGTCTATTACAGCTGATTATGTATTAATTCACAAAATATCCACAGAGTTTAAAAAAGAATTACATCGGTGTACACAGAAAGAGACATAGATAAGACAAGATGAAAGTAGGCCTTTGGATATGCAGATTACTACTGTGGAGAATGTTTGAGGTAGGACACAGCTACACAGGCCAGCCACTTCTTATGGGGGTGGGGGGAGGCTGTCTCAGGGGTGAAAGGGGGTGGGAATGAGAAGCACAGAGAATAATTCCCAGGTAGTAACTAGCACCACTGTTCATTTGCGTTTCAGCACTGCAGCAGAGCAGTCACCACGGTGTGTCTCCCGGGGCACTATAGCAGTTAATCAATGCGTGTTCTATGCAAGGGTTACAGAACTTGCCCTGCAAGTGTTCAGCTCTCCAGACACTGAACTTGAGCAGCTGTCCTGGGGGAGTTTCACTCCAGGAGCTCCACTGACACTTGGACATGATTTGGATGCTAAAAACCTGGATTTGGAATGATGTCTTTTGGAGATGAGACGTGAGGGTCTTGGGCGAGACACACGAGTGTACGTAGGATATGAGTGTATGATGGATATGAGAGAGGTGGGATTACTGTGGCCAGAGAATGGGCTGTGGCCTATGGTATTTTCCAGAGATGGAAGCACCAGCATCCATCTGATACCACATTCTCCCTACAGTGTGGCACAAACACTTCTCCCTCAGGAGATAAGTTCTTGCACATCCCTTGAATCAGGCGTGCTTTCCTATCTTCCTGGGGAAAGACCACATGGAGAGGAGGCCAAGAGCCTCAGTGCTCACCGACTACCAGTGTGTGTATGAACCGGTGTCACATGCTTGCAGTCCTTAGCCCTTTTTGCAAAAGTTTCCTTATTAATTTGTTTATTTGAAAGGCCGAGTGACAGAGATAGGCAGAGTCAGAGAGAGAAATAACTTCCATCAGCTGGTTCACTGGCCAAATGTCCCTGGGTCAGGCACAAGCCAGGAACCAGGTGCTCCATCTGAATCTTCCACATGGGTGGCAGGAGCCCAGGTACCTTCTCAGGTGCATTTGCAGAAAGTGTGTCAGAAGTGTGCAACAGGCAGAACTTGAAGCAGGCACTACCATATGGGATGCAGATGTCCCAAGTGGTGGCTTAATTCACGGCACCATAATGGCTGTCCCTGTAGTCTTCAGTCCTGGAGCCACTTCAGGTGATACTTATGAGACTCAACCTTTCTCACACCCTATTCAAATTGTAAATTTTTGGAGAAAATAGATGTAATATTTTAAGTCACTACATTTTGTATTTTTTTTTTGGTAAAGCCCTAGGCAAGTGGGGTGAAACTTAGGTATGCTGGAACGTTTACATATAAACTTTTGCAATGAACATATCCATCTTTTACCAACTTAAAAATAAAAAGTGGGGTCATGTGTGCATTCATGCCAAAATGGATCTCTTTCTTTATCTAATCTCCATTTTGACTTTTCATGTTCTACTGCTTAAAAGAGGACCCATACTCAACATGTTCGTGGTCAGCCATCCTCCTTATCTAATTCAAATCACACACACACACACACACACAAAAAAAAAACATAAGAAATCCTTCCACTCCAAGAAATTGAATATCCAAAGATGTCTCTCTGTTTGCATCTACCTGTATATTTTGCCCTTGTGTTCCAGGCCCATCATCACCAAGGAATTGATATTAATCTTAATCAGAGTCACTAATGCAAAACGTTGTGCCATCTGGATTCATCACCAATAGAGATACCCTTCTAGGCCTTGTGTTGGTGCTGTTTTGTTTTGGTTTTTTTTTTGTTTTGTTTTTTGTTTTTGTTTTTGACAGGCAGAGTGGACAGTGAGAGAGAGAGAGAGACAAAGAGAAAGGTCTTCCTTTTCCGTTGGTTCACCCCCCAATGGCTGCTGCGGCCAGCACACCGCACTGATCCAAAGCCAGGAGCCAGGTGCTTCTCCTGGTCTCCCTTGCAGGTGCAGGGCCCAAGGACTTGGGCCATCCTCCACTGCCCTCCCAGGCCACAGCTGAGAGCTGGACTGGAAGAGGAGCAACCGGGACAGAATCCAGCACCCCGACTGGGATGAGAACCCGGTGTGTCAGCGCTGCAGGGTGAGGATTAGCCTATTGAGCCATGGCACCGGCCCAGCTGTTTCTTTTTTAAACTGAACTGTTGATTGAACTTGGTTCCTCAGTTCTTCGTCTTTGCTCCGGTTTCTGCTCCTGCACCCTCTAGTCGGCTTGCACTGCCATCTACTGGTTTCCTGGTCTCCTGGGTAATGGCTGGATGTGGCTTCCAGTGAAGGCACCACCTCTGTGTGGTTCTGGCATCATCAGCATTTTGCCACAGTGCTGGCGATGGAGGCAGTGCTCTTTGACGTTAGTCGGCACAGGCTGGTAGGAAAACAGATTCACATCTGTGCAGGGCACTCATGCCCGTTGCATCTCAGTCTTGTGCAAACTTCCAGACGCCCTAGCTCCAAGAGCATCATCACTAAATTGTTTCACAATCCATGTTCATGTGCAAAGATCGTGTTAAAATCATAGTGTTCATTTCCTTTTGCACCTGTTTTTTTTTTTTAGTTAAAATTAATTTATACCAATGCTCTTACATGGTTTTAGAAAAAATAATTTTAATAGTTGCATATAACAATCATTTAGTGGCTCAACTATAACTTAATCATTCCACTATTATCAAAACAGCAAATGAGTTCCTCAGTCTCACAATTACAGATACCACATATGTAGGAATATGCTTTACGGAATAGTTGTTTTCCAAAATAATGGACATTTTTAAAAATACTGTGCAGGGTTAAAAAAAAAAAACTATCTATACTTCCCAATGCATACTGCCATTTCTACTCCTTGAAGTGTTCTGTTCTCATTTCCTTTCCCTTTTTCTTGCTTTTTTTTTTAATCCAAATCATGCTAACTGGGAAGGTTTCCCACTCATCTTAATTCAGGGTGCTTTTAGAGCTGCTTCCTTATAAAGGAGCATCCTTCTAGAAGCCTTGCTTTTCCTCCAGGAGGCTTGCAGAGGAGACAGTGGAGCAGCCAGCACACAAAACTGCCATTGGTGCATGGCTGAAAACCATGGTGATTATGTAGCATCCTGGGCTATGTAGCATGTAGCATCTATTGTCACACAGGAGAAAATGTTATGCTTGTTCTTCCTGGTATCAGGTATTTATCTGAGTTATACTTTGCCAATTCCACAAATGAATAAAATCATGAAATAATACATTTTTTATTATTGGCAAAGATGAACCTTGTCACTCATTACTTGCTTATACTGTTTCCCAGTGACTGTTCCTCTCATGCATATCTGGTTTTATTTATTTATTTATTTATTTATCTCATTCACCCTATCCAAAAATCATAGAGTGAGTTCTCTACAGAGCTCTTGTTTGAAGCCAGGACTGGCAGACTGAGGGCAAATCATGCCATGTCTTTTCTCATCTCTACAGTGCAGATAGATATGGCATTTTAATGATGTTGTGGTGTGAGAATGAAAATTGGGAAGTAGAAGATATTTCAAAACCAATTCTGATGAAAATATCATTATGGCCGGTGTTGTGGCACACCAGGCTAAGCCGCAACTCATGATGACAGTATCCCATTTTGAAGCGCCAGTTCAAGTCTCGGCTGCTCCACTTTTTTTTTTTTTAAAGATTTATCTATTTATTTGAAAGGCAGAGTTACACAGAGAGAAGGAGAGGCAGAGAGAGAGAAGAAAGAGAGGTCTTCCTTCTGTTATTTCACTCTCCAATTACTGCAATGGTCAGAGCCATGACAATCCAAAGCTTGGAGCCAGGAACTTCTTCTGGGTCTCCCACGCAGGTGCAGGGGCCCAAGGCTTTGGGCCATCCTCCACTGCTTTCCCAAGCCACAGCAGAGAGCTGGATCAGAAGTGGAGCAGCCAGGACTCAAACCAGCGTCCACATGAGATGCCGGCATTGCAGGTGGCAGCTCTACCCATTACACCACAGTGCCAGCCCCATACTCAACTGCAAATGCCCCAGGGAAGGCAGAAGATGGCCTGATGCTTGGGTTCCTGCCACCTAAGTGGGAGACCCAGATGAAGGTCCTGGTTCCTGATCCAGCCCTGGCTTTTGTGACAACTTGGTTTGTGAACCAGCAGGTGAACTCTGTTTCTCCATCTCCCTCTCTGTCACACTGCCTTTCAAATAAATAAATATTTTTTTAAAAGAATGTAATTATTTTTGTTGTTATTATTGCATAAGATAATTATCTACGAGAATATTGTGTAGCAGCAATGCCAGTAACCACCCTGATTTGGTTCCTGATGTTTGCAGAAAGGCCTTTATTGTTGGATCTCATCTTGAATATTGGTTCTTTGCAGATATTACTTATTAGAAAAGGTTTCATTCAGTGATATATAGTCAGCAGAATTTGGTTTCTACTGAAAGGATTTGTTTTGGTTTGTTTTTCTGATTTGCTCAATCGATTTAGTGTTTTCTTACAATAAATTTCCTAGTACTTAACCATTTTTTGTGTTTAAAAGTTTATTTTTGGGGTCAGATCTCAGTGCAGTGGATAACAGCCAACACTTGGGATGCCAGCATCCCATATCAGAGCATTGGTTTGAGTCCTGGCTGATCCACTTCTAATTCAGCTTCCAGCTAATGCATCTGGGAAAGCAGCAGAAGATGGTCCAAGTGCTTGGGTCTCTGTCACTGTGTGGGAAATCAGATGGGAGTTCCTGGCTCCCAGCTTTGGCTTGGCACAGCCCTGCCTATTGTGGGCATTTGGAGAGTGAACCAATGAATGCAAGAGTTCTTTCTCTGTGTCTCTCCCTCCTCTCTCTGTTGTTCTCCCTTTCAAATAAAAGAATAAATAAATCTTTTTATAAAATAATGAAAGAGGAAAGGTGATGAGACAGTAATTTCAGAAGAAATGCTGATTTGATAATAAAATACAAATAACATTTATAGATTAATATGAAATTTATAGTTTTTATAAAACATTGAAATCCAAATTACTAAAGTTATAAAATATGACATAGAAAAGCTAAATAAATAACGTGGAAATTAGCTGATAAATTTATTCCAAAATGACCCAAGTGAAGTCTCAAATCTCATTGATTATAAAAACGAGCCCAGGAAAACAAATCTTCACGCAACAGAAAGTGATCTAAAACTCAGAAGAAGTGGAGAAAACCTACTTAATTCATAAAGGAAACAACCCTAATATCAAAATGTACTAGGACAGTGCAAACAAAAAAAAAATCTGGATCAGTGGATATAGATTCAGAAATCTTCAATTCAATCTGTCTTCGCAGGATCTAGTGACACCAAAACAACGCAGCCACGTTAGCTCCATGGCCCAAGTCACTGGGTTCCTGCCACACAAGTGGGCGACCAGGTCAGGTTCCTGTTTCCTGGCTCAGCCTAGACACAGCCGTTTTGGCCTTTGATGAGTGAACCAGTGGTTGGAAGTTCTGTTGCTGTCTCTCTCTGCGCCAAATCAAATCAATAAATGAAACAAGTCTGTAAACTTTAGGCTCCTTTGCTGTAAGATTGAATTCTAGATAAAGTGCTTGGATAACTTTCATTGAGTTTAAGTCTGTTTTATTGATTGCCAGCTCTGTGCTAAGCCATTACTAGGAATCCATGATATAATCACAAATGTGATGTTGTTATTACCATTTATAGCACTCATGAGAAAAAGGAGATATTGGTAAATAATCATTCATAAAGAATTATGGGAAGCATTACAATAGTAACCATGGAATGCTACAGAAATAGAGAAAAGAAAGCATATGTGTGAAGTGCCACAGAGTGAAATACAAATATTTAATACTGCCTTTGCCTTTCTTTTTGCCTGGTGTCATCCTTAAGACTACCTAAAATACTGGGCTCTCCTCTTGTGTGTCTCTCTTCTACTAACCTCTCTCGCTTCCCATTTGATACAGTACTTGTGGGATATGCCCAAATATTGCTTCCTCCCTCTCTCCCTTCCTTTCATACCCTCACTTGGTTCTCTCTCTCTCTCTCTTCCTTTTTTTAATTAAAATTTTTTTGAGAGAGAGAGAGAGGCAGAGGTATCTTCCATCCACTGATTCATCTTCCCAAATGCCCCCAGTAGCAAGGGCTGGGCCAGGCCAAGTCCAGGAACTCAGATTCTGACCTGGGTCTACCATGAACCAACAGGAACCCAACTACTTGAGTTATTGCCTGCTGCCTCTGCATGGGTGCATGTTAGCCGGCTGCTAGAATCAGAAGCAGCCAGCCTTGTAAGTGCTGCACCAAATGCCTGTCCCTTCCTCTCTTCTTCTGTCACTATGTGTACATATATAATCATCTAATCTCTCTGTGCAGCTCAGGCTCATAAATCTTCCTTCAGACCTGGACTGGCTGCAGAGTTCTACAAGCCAGCCTAAAATAGTACCTTTGCAGTCTGGCCCTTATTGTGTATTCTCCAAAGTGGCTTCCCCAGTTAAGAAGAAAATAAGTTGAGCATCTCTGTTAAATAATCATATTTTCTGCTGATTTTTTTTTGTGGACTTCAGTGTGCTTTAAAATCTCTAAGAAACGAATATAAAAGTGCACTAATTTTCCAAAGCCTTTTGATCATGGGTTCCTTCAATCTGGTACCTCTTTGAGAGAATAAGGTTCATGCTGGAGAACTCTTTTCTACAACCATACAAAGATGGGGTTTAGGACCCTGATGGACTCAAAAATGGAGACAGAGAAAGGCCACTGAATTTGTCTGCATGCGTTTTGGAAATGTTTATTGTAGGATAAATCACAAGTAAAGCAAAAAGCATACACATGCAATAAAATATACAAGACAGTATGTAAATACATGTACACCATTTAAGCCATAAATCACACGGTGTCCCACAGTAGTACAAAACAAAATTGTTTTAGTGAGACTCATGTCTCATGTGTTGCGTGTGTGATGGCTTACAAAGGGAATGGCTATTAGAAGATTTAGGAGGAAAAAGAGTCACTCTGTTTTGCGAGACACCCAAATGCCATGACAAATGTAACAAACCATTGCAAGACTGAGTTTTTATTTTTAAATTGATGAGACTTACGATTCACATTTGCAGCAGCCCAACTAGATGCAGCTGGGTAAAAGTTTTGACAAATGGAATTTACCCCAACTGGGAAGTTACTAAAAAGGAACTGAGAGTGAGGGAAGAATTTCTGTAATCTTCAAATACTGAAGCCAGGAGGTTTGACAAACTGTTGGAGATAATGCAAAACAGGAAGACAAAACAGGCCATCCACCTAGGGGCCCTTTTATTTCCAGGATAGAATATTATTAGATTCTGTATTGGTTTTTTTCTTAAATTCATTTTGAAATCATCTCAGACTTACAGAAGAGCTGCAAATGTTCTCTCTGCATAACTTTCACTTCCCTTCTCCTAATGCTGCTATTTCACACACCCATGGTGCCATGATCCAAACCATTAAGTCAGTGTGGGGCCAGTATTCATAACTCAGCCACAGCCTTCACTCGAATCCCAGCAGTTTTCCCACTGAGGTCCTGCTTTTTTTCTTTCTCTCATTTTGGTTCTCCCAGTTTTTGTTTGTGCAGTTTACACCTCTATTAGGTGCACATACCTTTAGGATTAATATGTCTTCTTAGAATTAAGGTTTTTTTATATCATTAATTACTGTTCATCTCCATCCTTGATTTTAAATAAGCTTTCCTTGAATCCCCGTAGATGCTCTAGCTTGTGTTTGGTTCCTATTGCCCTGGTGTACATTTTTTCATCCTTTTACTTTTAACTTTTTTTGTGTGTAACCTAAACTAGACTTTCTACAGCTAGCAGTACTTGGTTTTTTCCTTATATTCAACTTCACAATCTCTTCTTTTAAATAACTCATATATCCTAATCACTGTCAATGTGATTACCGGTGTGGTTGGCTTCATATCTACTCTCCTGCTGCTGTTTTTGCCATTTGTCCTTTTTCCTTTTTCCTCTTTTTTGGACCTCTCTTGGGTTGTTTGAGGATTTCATGTCCTCTGTTGACTTACTACTTATACCACTTAAGATATATTGAGGCCAGCGCCGTGGCTCAACAGGCTAATCCTCTGCCTAGCGGCGCCGGCACACCAGGTTCTAGTCCCAGTCGGGGTGCCAGATTCTGTCCCGGTTGCCCCTCTTCCAGACCAGCTCTCTGCTATGGCCCGGGAGTGCAGTGGAGGATGGCCCAAGTGTTTGGGCCCTGCACCCACATGGGAGACCAGGAGAATCACCTGGCTCCTGCCTTCGGATCAGAGTGGTGCACCGGCAGCAGGGCGCCAGCCGTGGCGGCCATTGGAGGGTGAACCAATGGCAAAAGGAAGACCTGTCTCTCTGTCTCTCTCTCTCACTATCCACTCTGCCTGTCAAAAAAAAAAGATATATTGAGTTACTCAAATATTTAAAATGCATATTTTAATGCATCTAAGTCTACCTTAAAATAACATATCTACTGCGTTCTAGAGCAGGGGTCTTAGGTCTTAGGTATTCCCAGTACCCCATCACCCTTTGTGATATTGTTTTCATATATTTTACTTTTTTACATACTATAGACACATTTACTTAATACTGCTTCTACCTTTGAATGTCAGATATCTTTGATGTTTTAAAATTAATTAAAATGATTAAATAAAATCAAAGTAAAAATGACATATAAATTGACAGTAAAAGAAAAGCAATTAAAGTTAATTGAATTAAAATTTAAGATTGAAAATACATAGGAAGTAGAAACTATTTTACAGATACTCAGTCCCTGTCCAGTGATTTTTCATTTTTTTCTACACCTGACTTTCCCAGTGATATTTCCTTTTGTCTCAAAAACCTCTGTGAATATCTTTTGTTGATTAGACCTGTTAACAATGCTTTGTCTTGGATTTGTTTGTGTGGAATCCTTTTTATTTTCGTCTGTTGAAAATATTTTCTTAGTTTCTCCGTGATAAGATTTGTGGTGTACAGATTGAGACATAGATTCCAGGAGCCACCAACATGGTAAGGAAGCAGGGTAATAATGAACCCAAACTGTCTGTGTCCTTGGTGGGCATCCATTTAACTCCACTTCTAATCCCAGGCACTTAATGTTCTGTCCTCTGTCTTGGCAACTCTGTCTTTCTGAGATTGCTAGAGAGACTCATATGTGATTCAGTCTTGTGTCTGATTTAGTTTGCTCAGCATAGTATCTTGAGATTAATACATGTTGGATATCAGTGGCTTGTTCCTTTTACTTGTTGGATAGCCTTCTGTTGTATCGGATGTACCCTAACTTCTTTTTAATCCATGGAAGAGCATTTGCATTACTTGGGAATTATAAATAGAACTAATACAACTCTCCATAAACTGATTTTTTTTGGTACAAACATGGGTTTGTGTTTTTCTAGAACACATATTCTCAAAGAAAGGGATAACCCCAAGGTGGAAAATTGGTTTTAGGAGGCAAAAATATCGTACTCCTCCTATACATAAAGTGCCAAGTATAAGTACATAAACTGATGCACAGTATATCTGTAGTATTAAATTTCATGGGGGAATAATCACCAAAGCATTGTAAAGAGACACGTGAATGGTGTGTTTAAAAAATGTTTAGAAACTGTCATAGAGTCGGTACCTAGAAGGGGAGCTGTGAGAACATACTGTGTGTGTTTATCCTAGTAAATACTGCCCAACTGTTTTCAAAGGGGCTGTAACATTTTGCATTCACCTGCTCATCAGCAATGTATGATACTGGCAGCTGCTCCACATCCGTGTTACCTGTTGCCATTGCCAGTAATGTTTTTTCCTAAAAACAGTTTTTTAAATTTACTATTTTCAGAGATAATGCTGAATTTATTGTGTATTCTTATAAGTATATTCTTATATAACATTAATATCAGTTATACAGATTTTTAAAAAGATGGGATCACATTATCCTGAGTGTTTCCAGATTCTTCTTTTTCTTATTTCAAGATAGAACAGTAGGCATCTTTTTTAAAGACATTTTTATATGTCTGTGTTGTTTTATTTTGCATTTACCTAATGGCTAATATCAGTGAACATGTTTTGTGTATTTATTTAGCATCTTTATATCATCTTTATTGGAGTGTCTGTTCAAGTCTTTTGTGCACTCTAAAAATATTTTTCAGAGCAAATTTATGTTTACAGAAAAATCATACAGAAGGTACACAGTTCCCATTTACTACCCTTCCCTCCCTCCAGTTCCCCTGTGATTAACATTTTGCGTTTGTGTAGAACATGTGTTACAACAGTGGGTAGATGTCAACACATTTTTATGACCAAAAGCCCATAGTTTAAATTAGAGTTTTCCCTTTGTATAGTTTTGAGTTATGACAAATACATAACGTATGGTAAGCACCACTGCTATAGCACACAGCATTTCACTGCCTTAGCCATGCCCTGTGGAGCCCCTCACCCCACCCTGAAATCATGGGAAAGACTGATCTTTCCAATAGCAGTCTTTTCATTAATGGAGCAACAGTAAGGCTAACAGATAATTTCTCAGCATAAATAATGGAAAAGAGGATAATGCAGAATCATAAGTTGAAAGTGTAGAAAGAAAATAAAAACCAGTTAACTTAGAATTCTAGGAGGGTGGAGTAAGGTGGTGACTGAATAAGATGCTTGGGCAAGAATCTCCTTGCAGAGGCAGCAATTTGGATAGCTATTCATGTACCCAGTCCCCTCCAAAGAGCTTGGAACGCAAGGCCGGTGCCTATGGATGGAGTCTGTTGGCTTGCCCTTATATCAGGTGAAGATCCGTGTTCTCAGGGATACAGTCATTTCTGGATGTGTCATCACCAGCTTCATCTGTGCCTGGAGACTGCACAAGGCCTGATGACTGTGAGACTCAACTATCACCCAGCTGAGTGCCATGCTGGGTCCAAGGGGCTGCCTTTGTCACCCTTCCTGCGTTCTTGGGCAGGCAGCAAGGGGTCGTAACCTGTCTCAGGACCCAACTTCAGGCATTTCCTAACTGTCACTGTCCCCAGGCAACTACACGTGAGTGGAGACTCTGGACCTACTCTAATGCTGAGTGGAGTCCTATGACTCCGGTTGATAGGACTTACATGCCAGCCAGTATCCACTACTGTGTTTTACAGTAGTATCAGGCTGGGAATCAGTCTCAGCATCAGAAAAAGCAGTGTGGGCCTTGGTCCTATATCCTGTGCTGTACAGGTGCAGTTTGCTGTGGATTCTGGATGTGAGCTAGCATTGTGACATGGGTGACACCAGGCTTGGGTGTTGGGCCTACCTCTGCAACAGGGGAAGACTCATGAGAACAGACTAGCCATTTTTGCGTGCTTCGCAGTTCATTTTGAGTAGCATATTAAGTGCAGATTTGAATGAAGTCCAGACTCAGGGCGTGCCCTGGGACTGAGGCAGTAATGGTGGATAGGCAGTGGACATATAGTAAACTTTGAATTAGGCTGCCATCTAGTGCTAACATGGTGCAGTGCCCATAGGCACCAAGAAAATAAGCAGACCGCTTAGAATTTATGGAAGGGTAGCTACAAATGAAAGCAGATTGGAAAAACTGGAAAAATAACTAAGCCTTAAGTAGACAGATGACAGTATATACCAACAAGACATGATAAATCTCAGGAAACCGTGACTTTACCTAATGAACAAAATAAAATAGCAGAAACCAACCACCTAGCACCTGACTTTTTTAAATGCTCACATGAGGAATTTAACACACCTATTTTAAGGAAACTTGATGAACTTCCAGAAGACACAGAAAAATGATTTAATGCTCTAACAGAGAGACCTGACAGAAAGATGGAAGCATCTATTAAAAATCAAACAGATCTGGGCCGGCACCATGGCTTAACAGGCTAATCATCCACCTTGTGGCGCCGGCACACCGGGTTCTAGTCCCTGTTGGGGCGCCGGATTCTATCCCGGTTGCCCCTCTTCCAGGCCAGCTCTCTGCTATGGCCCGGGAAGGCAGTGGAGGATGGCCCAAGTCCTTGGGCCCTGCACCCGCATGGGAGACCAGGAGAAGCACCTGGCTCCTGGCTTCGGATCAGCGCAATGAGCCGGCCACAGCGGCCATTGGAGGGTGAACCAACGGCAAAAAGGAAGACCTTTCTCTCTGTCTTTCTCTCTCTCTCACTATCCACTCTGCCTGTCAAAAAAAAAAAATCAAACAAATCTTTCAACTGAGAAGGGAATTAAATCATGATAGGCAGCACCAGTAACAGACTAAATCAAACACAATAAAGAACCAGTGAGTTTGAAGACAGGCTATTTAAAAATAGACACTCTGAAGGCAAAAAATAAAAAAAAAAATAACCCAAGAGAAATAAAGAAAGCTTATGGGAACTTTGAGATAGCATGAAAAGAGCAAATATCCAAGTAATTTGGGTTCAGGAAGGATTTGAACATCTAAAAAGTTGAGAAGCACATCCAGAGAAATAATAACAGAAAATTTCTGAAGTCTAGAGAAAAAAATACAACTATCCAGGTACATAATGGTCACATGTCATCAGTCAGATCTGACCTGAATCAAGTCTATCCCAAGACAGATTTTAATCAAATTTTTCAAGATCAATGATAAAGAGATTTTTTTCCCCAAAGCTACAGAGGAAAAGGTACAAATAATACAGTTCACCTGATTTCAGCCTTCTCAGCAGAAACCTGAGGGTGGGGTGAGATTTTCACAGTACTGAAGAAAAAAGGTTAGCTAGGAGTACTGTGCCTGAGAAAGCTGTACTTTATAGAAAGGAGAGATAAAGACAGAAAAGCTGAGAGAATTTCTCACTGCCAGACCTATATTGCAAGATGTGCTATAGGGAGCAAGTCATTGATAACAGAAGCTAAATATATCAATTCAGGGTACTTCAGTGTAGTAACAGGGTGTGTGCAATATTTAGCCTTTTAATATAAGGGCTAAAAGTAAAAGATAGTTAACAATGTCTAGAGAAAATATACAAGGGTATAAAATGGGACATTAATAATTCAACGTGAGTGAAGAAATGGAATGCAAGTATATGGTTTTATTAGTATTACCTGCTCTTTTGTTTCTTTTCCTAACATTACCATCAACATCAAGTTTCTTTCATTTCAAAATAGCTTCAGGGCTGGTGTTGTGGCACAGCTGATTAAGTTGCTGCCTGTGATGCTTGCATTCCATGCGAGCACCAGTTCAACTCCTGCCTGTTCCCATTCCAATGCAGCTCCCTGCTAATGCACTTGGAAAAGCAGTACAAGATGGCCCAAGTGCTTGGGCCTCTGACACCCAGTGAGAGACCTGGATGGAGCTCCTGGCCTCTGGATTCAGCCTGGCTCACCCTTGGCTATTGTGGTCATTTGAGGAGTGAACAAGCAAATGGAAGAGCTAGCAATCTCTCTCTCTCTCTCTCTCTCTGTTGCTACCTCTCTTTTTATGCCTATATTTCAAATAAAATAAATACATCTTTTTAAACAATCACCTCTTATAAACAAGAGATCTTTTTTAAAGATTTATTTTATTTATTTGAAAGAGTTACAGAGAGAGGTCGAGACACACAGAGAGGTCTTGCATCCACTGTTTCACTCCCCAGATGGCCATGATGGCTGGAGCTGCACCAATCTGAAGCCAAGACCCAGGAGTTTCTTCCGGATCTTCCACACAGATGCAGGGGCCCAAGGACTTGGGCCATCTTCTACTGCTTTCCCAGGCCCTAGCAGAGAGCTGGATCAGAAGTGGAGCAGCTGGGACTCAAACTGGCACCCATATGGGATGCTGGCGCTTCAGGCCAAGGCTTTAACCTGCTGCACCACAGTGCCAGCAAACAAAAGATTTTTAAAGAAGCTTCATGGTAATCACAAAGCAAAATTCTTTAATAGATTTACTGAAAATAATAGCAAGAAATTATAACACACTACCATAGAAAATCGCTTTAACCACAAAGGAATATTGTAGGAGAAGGGGAGAAGAAGAAGGGAAGAAGAGAGAGAGAGAAAGAGAGAGAGAGAGAGAGAGGCAAAACAAGAGCAATAAAACCATAAAAAGTATCAAAATGGCACTGATAAGACTTACCAATCAATAATTACCTTACACATGAATGGATTAAGTTCCCCAATCGAAAGACAAAAGCACCCAAATGTAGAAAACATACATTATTAGTCCTAAAGCCAAAGATAGCTTGCAGTGCAGTAATAGCAGGGGACTTTAACATTCCACTTTCAGAAATGGACAGGTCATCCAAACAAAAACTCAACAAAGAAAACTGCAATGTTGAATTGCATCCTCATCAGATTAGCCCTCACAGACCTCTACGGAATATTCCACCCAACAGCAGAAGAATATACATTCTTATCAACACTGCAAGGAGCATTCTTCAGAACAGATCAGGTGTAGATCACCAGACAAATATCAACAAAATTTTAAAAATAGAAATTACATTGAGTATAATGACCATAATGCAACAAAATGAAAAACCAAAAAACCTTTTAAAACAGCATAAATTCATAGCAATTAGCTTAATATTGCACAACCACTCAAAGAAGAAATTAAGAAGGAAATTAAAACATCTCTTGAAATGAATGAAAATGAAAACAGCACACCAAAACCTATGGGATACATCAAAGGCTGTAGTAAGAGGGAAGTAGTACCAATCGATGTTTACTTCAATAAGAGGAAAAACCTCAACTAAACAATTCACTGCTGAATCTCAAGGAATTAGGAAGCCAGGAACAAAACAATCCCCAAATTAGTAAAAGGAGGGCAATAATCAGACTCAGAGCAGAAATAAATGAAGTGCAGACAAAATACCAAAAAAACATCAATGAAATGAAGAGCTGGTTCTTTGAAAATATAAACAAAATTAACAAACCATTAGCTAGATTAAGATGAGACAAGGGCCAAATAAGCAAATCAGAGATGCAAAGAAAGACTATATCTGACTCCACAGAGATGTCAAGTATTATTACAGATTGTTATGAACAACTGTATGGCAACAAATTTGAAAACCTAAAGGAATGGACAAACATCTAGAGACATACACCTTGCCAATATTGAATTATGAGATAACCGAATACATAAGTAGATGAATAACAAGAAATGAGATCAAATGTGGTTCTCCATAAATGCTTATGTGTCAGTTAAAGACAAAACATTCAAATTGGAATTAAAAAAAACAGATGGCTTAATTGTCGAATTCTACTATCATTTAAAGAAGAATTTATATAAATTCTTCTAATAGAAGAAGAAGGAATTCTTCAAAACTCATTCTCCAAAGCAAGCCTTACTGTGAAACAAAACCAGACAGGGTCACAACAGCAACAACAAATAAAGCTATAAACCAATGTCCTTGATGAACACACACGCACTGATCCTCAACAAAACAGAACAAACTGAAACAAACAGCACATGAAAAAGATTATTCTCCATGAGGAAGCAGAATCCATCCCAGCTACATAAGGACGGTTTACCAGATGATAATCAATAAATGTGACACACCTCATCAACAGAATGAAGGTGAAAAATCAAATGGTCATCTCAATAGATGCAGAAAAGGAATTTGAGCCGGCGCCGTGGCTCAACAGGCTAATCCTCCGCCTTGCGGCGCCGGCACACCGGGTTCTAGTCCCGGTCGGGGCACCGATCCTGTCCCGGTTGCCCCTCTTCCAGGCCAGCTCTCTGCTGTGGCCAGGGAGTGCAGTGGAGGATGGCCCAAGTGCTTGGGTCCTGCACCCCATGGGAGACCAGGAGAAGCACCTGGCTCCTGCCATCGGAACAGCGCGGTACGCCGGCCGCAGCGCGCTACCGCGGCGGCCATTGGAGGGTGAACCAACGGCAAAAGGAAGACCTTTCTCTCTGTCTCTCTCTCACTGTCCACTCTGCCTGTCAAAAATAAAAAAAAAAAAAAGAAAAAGAAAAGAAAAGGAATTTGATAAACTACAAAATAAAATTTCTGTACAAAATAGGTATATAAAAACACATCTCAACATAACAAAGGCCACATGTAACAAGTGAACAATTAACATCATACTTATTAAGGAAAAGTGGAAGGTTTTTTTCTCTAGAATCTGGAACAAGACCAGGATGCCCACTTTCACCACTTTTATTACAGCACTAGAAGTCCTAGCCTGAGCAATTAGGCAAAAGAAAGAAATAAAGAACCCCCAAATCAGAAATGAGGAAGTCAAACTGTCATTGTTTCCAGATGATATTATCTTACATATAGAAACCCCCCAAATTCCACCCACTCAAAAAGTAGAATAAACAAATTCAGCAAAGTGGCAGATTATAAAATCAATACCCCAAAATCTGTCATGTTATATCTCAACAGTGAATTATCTGAAAAGGAAATCATAAGGGCAGTTCCATCCCCAATAGCTACAAAAAGCACTTAGGAACAAATGAAACAATGAAACCTATGTATTTGTTGAAAGAAATTGAAGAGGACACAAAGAAATGAAAATATGCCTTGTGTTCTTAGATTGAAAAAAATCAATATTGCTAAAATGTTCTTACTACACAAAGCACCTTACAGACTCATTGCAGTCCCTATCAAAATGGATTTTTTTGCACAACTAGAAAAGACACTACTAAAATTTTGTGAAACAAACAAAAAAAATCCCAAATAGCCCAAGTGATCTTTAGATAGAGAAAACCAGGATGAGGCATTATACTACCTAATTTTATATTACAAAGCTATAATAATACAAACATCATGGCATTAGCACAAAGCCAAAACACATGGACCAATGAACAGAACAGAAACCCTGAAACTAAGCTCACACATGTACAGCCAACTGGTCCTTGACAAAAGTACTGAGAACACACCTTGGAGAAAGGACAGTCTTTTCAACAGATGGTACTGAGGAAATTGAATATCCGCTTGCAGAAGAATGGAACTAGGCCCCCATTTGTCATCAGGTACAAAAATAATCTCAAAATATATATGTAAAGACCAAGATGTAAGACTTAGAGCTTTAAAAGTAATAGAAGAAAACATAAAGGAAGTGTTTCAGCACATTCCAATGGTAAGGACTTCTTGTGTCAGACTTGAAAAGCAAAC
Source organism: Lepus europaeus (assembly GCF_033115175.1). Classification (NCBI taxonomy): domain Eukaryota; kingdom Metazoa; phylum Chordata; class Mammalia; order Lagomorpha; family Leporidae; genus Lepus; species Lepus europaeus. The sequence goes on along the minus strand of NC_084843.1, from coordinate 72,869,764 downwards.
AAAAGCAAAAAAAGACAAACTGCATTTCATCAAACTAAAGAACTTCTGCATAGCAAGGGAAAAAATCAACCAAATGAACAGATAAACAACAGAATAGGAGAAAATATTTCCAAGTTACATATATGAAAAGGGTTAATAGCCAGAATATGTAGTGGAGTAAAACTACTGAATATCAAAAAACAAACAATCCAGTTGAAAACCAGGCAATAGATTTACAAAGACATTTCTCAAAGGAAGACATAAAAATGGCTAATGAGTACATGGAAAAAAAGGCTCAGCTTTGCTAATCAACAGGGAATTGCAAATCAAAACCATCATGAGATGTCACATCACTCCAGTCAGAATGGCTATTATGTTTTTTTAAAGGACAAAAAAGCCCCAAGTTTTGGTGAGGATGTGGAGGAAAAGGAATACTTGCACAGCGTTGTTTGGAATATGGATTAGTACAACCTATTGTGGCAAGCAGTGCAGACATTTCTCAACTACCGTATTATCCAGCTGCCCCACTGCTGGGTAGCTATCCAAGGGAACAAGATCACTCTGCTGAAGAGACATCTGTCCTAGCATGTCGCTTTCAGCACTATTCACAACATCCAAGAAATGGAGACAACCTAATGTCCATCAAATGATGAGTGGGCAAAGAAACTATGGTGCCTATACTCAATGGAATACCATTCAGCTATTAAAAATGGATGAAATTCTGTCACTTGCAACAATGCATGTCAAATTGGGAGTCATATAAATTGAAATAAGCCAAACCCAGAAAGACAAGCACTGCATGATCTCATCACCCATGTGAAATCTCGAAGTCTTGATATCACATACGTCCCCTGTCAGGTGCTGATTATCAGCCTGGAGGAGTGGGGGTTGGGAGAGGTGAGGAATGGCTGATGAACATGTACCATGGCACTGTTAGACAGGAGTAAAAAGTTCTGGTTTTCTCTTGCACAGTAGGGTGGCTGTAGCTAAGCATAATGTGCTGTGTGCTTATCTTAAAAAAGAAAACCAGAATATGGATTTTGAATGTTTTCACCCTAAGGAAATACTCAGTGTTTGAGGAGATAGCTATGTTTACCCTGATTGGACATTTTACTATGTAAACATGTACCGAAACATCACATGATTCTCCATAAATGTTTATATGTCACTTATAAACAACAAAAATTAGATTTCTATGTCGAATGAAAATGACATTCAAATATGAATCCAAAAAATAAAGATTCTCTCTCTCTCCCTCTCTCTCTCTCTCACACACACACAACTGGGAGGCTTTATCACAAGCTTCAGATTGAAAAAGAAAGGAATAAAAAGCTCTTTTTGTTTGTTTTTCTATAGAAAGCTTTTATTTAATAAATATAAATTTCATAAGTACAACTTTTGAATTATAGCGGTTCTTCCCCCCATACCCACCCTCCTATCCCCAAACCATCCCACCTCCTACTCCCTCCCCCATCACATTCTTCATTAAGATTCATTTTTAATTATCTTTATATAAAGAAGATCAACTCTATATTAAGTAAACATTTCAACAATTTGCACCTACACAGACACACAAATTATAAAGTACTGTCGAAGACTAGTTTTACCATTAATTCTCATAGTACAACACATTAAGGACAGAGGTCCTACATAGGGAGCAAGTGCAGTGACGCCTATTGTTGATTTAACAATTGACACTCTTATTTATGATGTCAGTGACCACCCAAGGCTCTTGTCATGAGCTGCTAAGGCTATGGAAGCCTCATGAGTCTACAAACTCTGACCTTATTTAGACAAGGCCATAATCAAAGTGGAAGTTCTCTCCTCCCTTCAGAGAAGTACCTCCTTCTTTGATGGCCCATTCTTTCTGCTGGGATCTCACTCACAGAGTTCTTTCATATAGGTCATTTTTTTTGCCACAGTGTCTTGGCTTTCCATGCCTGAAATACTCTCATGGGATTTTTAGCCAGATCCGAATGCCTTAAGGGCTCATTCTGAGGCCAGAGTGCTGTTTAGGGCATTTATTATTCTATGAGTCTGCTGTATATCCTGCTTCCCATGTTGGATCATTCTTTCCTTTTTAATTCTATATATTATTATTAGCAGATACTTCATCTTATTTATGTGATCCCTTTGACACTTTAACCTATCTTTATGATCAGTTATGAACTTAAACTGATCACTTTAACTAGTAAGATGGCATTGGTACCTGCCAACTTAATGGGATTTAGAGTCCCATATCAAGTTTCTAGCTCTACCCTTAGGGGTAGGTCCGACCTATACATCTCCTTATTCTCTCTTATTTTCACTTTTATTTTTAACAGGGATCAATAAAAAGTAGCTATATACATTTGGATGAATACTAAATGTAGATACAATAATAACGTGCTGTAGGGGTTAAACTCTCTAGAAGTCTAACAGTTCAGCAGTCTGTGTGATAGGAGGTAATTAAACACAGGTGTGACGCGCTGCTGTCCTCAGCTAATAAATGATACAAGTACTGACTGCATTAGGCTTTAATTAGTCAAGAGTTCATGTCAGATTTCTCAAGGAACAAGCTAACAACAAGCGAATGAGGGAACTGGTAAGTAATAATGCTAATTCCTAAAACAAAATGAAGAAGGAAGAGAAACAGGAGATAAGGAGTGGGGAAAATGGAGAGCAATTTTTTTAAAAAAAAGCATAGTTTTAAATACAGAAATTGTCCTTGGATGTTAGAAAAATGAAATAGACCAATTAAATGACAGATTATTGGCCTTATTTTGATTAAAAATGTATAATATAAGAGACAGGAATATGCAAATGAAAGTGCAAAGAGATGCATCACACAAGTACTAAAAAGAAGGACAGGTGTTGATGTTAATACTCAAGTAGGTGTGTAGGCAAAAATATAGGTAAACAGGAGATGCAGTAAAGATAAAAAATTAAATTACCAGGAAATTACACAAACTTTGATCTTTTTCAAAAGAAAAATGATTATTTCAAATATAATTACAAAGAGAGAGAGCACACACTTCCATTTGCTAGTTCACTCCCCCAAACAGCCACATCGGCCACAGCTGGGCCAAGCTGAATCCAGGAACCAAGAACTCCATGTGGTTCTCCCATGTGGGTAGCAAGGACTGAAGCACCTGGGCCATCTGCTGCTGCTTTCCCAGGTGCGTTAGCAGGGAGCTGGATCAGCAGCTGAGTAACTGGGTGACTTAACCCTCTGCTCACCACAAACTTTAAACTTCTGTTTATAATAGGATTTCTTTGTTAATTTTCAAGGGTTGTTGTAACAAGGTGAGGAGCTTAAAACAACAGAAATTTGCTGACAGTTCTGAAAGAGAGAAGCCTCAATTCAAAGTATCAGCAAAGCCAGCTCTCCTGAGACTCTGGGCAGAATCCTTCCTCAGCTCTTCCCGTCATCTGGTGGTGTCCACGGGTCCTTGGTATTCCTTGGCTTAAAACTGCGTCACTGCAGTCTCTGGCTCTCTCACTACCTACCACTCTCTGTGTGTCTGCACGCAGCGTTCTCCTATTCTCTGTTTTCTGTTAGTGTGAGGACAATCCTACTGAGCAAGGGCTCACCCCAATCCAGTGTGACCTCATTTTAACTCAGTTTTACCTGCAAAGATCCTCTTTTCAAATAAAGTCACATGCACAGGTTCCAGGCATCAGAACTTCAGTTTATCTTTCTGGGGGACAAAACTGAACTCATAATGGCATCAAAATATGCAAAGAAAAATATTGACAAATTAAAACAAACAAAAACCAAAGCCATGATCTATGTGAATTATATGTATACTTCAGTGTTACTGAGTAGAACAAGAAGATAAAACACTGGCAAGATTCTTGATTTAAATAGTTAAAACCATGCATCTAAAGAGCATTGGCTACTTACAAAATTAATCAATTGCTGGAATAAAGGAAAAATTTGAATGATGGAAATTTTCAAAGTCCTTAATAAAGACAAGGTTTAGATGCAGTGAGGTGCTAAAGTAGAAAAGAAATGTAAATACAAATACCAGAAAAAAGGCAATACAAAATATTTCTCTGGCCATAGAGGAATTGTGGCAGAATTCAGTAGCAGAGTGACAACTGGCACATCCTGTATGTTTGGGAATTAAGTAGTATCACTTCTAAATGATCCCTGAATAAAAGAAGGCACACAAAATGGAAATTAGAATAAAAAAACACATAATAAACTGAATGACAATGAAGGAGTTCAGAACACACTACCTTAAAATACGCTGTGCTGACATATTAACTATTTTGAGTTAAAGGCACTGGAAAAACAACAGATGCAAGAAGATCACTCAGACTTTCCTTCTGCTGTGAAAGCAGGAGGTGAAATTCCCATGTGGAAAATGCCCTCCCCATACCAAATGGAAAGGAACATTTTTATCAAGGATGGAAAGTCGAGTTCAAGGAAAAGCTGTGCAAACAAACTTTGTTAAATTGACCTTTATCCTACCGGCCAGTTCTCCATGGTGAACTACCCTAGCCCAATCCCCAGTACTTGTCACATTTTCACAATTCACTACTCTTTGTCCAGCCTACTATGTAAGTCATTTGGTTTGAAATTGCTTCTTTGGGTCTTCATTTTCTTGAGAATGTTTACTTGTACATACAAAAAAAAATCTGGTTGGAGACCCTAAGGAGATAGAGGAGAAATTTCTGCACCCTTACAATGACAAAAATATCACATGTTTAAATACGTAATGAAAGGGAATTTTATAACCTTAAGTATATAGACTGTAAGTTAGGATTTATTTCAAGACATTAAAAAGAACACATAAAATTAAAGAGAGAAAAAGGAAAGACATAGTGATGACAAAAGCGAATATATTAGAATTGAAAATATACCCATTATACCGAAAATCAACAAAGACAACAGTTCTCTGAACATCCTAAATTAACTGATAACCTCTTCAAGGTATTAAACAAACCGAAGAGGATATTTGACCTAAACTCCATGATTAGACCTGAAAACCATCACCATGGAATCCATAGACACTTTGGAAAGAGCAGGTGGGCACTAGGTACAATTTTCTATGAGTAACTTTGAGAATCTGATGAGATAAATTCCTGGCATGAAGAGGCATAAATAATCAGTATTCCCCCAGCTTATCAAAGGAATCAAATCTTCCCAAAAACTTAGTTCTGATAGGTGAAATATACCAAATATTTACGAAGTAAATGGCAGGAATGTGAAGCAAACTTTCTAGAAGAAAGAGGGAACTTCCCAATACACTCGATGAGGTCAGTGTAACCGGGAAAGCAGTTGGCAAAGAAGCACGGTTTTGTTGCTTCCCTCTCCAGGCTAAAATCATGACCCATGGGAGACTAGAAATCCAGACAGGTTTCTGAGAAAGGCAGGTGGGTAATCTGGCATTGAATATTCTGTGTTCAGTTCTAAGCCCCCAGTGTGTCATCACTAGCTAGGGAGAAACTTCAAGAAAAGATATGTGTTTCATGTGATCTTTTGCTGTGAGGTTTCCTTCCTTTACCTTCTTTCATATTGGTGACCATGTTTCTGTGTTTCTGTGTGTAACACATCTTTAAGCATCTTTTGCAGGGCAGGATGAGTGGCGACAAATTCTTTCAGTTTCTGTTTGCTATGAAAAGTCTTAATTTCACCTTCATTCACAAATGAGAGCTTTGCAGGATATAGTATTCTGGACTGGCATTTTTTTCTCTCTTAGTACCTGGGCTATGTCTCGCCATTCCCTTCTAGCTTGTAGGGTTTCTGATGAGAAGTCTGCTGTGAGTCTAATTGGAGATCCTCTAAGAGTAATCTGACGTTTCTCTCTTGCACATTTTAGGATCTTTTCTTTATGTTTCACTGTGGTGAGTTTGATTACAACATGTCGTGGTGAGGATCTCTTTTGGTCATGTTTATTAGGGGTTCTATAAGCTTCCTGTATTAAGATGCCTCTGTCCTTCTCCAAACCTGGGAAATTTTCTGCTAGTATCTCACTGAAAATGCCTTCTAATCCTTTCTCCCTCTCCATGCCCTCAGGAACTCCTAGAACCAGAATGTTGGGTTTTTTAATAGTATCCTGTAGATTCCCGACAATATTTTTTAGATTTCTAATTTCTTCTTCTTTTCTTTGGTTTGCCTGTTTCCTTTCCTGTTCTCTGTCTTCTAAGTCTGATATTCTCTCTTCTGCTTCGCCCATTCTGTTTTTAAGGCTCTCTAATGTGTTTGTCATTTGATCTATTGAATTCTTCATATCATTATGATTTCTCGTCAGTATCCCAGTTTCTTGTTCCACTAGTTGTTTCATTTCATTTTGATTCCTCCTTAATATTTCATTTTCACGAGAGAGATTTTCTATCTTGTTCATTAAGGATTTCGGTAGTTCAAGAATTTGTTTTTGAGAACTTCTTAATGTTCTTATCAATTTTTTGAGATCCACTTCTTGCATTTCTTCTATCTCATCATCTTCATAATCTTGAATTGGGGTGTCTTTTTCATTTGGGGGTGTCATAGTGTCTTCCTTGTTCTTGTTAGCTTGGTTTTTGCGTTTGTTGTTTGGCATGTTGGAGATATTTGGTTTCTTCACTGTGGTGTTTTTTCTTGTTACACTATGGCTCTATATTAAGTGGACTGTCTGCTTTCAGTGGAGCCTTAGAGGCTTGAGAGGAGTGTGGACTGAGAGCTGTGTTTGGTTCCTCAGGGTTGAGGGTGTGTCAAAGATGACACTCCTGGGTTAGGTGTGGTAAATCTCTCTTTCTTTTTTTGATTTAAAAGGGAAGTAATTCCGCACAGCTGAATGTGATTGGAGGTAGTTAGCAGGCAAATGATATACCCACAGGAGCCAGAGATCGGAAGCTCTTTCCCAAGGACCACACAGGGAATCTCTGCTGCCCTCAGTGTGGGCTCCAATTCTCCTGCAGTCTCCCACTGGGTTGCCAAGTTAGATGCTAATCTCCTGTTATTTCACCCCTCCCCCCAGAGTCAGGTTTTTCTGCTAGGCTCAGGGCTGGTGCAGACCTGAGGTCGACAGGAAGCTCAATTTCTCTTTGACATAGAATTAAACTCTGATGCTCTGTTAAAGCAATGTGTTAAAGTAATCTATTATGTTCTCTTGATGTCTGTTAAATTCTAATTGTTCAAAAACAGCTGAATTTTTTATTAAGAGCTATGGGTTATTTAAATATGTGCTTTTTTCAAAAATTTGAATAATCACCTTGTAACAATGATCAAATTTGGTCTATGTTATGTCATGATTTTAAGAAATCTTATTTCAACCAGATATTTTGGATTTTGAGCCTTCTTGGCATTCTTGACAGGCATTCAAAAAATCAAAGTTTCAAACAATCTGGTCTCTAAAATTTCCAGTAAATCCTGGACTTTGGTTTTTCCAGTTTGGGCCCAACTGAAAAAATCGAAGGACCTATGTCTCTCATCTTATAGAGACACCAACTAATCAGTCTATTTGGAGTATATTAGAAGGACTGTCAAGATGTGATGTGGTACCAGACTTTAAGTTTCTATAATGGAAAATGCTATTAATACAAATGTTTGAGAATTAAAAAGCCTAATGATCTTGTGTTACTAGACATGATAGTTATCTTAATGAGAAAGCCCCAGAGGCTTAAAGGGTTAAATACTTGTAAAATCCTACAGGTGCTTTCAAAAATACTGTGAAGTAAGCAAGTGCCTCTTGTTGGTTGATGAGTTTATAATTTTAAACATGGCGACTTAAAGTCTTTTGTCATCCACAGTTATATATGATGTGCTGCTCATAAAACTAAAGCATTGTTGGTTCTGTGTGTAGCTGTCCTCCTATAGGTTCCTATGGACTTTTTCCAGCCACTTCTATTGTATTCAGTACTTTGGGATGGCTCTGTAAACAGATGAAGCCAATAATGTATTAACAGTACCAACTGAGAGAAAATATGGCTAACTGAGGTTACTAAAAAGAAAAAGCAATTCAAATCAATTGGCAATCTACAAAAAGAGTTAAAGATTTTAAAAGCTAGTATTAAAATTGCTATATTGGTCTATTATGCTATATTATATGTGTGTACATATTGTATGTCCACATGGGGAAATTTTATTAAGAGTTTTATTTTAAATGGCTTATAGATAAGATTGTCCATAAATTTAAGCTGCTAAAATCAATCAAAGATACATTTTAATTTGTGGGACCTGAATCTGTGTGTCATATGTTTTAGACTTGTTGGTAGAAAGAAACTAAAAACATTTTAGATGGTTGTGCTTAAGTTTACTGGCTAAACAAACTACACCATGTTAGATATTGAAGAGGTCTTTTCAAATACATGATTCTTAAAATTTATAGAAGGCATTGGACCTTCTGGTAAATGTTTTCTTAAGTTGTTATCTAATGGTTGAAACGGTTTGCTAAGTATTCATGTGATATTGCTATTGTCAGCAAGCGATCTAGGACTTGCTCCCTCATTTCTCTATTCTAAGCCCAACTTGTTCTTTCATTTCTCTATTCTCTTCAAGGTAGGAAACTAATTCTATTATGAAGGAATCTGTAGGATGCACAATTTAATCTTTAGACCTTATAAAAGAGATGGCTAACATTTTTCTGCAATAGCATAGCCAAAATAAGAACTCAAATAATAATCTCATAGCTAGATTCACTTCGCCATCAGCGAAGTATACAGTAAGTAGAAAAAACCTCCCTTTCAGACCAAAGGGAAAGAAAGTTTTAAAGTGAGAATATAATTTTACTCATGGGCATTGTCTACCTTAGAAAAACTACTACAGAACATGCCTGTGACTATAGACTTGTAGTTCAGGCCACCGAAGATTAGAGATGGGACATGGGCACTCCCTTGACTTGCATCCTCTTGTCTGCTTTAACACAAACCAGGAGGAAAAGAAAGCTAGGCATCAGAAGCAATGGGTGGCAGGCCTATTAATGGCTGATCTGTACAGTGATCTGCCCTCAAGGAGACCCAACAGGCCAGTCCACTGCAGTGGCTTTCAATGTGGTAAGCCTGGGCTTCAGCAGAAGTCAGCTTGTGAAGAGCCCTGGCAGCTCTGCCAAGAGTTGGATCACTGGAAATGGACCTGCCCTGGAGTCGAAGGATGCCCAGGTCAGAGCCACAGATCTTATTGGCTCTAAGCTGAAAAGCCCTTCACTCAGCCCAACTTCCAAAGCGATCACTGCAGCTGAGGGTATGGTCAAGTAGGGTCAGCAACATTGCAGGCAGAACTGTAAATTTCTTGTTAGAGATGCCACCTGCCTTTACCTGGCCAGCTCTCCTCCCAGGCCAGCCAAGTAATGAAAGTCAACAGAGTGCCTTCCCCTAGGAGGTTCACACCTCCCTTAGGATATACCGCATGTGAAGAGATAGCTAGGTCTGGGCCTCTGAATTTACAAGGCCTAAAGCCCACCAGATTATTATCAAGCCCCTTCTATCAGGTTCTATTTGCCTCTCAATCAGAAAAATTACTTGTAGCTTAGACAGCACTTTTCTTAGCTCCTCTAATAATGACTCTGTCCTTTGTTCTAGGCCCTGTCTAGTGCACTTGGGCCTCATTCCTTTGTAATCATAACCTCTACTCTACCACCAATGGCTCTACTCCCAACATGTGTGTACTGATGGTCCTCTTCCCCACTTAATGCTGTATAATTGTTCAAACCTGGTAAATGCCACTCTTAGGATCATCGGTTACTATCCTCACTCTGTCTTTTATGACCTTGTCTAAATATGATCAGAGTCAGCAAACTTGGAAGGCTTCCATAGCCTTGGCAACTCATGACGACAGCCTAGGATGGTTACTGGTGCCATAAACTAGAGTGTCAATTTGTTGGGTCAACAACAGGAGCCACTGTGCACTTGCTCCTCATGTGGGATCTCTGTCCTTAATGTGCTGTACATTGTGATTTAATGCTATAACTAGTACTCAAACAGTATGTTTCACTTTGTGTTTCTATGTGGGTGCAAACTGTTGAAATCTTTATACTAAATTGATCTTCTGTATATAAAGAGAATTGAAAATGAATCTTGATGCAAATGGAAGGGGAGAGGGAGCGGGAGAGGGGAGGGTTGCAGGTGGGAGGGAAGTTATGGGAGGGGGAAGCCATTGTAATCCATAAGCTGTACACTGGAAATTTATATTCATTAAATAAAAGTTAAAAAAAATTATGTGTTTCAAACACCTAAGTATGTGAGCCACCAGGTTAGCATTCTTGAGACAAAATGTGCAAAATATATGATATATAAAGTCTATATCATGTATATAATATATATAATGATTAAGGGCCTTGGCTTCAGAATAGGCAGGAATCATTATAGAACTGCAATTTGTACTTTAAAAATTATTTATTATATTTATTTAAGAGTCAGGGAAAGAGAGAGAGAGATGCAGTCCAGAAACTCAATGCAGGTAGGGTGGTGGGGACTTAAGTACCAGAGCCTGTACCTGCTGCCTCCCAGGGTGTGCATTATCAATGGGGAAGTGGGAATTGTGAGCAGACTTAGGATGCATACCTGGGCATTCTCACATGGGATGCAGGCATCCCAAGCAGTGTCTTACCTGTTGGGTCCAAGTGCCCACCCACCCCTGTAACCTGCAATTCTAGTTGGGGACATGAGGAGTAGAGATGCTCTGAGTTGTCCAACATAGATCCCAGACAATGATATTCCTCAGGACAAACAAGTGCCCTGGCTTAGACCCTCATCCACTCTGTTTTATTAGCAAGTGACTTGCTCAGGCCAGCAGCTTCCTTCAGGTCTGTGCACAAAATCGGGACAGGGTCCCCAAACTATTGACCCTGGGACAGCCTGCTGGGACCTTCAAATGTAGCTTAGCTCCTCTTCTTTTATCATTAATCATCAGAATATGGAAGTCAGTATTTGTCATCCTAAAATAGCAATAGCCCATATGTCAGGATTTAAACATAGAATAAAGTTTGCATGGCTTGCTCCCCCTTCCCTCCAAATCCATCCCCTCTGGGCTGACATATTTTTTGTTTGCTCTGAACTTGGAAATAGAACGTTTGTGGCTCTGAGACTCCTCTTGTCTCCGTCTTTTATGAGAACAGTGTAACATATACTTCTATTTTGGAGGGAGACCTTCTGTTTTGAAAGTTTGGGGAGAGAAAGGCCTGCGGCCTTTTGACAATATAGCATATGTCACTGTGAAGCAGACTTAGGTTTCTAAAAAGGAGGTGTTCTTGTGGTTAACCTTTAAGGTGCTAGAGCCAGGGACAGAGAGCATTGCCTAGAATCTCAGAGAAACTGGACTACACTTGAGCGAGTGGTGTTGGAAGAACTCAGGTCGAGGTTTCCTTTTTGAGAGTATGAGTGTGTAGTGGGAATTGGAAGTGTTTCTGATGGATGCCCTGTGTGTGCTCTCTCAAGAAGACAGGCTAAGAATCCCAGGAGCTGCTGTGTGGGAGACAGATTGGGCACTGCAGGCACAAAGATGGACAGGGGTGTCCACCACCAAAAATGGTGCCACCTGCTTTATAGGGCTATGTTGGCGAGAAGGTAATTTGCCACACAGCCGTGAGAATGGGTGACAGTGGACAGTTGCATTTCTGGGATTTCACAGGGGCAGAGAGTGCAGGGAAAAGCACAAGGCCTTCATAGTCAAGTTGGACTTATGAACTGTTGGGATTGGGACTTAGTATTTCCCATTACAGCTTTGTTTTATTCTTCTGTGTAAGGGAATTACGGTAATAATGATAATAACGAACAATGAAGATTTAAAAATGGGAAACACATAGTACATATCGGGGAAGTAGTAAGTAGAGTGGCTATTTTAATTATAAAAATAACATATGCACATCCTCCAAGAAAAACTCAAATCTTTCAACTTTAAACATCATTATTGCCATTTTTGGTTACTCTATCTATGGTAATTATTCACTTTTGTTTTCTCTCCCATCATTTAATAACTAATCAATGACTGCCCAGGAAATAGCAACTTTTTTCCTAACAATAGCAGATAACTTGTAAAATACAACTGTGATTATACAGTGTGCATGAGCTATATGAGGGCTCTTCAAAGTGGAAAATGTACATCATGAGAAAACTATGCATGCATTAAAGTAAAATTTCACCAAAACAAACCTTACTTCCATTTTCCAGCACACTTTTTGAAGTGCCCTTGTACTTGTAAAGGCTTCATTTCAGGACCCTCTAGCCCATGCATATGGAACTGTGAATCTGAGGCGTTCTTTCAGGCTTTCCTTCTCTCATTCTGAAGACAAGGAATCCGACACTGAGGACTGAAGCGCAGAGTTGGAGATGGCCAGATTTGGACACAGTCTCGAGCAAAGCAGTCATTTGAATGCAGGTGGCATTTATCCTGCAACATCCCAGGCAGACCAAGCTCTCTCCTGTGTCTGTTCATCTGCAGAAGATGCACTCCCACAGATGCCAGTCATGGACACAGAAGCCCAGTAGTTGCCCTTTGGTACCCAGTGAAAAATGAACCCCTTGAAACTGTCATTGTGGCCCAGGGCCTCCTGTGGAGCCAGTGGATGCTTCTGCCATGGTCTAGGGCCTCAGTGAGCTCTTCAGATGCACACTGTGTGGTGTCTCCTTTGTCAGGGACATGTTCTGTCATCATCTCCATCCTGGGCTGATGCTCTGAACTGGTCCACTGGGTGGCTAACAGAGCCGGGCAGTGGGTAGCTGCATCAGACAGAAGCTTTGAGTGTAGATTCGGACCTGTGCAACGGGGATAAGTGTCTCTAACCCACAGCCATATTTTGAGGAGATGTGGCAAACACACATGTCTCATTGCCCCCCCCCCCCTTCAGGTGAATGCACATGTCTTAACCAGACAAGTGGGCCTTCTCTAATATTTATTTTAGAAGATGACAGAGAGAGACAGACAGACAGACAGACAAAGAAAATGACTCTCATTCCCTGGTTCACTTCCAAAACACCTGCAACAGTCTGGGCTGGGCCAGGCTAAAGCCAGAAGTTGGGAATTCAGTCCAGGTTTTCCGAGTGGGTGCAGGGACCTAACTATTTGAACCATCACCACTGCCTCTCGGGGTGTGCATTAGCAGGAAGCTGGAATTGTGAGCAAATCCAGAACACAAACTCAAGCACTCCTGAGGGATGTAGGTATCCCAACCAGCATCTTAGCTTCTGGCCTAAATGCCCTTCTGGAGAAATGCATTTGTAACTGAACTGTAGAGTGATGATTGGTGGAGATCTAGAAGGTTTTTTCCATGTTGAAGGATAAAGCCCAATACTAAGAAAATGATAAAAGAGAAAGAGATCCATTGCTTTATTTTTTTTAAAGTTGCATAATTATATTGCCTCAAAGCCATATAATTAGAAGTTATAATTCTTATCCCATTCCAGTAGCTTTGAGCTTCAACAATTTTTAAATTTAAACTGTATCTATTATGTTTATAAAAGTAGAGAAAAATAAAAATAAAACACAATAAAGCTGCAAATTAAGCAGTAATTATTTTGTATGCTCTCCCCTCCTCCTACCCTTGGCTGCAAAGATAAGCAACAGCTCACAGTTGTGGATACTCTATTGCTGGACTGTGTGTTTCTCTTTTCCTGAAAGTCACAAAAATTAAGCCCTTAGCAATTGATTTCAACATTTTAATTATTTAGACAAACTGTTGAGGATCTATTAAAGGATGTTGCATTGAGTTAGTGAGTTGTTCTTCTTCCTCTTCCTCCTCTTCCTCCCCCTTTCCTCCTCCTCCTCACCGTCCTCCTCCTCCTTCTTCCTATGCTAATTTGGTTCTGATGTCTGAGAGTGACAGGCCCTCAGGAGCTGCAGGACTGTGTGAAGTGTGGAAGGCAGCTGGGCAGGGCACCTTGGCCTTCTCCTTTGTCTGCAGCCAGGTCCTGGCCTGGGTCAGACTCTACTGTAGCCTAGAGCTCCTAGCTAGAGAAGAGCAGGCTGAGGAAGGTGCTGGAAGGAGTGAGCAGGAGAAGAGGTCCTTCCAGGATAGCAAGCAGACAGCAACCCCAGCCCTCAGGAGGGTGGGGCATCAGGCTTCACTCAGCCTGAAGCTGAAATCGTGCCTGTTTCAAGCATTCAATCTAAAGGAGCAGGAAATAGAAGCCCACAGAGTTTGGAGGCAAAGAAGTTTCTGGTATCCCATGAGTGTGGGGGTCACGGCCCTTATCAGGACTTCTGAGCTGATGTGAGTAATGCTAGGAGCTGGACCCCACTGCAGCTCAAATGGAACCGGCAGGGCTGAGGCACTGAACCCCGAGTCAGGAGAGGGGCATCAAGCTCATGAACAGCCTGCAGGTGCCCACAGGAGCTCATTCATCTGCTGTTAGGCCTCGTCCAGTGTGGCTCCCGGGCTCCACCCCCTCTGCAACAGCACTGGTCCCATTCAGTGCCGAAGGAGCAGGTTGGCAACATGGTCAGATGTTCACAGCTCTGAGACCAAGAGCTCAACTTCCCCATGTCACTGAGCCAGCGGTCCAGACAGATCATTCCTGAGCACCCAGGACCTGAGGCCAGGGACCCCGAGCTTGTGGAGCAAGCCCAATGATACCCGTGTCTCCTGCTCCCCTCCAACCTCACAGTCCTTCCCTTGCTCAGATAAGATACTCACACCAGGCCTGGAGGTTAATTATTTAGTGTCAGTAGAGGATGGTATTTTTGATGATGAAGAGATTCACATAGCCACTAAGTATTATTATAATTGGGGCGCTAAGCAGATACATTTATCTTGCATCTACTAATTAGGTGGGGAAGTAAATTAATTTTCCCTATCCATGCTCATTTTGCTTGTTGGTTATTTTTATATCAAGTACAAGGAGAAAGCCTTATCTGGCTCCGTATGGATTATATAGGCTGTGCTCTTCTGTCCAATTTAGATAAAACTGGATCCACCCTAGAGAAATTTCATTTGGGGGAGTGGAGTGGGAGGAGGAGATAAGGCCTCCTTGTCTAAGGGAGTTATAAATAGTGGGCAAATAAATAGAAAGTCCCAGCTGCTGTTGGGGAAAAAAAAAAAAAAAAACTGTGGTTTTCTTTTTTCCCTGCTACTGTATAATTAACGTTAGTCACTGTCCTCTTGGCTGGGAGTGTGTGAGGGAGAGGACGAGGAGGGTGGAGGAAGACACGGGGTGTGTCTTCCCCAGGGAGGAGACAGGCAGGCCTGGATTTGAAGAGGATGCTGTGCTCACTGGGTTTCCCACCACCAGCAGGAAGCTCAGAAGAAAGCCACACAAGCAGCTGTTCAGTGCTCCTGAGGCCAGTCGGGAGGAAAGGAGCATCATGGTCCAAAGGGGCCCCAGGACCATGCTGTGGATGCAGGTGCAGGGTGCACAGCACCTGTACTTCCTGTTCCCCAGGAAGTCCCAGGGCTGCCAGCCCTTGCATTTCTCATCCTGCATTCCCAAGCGCATGTACCTTCTGATAGGGTTGCTCCTCTGGTCCTTGGTGGTTCGCTGTGGCCCACAGTCACATTCCCAGAGAAAGGCAAGGCCTCCACTAGCCTGACTGTATCTGAAAAAAACCTGCTGTTCTCAGGGGTCTCACCAGGGTGGGGTGTGACACCTGAACTTGTGGGAAGCTGTTCAGTAAGCTGTCCTCCCAGTTTGCTGCTCTGTGTTCCCACCCACTGCCTCCCAACACACACACACACACACACGGAGACATGCAAACTCATGCAAAAGCAGCTGGACTCAGTAGGACCTCCATGGGATGGTCTCCAGCCTGCTCTCTGGCTGTCTGCCATCTTTGCTCTACCACTGCTTTGCCAGGTGGGGGCACTGATCCACTCCAAGACAGAGGCTCTCCGACTAAGGTAGAGGTGAGCTAGACACCAAGCGCAGGAACTTTGAACAGGTGCTCCGTCTTGGGAGATCCTGAGCCTGCACATCTTGCCGAGGGAGGGTCTCCTGAAATTGTGGGCTCTGAGTGTCTGACCCACTCAGCCTAGTCCTGGCTGTGCTCTAGGGCTTTCCTAGTTTTACTCAATAAACACACAGTGATGGGTTGAGTGATGGCCCGCAAAGATGCCCAGGTCCTAATCCCTGCCCTTTGAGGATGCTGATAAGTTGAGTTTTGAGACAGAAGAATGCCCTGGATTATGTGAGTGGGTTCTGACTGTCATTGCAAGTGTCCTTAAAGGAAAGCAGCAGCACTTTTGACTACAGGGACAGACAAGGCGATGCCATTGTCTTAGGAGAGATCGGAGAGCTGCCCTGCGGGCTTTGGAGATAGAAGGAAGCTGCCAGCCAACGGCTTTGGGCAGCCAGGACTGGCACGGGCAGGGCCGTGGGGAAAGTTTGGACCCACTGGAACCCATTCTGGGAACCCGACTGTGAGAGAACAATGAGCTTGCTTTTAAGCCACCAACGTGGTGGTTCTCAGCTCAGCTTCTCACTACTCCAACATCCCCCAAATGGCCTGTATTGCTCAAAAACACACACCGATGGCTGGGCAGAGGGTAGACACTCACTGAGCCAGACACCAGGGTCTAATTCTTCAGACACCGAGATTCGGCTTTTGCAGCTGCAAAGCTCAGAGTTGATACTGGTGAAGGCGCAGTGCCTGGGAAAGGGGTGGGAGACTCAGCAAGAATCACAGGTTACTTTATCGCCTCAAGGGTAACGCACAAGAGAGGTCACTGTGATGTTTACCTAATCAAGGCAGCCAAGTTCACGATGAAGATCAAACAAGGAAACAGAGGAGGAGAGGGATAATTCATTTGTCCAGGCTCCTAGTTCAAAAGCGGCATGACAGAGACTCTTACCTCCCAATCCTTATCACCTTCAGATCAGGAATCCAGAGCCCCCTCCTACAGCTTGCCAGATCTGCCATTTAACATCTACCACTGGCAGTGAACACTGGCCCAGGAACACTCAGCACTGCCAGCCCTGCGGCCTCCTTTAGATCCTTTTGGGGCAAGTTAAGAACTTGCCACGATGCTCATGGCTCCCCGCGATGAGCCCCTGGTGTCTCGCTTCCATGGGTTTGGTTTTCCTCCCCCAGTTACCTTGCTGCTCCCCACCCTCACCCAGGCTCCGGCACCGAGCTTTGTGGCATTGATAGAATGGAGAAGCCCCATCTTTCTCACTTT
The DNA here is from genome assembly GCF_033115175.1 of Lepus europaeus. Classification (NCBI taxonomy): domain Eukaryota; kingdom Metazoa; phylum Chordata; class Mammalia; order Lagomorpha; family Leporidae; genus Lepus; species Lepus europaeus. The sequence continues at coordinate 72,852,773 of NC_084843.1, read as the reverse complement.
GGTGGAAACATGGGCTTTCCATAGGTCCTTCTTGTTCCCTCTGCAAACCCCAAACCCAACACTCCATCTCTACTGAGCTTCCTGTGCTCGCCTTCACAGAGAACGAGCCTGCCCATCCTGGTGCTCCGTGTTCCACCTGCAGCCCAGGCTCACTGCCTCTGAGTGTTTGTTTTCCTTCTTCTGACAACAGACAGCATCTGTATCTTACTAACTGTATCTTTTCCCTTAAGCAACTGGGCTCAGTGCCCAGTACATAAAGGTCACTCAATAAATGTTTGTTCAACGATTGAATGAATTAATACATAAATATAATAAAGTGGAATGTTATTATTGATAGAAAATTAATTCTGGTATCTCCGAATAGCGCCTTTGACGATTTGCCTCCAGGTGAGATAAAGCCGAGAAGCGACTCAGGAGGTAAATTCCAGGGTGACCCTTTGGAAATGAGGTGAGAGAGCGCGGCACTGGTTTTTCTTTCCTGGTTTTTATATTTCATTTCAGTAACTACATCTCTTCTGGGCCACAGTGGAGCTGTGTAACTTAGAGAACACATCAACACAGAATGAGACTATGTGGGGAATTGAAGATGAACATCAATTTACTTGTTCCTGAAAATAAAAGTTTCATGGTAAGAAAAATCAGTAATGTGAATCTTCCCATGAATTCAGAGGCAGATGAATGGGGGCGTCTCAGCCGTGATACTCTGAAGGCAGTTCCGCAGATTCTGAGATGCCACAGAGGAAGGATTTGACCAGGAGCTGGCAGAGGTGGGGACAGAGATGGGACCCTCTGAACAAGGCAAAGTCATTTGGAAGGTTCTTGTCTTTCCTCCCTGCACTTAGCTTCTGTCCCTCCCATCCGGAGCTTGGCCCAAGGTTTGTGTGGTTCAAGTCACTTTTGTTCCATCCATCTTAGTCCTTGAGCCCTTCATCTGAGTGATTGTTCTGTCTCAGGCCCCAAATCTGGCTAGGAAATTTGGGAGAGTGTGAGTTGAAGGGATAACCACAAGCTGGCTGAAGAATACGTTTCAATCCTGTAGTACAGAAAAACAAGCCCTATGCAATGTGTCTGGCTTAGGCTAAGTCAGCCCTGTATGTACAGGAGCACCTGCTGGTCTCTGGTTTGGTGGAAATAGAAAGCCATGTGCATCAGACAGAAGCATGGAGAGAACATGACCCAGCCCTGTGATTGGCTGACAGAGGGGCTGTAGGCAGGCCAAGCACCAACCTGACATGGTGCAATGACAACAGGTGTGTCCCTTTTCCCCACAGTCATTCGTCCACCAGGTCACATGCAGAAATACCATGGCTAACCTGATAAGGGTGTGTTATAATGCTTTGTTAGTTAATGTCAGGACATCTACCTGGCGTAGGTCAAGGGCGGGTGGTGACCTATTTGCCATGATGGATTCGGGCCTGATTTGCATTTCTAGTATAGAAGGTCACATGCATGGACCAGCCATTTAAGAAATGGAAATTTTAAAAACTGCCCTGAATCTTTGATCCATTATTCTATTGGATGGACTGTAGAGTTAGAATATTATACTTAATTCAGAAACAAACTGTCTCCAAAATGTTCAATGAAGCATTAATAAGAGTGCAAAGGAAAGATAATTCTACATTCTTAGCAATAAGGATCAGTTAAATGACCAGTTAATACAGCCTGCTTCCAATGTGTTGTGTAAACCACTAACTGTTTAAGTTTGATAATCCTTCCGTAAGTTAATTTAATAAATAAGATGCAAAAGTATACATATAAGAAAAGCTAAAATATGTTTACTTAGCAATAAGCATAAATACATTATAGAAATTAGTACTTTTGGGGCCAGCATTGCAGTGCAGTATGTAAAGCTGCCACCTGTGATGCTGGCATTGCATATGCTAGCATTACAGTTCACGTTGTGGCTGCTCCACTTCCAATCCTGATAATGCACCTGGGAAAGCAGTGGAAGATGGTCCAAGTCCTTGGGCCCATGACACCCATGAGGGGACCCAGATGGAGTTTTAGGCTCCTGGCTTCAGCCCTGGCTGTTACAGCGTATTGGAGGAGTGAACCAGCAGATGGAAGATTCTCTCTTTCACTCTCTCTCTTTATGTCTCTCCCTATCCCTCTCCCTCTCTCTGTAATTCTATCTTTTCAATAAATAAATAAATAATTAAAAAAATAAATTAGTACTTTCAAATGCTTGCCCGTGATAACTTTTGGGTCCATGTGGGTATTTCCGCCCTTTACCTCAGTTTTCTGTTTTGTACATCTTGTATTTTAAGTACTTTATACTAAAAATAAATTCTAAGTCCTGCGACCCTCTGGCTTCCTCTTTCGTCTTAGCTTCTGCTTTAGGATTGGACATTTAAACTGAGATGTGTGAGCAGATGAGGTAATAGGCACACTTGTACTGATATGCGGATCAAAAAGTCAATCCGGTGTACTAGATTTGTGGCAAGAAAAATATATTAAATAGTCTTCATTTTGCCAAATATCAATTAACCTTAAGCCCCTTTTAGATATGTGCAGTATTTTTTTGTCAGCCAGAAGTAACTGATGATTCCTCAATCTGCTGTCTCCAGATCCTTGTGTAGTCTTCTCTTAAAGCTGTCACAAATGGCAGCATTTGAGAGCTACAGTCTGCTACACAATTAAATGTAATCTTAGAAAATAGCATAGTTTTTTTTCTTCTTATGGGACAAAAGTATCTTTAATATGGATATTGGAGATCTATCAATAAAATCTAAAACAGAAACCAGTTGGGCAAAATTTTTAAGGTGATCTCTGGAAAAGTTTGATGAATTCTTTTGCATCATAATAATTGCTCCTCCCCACCTCCCCCTTTTCCTGTCCTGTGCACACTCTTTTGCAAGTTCAGGTTTCTTCATGAGTGAATCAATGCCTTTACATGTAGTCATTATCTGATTACTCCATTTGGAAACTGATGATCTGTTAAATAAATCATTGGGAAGAAAGAAATGCCAACACAGCTGTGTGTCATGACAAGTAGTACTTTAGTCTTTTTCTGAAGCTCAAAAATATTCATGCAAATACAATTTGCAGTGTTTTATTTTAATTTATCCACCTATTTTTATATATTCATTCATGGATTCACTCATTTATTTGACAGGTGTTTGCTGAGAGGCCTGGAAGAGCTGGGGTAGAGAGCACATGGAAAACTATTAGAACTATAGAAGAACTAGAAAGAGCCCTCGCAGGCTGGTTCAGGCAGTCTGCTAGGCCTGGGAGTCAAGTGGTTCACAAGCTAAAGTCCCTGTCCTCATGGGACTTATATTTCGGTGAGGAACACAGAATAAACAGATACACAAAATGCACATGATTTCTCCTATCATGGCCAGGCTGATGGGGCTGTGTTCAGTGCCACTGTACTACCAACTGTCCAGGTTTGCCAGAGAGCATGGTATTTCCTATTTCTAGCTAGGGAATAGAACAAAGCCCAAAAGAACATTTGTATGAAATGCACATCACATTTTCCCCAGCATGAAATCAGAAACCAAGCTCTCAGAAGTCAGGGACACATATATTACACACATTATATTATCAAAGTAAAGAATATGGACCGAGCAGACAGAACCCTGTACTCCTATTTCAACCAAGCTGCCCCCTTTAAGAAGCTGGTATCTGTTCACATACCTAAAAAAAATGACAATAGTAAGATAGTAAGGCATGCAAATAAGTCAGACAGTGCAAACAGGCTGGGATGGAGGAGGGTCCAGGCTGGGACAAGTGTGCTATTTACAGAAACTGTTTGCTCTGCCTTATTATCTGCCTGGCAGAGCTCAGGTTCTGTGTATCGTTCAGGTGCAAGATGTTTTTGAGAGGCCAAGAAATCTCAAGGAGGGATTGCCAGGGAACACAAAACTGATGTCAGCCCTGGACTCTTCAGCAAAGAGAGCTCTGGATAGAAAAATCACAGTTATTTACAGCCAATGTCTGGGCCAGTGTGTAAGGAGCGTAGAAATTGCCATTGTGCCCTAACAGGCAAAAAGCTGAACAAACCGAAAAATCAACAGCTCCTCTTAAATTCATTAGTGAGGTGAGATCACAGGATAAATCTCTGCCCTGGACATTGGGAGACCCACAGGCGGATACAGATAATGGTGACACTGGAGCCAGAAGTCCCCAGCAGCAACCTTGAGGAACTGCTGCATGAACTTTAATTGATGAATTGCTGGAAGCTCAGTGTGCACCAGCCTGTGAGATAAAATCTCAGGAGGAGCTCAGTTATTGAGCGGTCCCCATCCTTTTGTGAGTTTTACCTCCAGGAACTGGAACCAGGAACTCAACAACACAGAAATACTCCTGCGCGCTTCTGGCAGGGCCAGGGGTAAAGGAACCATTGAGAAATAGGCATTCTATCCTTCTCAACAAGGCCTGCACTCAAGAGGAACTGCTACCAGAACCTAATCTACTGGGGTTTTAATAGAGTCAACTGAGCCGGGAGAAGAGAAATACTCAACTACAGCCTTGTCTAGACTTGTTCCTGGGAGAAGGACATAGTCAACGGCTATACCCTTTGCATTTTGTATAATCTAAGGGAGTGAAAAAAAATCTCAATCCCAAAACTCCTGGCAAGCTTTTGTGACAATTATAGACAGGGGCACTGGCTGTGTAGAAGGCAGCCCTAATCATGGGCCTCTTTTTGCCACAATGCCTTTTACCCACTTCATCGTGTCCAACTTTCAATGAAAACTTACGAGGCAGACTGATAAGCAAAAACCTAACACATTTTTTAAAAATACAGTTTGAAGAAGCAGAGTAAGCACCAATACTCAACTCAAATATGGCAGAGATATAAAGATGATACCAAGAATTTTCTTTCAATTTTAATGTATTTACTAAAAATGCACTGAGAGAGATAGACAGAGAGAGACAGAGAGATAGAGAGAGAAAACTCCCATTTGCTGGTTAACTCTCCAACTCTTCAAACATTTCAATGCCATGAGCTTGGCCATGCTGAAACTTGGAACATAGAACGCCATCCAGATCTGTCAGTTGCATGGCAGGAACCCAGTCACTGTGCATTAACACTGCCTCACAGAGTCTGCACTGGCAGGAAGCTGGAGTCAGGAATTAAATCCAGGTGCTCTGATATGGGACATGGGTGTCTTAACTGGCATCCTAACCTGTAGGCCAAATGCTCATCCCGAGACTGCACATCTAAAGTGACTATGACCAGTATGCTGGAGGCTCTAATGGAAAAGTAGATAACATACAAGAATAGGTTGGTAATGCAAGCAGGGAGACAGAAATTGTAAGCAAGAATGGAAAAGAAATGACTTAAGGGCTGATTCTGAGGCCAGAGTGCTATTTAGAGATCAAAACCACTGTAGCAGCAGTGAAGAAGCCGTGTTGTCAACTGACCTGTAAACTGGACATGGCTGAGGAAAAACTCTCGGAGCTTGAGGAGTTCTCATTAGAAATTGCCAAAACTGAAAAGCAAAGGGGAAAAAAGAAAGACTGAAGAAACAAAATCTCCAGTAACTATGAGGCAACTGCAAGAAGCATCACATATGCACAGTGAGGGTGTGAGGATGAGAAGAAGGAAAGGAACAGAAGACTTGTTTGAAGAAACAATGACTAAAATTTTCTCTAAACAAACACCAGGCACCAAACCACAAACTCAGGAATCTCAGAGCATCAAGCACTGTAAATGCCAAAAACAAACAAGTGACATCTAGACATATCATAATCAAACCAGAACATTCTAAAAATAAGAAGAGCATCTTGAAAGAACTTACCTACAGAGGAGTCAAGGTAAAAATCACATGTGACTTCGCAGAAACCACATGCACAAAAAGATTATGGAGTGAAATATTTCAGTGTGGTGGGAAACAAAGGAGAGAGAGATAATGCACAGGGTTAGAATTCTGTACCTGCAATATTATCCTTCAAAAGTGAGAGAGAAATAGAGTTTCTCATACAGACGAATATTTGAGGAATTTGTTGCCAATAGACCTGCTTTGCAAGATATATTTAAAGGCATTCTTCAGAGAAGAGGAAAAATACAGAGCAAAAATTTAAGTGTGCATGAGGAAAGGAAAAGCATGGGAGAATAAAGAAAACAAGCCAAACTATATTTATTCTTAAAGGATGTGGCAGATAGCAATTCATTGGAAATAACAGTAACTATAAAATCTTCAACTAAAATAAAAGGGGTTTTCAGAAAGTTCATGGAAGTGCATATATAAGAAAAGTTATTCATGGATGTGAAAATTGTTTGCACCCAAATAAAATTATCCTTTAATACCGTTTTCCAATAATTTTTTGAAGTATCTACCTGTGCTTACATACAATCCTGTATTGAGGATATATATATATATATATGTATATATATATACATATATATATGTTTATATGTAGATACACACACTTATATTGCTTATAGGCAACAATGTATCAGTTATGCATATCTATAAATCTATGTGTATGCTGATTTATAAGCAAACTAAATAGCAGTAATGGTATAAGGAATAGGAGGGAGAAATTAAGAATATTTTGCTGTTATAAGATTGTTTTACCACCTATGAAGCTATGTATTATTGTTTGTTAGTGGAACTGGATAAGTTGTAAAGGAGTATTGCAAACTGTAGGCCAACCACTAAAAATATGTATAGCTGACACGCTAAGGAAAGAAAATAGAATTATATAAAGTGCTGAATTGAAATAATAAAAGGAAGAAAAAGAATAGAAAAGTTGTGAACATTGAAAATGGATAACAAATATAACATGGATACAAATACTGTAGTATTAATCCACCAATACCAAGAATCACTTTAGTCATCAATCATTTAAACATATCAATTGAAAGAGTGCTACAGTGAATTTAAAAACAATATCCTACTATATGTTATCTGCAAAAAGCTCTTTTTAAATATAAAGGTGCATATAGATAAAAAATCAAGGGATGGGGGCCAGCACTGTGGCACAGCAGGTAAAGCCACTCCCTGCAGTACCGGCATCCCATATGGATGCTGGTTTGAGTCCCAACTGCTCTTCTTCTGATCCAACTCTGCTGTGGCCTGGGAAAGCAGTGGAAGATGGCCCAAATCCTTGGGCCTCTGCACCTACATGGGGACCTGGAAGAAGCTCCTGGCTCCTGGCTTCAGATTGGCACAGCTTTGGTCATTGTAGCCATCTGGGGAGTGAACCAATGGATGGAAGACTCTCTCTCTCTCTCTCTCTCTCCCTCCCTCCCTCCCTCCCTCCCTCCCTCCCTCCCTCCCTCCCTCTGCTTCTGCCTCTGCCTCTCTGTAACTTTGCCTTTCATATAAATAAATAAATAAGTCTTTAAAAAAAAAAAGGTCAAGGGATGAGTAAAAACATTCATGATATGATCACTAATTGAAAGAAAGTTTGATTAGCCATGTTATTTTCAGACATAGCAGACTTCAAAACAAGAAAAGTTCTCATGAGAAAGAGGAAATTGCCGTAGTGATAAAGGGGTCAGTTCTCTAAGAAGCCTTAGCAGTCCTTAATGTGTATGACACATTGTGTTAGAACATCTGGAGCCAAAACAAACCTGTAAAGAAAAATGAGTGAATATCCACTGTTATAGCTGGATGCTTTGAAAGCTGTCTGTCAGAAGTGGACAGATCTAGTTGTCAGAAAGTCAGTAAAGAAATCATTGATACCAACAGCACCTTCGATCAACTGGATATAACTGATATGTATAGACTATGTCATCCAGCAGTCAAATACAATTCTTAAGCTTCTATGGGACATTCATCAAGACAGACAATATCCTGGACCATAAAATACACCTACAGTTTAAAAGGATAAAATACAATTAAACAAACACAATTTCTGCTCTCAGATCATAATGAAACTAAAATATAAATCATGGTAGGAAAACAGGTAGAAAGTCTCAAAATTGTTAGAAAGTAAACCACACACCTAGAAATAAGACATGGATCAAAGAGGAAATTCCAAGGGAAATTTTAAAAGTATTTTTAAGTAAATGTGAGTGAAAATACAGCTTGTCAGACTTTGTGGTGTTCAGCAAAAGCAGCACTTAGGTGGAAATTTATGGTATTGAATGCATATATTAGAAATGAAGAAAAATCTAAAATCAATCATCTGAATTTCCACCTTGGGATATTAGAAGAGAAAATTAAATACAAAGTGAGCAGAAGAAAAGAAATAATAAAAGCTTCTCTGGAAACCAATGAAATTGAAATGAGCAAGTGGAATTTTAAATTAAAAATACATTAACATTTACATTAGCATCCCAGAAAAAAAATGAAATACTCAGATATAAATCTAATAAAATATTTTCAAGAAGTAGATGAAGAAAATTGTGACACTTTTTCTGCTCTAAATTCTATGCTTTTTCCACAGAAGATTTCCATTGCTCCAGGGTCTGGGCCATGGTGGCTACCCTGTTCCACCTTCAGCTACCTTAAGACCCGATAGTGTTGATTATGATACGTCATGTCTTCATAGCCCATCTTGTGTTTTTTTCACATGGGTGAACTCCTAGTAATTGTGATTCTTTAAAAAAAGTGTATCTTGATGATGGACTATTACTCAGCTATGACAAGAATGAAATCCTGACATTCACAACAAAATGGAAGCAACTGGAGATCATTATATTAAGTGAAATGAGCCAGACCCCAAAAGACAAATAACTACATGTTTTCTTTTACTTGTTGTAGCTACTATAGAGACAGTATAAAGAGTGTGTGTGTGTGTTGTATCATTCAATATGTAGTTATGAATATTGCTTCACTGGATCATACTAATTAAATGACAAAATATTCTTTTCTATGTTAAAGAAATGGAGAGGCAGGGAGAGTGAGGACTCTTGGGATACCAGAATATGTTATTCTTAATTTGGATGTTAGTTATGAGTGTGAACAGAGGATGCAAAACTCATTTATTTATACACTTATGTGCATTTCTTGGTACGTATACAGTATTTCAATAAAATGTTAGAAAAGAAAGAAAACATACCCTGGTTCGTCTTTGGCTTCCTGGACACTTGACAGCCTCACTGAAAGATTGACATGTCATTGAGGGGCTCATGGGGAATTTCATCTTTGAAGCTGTTCTTGACAGCATTGCAAGGTGCCCACACAAAGAGGCTTTAGTTCTGAATACCAGGTGGCCAATGCTACCACAAACAGATGTGTTAAAGAAGAGGACTTAGCGAAAGGTTAAGGAGAAGCGAGCCTCTTTGGATTTCAGGATCATCACTTGCAGGATATTTCACAGAGTTGCAGAAGACTCGCTAGTGGTTTCCAGATTGTACCCTCTATGCAAGATGGGCAGGTGGGGAGGATTTTTCAAGAACACTTCTAACAAGTAGCATTCTGTGTTTCGTTCTCTAGTTATGCTATAGGGATTTCTGGTGCTCACTGTTTTTCTAATGAATACTTCTGGTATTCTGGGCCAGAATACATCTACTCAAGTTCTTAATAATCAGTATTTCTACTACATGCCATTTCTACTTTTGAAATTCAATTTGTAGTATTTTTTGTTCTTAAGGTCTTTGCATTTTAGTGTAACGCTCAAGTAAAAGGTACCTTACCCAGGCCACTAGTTTAGATATCTTTGTGGCAACACATCTTGCTCAGTTCTCCTAGAAACATCTATAAGTCAGGACAAATATGAATCTCACTAGTAATTTTAGTGTATGGTTGTGAAGAAACGATAAATAGACAAAAGATAAACTCAAACATGTTTCCGATGTTTTCATGTTAGGGTAAAATTCACTGTATCTCTTTTATTATCTGATCACTGTGAGAAGAAAAAAGGTCAGATGTCCTGGGCACCAGCTCCTCTCAACTTCACAGTTGAACCTGACCCTTACTCTTGTAGGCCTATGTTAACAGGTTGCCTGTTTTTACTTGTTGCCAGGACAACATAGTCCATGGAGGAGTTCCTTGTGCAAAGGCAGCTGACCAAAGCAAAAGTCTTCCAATAGCATTGGAAGTTGAACTGTAGACAAAATATTTTGAATTATTATCATCGTCACTTTTCTGTTCATATGCTGGTGGTCGATGACACAGTACAGCCTATAGTGTTCCTGCTCACTCTGATCTCACGTGTGAATTAGTGCATTGACTTGTAGTTTACCTGGAAGAGACTGAACCATCCTGAAGCATCAGGGTAGGCAGTTTTATATACAGGGCAGACCACACACTCATGGGACAGAGTCTAATTGGCTACCACATTTTTTCCACATTCTAGTGACTACAAATATGCTGAAATTTGTCATATTTTCATTTTTTAAAAAGGAAATTTCAATACAATATTTTCTTTGTAGGGCTTGCTTTTGTTCTTGACTTTAAAGGACTCTTTAAATTTGAGAGTCAGAGAAACAGAAAGAAAGAGAAAGGGACAGGTGTGTGTGTGTGTGTGTGTGTGAACAAGAGAGAGATAGAGGGTGCTTTCATCCACTGGTTCATGCCCCAAATACCCACAATGGCCAGTGCTGGCCTGAGGCCCAAAGCTAGGAGAGAGCTGGGGATGAAATTCAAGTCTCACGTGGATGGCAAGAACCCAATCACTTGAGCCATCACTACACTGCCTCCAGCAGTCTGCTTGCAAGGAGCCATTTCCAGAGCCAGGAATCTAACTGAGGGGGTCTAATGTGGGGTAGGGATCTTAACTGCTCTGTGGCATGCCCTGTCCTACATGGTTCTTTTAAGATAAGGAATATGCAGCAGTGCTCCTCTTTGGGTGACTCTAGCATTTTCCGCAAACAAAATTACTGGCTATGTGGCTTACCTCCTGTTTTATTTCTATTAGACAAGGTCTTACTCTGTTTGACCTTTCCTAACTGTTACAAGTGAGTTTGCATTTTCTCTTTATGGATCCACAAAAATAAGACATCACAATTCCAAATACATGTCACTTCCAAGAAATTTATCACTACTGACAAAGTACATATTTGTTTCCAAAGCACTGACACTGTAGTAGCAGAATTAGACCATAACTACCAAGATCCCAGAACATTTTTTTCTGTTGCTTTCATAGGTGTTGTGCATCCTACTAATTTAGCACAACCATGGGAAGGCAATCAGAACCTGATTTTTGCTGAGGATGTGGTCACTAGGAGTTAAAATCCCTGATCTCAAGGTCAAGGATGTGTCAGGTTCTGCAGTTAATTATTTAGTGTCTCCAAATTAAAGCTGCATCTCAATATGGCCCCAGTCACTTTTCAGTTGGTGTGTGAATGTGTGTGTGTGTGTGAATGCGTTTGGAGAGGGAGGTGAGGTAATAAACATTTTCTTCCAGTTATAATCAGGTAAAGAACCAGGGTATTAGCTGTTTTTCATTCAACTTTAGGGGGGTCTGAAATGGACATTTACACAGTTTTGTGTGTTCCGTGGGAGTTCATTCCTTGTTCTACTACCCTCTTCTAGGGAAAGTAATTTGTTATTTTTTTTTTTATCTTTTACTGAATCTGCTTTCAATTTTCTCTTTAGATTCTGACTTGTCAGGATATGTCATCCTATTAATTCAGAACAAAAATGCCAAGTTATATGAAGATACTTCAAAAAAGTTCATGGAAAATCAGAATTAAAAGGTAAATCTATTTGGATGCAAGTTTTTAAAATACATGTATAATTTTTCACTGTATGCATTTTTCATGAATTTTTAAAAGACCCTTTGAATGCATTGTTTAGATAAGTAGGTGTGGATTCTTTCTTAAGAATTGGTGCAGCGTTACAGTAATTGGATTGAAGTGTCAAAATCTTACCAAATTTGATTTGATTCTGAAACTTTTAAAAAGAAAACAAGAACTTAGAATTTTCAGAGTTAGCATTCTAATTATAGGAATGTCTATCGGTTTCCCATGGCCAATACACCTGCTTCGGAACTGTGAATGTACAGTGGAGGGCTGAGACATCTAGAAAGGTCAGGTCTTTGATATTTAACAGCTGATACTCTAGTGTTATGAATTTGATAAATTGAAGAATAAATCTCCTTTTTTTGTTGAAGTAATGCAAACTTGGATAATGTAATCAGAGGTCTATGAATGCCTTCCAATGACATTCTAGAAAAATGCATTGCCTTACAAATGGTATAGGATATAGTTTCCCTTGGGAAGACAGCAACTCCTGATGAATGGATTGTTTTTAGCAGAAAATAAACTGCTCATATAAATTTGTTAAAGTGATTGAATATTCTCTTTCCAATCTTAAATAAAGTGGCCGAACAGAAATGGTTTTTAGTATGATAGGTATTATCTTGAGTGCCGAAAGCAATAGATCAACTATTAGACTTACAAACATTTTCTTTATGAGTGTTTCCCATATATTTTTCATCTGCTTGGACACAACATGCTACCCTTAAATATTAGATCACAAAAGCCATAAGTCCTACAGTAAATGTAACACATTCTATGTAGTTATTGGGAAATTAATTACTAAGTATTTTGTTTCTTTGATAAAGCTTTTATGAAGTGCTTCAGGGTTTTTAATCTATATTTTTCAAAATATATAATTGCATTCCAGGTTTTTTGTTGAAGCCTTTGACACAAAGAAATATGTCAGAATGTTTTCTTTATATATAATTTCAGCTTTCATATTCTTTGGTTTATTGACTCCCCTTTAGGGTATTTTACTGGAAAGAGACTCACTTTTTCACTTGGTGCCCTTGAGAAAGTCATCATTAAAAAAAAAAAAAATGACCACTGGCAATGCCTCTGTCCACCAGCTTGCCACACTAGTCCACCAGTGAGAGAAGCTACAGCCATGCTTGTTGGCCAATTATTCATATCCATTATTAGTACACAGGAAAGCTTATTTTAGCAGTTTCTGTTTCCAGGTTAGGCTATTTTCCCCTATAATTCTAATAATCTGGGTTGGTGACCTCATGATTTGTGCCATCCAGATGTTATGCAATACTCGTCCACACAGAACCCTTTACAGCACTGCTGGTGATTATCAGCACTGCTGGTGATTATATTTCTGGTAAGTAGCCTCTGTAACTCTACTTCTAGAACTCTAGGTGCTTCCCCTTTGATACTGCTTTTGGAATAGAGAGCTCCCATCCTCACTCCTCACATCCTTAAGCAAGTTTGCAGTCCATGGAAGTGACCAAACTTTAGCAGGGAAACTGGTTAAGCACAAACTTCTCATCCTTTTAGCCTGTCCCATTTCTCTCTCCTGGCCATATATGTCATTAAACTCTCATTACTTTGAAGAAAATTCAATATAAAATACAAAATGAAGTTCTATGCCTCAAAAGTTTTATATATATATATATATATATATGCATATATACATATATATATATATTTGTTTTGTGTTTTGAGTTAGACAGTGAGAGAGAGACAAAGAGAAAGGTCTTCCTTCTGTTGGTTCACCCCACAAATGGCCTCTACGGCCGGCGCGCTGCACCAATGTGAAGCCAGGAGCCAGGTGCTTCCCCCTGGTCTCCCAAGCAGGGTACAGGGCTCAAGCACTTGGGCCATCCTCCACTGCCTTCCTGGGCCACAGCAGAGAGCTGGACTGGAAGAGGAGCAACTGGGACAGAAGCCGGTACCCCAACCAGGACTAGAACTCAGAGTGCTGCTGCCGCAGGTGGAGGATTAGCCTAGCGAGCTGCAGTGCCAGCCAAAAGTGATATATTTTCTTATTGTGTCATTCAACAAATTTGCATTGTGCATCTGCTATGTGTCAGGCTTGGCGCTGTGCTTTTAGGAAAATCCAGGGTAAAATAAGCCATCATTTCTCAAGGAGAATGTAAAAGGGAGAGTAGTAGAAGAGGAGAATTTGGAAATAAACCACAAATGTGAGAGAGAATATTAACGAAGCCTAATGTTTATTCTTTGGAAAGCTAACAAGATAGACTACAGGAAAAGACTGAACAAGAAAGCTGAGAAAATAAAAATCGTGCTTAGTGAAAAAAGATGATAACCTTAGACACATTAGAGATTTAAACATACTAAGACAACAGTTATAAAAGAGGAAGCAAGATAGTACACATGTGACAAGCTGCTCAAAATCATTCATAATCTGAGAAATGCAAATGTGAACACCATGAGATATCTTTTTAAACCTTGTGCATTGGCAGAGTCAGAGAACTAGATGATGTCAAGTGTTAGCAGGTGCTAAGAATCCAGAGATGAAGAACCCTGATTCATTGTGAGTACAAATAGACAGGGTCTATCAAGCAGGAGAATTGGCTGATATTGTATAATCTAGTTAAGTATACACTTGTGCTTCATGATCCAACATTTACACTCCTAGTTTTATGCTGTGGGGTGGTTAACTCTAGTGTCAACTAAACTGGGCAATGGTCAATTTTACGTTTTCCCAGATCTCCAATCAAATATTATCCTGAGTGTTTCTGGATGAGATTAACATTTGAATCCATAGGCTGAGTAACACACATGGCTCTCCCTAGTGTGGTGGGTCCCATCCAGTCAGTTGAACTCTTCAGTAGAATCAAAAGGATGTCCCATCCTTGAGTAGCAGAGCGTTTTCCCTGTTTGATGTCCTCTGAACTAGGACCCAGGCAGGTATACCATTGGCTCTCCTGGGTCTCCAGCCTCTGTCTCAGCCTGCAGCTGTGGGAACATTCCAACCTCCACATCTGTAAGAGCCAATTTTTCATCTCACTGTCCCTCTCTTTTTCTCATTCACACACACACACACACACACACAATTTATTCTGTTCTCAAGAGAAGCTTCACTAATGGACATGCTAAAGCATTATAAGGATCTTAATTGTGTTTGTGAAGGTACACACTGGATAGGTAAAATGTGATGCAGTTCACATCATGGATGACTAGGCCACGATTGGAAGTAACACACCAAATGTAACAAGATGAGTAGATAATGAAGATTGCTGAATCAAGAAAGTAATATGCAGAATGCAATGTTATTCAGTATCATTAGTGTAAAATAATAAGGCATGCATATAAAGCAATAGTATATATTTTATAAGACAAATGTCTATCTCACATGAATAGAAATCTATGTGCGCAGACATGTATGCATAATTCACACACACATATGGATGGATGGGTGGATGGATTTTGCCTTATGTGGAGAGAGAAATGAGAGCAGACTATGGAAATAAGAGGGAAAGGATAAACAATTCAAATAAATAAATAATAAGAGCTTTACCTAGGCTAATGTACCAAAAACTGTGTAGAATGGTTAATTATACTCTGCTCCTTAAGGGAGAGAATGAAAATCTGATCGCATCCAACATTAATTAGATTACTTTAGACAAGGCAAATAAACAAGAATCAAGCTCCCAAGGATCAGAGATTCTGAGAACTGCTAAGTTCCCTTGAGGTTGTTGATCCAATGTACCATGCAAGGCTGAATCATCTCCCCAAGCTCTCTGGGAAAAGGCTGTGCAGCTTGTGCCAGCAACCTCTGCTGGTGATAAGCTCAGAGCTCATTTTACCTGTGGATACCTGTCTGCTTGAAAGAGCTTCAGTCTACCCCAGGCTCCTGACTGGCTCAAGACTTCCTTCTCATAATTTGGTTCCTTTTTCCTAACTTCATTTGGCTCGTTTTGGTATCAACATATTACCAAAGATATATAAAGACATTTCTCTTGGTATTTAAATCTTGATTGTCTTGACTCCAACTTGGGAAAGCTTGGATAAATGAAGGGTCCTTTCCTTAATCTTCAACTTCACTGCACAGCATGGAAATATATTTCTCCAGCTCAAAAATCCCATGAGTCATAGAATTGCCTTTAATTATTATCTAACTAAAATGTCATTGAGAATCCCGTAAATGAGCATCGATATAGAAATAATTATTACATAAAATTTTAAAGTCCAATGTTAAATTTGCAACTTTGGTTTATTAAATAACTTCTATTTGTATGGTCATGGTATCTGGTGAGGACTGAAAGAAAGGAAGCTGGGTCCATACTCAGAAGGGAATGAATACACAGGAGATTTGTGTCATGGAGGCTACTGCATTCCTTTCATTGGTGTCCATTCACTTAGAAGTAAGCATGGCCCAGCCTGTCTCTGAGAAAGTGTCAACTTAGATAAAATATTATTTGATAGCTAAAACACAAAATACTAAATGGCTCACTCACCATTTTTTGAAAGGATTTATTTTTATTTATTTACTTATTTATTTTTGACAGGCAGTGTTAGACAGTGAGAGAGAGAGAGACAAAGAGAAAGGTCTTCCTTCCGTTGGTTTACCCCACAAATGGCTGCTATGGCCGGCACTGCACCGATGCGAAGCCAGGAGCCAGGTGCTTCCTCCTGGTCTCCCATGCAGTGCAGGGCCCAAGCACTTGGGCCATCCTCCACTGCCTTCCCAGGCCACAGCAGAGAGCTGGACTAGAAGAGGAGCAGCCAGGACAGAACTGGCACCCCAACTGGGACTAGAACCTGGAGTATTGGCACCGCAGGCAGAAGATTAGCCTAGTGAGCCACAGTGCCGACCTGTTTTTTTTTTTTATTTTTTTAGAAAACTTTTATTCAATGAATGCAAATTTCATAGGTACAGCTTTAGGAATATAGCGATTGTTCTCCCTATACCCACCTTCCCACCCCCATTCCCATCCTACTCCCACTCCCTTTCCCATCCCATTCTTCATTAAGATTCATTTTTACTTATCTTTATGTACAGAAGACCAACTCTATAGCAACAATTTCAACAGTTTGCACCCACAAAGACACACAAAGTATAAAGTACTGTTTGAAGACAGGTTTTACAATTAATTCTCTTGGTACAACTCATTAAGGATGGAGATCCTACATGGGGTGTAAATGCACAGTGACTCCTGTTGTTGATTTAACAATTGACACTCTTATTCATGGCATTAGTAATCACCCAAGGCTCTTGTCATGAGCTGCCAAGGCTATGGAAGCTATTTAGACAGGGCCATAAGCAAGTGGAAGTTCTTTTCTCCTTTCAGAGAAAAGTACATCCTTCTTTGATAGCCCCTTCTTCCCACTGGGATCTCACTCACAGAGGTCTTTCACATAGATCATTTTTTTGCCACAGTGTCTTGATTTTCCATGCCTGAAATGGAAAGCCAATCCGAATGCCTTAAGGGCTGATTCTGAGGTCAGAGTGCTGCTTAGGGCATTTGTCATTATTTTTTTTTTTTTTTGACAGGCAGAGTTAGTGTGTGTGAGAGAGAAAGAGAGAGAGAGAAAGGTCTTCCTTCTGTTGGTTCACCCCCCAAATGGCCACTACAGCCGGCGTGCTGTGCCAATCCGAAGCCAGGAGCCAGGTGCTCCTCCTCATCTCCCTTGTGGGTGTAGGATCTAAGTACTTGGGCAATCCTCCACTGCCTTCCCAGGCCACAGCAGAGAGCTGGACTGGAAGAGGAGCAACCGGATAGAACTGGCACCCCAACCGGGACTAGAACTGGGGGTGCTGGTGCCACAGGTGGAGGATTAGCCTAGTGAGCCATGGCACTGGCCAGGGGATTTGTCAGTCTATGAGTCTGCTGTGTTGGATCATTCTCTGCTTTTTAATTGTATCTATTTTTACCAGACACTTGGTTTATTTATGTGATCCCTTTGACAATCCTATTTCGATTAGTTACACACTTAATATGATCACTTTAACATGTAAGATGGCATTAGTACCACCCAGCTTGATGGGATTTGGAGTCCCATGGCAAGTTTTTAGCTTTACTCTTAGGGGTAAGTCCGTGGGATTGTGTGCCAAGCTGTACATCTCTTCCCTCTCTTATTCCCATTCTTACTTTTTACTAGGATCTATTTTCAATTTGATTTAAACAACTATGAATAATTCTGTGTTAAATAAAGAGTTCAACCAATAGTATTAAGTAGAAAAAGAAACTAGTAAAAAAATAATAAACTGTTCCTCAACAGTGAAGACAAGGGCTGTTCAAGTCACTGCTTCTCATAGTGTAAATTTAACTTCTACAGGTTTTCTTTTAGGTGGTCTGTTGTCACAGATCAGGGGGAACATGTGATATTTGTCCCTTAGGTCCTGGCTTATTTCACTAAGTATGATGTTTTCCAGATTCATCCATTTTGTTGCAAATGACTGGATTTCATTTTTTTTTTTACTGCTGTGTAGTATTCTGTAGAGTCCATATCCCATGATTTCTTTAACCAGTATTCTATTGATGGGCATTTAGGTTGATTCCATTTCTTAGCTATTGTGAATTGAGCTGAAAAAAAAAACACAGAGATGCAGATCGCTCTTTTATTTGCTGATTTCATTTCACTTGGATAAATTCTGAGGAGTAGCATGGTTGGGTCATATTGTTGGACTATATTCAGGTTTCTGAGGTACCTCCAAACTGTCTTTCATAGTGGCTTTATCAGTTTGCATTCCCACCAATAGTGGATTAGGATACCTTCTTCCCCACATCCTCTCCAGCATTTTTTGTTTGTTGATTTCTGTATGAAAGCCATTTTAACTGGGGTGAGATGAAACCTCATTGTGGTTTGGATTTGCATTTCCCTGACAGCTAGTGGTCCTGAACATTTTTTCATGTGTCTGTTTCGATTTCCATTTGTGCCATTTGGATTTCCTTTTTTGAAAATGTCTGTTTAAGTCCTTGGCCCATCTCTTAACTGGGTTGTTTGTTTTGTTGTTGTGGAGTTTCTTGATCTCTTTGTAGATTCTGGTTATCAATCCTTTATCAGTTATATAGTTTGCAAATAATTTTTCCCACTCCGTCAATTGCCTCTTCATTTTCCTGACTGTTTCTTTTGCTGTATAGAAACTTCTCAATTTGAATTAATCCTGTTTGTTAATTTTTGCTTTGACTGCCTGTATCTCTGGGGTCTTTTCCAAGAACTCTTTGCCTATGCCAATGTCTTGCAGGGTTTCTCCAGTGTTCTCTAATAATTTGATGGTGTCAGGTCATAGATTTAGATCTTTAGTCCATGTTGAGTGGACTTTTGTGTAAGGTGTAAGGTAGGGATCTTGCTTCATACTTCTGCATGTGGAAATCCAGTTTTCCCAGCACCATTTGTTGAAGAGACAGTCCTTGCCCCAGGGATTGATTTTAGCTTCTTGATCAAATATAAGTTGGTTGTAGATGTTTGGATTGATTTCTGGTGTTTCTGTTTTGTTCCATTGGCCTATGTATCTGTTTTTGTACTAGTATCAGGCTGTTTTGATTATAACTGCCCTGCAGTATGTCTTGAAATCTGGTATTGTGATGCCCTGACTTTAGCTATTTGAGGTCTCCTGTGCTGCCATATGAATTTCAGCATAATTTTTTTATTTGACAAATAGAGATAGACAGTGATAGAGAGAGAGAGAGAGAGAGAGATCTTCCTTCTGTTGGTTCACCCCCCAAATAGCCACTACAGCTGGAGCTACACTGATCCGAAGCCAAGAGCCAGGAACTTCCCCCTGGTCTCCCATGCGGGTGCAGGGCCCAAGTACTTGGGCCATCCTCCACTGCCTTTTAGGGCCACAGCAGAGAGCTGTACTGGAAGAGGAGCAACTGGGACTAGAACCCAGTGCCCATATAGGATGCCAGCACTGCAGGCAGAGGATTAACCAAGTGAGCCATGGCGCTGGCCCCTCAGCACCATTTTTTCTAGATCTGAGAAGAATGTCTTTGGTATTTTGATTGGTGTTGCACTGAATCTGTAAATTGCTTTTGGAAGAATGGACATTTTGATTATATTGATTCTTCCAATCCATGAACATGGAAGATTTTTCCCTTTTTTTTTTTTTTTTTTTTTTTTGTATCTTCTCCTATTTCTTTCTTTAATGTTTTGTAATTCTCATCGTAGAGACCTTTGTCATCCTTGGTTAAATTTGTTCCAAGATATTTGATTTTTTTTTGTAGCTATTATGAATGGGACTGATCCTAGAAGTTCTTTCTCAGCTGTGGTATCGTCTCACATACCATTAACACATGGTTATGCAAGGGCAGATTGCATGTTTTAAGTTAATTTTCTCACTTACAATAACTCAAAAGACTGGAGGGCCCAGTGCTGTGGCATAGTTGGTAAAACTGCCACCTGCAGTGCCGGCATCCCATATATGCTCAGTCGAAGTGACCCCAGGTTAGGCACATGCCACCCAGAATCGTAACACCATTTCTCGGTTCCTCCTTTTACTTTTGGTTTGCCTGGCAAATTCACATAAGGGACTGATCATCCCAGAATTCAGAACCAAGTCATCTTCCCTCACTTGAGAGAGGTGACTCTGGTGACACCGTGTGGGCATACAGCATTGACCTAATGAATCAAGGAGGTCCCCCACTAAGCAGAGGACATACTTACAATCTGATACACCACTGTCTGTCTGTCTAACGTAGGGTGCTCTCAGCTGATAAGGTGCTATGAATTTGTTTTGTTATGGCAGAAGTGCTGTGGGTGTCTTTCCTTTGGCTAGAGTTGGCGTGGCATGCTGCTCTTAAGCGCTCAAACATGGGAAAGATATCCCTCTCTCAGAAGCCCACACAGATTAGCAAACATAATGAATCTGTGAGTGATAAGAGCCTGTCACTCCAGGCCTCTGCCTCACAGGCAACAGTTGACTTAGGGAGAGAGAGCTCCAACAGTGAAAATGACATGACAGCAGACAATTCAGCAATGCCTAGTCAGCCACCACCCAAATATCCGTGGGATGAACTTAGATGACCTCGAGGCAATAACCCATGTGAGGTCATCCCATCTGCACCCAGTGAGGATCCCCACATTTTTGGCAGTCCCTGGGTACGCCAGGCTCTCAGGGCAGCCACTAGACCCCACCCCACCTGCATGTTTGCTGTTAATGTATGAGCGGATGCAGAATTCAGGCCCTGGATTCCACGCCCATAAAAAGGCTTCTGCTAATCAAGGGCTGAGGATATGCTTGTGTCTTTACAGAGAATTGGGGACAGCCCATTTGGGTACCAGGCAGAAACATCAAGCCTGCAACTGACCATCAGCCAGAACTAGCTGAACAAGACTTGAGAGTCTGCCTTATTAGTGGACACACCTGCTACCGATTGTCAAGCTGCTGCCCTATCATCCTACCCTAAGGAACTGCCCATAGCAACATCCACTAGTGATTTACAGCTCTGGTCAGCCATTCAAACAGCCAATAGCCTGTGTGCAGTCACGCTATTCCTGATTACCATTGTTCCTCATTCCTACCCCCATCTGAGCAAGCACTCCTGTGGTCTCCTGTTTTGAGCACTGGTTAGTCAATGACGGGTAAGATCCCCTGGGGGACAACCTAAGACAGGCACAGCTGCATGAGGAGACCACATGGAAACGGGGTCAACAATGTTATGACCAAGAATCATGCCTCCTGCTGCTCAAAAATAAACAAAAAGGGGGAAATGTGGTAGAATAAGAAGGCCATGCCAAGATGGCCACTGGCAAGTGAGCGTCAGTTACTCAGGAATGGCTTCAAAACCCACCTGGCAAAGGATTCTGCCTGGCAACAGGCAATGATTGATTAGGGCATAAACCACCCCTTGACCGGATTGGCTGCCTCGGCTATATAAGCTGCTGCACCAACTGAAGTAAACAAGTATGCAAGCTGCTCTCCTCTGGCCTGCTTTCACCCGACTCACAGGGTCTATGTGGTGACTCCGTGCCTCTTGCCCCCACCACACTTCTCCTCTCAGAACGAATCCACCTCAACATGCATGCACACACACATATGCATGTCATGTTCCTCCTCTGTGCATCTCTTAAGAAATGGCTCAGCTTGAGCAAAGTTGACAGGAGTGGAAGGTCGAGCTCAGCACCACCAAAGGTAGCAGCCAAGGACAATGCCTCATTTTACAGAGATTCTTACTGTTTTTGTTGTTGTTGTTGTTGTTGTTTTTCCTCATGGACACTTTTGAAAGTCTGGTGAATTTCGTGCAGCTCTTCGCACAGTAAATTTTTATTTTTTTTAAATTATTTATTCAAAAGACAGAGAACCTATTGTTTCACTGTACAAATATCCACAAAGAGCAATGCTGGGCTAGACTGAAGCCAGGAGCCAGGAACCCAACCAGATCTCCCACACGGGTATCAGGGACCCAAGTCCTTGAGCCACCACTACTGCCTCTCAGGGTCTGAAATAACAGGAAGATGGAATTGCATGTGGAGCCAGGACCCAAACCCCCACACTTCAAGATGGAATGTAGGCATTACAAGTACCTTCTTAAACAGTGTGCTAAATGCCTGCCTCTCACCGTATTTAGTTTTAGATGTCTGAAATGAAATATGCAGAGCTACAAAAGAAAGCAATTATACTAAAGAAGTTATCAAAATGTGCTCTACAATGAAAGGTATCCTTGTTATTCTGTGATGTTTGACAAATACATTCAGTCAATCAACTAACACTATAGACAAGATGGAAGAAATGGTTCTATCAATGCAATAACTTCCCCAGTCTCTTTGTGGTCAATACTTCCCTCAACTTCCAATCCTGGTGAACACTGGTCTATCTTTTCTCCTATGAATTTTTTTCTGTTCTACAATGTCATCTTTTGGGTCAGTTTTCTTCTACTCTGTGTGTTGCACTTGAGATTCATCCAAGTTGTCTCATAGAGCATCGGTAGTTCAATCCTTTTTGTTTCTGTGTAGTATTCCAGTATATCAATGTGCCAGAATCTGCTTGTCCATTCATTCCCTGAAGGGCAGTTCTGTTACTTTCAGAATTTTTGTGATTAAGAATAAAGACCCTATAAATATTCATATACAGATTTTTGTGTGTGTGAACATGAGTTTTAATTTCTCTTGGGTAAATAAGGATTGCTGCATCTATTTGCTTGAAAACTCCAAGTTTTAGCATATTCTTGAAAATGCACAACTATTTCTTTTAAATTCATAAGAAAGGCCATATTCAAAGATGAAAGTACTTTCTTCTTGGGAGATTTTCCATGTGTTTCGATCAATGAGAAGAATGGTTTGTTCACTAGCAAAGTCACCGTTCATTAGCACTTTAAAAAGTTTCTTGGCTGTCAATATAGATGACACATATTCTTTTGGCTTACTTGATTCACCTGATGGACATTTTCCTACTACGTGAATGGAGTGACAGTCTTGCTGCAGATGAAGTCTCAGTGTGCTCTTGTTGGTCACTCTGCCAGTACCAAGTAGGAGCCCTTGGTCTGATGCAGACTGAGGGGCTGACCACTCTGTCTTAAAGGCTTTTCCTTGGAACAGGGGCAAGGGTAGAGGTGGCAGACTCCAGACTTCTTTAGAGAACTTGTGTTAATTCTGCTATCACCAGTTAATCATATGAGCTATGAGCTGAGCAAGCCTTTTGTCTCTGTGGGTATCCATTTTAGAGCTCACCCTAAGGCAAGATGAATAAAGTGCTCAAGGCACAGAAGTACAGAAGGCACTCACCTTGGGGCTGGCCCTGCACCTTCATAATACTGTGAGCACCGGTTCCTTAAGTGCTGCACCCCAGGGCTTCACTTGCCCAAGTTCAGGTTGTAGTCATCAATATAGTAAGGAGGTAGGTTCCATAATCCTAGTATTAACTTTTTATGACCCAAACTAATGCTTAGGACAACACACAAGCAAAATAAGATTTAAATGTATTCAGTTGATTTTGGATAAGAGCCATGCTTGATAATGGAGACCAAAAATACATTTTTCTTTTAACAGAAGGGCATACTTCCTTTTCCCTCCACTTCAGAAAGGCTGTGTGGATGTTCTTCAGCCACCCTGTTCCCTCAGTTATACCCATGGTCCTCAGCTCACTGGTTACAGTACTCTTCTCTGGTGCATAACCCAGATCATTCCTTCTCTTGCCCTATGATGATAGATTCCCATGTGCAGTCTAAGAATTCTCAAAATGTCTGTATGTGTGGGTTGATGTGGGACAGAGATATTAAGAAATACACTAGCTACATACACCCTTAGGAGTGATACTTGTTTTATTCTGAATTCGAAATAATGAGAAAAGATGGTATTAAAATATTTTTAAAAAGCTAAATTGGGAGATTATGGTATATTGCTTTTTTATTTGGCCATTCAATAACAAGATCAAGTCTTTAAGCTATAAAATTGTAATTACTGTAGTGTGTACCTTCAGAAGAGATTCTAGAAGTAGAATTGCTGGGTCCAAGGGTAAATGGGCCTATGTAATTTTCTAGGTATCGCCAAAGTCCCCCTCAAAAGAGAATGAGCCCTTTGCTTTCTGCTGGTGCTGTAGGAGAGTGCCTACTCCACACAGATTCGTACCAGGCTATATTGGGCAACTAGGAGGATTATTTTGTTTTTTGCCATTTTGGTGGTTGAAAATAATATCTCATTATAATTTTAATTTACATTTCCCTCACTGTATAAACAAGCTTGAGCATCTTTTCATGTGATTACAAGTCATTTGCATTTCTTTTCCTGTGACTTCTGTTTATTTCTTTAGCCTCTGTTTCGGCAAAGTTGGTGGCTTTTTTCTTTTCTATTTTTGAATCTCTGTTTTAAGAAAATTCGGATTTGTTTGCCTTATTAGTATGACTCTTTATTTTCCATATGGAATGTGCCCTTTAACTTACATGTAGTATTTGTTTCTTATCACACATCTTTTAAAAATATAAAAATGTATCTATCTTCATTCCTTATTTGCTGCTTCTGGATTTTGAGTAACATAGTAAGATTTCCCAATGCGCAGATTATGATGGATTTATCCATGTATTCTTCTGGTAGGTGTATGATTTCATTTAAAATTTGAGATACATTTGAAAACCTGATATGCATTACAAAGAACGATCCAATTTTATCATTCTCCAGCTGTACCAAAGCTGCTAATTTAAATTTTAGTCTTTTGTCTGCATTTTGGAAATTATTCCTGTATCATATACTTGATTTCCATGTGCAGTTGTTTCTACTTACAGATTTCCTATTGTTTCATTGGCCTGCCAGTACCTCACTATTTTAATCATAGAAGTTTTAGGGCACATTTTACTGTCTGATTAGGCTGGAATTCACTCATTGCTCCTTTTTCCATGTTTTCAAAATTGGAGAAAGAGGGGGGGGAAGGAAAAGGAGAGGAGAAAGAGAGGAAGAGGGAGAGAGAAAGAGATCTCCCATTTTGCTGGTTCACTCCTGAAATATCTAAAATATCAGGGAGTGACCCAGCCAACGCCAGTAGGCAGAAGTTCAGTTCAGGGTTCTCACATAGGTGGCAGTGAACCGAACTCTTGAGTTGTTACCTGCTGCCTTCCATGGTGTGCGTCAAGAGTGGAGTTATGACTCTATCCCAGGCACTCCTATGTGGGATGAGGGCATGCAGTGACTTACCAGCTAGTCCAAATGCCTGTCCCACATGGTTCTTTCAAAAGAAGAATAAAATGGAAAGCATCAGTCTACTTGGTTTTAGAATTTGTTATATAGCCATGGATCAAGACAGCATGGAATAGTATTGGCAAAGGGAGACACACAGATGAATGCAACAGAATAGAGATCCAAGAAATAGCTCCACACAAACATGGCTAACTGATTTTTGACAAAGGAGAAACAATAATTCAGGGAAGAAAGACATGCTTTTAACAAATGGTGCTGGTATAATTGGACAGACATAGGCCAAAAAAATAAAAAAGAAAAAAAAGAAAAACAGCCTTAACCTAAACTCACATCCTATATACAAATAAAATCGAGTGGATCACAAATTTAAATAGAAAACATAAAACAAAAAGTCTTCTATAGGAAAACATAGAAGAAACTCTTCAGGACACATGGCAAGAAGAAAACATCTTATACACCCCAAAAGCGTGACTGTAAAAGGAAATATTGTTAAAATGGGCTTCATTAGAATAAAACATTTGTCTGCAATTGGCCCTGTTAAAAGATTAGAAAGACAAACTACATACTCCGAGAAATAATCTGCAAAGTTTATATCTCACAAAGGATTCAGACTACAGATGCTCTTTGGGTTATGATGTTACCTCTGGATAAACCCATAATAAGTTGAAAATTGCATATTGAAAATGCATTTAATATATTTACCCTACAGAACAGCCTAGCTTAGCCTCGCCTATCTTAAACATGCTCCAAACACCTATGTTAGCTGGCAGTTGAACAAAAACACAAGTACTGTTTTATCATAAAGTGTTGAGTATCTCATGTAACAGACACAGATGGACATGTTATAGACATGATGGGATGGGAAAACACAACATGGGGGTGTGATTACTGGGTCATATACTAAGTTTATATTTAGTTTATAAATATGCTACATTAGTTTTCTATTCCTGCCAAAACAAGCTTAAGAAACTCAAATGCTGCACTTATTGTTTTGAAGTGTTAGTGGTCATGGGTCCAGAGTGGTCACACAGGCCAGCACAGTGAATGGTCACACAGACTAACAAGAAATGGCAGTAGGCTCTTTCTGCAGATTCTAGGTAAGAATTCATTTCCTTGACTTTTCCAACAAGGAGAAGTACCTGTCTTCCTTGGATTATGACTCCATTAAACCATCTTCAATGCCAATAATGTCATCTCTCTCCAACCCTTCTTTTATCCCTAGTGTCTGTCTGTCTGTCTCTCTCACCACACCCAGAAAAGATTCTCTGCTTCTGAGGACTCAAGTGATAAGAAATGGATTATCCAGGATAATATCCTTACCAAGGCCTTTAATTATTTTTTAAAACAAATTTTATTTAATTGTTTGATAAGCAAAGTGGCAGAGAGAGAGAGAGAGAGAGATCTTCCATCCACTGGTTTACTCCCCACATGGCCACAGCAGCTGGGGCTAGGAGGGGCTAGGCTGAGGACAGGAGCCTGTAACTTCATCCAGGTCTCCCACATGGGTGAAAGGGGCCTGAGATCTTGGACTATCACATGCCACCTCCCAGGCAGATTGCCAGGGAGCTGGATCAGAAGCAGGGCAACCTGGACTGGAACCAACACTCCAGTATGGGATGCTGACATCACAGGTGGCAGCTTAACCCACTGTGCCTCCACTACATAGGCCCCAAGGTCTTTAACCTTGAAATCACATCTACAAGGTCACTGTTGCTAGTTAAGGAATGTTCAAAGCAGTTTATTTGTGATAACCAAATATTGGAAAGGGCCCAAATGCCCTTTGGAGGGTGAATAGCTAAACCATGCCACACTTAACCCTTGGAATACTATGCAGTAATAGAAAAGGGCAGACTACGCATAGATCTCAAGGGCACTATGGCTAGTGAAAAAAGTTTATCTGAAAAGGTCATTTCTGGCCTGTGCTGTGACATAGTAGGTTAAGCCTCCACCTGTGCTGCCAGAATCCCTGATGGGCACTGATTCATGACCCGGCTGCTTTCCCAATCCAGCTCTCTGCTATGGCTTAGGAAAGCAATGGAAGATGGCCCAAGTGCTTGGGCCCCTGCACCTGCTTGGAAGACTCAGAGATAGCTCCAGGCTCTTGGCTTCGGATCAGCCCAGCTCTGGCCATTGTGGCCATTTAGGGGGTGAAACAGTGGATGGAAGACCTTTCTCTGTCTCTCCTTCTGTCTGTAACTCTATCTCAAATAAATAAAATCTAAAAAATAAAATAAAATGATGAAAAGCTTATAGCCTGTGGGATTCCATATATGTAAGTAACAATCTTGAAATGGTATCATAGACATGAAGAATGGACTAGTGGGTATCAGCAGCTAGAGACAGAACATGTGAAGTAGGAATAGGGATGACTATAAAAGGAAAGATTAGGGACCAAGTGGGCCAGCACTGTGGTGTAGCAAGTTCCATTTCTGCTTGAGCAGCCATAGGCCCTGTTTCAAATCCCCGTTGCTCCACTTCTGATGCAGCTTCCTGCTAATGCACCTGGGAAAGTAGGGGAAGATGGTCCAAATGTTTGGGCCATTGTCCCCATGTCGGAGACCAGAGAGAAACTCCTGGCCCCCAGCTTTGGATGGAAGAGCTCTGTCTCTCCCCACTCCTCTCTGTAACTCTGCCTTTCAAATAAATAAAATAAATCATAAAAAATAAAAATAAAGGGGTAGATGAATGGACTATTCAAGAAGCTAAAAAGAAATCTGTTGCCTAATTGCATTGTTGCTGAAGAAATCTACACAGGTTAGAAAATTACACTGAAACATAGACAAATGAGTACTTATGAGCCTAGTGAACTCTAGGTTAGGCATGGGTTGTGCTGGCATTAATTTCATTATTTGGTTACTGTGCTACAGTCATGTAAGATGTTGCCATTGGGAGAAATTGGGAAAAAGACACATGGGACCTCTTTGTGCTTATTGAGCAGTTTTCTGTGACTCTATAATTACTTCAAAAATATAAGTTGAAAATGTAATAGAAAATTACTTGGGGAATTCTCTTGTCATCAGGGAGTCAACCATTTTGCTGTTACTCATATGTGGTGTATGATGGCAAAAAAAAGTTAAGTAAAGCAAAAAAAAAATTTGGACAATTATTTGCAGCTGTATCATAAAAGCAATAATTCTAATATAGCAAAGACTTATAAAATAGAGAGCAACTTAGAGTATCTTCTGAAGACTAATGGACTGAGAATATGAAATTCATAAAAACATGAACATACCATTCATAGAAAACATCATGTGAGTCACAATGCCTATAACTCATAATCCTTTGAAATTGTGTTCACATCCACTCACAATAAGAGGGACAAAAGGTATAATTGTATTAAGAAAGCATTTCTCTCCTGTTAAACTCACAAGAACAATATTTTACAGTATTCCTTACCCTCAAAACTGTGAGAATTAGGCATTCTCATGAACCTTTGGGGGAAATACAAATTAATTAATGCCTGTGTAGATATCGATGGTAATTTCTAGGAAGATTATTTGCTCATTTACCCTTTGACCCAGCAATTCTCTTCTAGGAATTGATGCCAAAAGTACACAGACAGAAATATGAAAAGTCAAATGCTCCAGGCATACTTTGTATGGATATTTGAAATATCAATAGACTAGAAACAGGGGCTGGTGCCGTGGCGCACTAGATTGATTAATCCTCCGCCTGCAGCACCGGCATCCCATGTGGGCACCGGTTCTGGGCCTGGTTGCTCCTCTTCTGGTCCAGCTCTGTGCTATGGCCTGGGAGGGTGGTGGAGGATGGCCCAAGTCCTTGGGCCCCTGTACCTGCATGGGAGACCAGGGGGAGGCTTCTGGCAGCTGGCTTCAGATCGGCGCAGCTCTAGCCATTGCGGCCATTTGGGGAGTGAATCAATGGAAGGAAGACCTTTCTTTCTCTCCTTCTCACTGTCTGTAACTCTACCTGTCAAATAAATAAATAAAATTTTTTAAAAAATAAAAAGACTGTGGAGTATGTGTATTTTGGAATTCAAATGAGCCATCCTATACTACCCAGATTTTATCATCAGTTCCTGTGTCCTGGAGTACTGGAATTCAAACCATATAGATGCGGTACTTCAAACAGTTCTTGGACCAACAGGTTAACAGCTGCCACTTGTGATGCTGGCATCCTATACCAGAGGCCCAGTTGGAGCCCTGGCTGCTCCATTTCCAATCCAGCTCCCTGCTAATGCACCTAGGAAAGCAGCAGAATGTAGTTCAAGTGCTTGGATGCACCCAAGCCATTCATATGGCAGACCCAGATGGAGTTCCAGCTTCCTGGCTTCAGCCTGGTCCAGCCCCAGCTGTTGTGACCACTTGCAGAGTAAACAAGTGGATGGAAGATTCTCTCTCTCTCTCTTTCTCTCTCTCTCTCCCTCTCTCCCCCTCTCCACTTTTTCTCCTCTCTCTGTCGCTTTGCCTTTCAAATAAATAAGATAAAGTTTTTTTAAGTACATGGAAAATGCATATTGGCTTTATTTTAAATCTTTTGATTTATATAAGGCAAAAAATTTCATGTGTTTCATATATACAGATTTAAGAGCATAATGATATTTCCCACCCATTTTTCCACAAACTTTTGAAGTGTGTGTGTGTGTTCTAGCTTTGTTCTTTGAAAATACCTTGCTAATACAACATGATAACCAGTAAGAAAGAATTCCCACAGGACACAGATGCAGTCTTGAAATGTTATTTTTCACTAAAGGGAAGCAGAGCTCTCTTCAGCATGACTTATTTCAAAGCAGAGGCAGGAAATATGTCAGGTGGTTTTAAAATATATTGTTATACCAGAAAATGAGAACTTATCAAAGAATAACAAGGTCTTGCTTGACCAACTTTGAAGTCAATCCAAGTAGGATTTTTATTGGAAAGCAGCGTTGAAATTTGAGCATCATTAAACTGATCCCAGGAATGAATTTAAACACAACAAACAGATATAAAACTAAAGGATGCAATACAGGTTTGAAAGAAAAATAAAACACTTTGGTCACCGTTGGAAACTTCAAAAGTGAAAGAATCAAGCATTTTTAAAATATATTATTTATTTATTTTGACAGAGTTACAGAGAGAGAGAGAGAGATTTTTTCATTGCTGGTTATCTCCCCCAAATGGCTGCAATGGCCAGGATGGGCCAGGAGCTCCATATGGTTGCAGGGTCCCAACTCTGTGGCTTTCCCAGGTGCATTAGTAGGGAGCTGGATCAGAAGCAGAACAGCCGGGACTTGAACTGGTGCCCATATGGGATGCTGGCATTGCAGACTGAGGCTTAATGTTCTGCGCCATAGTATGGCCCCAAATGAAGCATTTTATCACATCTTTTCATCCTGCTAGGTCACCAAAAACTAGATGAGGCATGATTTCTGCTTGTAGAAATACTCTAACTAATAAAAGAAATAATAGAACTAGGACAGCATCATTTGGGACCACCTAATGAATTAATATTACTAAGCACAGATCATCAACCACTGCTACCATTACAAAAACTGGCAAGCAAACATTATATATCTCCTGATGTGGTATATAAATCTGTGTATTAATTAGCTTTGGCTCCACCCAAATCAATCCTGCATCTGATTATATTTAGCAAGTCTCAAGATCATATTTAGCAAAGATACAGGAGACAGAATAGTATTTTGAGCAGCAGCATCTCTGGATTGTAATTCACAAGTCCAGATTGCAGGTGCTCTGGAGGACAGTGATCTGGTTTGTTAAGCAAATGCTTTGCCAGGAGCATGGAGAGGAAAGTGTCAATCAAGACGTGACAGGCATAGGCACTACTTAGAATGTGTGGATGAAATCTGAATATGATTTCAAACAAATTGTTAAAATAGCATTATGAGAAAGTCTGAAGTTTGAACACTGCCTGTTTCATTTTAACTTGTGGTGTTGGCTACTTAACTCCATCTGCTTGTCAAGATTCACAGAAATGTACACACACAGAGGGAATTTTTCAGTATATAAATTTTTAAATGTTCTACAAAAGTAGTAGTACACGAAATCTATAAATACATGAAAAAGACAATACACCATGTATAAATTAAGTTTATCCTGTGAATGCAAAGTTCAGTAGAAAAGTCATTTCATGTAAATCTTAATACATTAATAGAAAAAAACAAAAACAACTCAAGAGCCATTGATAGGATTCTGCCTTCCCTCATGTTAAAAACTCTTAGTAAAATGTGAACAGAAGAGGACTTCCTGAATCTGAGAAGAGGATCTCTGGACATCACAGAGCAAAGCACTACAGCTTTCCTCCGAGCACTGGAGGAAAGGAGACAAGACTATCCACTGCCCCAGTGTGGCTTCTCTGGAAAGCAAGTGCTGTGAGAAAGTCAGAATCTAAATGTGAGGTTGACTGTGATGCAGATCGGTAAGAGTGCATGGGACTCGGTGAGATCCTACACTGGTTCATGAAGCCTGCATTTCCCCTGTGTGTGTCTGCCTGCTAGGTCAAGACAGGAAACCTAAGCCTTGCTGTGGTTCATACTCCAGGAGTGTGGGAAAGAGCACATTGAGAATAGAATCCCAACAGCTTTGCAAGTTACCAAGACTCCTGCCCCTCCCTCTTGCACACCCTTCCCTGCCTGCCTGCCCCACTCCCCATCACCTCCTCCTTTCTTCCTGCCATCTTTGACTACTTTCCCAGTCTGCCCCTTTTCAGAAGCCTTCATGTAGTACACAGCGACGTGTGCAAGCCTCTATTATCACTGGATGGGGTGCTTTTGATGACAACCATCTTTTTAATTGGGATGATAGAATTTTTTCTTGAGTAGCACAGGAGAGGCAGGAAGAGAAGGAAGAAGGAACTGAGCCTACAGTTCCAGAATATTTGCAGCACTGTGTCGTTATTCAGGCTTGAACACAGTTTGTGAAGGCGGGGGCTGGGGGAGCCCTCGAATGGGGAAATCCTCCTGCCACATCCTGTCATTCATTGTCTGCCAAGCCCAGCAGCAAACGTGTTGAACCCTACATTCCCACGCGGACCCCTGTCACCCAGATACAGTGACATGTACCCAATGGGCCACTTTCCGTAATGAGAAATGGGCCGTGGAAGTCTTTTGGCAAACAGGGGACGTTGAGCTGTCAAATTATCCTCTGCTCTGGGAACCTGGGAGAGGCTTGGCTTCTCTTGGCATTTGCTTCTCATTACTCTGTTAGCTTTATTAGCTTCACGATGCTGTCTAAATCCCCACGTAGGAAATCTACAGATAGCTGTGGTGAGAAACCTTCAGGTAGTTTACTCACAGGTCGGAGAAAGGAACCCTTTCATGGGGAGTTAAAGGAACCTCTGTCTTTCTCCATGAATTCTAAAACTGCATTCTGAGAAAGCTGTGAGTCCAGAACTGCACACGTGGGGTTGCAATGGTGAGTGAAGCAGGTGGCCTGCCTTCAAGGAGCTTAACAGGCTGGAGGTTCCCAACACAGAAGAGGGAGAAAGAGCCTGTGTGAGTATGCAGGTCTGTGCTGTGTGCCTCCCACACGCCTTCATGCCGACAGATTCTCAGGGGCTCTGGCTAAAATGCAGGTCACAATGCAGTAGGTCTGGGATGGGTCTGAGACTTTGCTTGTGTAACAAGCTCTCACCCAGTGCTGAGGCTGCTGGTTCAGGCATTATCCTTTGGGAAACAAGGAACTGGAAATGAGAGAAGTAGGAGTCCCTGCCTGGTGGTGGGATGTGAACAGAACAGGATTCCTTAAGGATTCAAGGCTTGACCAAACCCTGACCGCCGCAGGATTTACAGTGGAGACCTGGGGATTTATGGTGGAGACAGGAGCACACTCATGACCCTTGACACATCCCCAGCTACCATGGAGTTATGTGGCTGAAGCAGAGCAGTGATGGATGGATGACAGGTGACAAGCAGGGAAGCACAGATCAGATGTTAACATGTACGGGAAGAAGCCCAAAGTGGATCTTGTAGACATGAGGAACCCTAAAAAAAAGATGATATTAGGAAATATCTGTGTCTTTTTTAAAAAGATCAATTTTATTTATTTGAAAGGCAGAGTTACAAACAGTGGAAGGGAGAAACTGAGAGAAAGAGGTCTTCCATCCACCGGTTCACTCCCCAAATGGCCACAATGGGTCTATCCAAAACCAGGAGCCTGGAGCTTTTTCCAGGTTTTCCACATAGATGCAGGGGCCCACACACTTGGGCCATCTTCCAGTGCTTTCCCAGGCCACTAGCAGGGAGCTGGATTGGAAGTGGAGTAGCCAAGACATGAACTGGTACCTATATAGGACGCTGATGATGCAGGCAGAGGCTTAACATACTATGGCGCAGTGTCAGTCCATTTTTGTGCATTTTTACTCAGAATAAAATGTGTAATCAACATCTATTCCTATTGAGTGAAGACATTTGTGAATATGCTGAAGGAAACTCCATCATCTCACTGGTTTTATATAAATATTCATATAGATGTAATTATGTGATGAATGCAGAGCATTTTGTTTTTCCTTGTGCTTTAGACCAAATGGATGCAGAAATAAACAAATTCTTATTGAATAGCTGGAGGCTATGAGTTGAAGGAAAGACAGTGTGACTGTGTTTTCGATGGAAATAAATTTACTTGACATGAACATCACCAGTTTAATGTACACAATCCAGTGGCCCTTAGTATATGCAGTGTTGTTCGATGCCTATCCATATTTAGTTCCAAAACATTTCCACTGTACCAAAAGGAAATGCCATACTCATGAAGCCTAGGGATTTTCCTATTCAGGGTCTTCAATATTGTTGTGGATTGAATGATTTTTATCCCCTCCCCGTCATCCTATGTGTTGAATGCCTAACTCCTAATGCGGTGATTTCCAGCATGGACATTTGGAGGGAACATACTAATGGTGAGGCCTTTGGATGTTTGTGGGGGTGAACCCCCACAAATGGAATTAAAGTCTATGTGATGGGAAGGATTCTGTCTCCCTTGTCTCCAGTGTGTGAAGACACAACAGAAGACAGCCATGTGCAAATCAGGACCTCCCAGGCTCCAGAATTATGAAAGTTAAATACTTTTTTTTCTTCATGCCATAAGTCTGGAGTTATTTGTTATAGCAGCCTGAAATAAGACATATACATATGGAACCATAAAATAGGTAACATTTTGTGACTGGCTTCTTGTACTCGGCATAACTCAAAGTTTATCCATGTCTTAGCATCATCTGTCAGTACTTCATTCCTGGTTGGTCGAAGCTGCCTCCAAAATATATACCACTTTTAAAAAAATCAAATTGAAAGAGCATTTGGGTTTTTATAACTTTTGGCTATTGTGACTAGTGATATTGTGAATATTCACAAAGAACTTTTTATTTAAGTACTTGTTTTCAATTCTTTCGGCTATATACCTAAGATTGGATTTTCTGGGTAATATGGTAACTCTATATTTAAGTTTTAAAGAAAACATCAAATTCATTTATTCACAGTAGACACATTGGTAAACATTCCCAGCAGCATTGCACCAAGGATTTTCAAGAAGTTCATGGAAAATACCTATTTGGGGCCAGTGTTGTAGAGTGACAGGTAGGGCCACTGCCCACAATGCTGAATCCCATACAGTTGCTGTTGAGTCCCAGCTGCTCCACTTCCAATCCAGCTCCCTGCCAATGGCCTGGAAAAAGCAAATGATGGCCCAAGTTCTTGGACTCCTGCCACCCACAGGGGATATTTGGATGAAGCTCCTGACTTCTGACTTTGGCCTGGCCCAGCACTGGCTGTTGTGGGCATCTGGGGTGTGAACCAGCAGATGGAAGCTCTCCCTCTCTCCCTGTAACTCTGACTTTCAAATAAATAAATAAATAGATCTATAAAAAAAATACCTATTATGAAAAAATGCATAGATTTTAAAGTGTTTTTGTGTCCAAATAAAATTTCTTTCAATTCCTTATTTCCAACAGTTTTTGAATGATTCTCTTTGATGAGTTTCAGTTTATCTACATTCATTCCAACATGTGTTATTATCCATTTTTTTAAATTATAACAATCTTAGGGGAGGTAAAGTTGTATTTTATTTCAGTTTTGATTTGCATTTCCTTAATGATCAATGATGTTGAGTGTCTTTTCATGTGCTGGCAGGATATTTGTATATTGTGTTTGAAGAATTGTCTATTGAAGTCTTTTCCCATTTTTATTTAAATTGGATTGCTTATCTTCATTGGTGAATTGAAGAAGTCTTTTGGTTTTTCATTGTTCTACATATTTGGGACCCTAATCACTTAGATACATAATTTGTGAATAAGTTCTCACATTTTTAGGTTGTCTGTTTTACTTTCTTGATGTCTTTTAATGAACAAAGGTTTCCAGTTTCTACAAAGTCTAAATTATCTGATTTTCTTGCATTACTTGTGCTTTTGGTATGCTAAGTAACAGTCCATCACCACATCAATGGTCCGGAGAATTTATTAATATGTGTTGTCGTAAGGTTTTCCTTAGTTTTACCTCTTATAATTAAGTCTTCTCAATTTTGAGTTCATTTTTGTATGAAGTAAGGTAAAGAATGGTACAGATTCCTTTGTGTGGATATCAATTTGTTCCGACACTATTTTTTTGGAGATCTTATCCTCTGTCCTATTGAGTTGTCTTGGCATTTTTGTAAAAATTATTTACTATAGATATTAGATATATGATCTGTTTCTAAACTCTGTTTCATTGATCCACATGTCTATCATAATGCCAGTACCATATTGGAATACTATAGATTTGTGCTAAGTTTTAAATTATGAAATGCAAATTTTTCAATATTTTTCTTTTTAAAGATTTGGAAAAATATTTCCACTTATTAAATAACTAAATAAGGGCATGGAGATTTTCATAGGAATTGCATTGAATCTGTTGATTGCTTTGTGGACTACCATTATCTTTACAAAATGATACGTCTGTATACTCAATATGTGTGAAGATATTTTGTATAATTTTCATAATTTAAAATGTATTGAAACTTGTACTGTGGCTAATATATAATCTGGTCTAATATATAATTATATATATATATAATATATAATCTGGTCATATTTATATGTGGATGTGTATACAGTTGGAAAAATACCTGCTCTGCTATGGATTGGTTGAGTATTCTCTATATATCTGTAATATCTAGTTCGCTTATAGTGCTGTTATAGTTTTTGATATCTTTTTGATTTTCAGTCTAGAGGTACCATCCATTATGGCAAGTGGTTTTTATTCCTCCAATTTAGTCAATTTTAATTTCACATATTTCAGTGCTTTGTTTTTAGATGAATATGTTTTATACTTATTACATACTCTTGGTGGAATGACCTTTTCATCGACATATAATGCCATTCATTGTCACTTATAACAATTTTTATGTCTAACCTGTCTGATGTTAGTATAGCTACCCCATCTTTATTTTGTTTACTGTTTTCTTTTTCTTCTTCTTTTTTTTTTTTTTTTGACAGGCAGAGTGGACAGTGAGAGAGAGAGACAGAGAGAAAGGTCTTCCTTTTGCCATTGGTTCACCCTCCAAATGGCCGCCGCGGCCGGCGCGCTGCGGCTGGTGCACCACGCTGATCCGATGGCAGGAGCCAGGTGCTTATTCTGGTCTCCCATGGGGTGCAGGGCCCAAGCACTTGGGCCATCCTCCACTGCACTCCCGGGCCACAGCAGAGAGCTGGCCTGGAAGAAGGGCAATCAGGACAGAATCCGGCACCCTGACCGGGACTAGAACCCGGTGTGCTGGCGCCGCTAGGTGGAGGATTACCCGGTGTGCTGGCGCCGCTAGGTGGAGGATTAGCCTGTTGAGCCACGGAGCCAGCCTTGTTTACTGTTTTCTTATTTTTCCCTCTCATTTCACTGCATTGCTGTGTCTTTGCATCTAAAATATATGTGTTTTGGAGAACATATAGTTGGATGTTTTTTTATGCATTTTGCCTATCTCCAACCTTTAATTGGAAAGTTGAAGGCATTTACACTTAAAATAGTTACTGACAGAGAAAGACTTGCTTCTGCAATTTTGCTATTCATTGTTAGGTTCCTTATGCCTTTTTTTGAGACTTTAGAGGAACTGCGCTGAATCTGTATATTGTATATCCCTTGATTTTTCTATACTCCTATATCTCTCCATTACTGCTTTTCTCTATGATTAATTTCTTTTTAGTGCACCATTTTGATTCCCTTCTGAATTCTCTGTACATTTACTCCCCTCCCACAGCTACCATGATGATTACAGTTTATATATTCATATAAACCATGTTTGAATTTATACCAGTTTACTTTCAGCAGTAGTAAGCAAACTTCAGCCTCTTTATAGCATCATCTATCTCCCTTATGCTGGTATTATTCCAATTATATCTTTAGATATTGGATGTTCATTATTATAGATTAATAATTGTTGTTTTATGCTTTCGTTTGTAAGTCATACAGGATAAAAATATAGGATATATGAACCAAAAATGCAAAAACTTTGGCTTTTCTTTACCTCTTTATACACTTTACTGATGTCCTTTTTCCTTTGTAAAACTTGCTTCTACCTAATGTATTTTCATTTCAACCTAGTATACCCCATTGCATTTCTTCTTATCCATTTCTACTAGTAATGAACTTGTATTTTTCTTTTTAAAGCATAAAGTGTTTTGATTTCTCCCTCATTATTTTTAAAGATTTGTTTTTATTTATTTGAAGGCAGAGTATCAAAGAGAGAGAGAGAGAGAGAGAGAGAGAGAGAGAGAGACCTTCCATCTGCTGGTTTACTCCCCAAATGGCACCATGGCTGGGGCTAGGCCACGCTGAAGTCAGGAACCAGGAACAACATGAGTCTCTAACATGGATAGCAGGGCCCCAGGCACCTGGGCCAACTTCCACTGCCTTCCTAGGTGCATTACATGGAGCTAGATTGGAAGTGGAATAACTGGGACTCGAACTGATGCTCTAATATGGGATGCTGGTGATGTGGGGGTGGCTTAACCTACTGTGCCACAATACTTGCTCATCTCTTTCATTTTTGAAGGACAGTTTTGTTGGACATAGAATTCTTGATTGACTTTTTCCCCAAGTAAAATTTACGCTACCATCCCTACTTCCTGGCTTCTGGAGAGGTGTGAACTGTTAATCTTACTGAGTGATTCTGTCTTATGACAAATTACTTCTTTCCTGCCACTTCCAGGAATCTCTCTGTCTTCAGTTTTGACAAGTTGTCTATAATATGTGAATAACCTTGAGTTCATTTTGTTTTCAGTTCACTGAGTTTCTTAGATATGTAGATTTGTGCATTTTGTCAAATGTTTAGCCACCATTTCTTCAAAGATTCTTCCTTCCTCTTTCTCTCCTCTCCCTCTGGGGCTATCACTAACATGTTTTTGTGTCTGATGGTGTCTCACAAGTCTCTTACATTCTGTTCATTTTTCCTCATTCCTCTCTCTTTCTACTCCTCATACTAAATAACTTCAATGAACCTATCTGTAAGTTTACTAGATTTTCTTCTTCTTGCTCAAATTTTATATGAACCACATTAGTGACTTGTTACTGTACTTTATAGCTCTAGAATTTCTGTTTGGTTCTTTCTAACAGTTCCTATCTCCTTACTGATAGTCACTGTTTGGTGAGATGTTCTGCTTTCCTTCAGTTCTTTATCCATGGTTTTATTTAGCTCTTTAAAATATTTAAATATAGATTTTTAAAAAACATTTATTTATTTGAAAGTCAGAGTTTAACAGAGAGCGGAGAGGGAGAGAGAGAGAGAGAGAGAGAGAGAGAGAGAGAGAGAGAGAGAGAGTCTTCCATCTGATAGTTCACGCCGCAGTTGGCCGCAATGGCCGGAGCCGCACCGATCCGAAGCCAGGAGCCAGGAGCCAGAAGCTTTCTTCCAGTTCTCCCATCTGGGTGCAGGGGCCCAAGGACTTGGGCCATCTTCCACTGCTTCCCCAGGCCACAACAGAGAGCTGGATCAGAAGAGGAGCAGCCGGGACTAGAACTGGTGCCCATATGGGATGCCAACGCTTTCGGCTAGGGCATTAACCCACTGAGCCACAGTGCCAGCCCCTTAATATAGCTTTTGTCTAATAAGTCCTTGGGCACAGCTTTTATGAGCTCCTTTTTCCCTCTTTGGGACATACTGCAGTGTGTGTGTGTGTGTGTGTGTGGCATGTCTTTTATTGTTGTTATAGAAAGCTGGACTTCCTGAATATTTAATATGACAATTGTCCAAATTATATTCTTCTCATCACGCAGATTTGTGTTCCTATTCGACGGTGGTGTTATGTGTTTATTAATGGTTCTTGCAAACCTTTATATAAAATCTGTTTCATGTTCTATTTAGCCACTCACATTTCAGTTACATTCTGTTAGTAGTCAGTGGGCTAGTGTTTTGATAGAGTGTAATACACCTGGAGCCAAGGAAGGGGGACGAATGCTGCCTGATCTTTGTAGATTTTCTCTGTCCTCTTACTCAATGCCCAGGGAGGACATTTGAAACTTTGCTTTCACTTTGACTTTGTGCTTATGTGGAGCCTGAGGCTGATCCAAAGGTAGAAGCGTAATGCCTTCTCAGACGTTGAGTGAGCATGCATTCTTTCATGAGAAAGTCCTTGGCATTCTTAACTCTCCAGTGTATAAAAACACTTTTGAAAGCCCCTATTCACCTACATATTTCATTTCCCAGCCTTTTATTTCCTAAGGGTGTGTGTGTGTGTGTGTGTGTTGTCTGCTGCTTGTTCTGACTGCTCTGCCTTGCCATAGGCTACTACAAGCTAATGCATTTCCTGTAATAGCTCCTCCAAAGCCACCTCTGCTGACCCAGAACCAGACGTTTGTATAGGGAAAAATCAGTGCTAGCCCTTGTGAAAGTCTTTGAGGGTGCCCCAGACAGGCTGAAGCACACAACCACAGTTGTCTGTGAAGAAGTTCTGTTTTGCTCCCTCTGGCACTTGTGACTTGCACACAGAGTTCAGAATCTCATTTATAGGGCTGCTGATAGTCTGGCGAGCAGGGGATGGCAGGCACACGATTGGCCATGGCACAATGCTCTCTTGCTATAACACACCCATTTCTTTTTTCTTAAACTTCCCCTGGTCATGGTAAGTTTTCGATAAATTCCAAAGTTCTGCAAAAATCAATTTTGACAGGTTTTTCTTTTTGTCATTTGATTATTTACTTTTCTGGATGAACAGAGTCCTAGAGCTCCCTACTCCACCATATTTGCTAAATTCACCGTGATGTTGTCTGACAGCCCAAGGCTGTAATCAATCCATGTTTCTGCTCAGCTGGAGCAGAGGAGGAAGCCTTGTGAAGCTGAGTGTTAATGAGCATGTTAGTTCTGAAGCAATCCCTTTTACTTACAGAGCAAAAAGAGTGCCTGGCTTTCTGCCTGCTTGGATTAGGTCTCACCATTCTGGCTTCTTGGGCACTCAGATGCCCTGCTTCCAGGAGAACAAACCAACTGTTGATTGAGATAAAAGCCACTTTCCATGGGCCCTGACTGCACATGCCTCTGCCTCACCCTCTTCCTCTCACACAGGGTTTGTTTAAAAGTGGCTTTTGCCATTCTGGAGACCTCTGAGAGACAAGAATTGAGGAGAATGCAGGGCATTCATGTCATTCATTGGTGACAGTGTTAAGAACAACTGAACACCTGTCTTGTGCTGTGATAAAGCCAGGACCTCGACAGACAGGGAGGGGTAATACATGGCTCTGTCCTCACATGGCTCCCAGGTAGCAGACGCAGCAAGGCTTCCAGATCAATACAGTCTACCATTACGTAATTGTGAGAAAGAGATGCATACTTCAAAGAAGCAATAGTCTATAAACCTGTAGCTTTGGCTCTTGTTTGTTGGCAACAGAGTTTCAGCATTTTCAGCAGCATACATTTCTGTCCTCCCTGATACACCCATAGAATTTTTTTTCTAATTTATGTGCTTATTTTTAAGTAAAAACAGGCAACTCTGAAACCCACCTGGATTTATAAAAACCAAGGCATCTGTATCATAGTGTTTGATCAGAGCCACTTCCTCCATGCCATGTTGAAACCAACTCCTTCACAATGCACTCCTTCCCTGGGAAAACATTCTAAACCATAATGATTGTGACTGTGAACTTTGATCTGTATCTATGCAATGGGAGAAAAAGAAGGACCAATTAGTTCT
Source organism: Lepus europaeus (assembly GCF_033115175.1). Classification (NCBI taxonomy): domain Eukaryota; kingdom Metazoa; phylum Chordata; class Mammalia; order Lagomorpha; family Leporidae; genus Lepus; species Lepus europaeus. The sequence goes on along the minus strand of NC_084843.1, from coordinate 72,811,531 downwards.
ATTATTAAATTGGTCCATGAAATCCATGTGATGAGTTAGAGCTTAAAAACCAAATTGGTGTCAAAAAGATGAACAAATACTGGATTTACTTACTTTCCATAAAAAGTAGAAAACTTGACACAGTATATATGAAATAGCTATTCACCAAGGCAGGACAGGACTGTGATATCTGAGTGAAGAGGAAACCAAAAGTGAAGTGAGCCCTGTAATCACCCCTAGACTTCTTTCTTTAAAAAAAAAAAACAAATTTACTATTTGTTTATTTTTATTTATTTAAAAGGCAGAATGACAGAGAGAGGGAGATAGAGAAATCTTCCATCTGTCAGTTCACTTCCCTAATGCCTGCAACAGCCAAGGCTGGGCCAAGTTGAAACAGGAGCCAGGATCTCCACGTAGGTCTCCCATGTGATCATCCAGATTTCTGAGCTACTTTCTAGAGAATGGCAGAGGAAGGGAAGGAGAACACAGGCCTGGACCCTCACTGAGTTGAGGACCAGAGATCTGAGTTCCTGGATCCAGTGGCAGTCAGAATTTCCAGGACGAATATCATAGGGGAAGAAGGCAGACAGAGAAAAGGCAACACAATATTTAGAGGTTTCCCTTTGAGTCTGTATGTATACACAGGGCTGCTCCCTCTTCCACCCCCAACCTTCCAATGACAGGCAAAGAGATCTGTAAAGAACACAATTCTCAGAACCCATGTGATGGAAACATATTTTCTAGTTCCAACCGACATGAGTGGATTATCTGTGACATTCGGTAAATAACTCAGTGTGGAACGTTACTAGTAGGGCTAAACTATTTTTAAATAAGCTGAAGGAAAATGTCCAACATCATTTTAACAACAATGGCTTTATTGAAATATAATTCACATACTGTGTATTTCACTCATTTAGATTCCATGTTTGGACAGCTCTCAAAATGCTGAGGGCTACCATATACCCAACAAGTTCATGTCATTAACAAGAGAAATGAGTATGTGTATCCACACAGAAACCTGAGCACAAGTGTTCATAGCAGCATCATTCATAAAGTCTAAAAAGTAGAAACAACTCAAATTCCTTAATTGAATTAATAGATAGAAAGAATGTGGCACAGGCATCCCCTCTCTCCATAAGAGACCCTGAACAATGATGTATTCTTGAAACTGCAGATATTGTGGCTGGCACTGTGTCTTAGAAGGTTAAACCCCCACCTGCAGTGCCAGCATCCTATATGCATGCCAGTTCAAGTCTCGGCTGCTCCACTTCCAATCCAGCTCCCTGCTAATGTGCCTGGGAAAGCAGTGGCAGATGGCCCAAGTGCTTGGGCCCCTGAAACCCTATGGGAGACCCAGAAGAAGTCTTGGCTCCTTGCTTTTGCCTGACCCAGACTCAGCCATTATGGCCATTTTAGGAGTGATCCAGCAGATGGAAGATATGTCTCTCTCTCCCTTTCTCTCCTCTCTCTCTCTCTCTCTTTCTGCCTTTCAAATAAATAAATAAATAAATATTTTTTCTTTAAAAAGAAACTGCAGATACTACTGAAACCTATATGTATTATGTTTCTTCTTTTATGTACATACCCATGATAAAGCTTAATGTATAGATTAGACACAGTAAGAGATTAACAACAACTCATTAGAGATCTTAGCAATGTCCACCAGCCCCGCAGCTCAATAGGCTAGTCCTCCACCTGTGGTGCCAGCACCCTGGGTTCTAGTCCCTGTCAGGGCACTGGATTCTGTCCCGGTTGCCCCTCTTCCAGGCCAGCTCTCTGCTATGGCCCGGGAGTGCAGTGGAGGATGGCCCAAGTCCTTGGGCCCTGCGGCTGCATGGGAGACCAGGAGAAGCACCTGGATCCTGGCTTCGGATCATTGAGGTGTGCCAGCCGCAGCAGCCATTGGGGGGTGAACCAATAGAAAAGGAAGACCTTTCTCTCTGTCTCTCTCTCATTGTCCACTATGCCTGTCCGAAAAACAAAACAAAACAAAACAAAAAAGCAATGTCAGCAAGAATGTTTTTTCGTTTCCATATTAGGTCAAGAACTTACACTTCTTCACTAAAGGATGTATTTATAGCTCCTCTTTGGTATATCCAGATTACTAGCATCACTACTTTCTGGCACTGTGGGACCATCATTAAGTGAGATAGGACAGCTTGAGCAGAAACACTGTGATGCCATGGCAGTTGACCTTATGTGGCCACTAAGTGACCAGTGGCAGACAGCATAGAGAGATGGATGTTCTGCACAAAGCATGGCTTGTATCCAGGGAGGACGAAGTGGGATGGCATGAGATTTCATCAGGCTACTCAGAACAATGCCCAGTTTAAGACCTATGCATTGTTCATTTGACGTTTTTAGCCCCAGTAACCAGAATTAACTGAAATTATGGAAAGCAGAATCACTGATAAAGGGGGGCTACTGTATACTCACAAAATGGATTATTATTTGACACTAAAAAGAAATGAAACACCAAAACAGTTTGCAACATGGACAATCCTCGCAAATGTTATGCTAAAAGAAAAAGCCAGTCACAAAAGACCACATATTGAGTGATTTGACTTACATGAAATGTTCAGAATAAACAAAAGTCTAGAGATGGGAAGAAGCCTTGGAATGTGAAGAAGCAGGTGGGGAGAGGGGAATGACTGGTAATTTGGAGAGTGCTAAAAATATTCCAAAATAAGATTGTGATGGTTGTATAATCCTATGAAGATACCAATAAACACTGAACTTTGCACTCTAAATGAGTGAATTAAAAAGTATGTAATTTATCACAATAAAGCTGTTTTTTCCTCCATGGCTTTTAAAGAACATAAAAACTGGATGCCATGACAGGTCCTCTGTTGGGTGCTTACAGACAAATAAATGCAATGTTAATGATGGTTGGAGAAATTTGAATGGATGTTATTGAGATTAAAATATTGAATATTCAGTTGGAAGCCTAGAAAAATAGAATGGCTCCTCCCCAATAATAAAATAAGGACAAATCCAGTTAATTAAAAACATGAATACTTTTGCCTAATTTTGTTTAAATAAAAGACACAAATGAATTATTTGTGAGTGTTTATGTATGTCTGTGCATATACCTGATATAATATGAAACAAAAGTATACACACTCAACTGTAAACTCTTAGTAGTGAGATTATTATGTTTTGATTTTCTTACTTTGCCTTTCTTGTGTTTTCCAATTCTTTACCCTGCACACACACTGACTTTATAATTAAATTGTATTGTTGCACAGTTCATATGCATGAAACATGCACAAGTAGAGAAAATAGTGATGATCCCCCACATACCCATCGTTCCACGTTGGAAATCACTAGTACAGCCCAACCCATTTCATCTGAATCTCACTGACTGTCCCTCCTCCTTGGATTGGTGTGAAGAGATTAATAGATTTTTTGCTCAAAGATGATTGTCAAATTGGTAATTAACTTTATATAAAAGATAGCAGGTCTATTAGGGTACTTATCAAGCTGTGATTGGGAATGAAACAGGAGTGTGGTGGGTGGATCTGTTCTAATGTAAAAGTCTGCATGCATTACCTGTAGGATGTTTTAAATAATGAAAAGTAGAAAGATAATTTGACAGAGAGAGAGAGAGAGACATACTTGCTTGTATATCAGAAGTACAAGTCTTTTCTTATATTGTTAGTAAAGTAGTTAAAGGAACAATGAACTAGAAATCAAGAGACATGGGTTCCACTTCCGTTTCTGAATTATTGCTTACAATTGCTTATAAGGATCATGCATACCACTCAATCACCTCAGTAATATCTTTTGACATCTATAATGTGCCTGATATTTCTGTTATCTAAAGATACAGCAGGAACTCATTTTCACAGTTGCCAGTACTCTTTGAGTTGTAAGTAAAGAACACTCTGGGTCAAGCCACCTAAGCTTAGACACAATGTAGTGGTATATGAAACCGTGCAACCCAAGGATGGGCCTGACTTGCACCTGAATTTCATCAACACTCTGTCTTCCTGTCCCTCCACCCCATCCTCAATTCTGCTTTCTTCTCTGTGGGCCTCCTTTGCATGGAGGGTCTGTCAACATGGCCACTCCTGCAGCTCTCTGACTGCATCCTCATTCCACTCGGGATACTGCTTTTGTTTCTCTAGGTCCAATGTCACCCCCTCTAAATATTCTCCCACCAAATGCCCAATCATTGTGTGCAAATGCACCATGCAAAATTTTTGGCATACCTGATAAATTCCAGGTGAATATCATTGCTCCTTTCCTTTTATCTACACGGATCCAATCATTATGCTTGCCAACCAAGTTCTTTTTTGTTATTCTTCTGAATTTTCTAAAAATTATTTACTTCTGTTGTTATTCATGGTCTACTTTCTGAGGCCACAGTTTAGGAAGTACCCACAGCCCTTTTTCTCATGAAGATATTCTGGGTACTTTCTAATGAGTCTTCATCAGATGCTTTCCCATTGTAATCATCAGAGATCACACATGAGTTTCCTTTTGCAGCCCAGCCCATGCTATCTACACTCAGCACCAATAAGAGAAGCTAGGCTTCTGTTTCCATAGTTACCATTGCCACAACAAAATGTCCATGATGCCCACCTGTCTTTTGCAGAATTACTTGTAGTTTTCCTTTTATCCAATGAAAAATTACAGCAATAGCAGAGTTCTCCCACCCCTGCCATGGAAAGTCATTTGACTCTTCTGAGCTTCAGTTTTCACAATTATTTCTATCAAGATTTATTTATGCATTTGAAAGGCAGAGTGGCAAAGAGAGATATCTTCCAACTATTGAAGTAGCACCTTGACAGTAGGGACTCCATTTTGGAGAATCTGAGACTCCATTCTGGGAAGGTGCCCCCCCACACCCTGAGACTCTGGTCTGAAACTATGATCTAAAAGAGTTAAACAATAGCAGTCCACTACATCACACTTGGCAGAGCATAGAAACCCCCAGCATGATCGCTCAAGCGTGGAAGTAAATAGGCTGCACCTGGGTTAATGATAAAAATCTAATTTGTCTATGTCCTACATATGATTAAAACCAATACCTGGATTAATGTCAAGATTATAATTGGAATTGTTAAGATTGTAACTGGTATTGTCAAGATTATAATTGATACTAGTTTTGCATAGGTTTTAGGTCAGCTTGACCCCAGTAACCATGTATCCCCCCCAATCCTAGTAACCATGTATTCCCCTTCCGATTTTGTGGTTTTTGCCTTTATAAACTCTGTTGCTTTGGGCTTGAGAGTCAAGAGTTCTTTAGGGCATGAGCCCACTCTCCACTGCCGGCAATAAAAGACCATCAAATTTTATCAATGTGTGGAGCTCCTTTGTTTGCACTCACTCAGGTACAACACTATGGCTTCACTTTTCAAATGCCAACAGCAGCTGGCATTCAAGGCTGACCTAGGCCAAAGCCAACAGCCAGGAACTCCATACAGTTCTCCCATATGGGTAGCAGGGGACCAAGTTCTTTGGCTGCCATCCACTGCCTCCCCTGCACAATAGCAGGAAACTTAATCAGAATGGAAGGCTGAAATGTGAACCATACACTTCAATATATGATACATTTATCCAAGGCAACAGTTTAACTGCTGTGTCCAACACCAGCCCCAGTTGTCACAACTACTAAATGGGGTTAGGAGCTACTCAACAATGTAGCTGGGAGGATTACAGGAAATAAGGGTTGAAAGTTCCTAACATAATTCCTAAGACAAAGCAGACACTTGGTAAAAGCGAGTCACCTTTCCTCCTCCAAAGGCACAGCAGTGTTAGATGTCTTTGTCTAGGGCTCACTATACTTCTTCTATAGCCATCATTTCTCTTATCTCTCCTAGCTGTTCATGAATTGCTGAAGCTTGTAAATCCATCTTTGTTTCTTTTTATTGCCCACAGAGCTGAATACAATGTCTTCATGGAGTGGGGCCCTAACAGATGATTTGTGAGAGTGCAACATATAACTTGGATTCTACTCCTATTCCAACACCATAGCTAGAAATAGGTTGACGAAACAAGCTTTTTAATAATCCTGTTATGTGTCAGACTATGCTAGACAATTTTCATTTGTTCTATCATTTAATCTAACATTGTACGCATAAGGATGCAACCTTTCTCATGGAAACAGGTTTGTGGACTCCAAAAACTCACTGCCAAGTCATTCAGCTGTAGTGGAGCTTGTCCTCAGGTCCAGGTCTGGTCACCCAGTCCCTCTGAACTAATTGGACTACTGCGTATCACCCATCTCTAGATGGCCCAGAAACAGGGACATCTGATTTTCTCAGCCTGTTATAGTCCTGAAAGGGTGAAAAGACCATGCTAAGTCATGAAGAGTTGACAAGAGTCCAGAGTTTGGGGTCAAGGTGTACACTGCTGTGGGAATGAGACGGGAGCACTCACAAAGGCAAGCTGGGGAGAAACCCAGCTGAGAGCATTCCTCTCCAGCCCCAGAGCCCAGCCACCTGTGAACACATAGCCACCTACCACAGAGCTCAGTGGTGCACATTCATTCCCCACTCAGTTACCTGATTCGTTAGTCATCTTCAGAGGCTCCAAGGTCTAGCCTACATTCTTTGTGGATGTCCTCTTATATCTCAGCCCTTACCTAGCCAGTTGGTTTGGTAAAACCCAGAGTTATCGTGGGATGCCAGGAGAAGCAGATTTCTCTACCTATCTTTGGCAAAGTAACATCATGCCTCATTCTTTCATTAATGTCTACTAATTCATTTTTATTTATTTGAAAGGTAGAGTAACAGAGAGAAAGAGGGAAGAGAGAGAGAGATTTTCCATGCACTTACTCACTCCCCAAATGCCCACAATATCTTGGGGCTGGACCATACTAAAGCTAGGAACTAGAGACTCCATCATTGTCTCCCACCTGGGTGTTAAGGGCCCAAGTACTTGAACTATCACTTGCTGCCTTCCAGGATGCATGTAGCTAGAAGCTGGATAGGAAGTGCTCCATCCCAAGCAATCTGGTACAGAATGTGGGCACCTTTACAGGAAGTGGTGCCTTAACCTGCTGTGCCACAAGGTCCTGCCTTCTTGCTTCATTCTTGAGACTGGAAATATGACAGCATGCATATTCCATAGTAGGAAAGCATTTTAGATCCCATCCATTGGCTTTTTTCTACTTGAACCCTTAAACCTTTCTCAACATTGAATTGAAACATTGCAATCAAAATCCAATGGTTCATGGGTCAAGTCAGGTCTAGGGTTGCAAGGCAAGAAGAGCCCCAAAGTGCTGGGTAGAGAGGGTGGAATTTCGAGGCACAAAATAAAGCTAAAAGAAAGCAGGAAATCTGCACCTGGGAACAACCATCAAGAATGGATATAGCACAAAATGATATAAGAATGTGAAACCTGGAGCTGGTATTGTGGTTGAGCAGGTTAAACTGCCACTTGTGATGCCAGCATACAATATGAGTTTTGGTTCTAGTTCTGTCTGCTTCACTTCCAATCCAGTTCCCAGCTAATGTGCCTTAGAAGGCTGCAGAAAATGACCTAAGTGCTTGGGCCTCTGATACTGACATGGGAGACTCCCAAAGCACTTCCAGAATCTTGGATTTGGCCTGGCCTAGACCCAGGGGCCATTTGGGGAGTGAACCAGCAGATGGAAGATTTCTCTCTCTCTCCCTCCCTCTCGCTCTCTCTGCCCCTCTCTCTTTCCCTCCCTACCTCTCCCTTTAACTTTATTTATTTGCCTTTCAAATAAATAAATACATCTTTAAAAATGTGAAGCTAGTCTGAAACTGGATCATGTGAGTGAAGCATCAGGTAAGAGCATTGTGAACCTGGGAGGCAGTGATGGAGGACCCAGAAAAAAGAATTAGGCTAGGAAAGTCATTTAATACTAATGTCAATATTTGCTATCACCTCAGATGAATTATTTCTCTTCATCTTTCAAAGAGGTCTGTAGCTTTTATTCTTATACCTACCTTATTTCAAAGATTTATTTCTTCATTTATTTACCTGGGACACAGAGAAAGACAGAGGGGAACCATCTCCCATCCACTAGTTTGACCCCTAAATGTCTGCAGCAATGGACTGAGGCTGAGGTCAGGAGTCAGGCACTCTGTCCAGGTCTCTCCCACATGGGAGGCAGGAACCCAACTAGCTAAGCCATCATCTGCTGCCACCAAGACTGTGCATTAGCAGGAAGATGGAATCAGGTGTAGAGCTGGACTCAAACTCAGGCAATCTGATGCAATGCCAGCATTCCATCTGGTATCTTAACCCTAGACCAAATGCCTGCCCCCACTCATTTTAGAACTGGGGAAATTTGAAATGCAAGGAGATAAAGTGATTTTTCCACTGTTCTAGGGTTAGTGGGCGACAGAGATTTAGCACTACTTTTTTCTGATTCTAGAACTCACGTTGATATCCCAGAGCTATTCAAGGGTTTACACTTCAGTATGATGCGCAGAAGCAATGATGAGCTCCAAATCTAATGAAACTCAAGGGGAGGGTGTTGCTGATGATTTTTTTCCACAATGGTGCCACTCAGGAGAGACTGACATCTCCTGTGGCTGGAGGAGATAGGCTGGAACCTCTAGGAAGTCACACAAACACATGGATGAAGAACTGCAGCAGAGACCTTGTCTGGAGCCTAGCTGTTCTAGCCTGAAAAATTGCCTTCAACCTTGTCATGCCCCCTTGCTTTGCCAGCTTTCTGTCGCATGCCCCTGTAATGCATCTACAAGGCTGTGAGAAGGTTCACGTGCTTTCCTATGCCCTACCAAGCTTGTAATCCCACAGGGCATATTCTAAAAATACAATGAAGTGATCCGAAGTAGGAACGTTCCTGTGCTCAGAGCTAAGCTTCTGGGTTGCTCCAGACAGTCCCCAACACAGACCTGTCCCGTCTCTCATCATGTTTCCCCAAGCTGGAAACACTGCAGCCTGGCTGGGTAAAACTGTGTGACTTGAGCCTTTTGTCTCCATTTCATTAAACATGCTTAACATTCATAGTGAGTGATAATCAAAGCAGATAATGCTTGAATCATCCCCAGAGTGATGGTGGTGCCTGGGGAGTCATCAGTGTGTCCTTGGAGCAGGAGATTACAGGGAAGGGAAGCTACGTGGGCCTGTAGGGGCAGAAGCCATGGGCAGAACTTGTAGAGGGATAGGTTGTGCTGTGCTAAGAGGGCATCCTAACGGCCTGAGCTTTTCAAGGATGAAATGGACGGATTTCAGAGGGAAGGTGTCTCTTGCCACTAGGGGCCAGGGTAGAGGCACAGTGAAGAGTGACTTGCATCCTGAAAACCTGGCCCCTCCACAGGCTGATTGTCAGGCCTGACATTTGGGGGGAGTACTCAGGCACAGGTGGAGACAGAGCTCAGGGCAAAAACTTGTCTGTGTGCCTGTCTATGAAGAAAGTCAGCCACCAGCCCTGCATCCCCAGAGGGCCATTCTGTTCTGGACTGGCATTGAAGAAGGGTGGTAGTTCTTCATCAGGAGCCTGGGTAGTAGTATTAATCCAGTTTAACAGGGGCAGAAGACCAAAAGAAGCAAAACAGGGCATTAGACAGCACCTGAAAGAGAAGGGGGAGCTTCACCTTCCTAGCAGAGCACTAAGTCAAGTCACAGACTCAGCCAAGGTTCCTATGGGAAGCCAGCAGAACACCACATAGGAAGGGCTTGCATGCATGCACCAAGTAGCAGGGCAAGCAGTAGCTGATTGTTCAAGCAGGGGCTTGGTGATTGCAGCTTATTCCACCTGCAGTGCTGAGACAGCACTACCCCATGGCCTGAGGGAATCTGTGTTAAATCTGTTTAGTGATGTCAGTCCTTGATTTCAAACCATGATTCTCAAAGTTAAGCATGTGTCAGGATCACAACACAGAGCATTGGGTTCAATCCCCAGAATTTCTGTCTCAGTATGTCTGGATGGGCCAGAGACTCTGCATTTATAACAAACTCCCAGTGACCTCACTTTGTGCAGCACTGGTCTAAAGTGATGCTAAGCCCAAGTGAGCTTACTTTTCTTCACACTTACTCCACAATGGCAGGACCTTCTTGATTGCAGTTACCATGCCAAGAACTAGTATTGGCCATTCCTGATGACAAGTGGCTTGTAGTTTAGAGAGACAGGAATGGGGAGTGTACACACAGGGTAAGTCCTAGGGCAGGGGCCTCTCATGGATTTGATGAGCAAGTGAACTCTTGTGTGCTGAGTCAAACTGATGTGGGGACAACAGAAAATAAATTCTCTGTGACACTGAGATTAGAGGCTGGTTTTAGGGTCAGGAAACCCCACATCCACTCTTAGCTCTACCATTTAATGACATCAGGCAAGTTAACTCATCATCCAAGTGGTCCTGACTCATTCAATGCCACGACCAAAGGCATTTTCTAGGCATGGGGCTACTGAGTACACCAGCGTGACATAGGAGGCAGTCCTCCAGAGAAACAGAACTAAATAAGATGGATAGATGATGAATACATAGATAAATGACAGATGGTAGATGATGGATAATAGATAGATAGATAGATAGATAGATAGATAGATAGATAGATAATAGATAGATTGATTTCTTATGAGGGACCGGTAACATAATTATGGAGCCTAAGATATCCTGTGATGTGATGAAAGCCACTGAAACTGGGGTTGCAATTCAATCCACATCTAAAGGCCCAAGAACCAGGAGCACAAGTGTCCAAGGCCAGGTGAAGATGAGCACCCCAGCCCAAACAGAGCAAATTCCTTTCTTCTTCCTTTTTACTCTGTTTGGGTCCAAATGCTAATCTTTTCCAGAAATATCCCCACAGACAGACACACGCAAATACAATGTTTTACCAACTATCTGGATATCCCTTAACCCAGTCAAATTGACACATGAAATTAGCCAGCACACCTGACACACTGTCATTGTTCTCAAGTAGGTTGCACTCTGTCAGTGGCGGGGCACTGCAGACAGGACAATCCCATGCAGAAACGTACAGAAAATGAGCTGTGACAAAATATAGTGACAGGACAAAGAGTGACAAGTGGCAGCGGAGGGGGGATAATTTTAGGGAGGCTTGTGGGGAAGGCCTCCCTGAAAAGTAACATTGGAACTGAGATCTGCTCAGTGGGCAGGTGCCTGTATTGTAACAGACATTCTGTGCCTATGCCTGGATGTTTAAACAGATATGTAAATTCAATAACTGATAGTAAAACCGTCAATGATATATGCTCATCATCACCTTCCTGATTCTCGCAGTTATTATCATTATTGCAATAATTATAATCACGATAATGCCAGGAAAGCAAGCACCTGAGTGAGGGCCCAGGAGGGAGAGGCCTCTGGATCTGTAAAGGACCCAGGTCAGGAGCCCGGACACACAGAGCATCCAGGAGGCAGGCCAGGCCAGATCTTGGACGCTGTCCTCAGGAGCCTTGGGTAGCAACGGAACATGCTTGTATTTGTGCTTTATGGAAAACACCTCTTGGTCACTTTGCTGCCTTCTGTGGAGAGCATCACAGAGCTGGTGGAGGGGAGCCAGGGGAGGTGAGGCAGAGTAGAAGAGTGAGGCTGGAGGTGAGCTAGAGGTTGAGGGTTAACTTGAGCACAGTGCATCTGTGGATTGCACGTGGAGGACAATGGACGACCACAGGGTGCCTCTCTCCCTGTCTCCTGGAGCTGTGTCCCTCAGAAGAAAAACCACTGAGGCAGGCTTTGGAGAAGTTGCTACAGGATGTCAGGCAGGAGACTCAGCCATACAGAATGCTTTTCTGTCCAATGGGATATTTCCCAGCTGCACACAGAAGAGTATTCTGAGGACTGAGTCAGTTGAGAGGCATGAAAAGCACTTAGGGAACTGTAAAGCATTTTTCAAATGTGAGGTGCTATTTTTATTACCCTCGATTTCCCCATATAGAATGTGACCCAATAACTGGATGGCGGTGTCTGGCTGCTCCTGTGGGACCGTCACAGGAGGAGTTGCAGGGACCGAGGTGCACCTGCCTGGGCCCTGCAGAAGGACTTCGTGAGCCTCCCAGGGTAGCTCGCTTCCCAACAATGCCCTTAATGCATTGCTCATTGAAGGGGATTTGCCAGGCAAGCCTGCATACCTCATCAGAGGAAAGGCGGCTGCCTCGGTTGATTCAGTAGCTGGAGAAAAATAATCTCCATCGAGCCTAATGGGAGCCAACACAGCAATGACTTGACTGCCATCCAGCCTCCCATGATGAAGCTGCACAGGACAGTGTCTTGTGATGCATACAAGCACCCCACCCCCACTGCCTAGGCATTCCCTGGGCAGAACATTAACAAGAACTTAAGACGCATTCCACTTCATTGGGCATTGGAAACCAACAGCCATTTAGCACTAGACTGGGGCTTCATGTTGGAGGCCGTGTGACTTGTAGTGGGTCCCTTCTCCTTCCCTGCCCTCTCTTTACTCCTCACTCCCACTTCTAGTTCCCATCACCTCCTCCTCTGCCTCTTGCTTTCCAGTATCCTCCTATAGAATCAGAAAGGCATTCCAGCCCTCTACCCAGGGAAGCTTTCCTTGCCGTGTTGAACATTGCAGGTGAGAGTGGCTGGAAGTCTGCAGTCCCACTCCCACCCACTTCTGCTTCCAGGAGTGTGATTGGGGAGGTTGATGCATGGTGCATGGCTCCTCCCATTGTAACAATGGTGCATTTGTGTGTGTGTGTGTGTACTGTGACCTTGCCAGGCCTCCTGTCCTTCCACCTCAGCCAAGTAGCTGCAGGACCTGTTCAGAGGGTAGCAACTTCCTGTGCTGTGAGTCCTTTGAGGTACAAAGGAGAGTGCAAACCCTGGCAGACTCATTCTCTGAGAAGGGCTTTATGCCATGACTCCTGCATGGGCCACAGACAAGATCATGTAAGCACTCAGGAGCCTGCTCAATGTCCTGCCCTCTCCTTACCCTCGGCGCCTGATGAGCACAGTACTGCTGGTCCTGGTCCAGTGCCTTTGGTGTTCAGCTCCCATCTTCTCTCACGGCCTCCTGGGTGGGCTTCCATCTTCCCAGAGCTGTGTTGTTCTCCTTTCAGGGCCTCAGGTACCATAGGATTATTGCCTTTCCCCTGGGGCTCACGCCTTTCCCATGAAGGCTCCATCCACTCTAGGCTGGATAGCTCCTGCAGTAGGAGCCACTGGCCTGGATCCAGCCTCTGCATACAGCTGGCATTTACATTTGTCCCACAATTGTTTACACATTACTGATTACTAGGAACTCAGATGAAAATGAGACATAGCTCTTGCCCATAAGAAACCCGCAATCTAGAGGTGAGAGAGAAATGCAAACAAATAAGCACAATAGATGGTTTCATGTGTTCTCTATGCTTTGGGGATGTTTGCATTCCCTGATATTTGTCTATCTCTGGAGAACTCAGGTGAAAGAGACCATCTGACACATAATTCAAAAACTTGGTGGAAAAATGGAACAAGAAGATATTTATTTTGGTGCAAAAAAAAATTGAAATCCATACATAGGTTTCCCATGACATGCATTTTTACAGGCTTTTTGAAGAGCTCTAGTATTACTGTAACATAATCCTGACCACAGTCACACAGGGTTTGTAGGCAGTATCTCCATCTTACAGATGAGGAGGCTGAGGCATTCAGCATTTAAGTGACTTGTCCAATGCCAGACACTTAGTGGCAGATCTCTAAGTAATATCTTTGTCTGACTCTTTACCCCCGCTACCTTCTTCCTTTGGACTGGGGGTTCCTGCCAGCCTGTAAAAGGGAAGGGAGCATTTTTTTTTTAGGCCAGCACTATGGCAGACTAGTTCTACATGTGAAGTCAAGCCTGCATGAGAAACGGACTTGACAAGGGAGCATTTCCCATCCAGAAAGTCTTTAAAGGAAATGAAAGTTGACAGATCATTTTTATGCATGCAGAATCAACACAAATGAGAAAATCTATGAGCACCACCCTGCATGTCTCTGGGAAAATCTGCAACAGAGACAAATGGACCAGTGTATGGACAGACCGTGCTTCACCAATGGAACCTGGCAACCATGGGACCAAGCTCACAGGAAACTTGAGGTCTTTGACATATTCTGTTCGACAGGAAACAGGCTCTTTGATGAAATAGAGGAAAGCAGCTTAGCCATCTCTTTCTCAAGGATGACACCCCTGGCTTCTGACAGATAAAGGAACACCAAGCACATCCTCCTGCATGTAGGCAAAGCATTGGGGAGTGCTTCTACAGCTGGTGGAAGCCTTTGGCAATCCCCTGCAAGCTTGGCAGTGCTTGGAGATCAGTGCTGGTTCCACCTCCCAGGGCCCTTGTTGAAGGTGGGAATTGGGATCACCCTGAGAACCTCAGACATAGCATCTTCCACAATGTCCCTTAGAGCAATGACTGGTCGACAGCTCCCATCCTTTTGGACAATGTGACAGTTCCCAGTTGATCAAGGGTGTAATCTGATCCCCAGTAGGTGTTTGATCACCACCCCATGTTTCTATTCTACCCCTACTTGGGTATATTCTGAATTTCACACAAATACCAGTCCTCTTGGGTATTTTTCTTGCTTTTCCTCAGGAAATTGTCTTCCTTAGGCACATTTGATTGATCTATTCATGGTAAACCAACAACCCCTCCCATCAGGGTCCTTATGTGTCCATTGAGAAATGTGAATTGCATACAAAATGCAATGGAATCTGCTCTTCTCTACCTAGCATCCACCCTCAGTTCCTACATTAGCACCTGTGGATTTTCCTAGAGGAATCTTCTGGAGAGGTGTTGGTCCTCTCCATAGGATTCTCCAATTTTTCAGAAGAGAGACTCTGAACAGCTACCATGGAACAATATGACCCCATTTCTTTTTAAAAATAAGAATCGCTTCTCGGCCTTTTGGCTAAGATCAAGTGTAGTAAAAATAAAAATAAGAATAATGATAAGTTAACTTTCATCCAATTTTTGAGTGCACATACTCTGGTAAGCGATTTTCATATATTGTCTCATTTAATCCTCGCACATAAATCTCTGAAGGAAGCCCTATTCTATATGCAGGGAGTCAAGAGGCCCGGCAGAGCTGAATCAGATGTTTGTACCCAGGTGTCTCTGACTTCAAAGTCTGCACTCTTGGCCACTGTGCTCCTGGACACTTCACGGCCCCCTTTTGAAATTTACAATGCAAATTAAAGAGCTGAATGCTCCCAGAAGTACTCAGTAGAGAAACTTATTGAATATTGCTTAATCCTTCATTAAGCTCTGCCAAGTTGTGTTGCAACAATCAACAGATCGGTCCCTTCGTCATGCACTTGCCCAGAATAGTATAATGGTGTAGTAGGAGCAGTAGCAGAATTGGTGTTTCTCCTAAGTGTTGGCAGGAGCCTTACCTTAGGGGAGGCCTGGTTTCACCCTTGCAGGGCTGTAACCATCCAGGTAGCTCTGAAAAGATCTGATTATTTCCATTCAAAGTCTTAAACCTGTGTCTACCTTGAGAAAGAACAGGTCCCCTTGTGGGTCCTTCTGCTGTCTTGCTGTGGACAATTTCCAGGACTGATTGGTTAGAAGTTCTGCTATCTGCCAAAGAGCTCCTCCCCAGGATTCTGGCAGTGGAAGGCAGTCCCCAAGCCCCATTGCAGCAGCATGGGTAGCATTCACTGTGGAACTCTTTAGGCCAGGAGTAGATTGAGGATCTGAGATACACGTATTTCAAAATTGAAGCAGTAAAGCACATTTTCCCCTCAGCTTGCAATTGCCCCTTAATTGGACCATGAATAGCAATTACACTATAAAGCCCAACAGGAATTTGTGGGTAATTAGAGAATGTCTTGGGCAGTGGGTTTTAATGGAGGATCCCAGCTAATCATTGAGTGACTTTCACCCTCCACCAAGTGATAAAATCTTCATGCAACACGTATCAATCACTCAGAGTAATTGCAAGTGGGGTTTTAATTCCTGCTACAGTAAGACCAAGGAGGCTGGAAAACCTTACCCTGCCCAGAGGCTCTGTCTGTGTCCTTGAAGGAGTGGGAGAAGCAGAAGCAAAAGGGGCTCTCCTGGCTCAGGAGCTCACCACACCCTGCTGCAGCTGCTTTGCACCTGTTGCTTGCTGCTCTGTGTGGGGCATAACTTTATGTCTATTGCAGACAATAGCATTTGCTCAAACTCTTGGAGCTTGGAAGTTACAGATCCAGAATAGATACTTAAGTGTTTTATTCTCCAATGTCTATGTCCTTTTGACTCCCCCATAACCACACAACAGCTATTCAGCAACTACTATGGGCCTGCAGCTCTCCAGAAACACTAGGGAATATGTTCAGTAGCTATGTGCAGTGTTTTTGTCACATGTATGAATGAAAAAATATAATTTGGACAGTGGTGATTCTTATGTTAGACTATTGCTCTCCTTCACCATACACACACACACACACACACACACCTTCCATCCCTCCATCTGTTTTCCAGTAGCTGAAGTCACCTATCTTTGTGTTTTTTCAAAAGTCAGTGGTGAGACAGTGATAAAACAGACGGTCTGAAAAAGCACCAGCGAAGGAACAGAGAAATGACCCAAGGAAAGAAAGTCCATGGAAAAAGGATAAGTTAGCCATCCAGCCACCATTGTCAGAGTCAGGAGTCTGGGGCCCTGCACATCAGCATCATCCCACTAAGGGGAAAGAGACTGGGGACTCATCCGTCAACTTAGTAAGGCATCCTGGATAGGGGCCAGTTAATTCTCCATCCAGACTGGCGCAAGGGTAGACAAATGGATTCCAGGGCACATGAAGGCAGTCTAGAGAGGAGTTCAGGTGGTAAGGACATGGCAGGCACCAGCCCAACAGCTAAGAAGCAAATGGGCTTCCTATGACCGGGAAGGAAAGGAGAGGTTACAGGAAACACAGCTTTGGAATCAGGCAGACCTAGCTGGATGCTCTTGCTGTGATCGACTCTGGCTGACCGTGGCTAATGTGTCCATCCTCTTCCACTCAGTGCAGGTCAACTTACACAGGAACCATTAGCATGGTAGGGGTGGGTGGGAGATGAAGGCTCCAGGGGTTTAAAATCTGTCAGATTCTAGAACAACATTTACCCAACATGCAGTTGCTACTCAAGATATATGGATCCACCTGCCCCTTGCAAATTACCCTAAAATATAAGAGATGGTTTCTGTTCCAGTTAACACAGCAAATACTTCTTCATATGTGACATTTCAGTCAATAAAGTGGAATATTTGGGGCTTATGGATTTCTTTGAAAATTGACTGAAATCTACCAGCTCCCTTCCCAGAAATGCACCATTCAAATTCATGATTCCAGAAACAGAAGAGGTAGTTCCATGATTAGAGGAAGGAAATCCATATTTAAGCAGAAGTGCTTTGAGTGAATTCACTGTTTTTCCTCCTGTGAGTCTTTCCCTAGAGCCCTAATCCTGGAGGTGATGGAAGTGTGGACCCTGGGAAGAAGCCACCCTAAGAGACATCTATGGGTGACTGGCGGCCTGATACGACACTTTCCTGTATCAGGGCTCCCAGGAGCAGCAGGGCCACATGTTTCAACAGGGACATGAGCCTTTTGTGAATCATTTGCACAGTGCAGCTTTGGGCCATTGCTTTCCCTTCATGTCAGCATCCTTCCAGAAAATGATTTAGGTCAAATTCAAGGATAAAATGCTGACTGGTTTATTCTCAGTTCTCAGTACGAGAAGAGAAGGAATGCAAAATAGTAACCAAGTTGGGAAGTATTTGATGCTGTGGTCTGGATGTCTGTATCCTCCCAAAACTCCTATGTTGAAATAATCAGCCCAAGTTGATGGTTTGAGGAAGTGTGGTCTTTGGAAAGGACTATGGTTGGAAGGTGTCTCCTCCCAAATCCATGCATTGAAACTTCACCCTCTTGTGGTGCAGCTAAGATGTGGGGTCTTGGGGAGGTGATTAGGGCATGAGGGCTCTGTCCTCATGAGTGCTTGAGTACTTCATGCAGAGGTTCTGGGGAGCCAGGTGACTTCTTTTTCTGCCATGTAACAACACAGCATTCACCTCCTTCAACACCTCTGCTTTCCACTATGTGACTGCGACACCATAGGTAGACATCACGGAGAGAAGAGACCCTCAGTAGACAGAGAACTGCCTAGGGCTTTGGCCATAGGGCTTCCCAGCCTCCAGAACTGTGAGTAGCATGTTTCTGTTGTTTATACGCCACTCTGTTTGTGATATTTAATTATAGCAGCTCAGATGGACTAAGGCATGCATCCTGCCTAAGAGGCGGCCATCTTTCTCCACACAGAAGCCAATCTGACAACATCTGGAATCTAAGGCTTGGCCAGCTCCTTCTAGGAAAGAAAATCTCTGCAGGGCTGAGAAAATATTTCCCTCCTTTTCTGGAATCACGTTCCTCTCTGTTGCGTGCTGAGGCTCCTCTTCACTGCCAAGTGGCACAGGTCAGGACCACAGAGCACTGGCGCCCATCACTTACTGGACCTTGGCTTTGTCATTCTCCTCTCCCTCTGTTCCTTCCTTGGCAACTCCAGAGCTTCATCTGTGCTCTCCGACGAGGAGCCCTGCTGTTTCTACTTTGTGCCAAGGGCCTCTTCCACATGATGATGGACTTCGTTCCACTTAGGCTCTGAGTGAGCAAAGCAGAGTTCTTAACCACACGTCTACTGCCGAGCAATCCCCGTGCTTCCCTTCCCATGAAAGAGGAATCTGCTACCATCTGTATGTGACAAGAGCCAGTGGCTAGGGGCCTGTTCCAGTCACTCTGTAAGGATTTATTCTGCCTTCAGAGATAAAAAAGAGGCACATTTTATGTCTTTCCCACATTGTACCTCTCTCTTACCCTCATTTGTCCTCGATAAAGTACATAGTTGTCAACAGGCCTCCCAATTGCCATGCAACGAGGGAATACACTAGAGGCACAAGAGTGCCAGGAAAATAGCAAAGATGTCAAGGCCTCCTCACACCCCCTGCCCTCCCCACCTGCCTCGCTGGATATCGGCATGTGGTGGAACTCTGGGGACTTAGGCTTAGGACCCTGGGAGATCTGGATCAGAGAGTGCAGCCTCCACTTAACAGCTCTGTGACCTAGACAAGTCCTTCTCTGAATATCTGTGTCATCTCCAACAAACTGACAGCACTCACATCTCTCCAGGATGTTATGTTAGTGACATGAAACAATATTCGTGAATTATTGGTCATAAGTGCCTTCTCTCTCTCTGTAACTCTTTCAAATAAGTAAATATGCAAATCATTTTTTAAAAGGGTATATAGGGGCCTGTGCTGTAGTATAGCAGGTAAAGCCACCACCTGCAGTGCCGGCATCCCTCATGGGTGCTGGTTCTAGTCCTGGCTGCTCCACTTCCGATCCAGCTCTCTGCTATGGCCTGAGAAATCAGTAGAAGATGGCCTAAGGCCTTGGGCCCCTGCACCCACATGGGAGACCTGGAGGAAGCTCCTGGTTCCTGGCTTCGGATTGGCCCAATTCCAGCCATTGTGGCCATTTGGGGAGTGAACCAGTGGATGGAAGACCCCTCTCTCTCTCTCTCTCTCTCTCTCTCTCTCTCTCTCTCTCTCTCTTTCTCTCTCTCTCTGCCTCTGCCTTTCAAATAATAAATAAATATTTTTTTTTTTACAAAAAGAGTGTTTGACTGTAGGGAACATACCTGGCCTGCCCATACCTTGTTGTGGTCTATCATGGGGCTATCAGATAAAATACCAGGTATCCAGTTAAATATGACTCTAATTAAGTATATCTAAATGTTGTACCAGAGAGACACTAAAAATCACTCATTACTTATCTGACCTCCAAATTTAATGGTATGGGGTGCATTTTTATTGACTAAGTATGGCTGCCTACATGTACATGTGTCTCAGCACCCTAAGTTGCTTTACCTGGTTGAGCTCTGGGGCACCAGACAAATTAGGTGTCCCTAATTTGGATCCCAAGCCATGATGACTGTCTTGTGTAATCTTAATTATGTTTTAGGCAAGTTTTAAAAGATATTAGCAAGCTTCAGGCAAGCAGCTGCAAATATCCTTTTATGATATGTAGATTTGCCAAAAGAAATACAATAGCAAAATGAAAACAGAGTGGCTAGAATGAGATAAATAAACCATGCTACCTCTTCATTCAGAGGCATCAATCTATAAAGGAAATTTAATACTTTTGTTGTAAGTGTGTGGAGATATACTTTTATGCTATGAAGATGTGCCAGCAGCAATATAAAAGCAAAATGAAAACAGAGTGGCGAGATCCCCTCGAAGGCTTGTTCCTTCCCATCCAGGAGCATCCATCTCCAAAGGAAATTTTAATATTTCTTTGTTTGGAGGATATTTCTTTATCTCTGCTCACCTAAGAGAGTGGAGATGCAAATTTCCCAAAAGGAAGATTAGAGTTGTTTCCATAGCAGGTGCAGTGTGTCCTTCCTGATAACCTGTTTTGGTCATGCCCTTAGTAGAAGACCAGGAAATTCCTGGAAGGATATTCAGCTAAGAGCTAAGATCACAGTCCAGGTTATACAACCTACATTAAAAAAAAATCACACATTTCCAAGTTTGCTCTTTTCTTGTTGTCTGAGCTCTCTATTGTTATGTAACAACTCTCCTTCTCTCCCTCCCAAAACTGCTCCAAAAGAATAATGATCATTTATTATCTCTCCTGATTCTGAAGCCCCTTTGGGCTTCACCAGGAGTGCCTCTGCTCCTCCTTCTGTTGGCTGGGTCTCTCACTGTGTGCACACTCAGCCAGGCTGAACAAACAATGCCTCACTCACTGGCTGCAGTATGATAGCTCTGCTGGCCTCAGCATGTGCCTGTCTTTCACTCAGCCTCTCCATACTGCTTGACCATCTTCCAGCATCAACCAGGCTCCAAGACAGAGTGTTCCCAGGGCACTAAAGCTGTGTGTTGCTCAAGGTCCAGGCTCATGCAAGTGATACAAAGGCAGACAAGTGTCTGATAGTGGCTTGGAACCCACACTGGTGCAGAGCTGGCTTCTGAGGCAGGGCTGGACACAGAGCTGAGACGCATGGGGAACAGGATGCCATCAGAACTTCTGCATTTGACTTGCACCAGATCCTTGGCCCTGCTGCCTCTGTATCACTCAGTTCTCTGTGGAGGACAGGGCTCCCCACTGCCTGGGACATGAGACTTTGTTTCTCCTTTCCTTGATCAGAGTCTCGGCGTCTACATCACTCTTACAAACACACATTAGTCACCCACACCTCTGCCCTGTGGTCTGAGAGAGAAAAATTACCTGACAGGTCTGCCACATGATTTAAATCTTGACTACTTTTGGCTCGTCCCTCCCTTCCTTGTTTTTTCCTCTCTCCTTTTCATTTTGTCCTCCTGCTATCTCTCATTTCTTTATCCAATGCCTAGGCAGTGACCACCAGTGATGACCACCAATGCTAAGTACTGGGGCATATCACAATGTAAGTCACTGGATACACTTGTGTCTTCATGTGTCTTTGCCTGGCTACCTTATTTATGCCTCCAACAGCAGTCGTTTTAGGTAGTAGTTGCAAGATTTTGTGCTAGTATAGGGAAGACACACAGCTGGTGAGCCTGTAGAGGAAGTAACATACAAACACTAACATGCAGAGAGCTGCATCAGAAGTAGAGCAGCCGGGACTCAAACCAGCACCCATACAGGATGCCAGCACTGCAGATGGTGGTTTTACCCGCTACGCCACAGTGCTGGCCCCCATAGGAATGCTTTTAATGCTAGTCTAAGGACTTGGGTCTTTTTCTGGGCTTAACATAAAGTCATTAAAATTTTTTGAGCTGGAGAAAGCTACTTTAGGAGTTGAATCTTGGGGAATTTTATCAGGAAATGCAGTAGAAGCATTAGAAAATGGGATGACTGGAGGGCTGCCATTTAGTCTTTTACTAAATAAATCTTAGAACTGTGGTGTGCATGGGCTTAGTCTGACTTCAGACACTGCTAAACTTTCAGAGCTGTGGGCAGGGGAGACACTGAAGTTTAGTTGTGGTATCCTGTTTGTGTTAGGAGGATTCAAGATTCCAGGGCCAGGGCACTGGGATTTAAGACCTGCTGGAAGGCAGGGGAGATGCAAGACTCAGGAGACCATGTCATGCAAGACACATTTTCTGGATCACACAAGGGCAGGCAATTCTTCCCTTAGCCACGTACCCTTGAAAAATGAAACTTTCCTGCCTCCAGGTCAATAGTTCCCAAGCTAAAGAATTGTTGGAGATAATTTTGACTCAGTAGATATTATTGCCCATAAATCATCTGTATTTTTACACCCATTTATTCACAAATATTGGTTAAATGTGCACTATGGCCCCAGGATATATAGCACACAGATGCTGCTGGAGGCAGGGACATGCTGGGAAAGAAACAGTAGTCCATGCTGGGAATCCAGATGCAGTAATTGGTGCATGGCAGCCCTCTGGTTCAGGCTGAGGGCCCACACCATCCCTTGGAAAATAATAAAATCTAGGGAGCTCTTCATAGAACTGAACATACCATATAGTCGTGGAAAGACTGTTCTTTATTTTGAAATGACATCCTTCCTGTTTTTTTTTTTTAAACATCCCTTCTCTTATAAAATTATGATGATGATAGATGGTGTGGGTACAGTCTCATGATGGGTAAAAACAGAAATGCATTCTGAGAAATGCACCATTTAGCAACTGTGTCATTGAGTGAACATGATAGAGTGTGCTTACATGAACCTAGATGGTGTAGGTCAGTTCCTTCACGCGGTGCCTGGATGCAACTGAGAGACATGGCAAACACAAGATGTGGGGAGACTACCACTGGCATAGCACGGTACCCTGTTTTACAGTAAAAAGTTCTATATAAAAGTAGGAGGAGAGTGCTTAGATAACAACAAAAAGCATAATAGTTAAACTAAATACATGAAAACCAGTAAAATTGCCACTTATTATCACTAGCAAGTCTTATGTACTGTACATATTGTAAGTATTATACTTTTACACAACTGGCGGTGCAGTAAGCTTGTTTACAGCAGCACCCCTACACCATTATTATGCAAGCACATGAATAACTCCTTGGGCTATGAAGTTTTGGTGGCTATGACATCATTAGGCAATAGGAACTTCTCAGCTGCCTTATAACATCATGGAACCAGCACTATATACACAGTCTATAATTATATAGGACTCTTCCCCCCTTTTTTTAAATAAAAAAAATCACTTGACTTGACAGAACACAATGTTGGCAACCTTTTGTTAATGTCCAGCTTCCCTCCCTAGTCCATGACTCTAGGTCCAAAGTCACTGCTTGAGAAAAGGCTGCACATGTTCCTTGTTGTGATCAGATGCTTATCACGCTCATACAAGCAATGATGGTATTCCAACCAAGTTTCTTCATGGCAAGAATACAAGAGGTGTCAAATATGTGGGTATCTGATGTGCTGGGAGGATCTCCAAGGGCAGCAGGAGACAGATCATAGCCTTCGTCTGCACCACAGAGGAACATGGTGATTAAAGTCTAGGCCAAGTCTGACCCTGTGTCTGGAACAGGCCAGAATATGCTGAGTGACACTGAGAGAGAGGAGGAATCCAGGAAAGAGTATGCAGGATGCCAACACCATCATTTTAGAAAGACAAGAAGAAAATCAGTGAAAGGCTCAGGTGTTTCCTAGGGAAAGAGATAGCTTGAGGAGAAAGAGCAGCCTGAGAATGTTCACACCCTCTGTTGGAGTGTTGTGTGGTACAGGCTTCTGAACTTCCTATAGGTCTCACTAGGACTCAGAACTATAGATAGTGAATGGAGACTAGATGCAAACTAAACCAGTTTGGCCTCACTATCAGGAATAAAATCTACCAGGTACTAGCATTTTCCCCAAGTGTAGTATGCTGTTACCTCCTTATCTACTGCCTCCAGAGATGTAGGCAGGGACCAGCTGTAGGTCCCCAGGGAGCAGACCTCATCTTGCAGCTCTTGGTGTATCCTCAAATCTGCATCTACAGTTCCTGGCTCCCAGTGTGGGATGAGGAAGTATGTGTTGAATTAAATGGAGTTGCTGCTTTCATGTTGATTTGTTTCTAGCATGGCATTTCTCCTAAAGTCCTGTGTGAGCTTCCTCAGTACAGCTGATCCATAAGTAAGTGCTGCCCAGTGCACTAAGATTTTTTAACTTGAATTTCCTGAAGCATACATTTTGGGGGTGAAATAGCTCTCTGACTCAGTGTCTACATATTTGCAAAAAGAAATTTCCAGGATTCCATGTGCCTAAAGAGTCAATACTTGGAGATATATAAAGATGGGACATTTTGTGACACTCTCGTTTTTGCCACTTTTTGACATTGATTGACAAGGATAGAAGAAGCTCAATGAGACCAGGCAGAAACATCAGGAAGACCACAAGGTAGCTTGCTGGGTTCAAGAAATGTTGAACAAAGATGTAACGTATATGGAGATTTCTAGGTGGGGCAGGAGGTGGAAATAATGTGGCGGGAGACAACCTGGATACGCGAGAAACAAGATGGTTTGGCAGAATCTAAGATGTGATCCAAAGTGCTGAGTGCACAAGTTTTGAGGGGCAAGAAGTTGAAATGTAGACAGCAAGGTGTGAGAAGCAAACATTTGGTTCATTTTCAGAGGAAGGTGTTTAGCTCTGAGTAGACAACTAGCTAGAATAAGAGCTGGCAGGCCGCTAGCTAGTGTAACAGCTAGGTGACACACACCTGAAAGTTCTTAGCCAAACAGGATGTTAGTGGCCAAAAGAGCTGAAGCCAGTGCCAGGAAGATAGTAACCCCACAGCTACTCAGCCAATGAGGAACTGGGGGAGACACCTGTGTGCTAGGGAATCAACAGCTTGCTATAAACCATCTAGCACCCAATCCTGCAAGACCATTAATAAAGTCTCACTTTCTCTGTGCTTCTCGAGTCTGAGTCCATCCTTCGAGTGGACATGTGAGGCTGTTTCTCTCAAAGCAGTGCAAACAGAGGAGGGTTCATGATGGTCCTACACCTAGGGCAGACTGATGGGTTTGTGACAACCTGAGTGTCACTGGATTATTAGTCAGCTTTTCATTGCTTTAATTAAAATACCCACCAGGACCAATGTAAGAAGGAAGAAGGTTTATTTGGGCTTTTGGTTTGGACGTTCACAGTACGGGCTTGGGTGGCCCCATAGGTCTAGGTATCTGGTAAGGCTGGAGGATGGCAGAGGGACTCACTTGGTGAGCTAGGAACTAGAGACACGGGAAGCCCCTCATCCTCTCCTTGTCTGTTCTCTCCTTGTGAAACCATTGTGACTCCCTCCATCTTGAGCCCCCCCCCCCATTCTAACCCATCATTCCCCAAAGGCTGAGCCTCCAAAGACAATAATTGGATCAAGCCTCCACCATTGTACATCAATGATTAATTCATTACCTGTTCAGAGGAGACTTTGCTTGAGTTTGGGGAGTCAAATCCTGTCTAGACCATAACATGGGCTTGTTTTCGGGGTTGTCTTTCTTATGGACCATGGGAGCATCTAATATATGACTTTCACATCTTTTATTACATTTATTTATTTATTTGAAAGGCAGAGAGAGAGATATTGATATTCCATCCACTGGTTCATTCCCCAAATGCCCACAAAAGCTACAGCTGGGCATTGCCAAATCCTGGAGCGAGGAGCTCCAGGTCCTGGTCTTCCATGTGAGTGACAGAGGCCCAAGTACTTGAGCCAACATCTCTTGCCTCCCAGAATGTGGGTTACCAGGAAATTTGATCAGAAGTGGAGACAGGATCCAATCCTGGGCACCACGATATTAGACAATGGCATCCCAAGTGGCAGCTTAACCACCTGGCCCCAAACAACTGCTCATTTTCATGTCTTTAAAATCCTCCTGTAGTTGCATAATCTTCAACATGTGATATATCCAAAGGAGCCCCAAGAGTCATTCAGATCTTGGAGAGTTGCGTGCTATCCAGGAGATGGAGCACTGGAAATTGTGTTAGGCAGAGACCCTTGTGTTCCCCACTGAAACAAGCATTTCCCTTGCTCTCTTCTCTGCCTGTTTCATTTTGTTGGCAACAGAACCACAAATTTGACAAATGAGCAGGTGAGCCGCCTTCAGCAAAACAACAAAGGCGGTTTTTTAAAAAGTATTATTTTATATTTAGAATGAGCTTGGCTTTTGCAAATCTGCCTGTTTTCTAAGTCTGTGACATTTCAAATGGGCCTCCATTGTGGAAAGTAAACACCATTCTTTCTCACAAGCCTCTTAAAGCTGAGACTCTGTGTGTGAGAAGTACGTGGGGACAAATACACATCTACTTAGAACAAGCTTTCTTCGCGGCACATTCATCAGTAGGTATTATAATTTCTTTGAAAACTGACACCAGCAATTGGGGAGACAGTCCCCGGAGCACCAATATAAAAGGTTTAAGGACCCCAAATAGTTGTAATACATTCATTAGTAGCCACAGTCCAAGTCTAGGATTAGACCTCTCTCCTTGTCTTTTTCAGTGGAAAGCTCAAGAGAAATAATGATTCTTAAAGCCACTGGAGCAAGACAGGATTGTCTAGAAGGAATGGGCTTCTCAGGAGAGGGGAAGGGAAGCTGGGCAGAAAATTTAGGGTCCATCTGCCCGACAATACACCAGGCAGTCTGCCCCTCCACACATGCTGGAGCAGAGGCTGGACTGGCAGCCAGGAGGTGGTGTGGAATGTTGATGAAGGCCAAGTGAGGAGAAAGTCCTCCAGCCAAGTCACCTCCACCCATGCCTGAGCCCTGCCAGCCCCGGGCTGGTAACCCTTGTCATAAGATGGCCTTGCTGATTGTCTTGATCCTTTTTGTGCTGCTCTGGTGGAATACTAGAGAGTAAGAAATTTGTAATGAGCAGGAATGCCTTGGCTTTCAGTTCGTGAGGCTGAGGAGTTTAGGATCAATGGGCTGACATCTGATGAGAGTCTTCCAACTACATGGAAGTCCTCCAACTACACACGGTGGAGGCCGTCATGTGGGAGACAGCAGAGAGAGTGAAGGACACTGCAAGAGACGAGGGACACAAAAGGGGAGGTGGTCAACTCACTCCCATGATTGCAAACCCACTCTGGGATTGGTGCTGTGGTGTAGCAAGTAAAGCCATTTCCTGTGATGCCAGCATCCCATATAGGCAGTGGTTTGAATCCTGGCTGCTCCACTTCCTATCCAGCTCTCTGCTAATGTGCCTGGGAAAGCAGCAGTTGATGGCCCAAGTCTTTGGGCCCCTGCACCCATGTGGGAAACCTGGAAGGAATTCCTGGCTCCTGGTTTCTGCCTGGCCCAGCCCTGGCTGTTGCAGCCATTTGAGGAGAGAACCAGCAGATGGGAGATCTTTCTCTCTTGGAAACTCTGCCTTTCAAATAAATAATATGTCTTTTAAAAAAAAAAAAGCAGTAGGAATGTCTAGGTAGATGTAGCTCAGTATTAAAACATATGAGTGAGTATCTAAGTAAGGTCTTGAGTACCTCTTTCCTGCACTGAAGTCAGTGGGGTGATAAGAGGGTGTGGACATGATGAGATCAGAAACTTAGGGTGGACCCAATTGACCATTGGCATGTCGCTTAACTGTCCTCAGTCCACTCATTCAATCATCTTTAAGACCCTGACTCCAGGAGTGTTTTGAAAGCCATTGAGAGCAGTCTGTATTTTTTTTTTTTTTTTGGACAGGCAGAGTTAGACAGTGAGAGAGAGAGAGAGAGAAAGAGAGAGAGAGAGAGAGAGAGAGAGAGAGAGGTCTTCCTTTTCCATTGGTTCACCCCCCCAAATGGCTGCTGAGGCCAGCGCACTGCGGCTGGTGCACTGAGCCAATCGGAAGCCAAGAGCCAGGTGCTTCCTCCTGGTCTCCCATGCAGGTGCAGGGCCCAAGTACTTGAGCCATCCTCCACTGCCTTCCCGGGCCACAGCAGAGAGCTGGACTGGAAGAGGAGCAGCCAGGACAAAATCCAACGCCCCAACCGGGACTAGAACCAGGGGTGCCGGCACCGCAGGTGGAGGATTAACCAAGTGAGCCATGGCGGAGGCCAAGAGCAGACTGTATTTAACACGAGAATATTTGGCACTGACTTGCTCACAAGGAAACAGGTGATGCCCTTGTCAGATTCTCATTCAGGACTCTACAAAGGTGTGCACTCTGGCCCGAAACATCTGGAACGTTAGCAAAGTGAGCCTTGCTGATGGCCGGATCCCAGACTCCATGCCTGTCCCTGAGGTGCCCAGTGCCCCCAGAAGAATGCCAGTGTGAAGGAAGAGCCGTCTTCCTCCCCGGCCAGCACTGGTGGGCGGTGAGGTAAGGGAGGCAAGAAATCACCCTTGCGGGGAGCTGTTGCTCATTTCCTGCAGTGGAATTTGGGAGGCTCTCGTTCAATCAGTGTCATCCCCAGGAAGAGAAGGAGCCACTTTATGCCTTCAGTCTGATTTTGCACAAAGGGAACCCTGGATGAGGCTGTGTACATCTGTTGTCCCCATAAGACATCCCCACCTAAACCGCCAGGCACCTCCACCCGCTGCACACACAGGACAGCATGTAGACAGGGTTCTCTTTCAGAATCTCTGCCTTGTTTCTGGGAGGTGTTCCCCTTCTGACTGGCTCCCTCCTTCACTGGTTGGGTCTCCTGGAGGCTTTGTGTTTCTCCTCCTGCAGCACGGATAGCTTCTAAGGGGGCTCAGGAACACGCCCACCCTCAGCAGCCACCACTGGCCTGGCTGATCCTGTCCCTCTCCTGATGCTCTACTACCCTCCTTATTTGCTTTTTGCCTCACCTTCAGGGCTAGAGGAATTATCTTCCCAGCCATGAATTTGTACTTAGGTCTCTGATTCCAGGCTCCCTTAAGCTGAGAGCCTGTCCATGTCACCAATAGTCTTTAGGAGGCTACTCCCTTACCCAGTCCCCGGGTGAAGTCTGGGCACAATCTGTACCATTGTTCTCTGTAAGCTGGTCTTTTTGTACCCTCTGTATTGCAGCACTTCTGGTATAAGCCACTCCCTTGAGTCCCCTGCATCATGATAACCACTTACCTGGTCTGTCTTGCATGGCTCTAGGCTCAGAATAGCAGCAGCAGAGGGACTCAACAAATGTAACTAAGAACTGCCCATTTTGGAATGCTGATTTGAGTCCCAGCTACTCCACTTCTGACCCAGGTCCCTGTTAATGTGCCAAGAAGGCAGTGGAAGATGGCCCAAGAACTTAGGCCCTGCAACCCACGTGGGAGACCTGGATGGAGTGTCTGTCTCCTGGCTTCAGCCTGACCCAGACTTGAATGCTGCAGCCATTTGGGGAATGAACCAGCAGATGGAAAACCTCTGAATTTCCCTCTTTCTCTGTTGCTCTCCCTCTCCAATACATAAATAAATCTTTTAAAAAGCTTCTCAGAATTTTCCAGTGGTTTCTCTTCTCTCTGGGAGGATTTTTGGGAGTGGGGTCTCCACCCAGCTCCATCCCATCTTGCCTGCTTTCTAACCTAACTGCTTGTCTCCACCCTCTGACCCCACCACTCAATTGCTCCTAGCTGTCCTTCAAACAGGCCCAGTACACCTCTGCTGCAGAGAAACACTCTTCTCACAGAGATCTGCACCAATTTTCTTTGTTTCTCCTCATTCCTCCAGGCCCACAGTAAGAACCTTATTTCAAATCACAATCCATCCTGGTTAGTTTCCTGTAGCTATATGTTGTTATATGTTATATATATTATATATTAGTTAGTTTCCTATAGCTACATGTACCCAGTGTCTGGGGAACTTATGAAGAGTAGAAGTGTGTGTGGATTGTGATTCTAGAGGCTGGGAAGGCCATGAGCATGGTGCTGGCATTGTGTGGTCTCTGGTGAGGGCCTTCCTGCTGCATCACAGTGATGCTGTGGATGGCAAGAGAGTACTGAGGGAGCTGACCTTACTTTGATAACAACTACTCTGCACTAACTGACTCACTCCCATGAGTGCAGCATCTGTCATTCATGAGACGCCCGTTCATGACCTAAACACCTCCCAATCCTGCTGCAGTGCGAATCAACGTTCCAACAGCTGAAAGTGTACGGGATGTATTCAAACTATAGCAAGTCCTTACCTCCTGTTTTCTGACATCTCCTTCCTCTGCACTCCCTTGTTTTAATATTTTCTTCACAGTACTTGTCATTTTCCAACATATAACACTACACATTTCACTAATCTTTGTCTTCTCCAAACTGGTTTTTTAAAAATTATCTTTTTATTTATTTGGGGTGGGGGGGTGGGGTGAGAGAAGGAGCAGAGACAGAGATCTTCCACCCATTGGCTCACTGCAAAAATGGCCACAACAGCCAAGGCTGAAGCCAAGGGCCAGGAACTCCATCCAGGTTTCCCACATGTTTGGCAGGGGCTCAAGTGTTTGAGCCTTCTTCCACTTCTTTTCCAGGCACACTAGCAGGGAGCTGGATCAGAGGCGGAGCAGCCACGATACAGTCAAGCACTCTGATACAGGATGTGAGTATCAAAAGTGGCAATTTAATTTGCTGTGCCCAGTGCGTTTGATTTTGAGTTCTGCAAGAATGGGAGTCTGTGTATCTATATCCCAGCACCCATCACTTCCTGACACTCACTGAGCTCTCTATCAATGCCCTCTGAATAAATGGACTGTAAAGGACAGCAGCCAAGACTGGAACCTGGTGTTCTCCCCATCCATCCCCTCACTACAAGGCACATGGCCTTGTGAATGGCCCTGAAGGCCACACATACCAGGGATATGAGAAAGATATGACCGCTTTATTCAGGAAACAAAGCTCTCTGGACTTTCTCCACGTCATTATTTCTTTCCTAACGCAACTAGATTTTTCATTACCGTGTGTCACTGACTTTAAGGGACTCCACAGAGAGTGGATGACCTTGGACACACCTATTCCCCATTCAAGGGCCATGTTCTACTTGCTGACAGTGGGATGCCATGGAGATGAAGAATGGCCCAGTGATTATTAGAAGTTGTCAAGAAACCTCCTTGGGTTGATCAATGCAGGCAACCTTTATTTAGAGGGACGAGAAAAATCAGCCCAATCAGTTATTTGCCAAGGTGTCAAAGACACAAGCAGCTGTCTGACTGAAATGAAATTTTTCTATCGGGTGGCTTGGTTTTGTTTAGATGCTTTTCTCTCTTCTGAGACTCTGTAAAGTACACATTTTAAAAAAAAATTAGAGAATGGTCCCAAGCTTGCTTCACTTAGTTACCCTAAAACCAGACATCACTAATTGAAGATGGACCTGGGGAAGAAAAAGACCCTAACCCACTGTCCTAAACCAAGTTGATTCAATTTAGTGCTCATGGGTGGAGAGACACTGTAGCCTGCTTGGGGTTGGGAGCTTGTGTTTATGGAGTACTCTTACTTATTTCTCTGAACAGATCTCTGAGATAAGTTTTATCATCAGGAGTTATGGATGAGAAAACTGAGGTAGGGAGAGGTTCAGAGATTCTGCAATGTCACTTGATACATAATGTCAGAGCTGAAATTTGAGTCCTGTGCTGCCTGATCCCAAGCTCAGATTTCTTTAGCATTTTAATGGGCATCCTTGGTTCTCATTCTTCCTCTTCCAGGCTGGTTCTGTGGCCAGGAAGGTGAGAACTGTGTTTAAAGTATCCAAAAGTTCAGAAAGTAAAGTAGATTAATTATTCAGTTCCTTGCCCTTGCCACGTCTTTGGAGTGTGTCTACTTTCCAGCTATGTGCCCACGTATTGCGGGAGCAGGGACAGGGATCAGCAAATCTCCAGTTAAAGCCAAGGTCAACCATTACTTACTTAATTCTGTAAGACACACCGGCTTATTAGAGGGAGGAATCCACTTGGAACTGTTTTAAGGAATATGGGAAACATATGGGCTCCCTGAAAACCCAATGATTACAGTGGAACAGAGTCACTCAGATGACACCCATGTCTCTCTTTCTCTTGCCCTTAGCTTCTTCACTGTTAGCTTTTTGTCACCAGGCTCCGCCTTGTGGTGGAAAGCTACATCTGTCACCATCAGTTACACGTATCTTACTTAAGCAACCCTAGAAGGAATAAACCCTTTGCAGTAAAATCCAGGAGTTGAGCCTCACTCTGCCTGGCTTGAGCTGTGTGCCCATCCCTGAACTCACATGAGGGACAAGGCAATGGAACCGTCTTTGATGTAGTTCAGGAAATGTGGTTGTCTCCTCCCAGATCCAGCCACTGAAAGTAAGGGGAGGAGATTCCCAAAAGCAGATCAAAGTATTACACCAAGAAGAAAGGTAAATAGAAATCGGACATGAAAAAGCAATGAATGGGTACACAACCAGGAGTGGTAAATGATTCCCCTCTTTCGATGTCTGCTTCCTTGCTGTGTATCTCACAAATAATTGTTTCTTGCAGCATTTTTGAAGGATTCCATAATGTTTGAAATTGTTTAGCACAATGCTTGGTTGTTTGTAAGTGCTTCAAATAGCATAGAATTATCTTAGAATGGCCAGGACACAGGACTCCCTTACACATTCCTAGCTGCAGCCAGATTACCTTGTTTTCTCTTACCTCTGCCTCCACGTTTAAATGGCCCAGCATTTCTCAGTCTTTAGCACTGTTCTTAGCCAGAAGGCCCAGGGGAAGCTGGGACTCTCAGACAGGCTGCTTCCAGAGCTGCTGGCCTCCCTCACCATTCAGCAGGGAACAGGGAGGCTGGACGGTGTGTGCAGACACAGAGTGAAACAGAGGTGCACATCTCATCACTCTCTTACCTCTGTACCATGCCAGTGTTTGGCCATCATCTCCTTTCCCCCAGAGACAAGGAAGGAGAAGCCAAGCTCATCGTCAACACAGAAAACAGATTGTGCTTTGATGTATTTGAAAGATCTAGGGAGGAGAGGGCAAAATTATTTCATCTGTAGAAAACACTGAGTTCTTGAAGTCTGGTCCCTGCAGCAATTAAGTGGTTGGGGAATATCACTGGGGGGAGTTGCACTGAGCAAGCTGAGCAGAAGAGCTTCTGGGGACAGCTTTTCTCTTCTCTTTCACCAAATCTATTCTGTCAATATTTCAGGCTAAATGCTGAAAGTTATCATGGCCTCCCTGGTGGTGGATATCATTGCTTTAGAAAACACAGTTTATAAGCAAGATTCTCTGGAATACTTTTTTGTTTTAATCAAAAGTCAGCCGATTTTCCACTGATGGAAAAGACAACTAGCACAGGAAACAAAAGAACCTGGAGCAGCAGATGACAGTGACAAGAACAAATCAGTCTGATGTTCACGTGATACATCTTTTATCAGAGCATAAACTTTGTTTCCGTTTCAGAAGAAGGTGCATGGAGATCCACATCCACTCATTGGAGCAGCATTTGTTCTAGGTTCTAGAGATGCAAACAGGAGCAAAACAGACAAGGTCCCTGCTCTAGCCAAGGAGACAGAAAATCAATACATAATTAAGCAAGAAAAATGTTAAGCAAGAATACATGCAACCCAGAGAAGTGAAATAGGTTTAGGTGATGCTCTGTGCAGCTGGCCACCAGAAGCTAGGTGCTTGTGCAGTGAGCTGACAGCTCTCTACATCCTACATACAAGTCAATGCATAAAGGATGTCTGGCCAGTGGCTTAAACCTGCAATCTTTTCAGCCCATGGCTGATAACAGCATATTTGCAGAGAAGCCAGTGACAGACTGATACAGTACAGAAAATCCTGGAATCTTACATCAAGCAGGCCACCTGTGAGGTGTGCATTAGGCCCTACCACAGCTCCCGGATCAGCCCAAGGCTGGATTCCGCCTGAGACCATATCCTTGCTCTCTGTTTTCTCTGCCCCTCCGTGCTGCCCTCCCCTGTATAGGTTTTTCCTAGCTTCACTCCTTGAATAAATTGTGTTCTCCCAAACTCCCCTTCAGGTCCTGCTTCTAGGAGACCCAATCCAAGACAGCAGTCAAGAAAGGCCTCTTTTAAGTTATGGAATAGAAGCTGGAAAGATGAGCAACCCCATGTGCCAAGTGTGCAAATCTCCAGGGCATCAAGTTTGACATGCTCAGAGAACCAAGAAGGGAGCACAATGAGAGGGCAGTAGGAGACTGAAAGTGTAAGAAGGTGGAGTCTGAGATTACAGGCCTGTGACCTGCTGGGTTTTAGTCCAAGTGTGATGTGAAGTTGCCAGAAATGTTTGAGCAACTGTACATTCTGGTCTATGTTTTTAAAGAACTCCTCTGAGATCAGAGTGGAAGCAGGGGCACTAGTTAGGAGACTGTGCAAATGACGATCATAGTTTGAGCCAAGTAGCATCTACTGTGTGTTTGTTACCTGCTGGACATGTATACACACTTCCTAAGTATGTGAGGTAGGTATTGTTCAATTCATTTTAGAGAGGAGGAATTGGAGACACAGTCTGCTTAAATAGCTAATGCAAAGTCACCCGGCTATGAATGAAATGCTAAAACTGGCATTTAAACTACACTACTTAAACCACCTCAGTTTTTATTCCTATAGTAGACTGCATCAGATATCATTGCATGTCACTTTCTCATTCACTGTGACTTGCCATCTTGAGACATTGAAACACTGCTGCCCCACTGAGGGTAGGAGTCCCTAAGCTCCAGAAAAAGGGGTTTTCATTATCCAAATGCCTCTGTTGGTAATTACAAGATGCCCTTACACTTCGCCTTTTTGTCAACATAATTACTCTCTATCATGTGAACACCCTGTCCTGGGCAGCCCAGGGACCCACTCCCCTGCCAACTGCAACACTGGATTTTCGAAGTCCCTATCATTGCAGTCCAAGCATGCAGTCTCTCTTCCCAGCTCCAAGACCAAGAGGATTCCAGCCAAAAACCCATATGAATGGAAGTTACTTCTGGCTTGGTCTCACTGTGGTAGTACAATTAGTGGTTAAATTACACAGGATCATGATTAGAACTGTAACAAAATCAATATATATGTCAACCAGAGGGAAATTTTTAATTGATATTCCACTTGGACATGCATCTCTTGCGAGACAAGCCATGGCAATCCCAAAGCTCCTCCTTCCAACATGAGGCTGAAAGAAAAAGAGAAGCCAAACTGCTGGTGACAGTCAGTTCTGAATCTGGGAGAAAGGGACCTTCCAGCATTCAAGCAGGGAACATGTCTGAGGAAAAGCAAGTTAGGCCACAGCAGTAGTGATAGCTTTGTGCATCCGTGTGCATTCTGAATTGAGCTCCCTGCTAATGCACCCAGGAAGGCAGTGGAAGATGGCCCAAGTGCTTATGTCCCTGCCACCCATGTGGAAGACCTGGATGAAGTTCCTGCCTCCTGGCTTCCACGTGGCACAGCCCTAGCCATTGTGGCCATTTGGGGAGTGAACCAGTAAATGGAAGATATTTCTCTCTCTCTCTCTCTCTCTCTCTCTCTCTCTCTCTCTGTAACTCTACCTTTCAACTAAATGGTAAAATATATCTCTAAAGAAAGATTCTGAATTAAAATTAAAACTTGGAGAAATTGTAGGTTTAAAAGTTCTCTGTGATTAGCACAAAACTGAAGCAAACCTGGGATAAGCTCAGTGGGCACTGGAATATGGAAGGACAAGGAGAATTAATAGTATTCAGCCACACTCTTACCAATCATGTTCAAGGCATTTACTGCCATAATAATACTAAATGCCTGTGACAGTCCTATGGAGGACATGATTGGTTCTCTAGAGGAGGAAACAGACCCAGAGTCTATGAACTTAGAAAACAGCACATACAGGTCTGGAGCTCTGGTCTCTGTGATTTCATTCTGCAGCCATGACAATGGAAGAGTGAGTAAACAAAGGACAAGGAGAAGGAGAAGAAAACATTTTCCTTGGAGATGAAGAGGGCTCTGCCAGCTCTCCTGTTTTATAATGGAGTGATGAGACAACACTGACTCCTAAATGAATGCCCAGTAGCTGCAGCTCCATCCGTGCATTTATGTGTGCAGCAGAAATAACAGCATGCCACTGCCTGTCATCCACTCCATAGCATGTGGTTCATCTGCTCTCACCTGTTCCTCTTTGACCCCACATAATACCAAAGAACCACTAGAGCCTTCTCTCGCCACAGTATCAGAGCTGCAGAAAGACATCCCAGCACTTT
The DNA here is from genome assembly GCF_033115175.1 of Lepus europaeus. NCBI lineage: Eukaryota > Metazoa > Chordata > Mammalia > Lagomorpha > Leporidae > Lepus > Lepus europaeus. The sequence continues at coordinate 72,775,645 of NC_084843.1, read as the reverse complement.
GCTGGGTAGGTGACCACACCCCAAATTAAGACAAAGCCTTGACAAGTTCATTTCTACTGTGGCAGGCCTCAGCTTGAATCTGTACTGCTGAGTGGGAGTGGGGGAGCATTAATTGTCCTAATTCTCACTCCACACCTGTAGGGATCACGTGAAGTTAAATGCACACGGAGGGCAGAGCTATGGGTAGGAGTCTCCAAAGCATTTCAGTGACCTACTTGGCCTCTCGTTGCTCTGGCCTACATTTTTTGCCCGTTTCTTTGAGCAATTCTCCCTGTTCTGGCAGCTACATAGGTATCGGCGGACTTGCAGGCTGACTCAGCAGATGCTCTGCCTGAGGAGAAGTTGCTCTCAGGCTCCCTAAATGTAGTCCAGTCTCCTCTTTGTCATGTCCTATTTGGAAAAACTTCTTGGGACACCTGAATTTTAACCTGGGCCCCTCCCTAATTCCTCTTATCCCTGGTAAGGCAGTCCTGCTCTATTCAAGAAACCAGGCTCAGTCTGTCCTTGATGGCAAAGTTAGTTTCTTTCTTTCTTCGCACACCCATCTGGTTCATCCTTTGCAATTTTCCCCTTGTCCACCTAGAACTCAAGCTGGTCTCCTGTGAACTCTTTTCTGACTAATACACCACCAACTACAGCAGATAGAATTTTCCTTTATCCTCTGGGATGTCCTTTGAGAATTGAGAAATGCACCTGCCAATCTTAACAGGGTTCAAAGAGAGCTGCATTCAGAAAGGATAAGTGGAAATATGATCAAGAGAGCATTTTCAAGTCTCAGTGAAATGCATTTTGCTGAATTGACAAGGCCGAGAAGCCAATTTACAAAAGGCAATCTTCTACCCAAAACAGCGTGGTGATGTTCTCTGGCTTTGCAAAAACTCTCTCCCAGCCAGAGGGATGGCTATGTAGCCGGTTCAATTATAGAGAATCCTCTGAGAATATTTAGGCTATGGCAAACTCTGGGCCAGCTTTTATATATTCCTTTTCCATGAATTTCTAATTGAGCCACTGTGAGGGACATCAACATAGTGACAACATTGTCAATTCCTGAAACTGTGTCAAGGATTGTTCTAAGCATTTTTTCAAAGGATTATCAGTGACAGCCTTATGAGGATATATTATGAAAAACTCTACTTTACCAATGAGAAAAATGAGGCTTAAGAGAGATAAAAAGTTGCTATGGCCACTGTACACATCGATCTGACAGCAAGTTCAATACTCTTAGCACTATGTGCACTCTATATTTCAAGGGGAACTGCAGATGATGGTCCCAGGCAGGAGAGGGAAGCTTCATCACACCTGGGTGTTGGGAATGAGACAACAAAAGAACTCACAGGTATGGAGTGCTATCCTGTGTTCCAGACTTTGGGTAAGGCCAAATACAGATTCTTTATAACCAAGTCCTCACCAAAACAGTTTCAGCAGGTTGATTTCATCATCCCTTTGTGCATTTATGGAAAGATGGGTTCTGCTTGGGGATGCTAATGTGTTCACCAAAGGCATTCACTTATGCACTCATTCATGCAACAAATATCCTAAGGAAGTATCTCTAAATATCATATCCTGTATTGAGTGTTGAAATGAATGAAATTAGTGAAGTTACAGCCTAAGGAAAGCATTGAATACTAATCACTCAGCCACACAAATGGACATATGATTACAACTAGCACAAGTGCAGGCAGTGCTGCTCTCAGAATGAGCATCTGCCTAACCAGGGGGCAGGGAAGGAAGTGATGGTTGAGCTGAAATTGAAAGGATGCAAAGGAAGCTCCCAGTAAGAGGAGAGGGAAGATCATTTGAGGCAGGTAGAAATGCAAGTTGCTAAGACCATGTCTGAGGAGGGCATTGACCCATTTGGAGCTGAAAGATGACAGAAAGAGTAAAAGAGTGATAGGAGGCCATAAGACAAGTCAAAGAGCTTGAGCAGGAGCAAGGCTTAGCCATGCCATATGAAACCATGCAGTTAGCTAAGGGCTCTCAGTTCATGGCACCCAGTGCTTGCTTTGCTCACACTGTCCTTTTGTACAGGTCTGCAGAGTTCCCCGGGGTTGTCTACAACTCCAGAGGTGGAAAAGAAGCTGAGAAGCAAGCACAGTACAGACCAAGGCTGGCCTAGTGGAGGAAGAGGACAAGGATTGGCTCAACCTAACTTGGAAGAAAAGATTGGCTTGGGCTCCCTAGATCAAAGGAAGAACTCATTGTATTTCTTGACTAGAGACAGCTGTGATAGGGAGGCCGTATTCCTAAGGGTACAGAATGTGTATGTATATGGGGTGGAGCCCAGGGAAAGGTTCCTGCTTTGATTCCTTTTGTTGTTGTGTATGGCAAAATCAGAAGACCAGAAAATCCCTTTTGGGTCTTAGGTTGGTCATCCTCCCTTAAAGGGATTTTTCTGAGCCCTGTATGGAATGGTGGGTCTTCTGAACTGGAACTACCAAGTGGGGGCTCTACAGAAGTCTCCCAAGTCTGGTGTGTAGTTACTTTCCATCAGGTTGGGCACATCCTGGGCTGAGTAAGGCCTCTTGTAGTATGGAGAACAGATACACGGGGAGCTAGAACTGCACGTGTCCATTGTGACTAGCGGATCAATACATTACAGCCTCTCTGACCTGCCTGTAGGTCTGAGAACCTATTAGCAAAGTCCATGTAGTACATATTTGGGGAGCACTATTATGACAAGCTTGGTATCAAGAATCCCTCTCTCACCAAGCCCTTCCAATTCCAGGCCTGTCTATTCAATAGAACTCAATATACATCTGGATTCTTGATACTAGAATCACTGCCCTTCCAACACTATTCAATACTTAAACTTGGCTAGCGGAGAATTTGTACATCAAAAGTAGCTATACCTGGTGGGATTCTAGGGTGCTATCTGAATGTCAGTCATCCTGTCGATATGCTGTTCTTCTTTCCACTGGTGCCTCTACTGATCTCTGACCTCACTGGTGATTTTCTGGATTTCATGTAGACCACTGTCACTTGTTGCTAGCTGCATTTCCACCTATACTTCTGGTAATCAACAGATGCCACTTGGCTGCCCACCTGTAATACTCAGGACACCTGATGTCACCCATCTGCCACTTGTCTGCTCATGCTCTACTTGAACAGCCACTCCAGATACTGGATTCCAGGGCCACTCACCTGCCACCTGTTCACCCTTCCCTGGGACAGATGGCTCGCTTTGGTGACTACCTTTCCCCCTCGTATTGGCTTCTTACAGAAGCAATCATGTTCCATTTGAACCTTGAGGCCTGGGATCTTCTCTCTCAGGCTGTGCTGGGACTGAGAAAAGCTGCCTAGGTTTCAGCAGGCAAGGGCATTTGCAGAAGGGGACTGGATTAGTTTTGCTGCCCTAACGCTGGTTGGCAGGTTATCCTGGGTAGATTGTAGACATGTGAAAATCCTAAGACATGCCTGTCGTTACAGGGTATTTGCCTGCCTGCCCCATTTCTCTCTTTGTTCTCTGGCTCTTCGCACTTTATGGAGACCTAACACCCTGCCCAGTCACTGCCACATTGCTCTTCCTAAAGGTGCCCTTGTCTCTTTAAATCTAGTCTCTGCCAAGGGTTTTCTACCAAACTCACAGGGCTGCCACCCTATGACTGTGTGTCACCCATCTCCTGGGGACTGCTGTGCTCCTGTTCTTCTTCAAGACGAGTGTCTATCAACAGTACTTGGACTATGGCTCTTACCACTGAGGTAAGTCCCACATCTTCCAGTCAACTCACCCTGCTCAGAGAAGCAGTGTGATATAGATGTTAGGAATTTAGATGCCGAGTCAAATTGCCTGGGTTCAAATCCTGACTCTGACTTTTAAAAAAGATTTATTTATTTATTTATTTATTTATTTGAAAGTCAGAGTTACACAGAGAAGGAGAGGCAGAGAGAGAAAGAGAGGTCTTCCATCTGCTGGTTCACTCCCCAAATGGCCACAATGGCTAGAGCTGTGCTCATCAGGAGCCAGGAGCTTCCTCTGGGTCTCCCACATGGGGCCCAAGGATTTGGGCCATCTTCTACTGCTTTCTCAGACCATAACAGAAGGCTGAATGGGAATTGGAGCAGCCAGGACTCGAACCAGCATCCATATGAGATGCCGGCACTAAAGGTGGTGGCTTTACCCACTACACCACAGCACTGACCCCGGCTCTGACTTTTACCATCAAGATACCTTTGTACAACTTATCTAAACCTTCTGATCTTCAGTCCCCTCTTGTAGTGGAGTTAATGACTGTGTTTGTATTATGGGGTTGTTGTGAAGATGGAAACATTAAGACATATGCACACAGGGCACTGTGGATCCATGCTAGTTTTTATCTCTGCTCCCTGTCTTTTCCCTGCTGGCTTGTTGGGAATGGGTGCTGGCAGAATAGAGGTGATAGGTTGGATCTACTCTCATTCCTAGAGTGGTTGGCCAGAGTTGCAAGATCACTTCCCTTGGTCTCAAATCAGAGTACTTGCAGAAATCAGAATGTGGGAAAGGGCATAAACTTGTACACATGCATTCATTGTTTTTTGTTTTTTTTTTTTATGAAACATGGATTAAGCCTTTCTTGCATGCATGACACTGGGCTCAGTTCTATGCATTCCCTGTCTCCTGTGCACAGCTCCTTGGGTTGGATGCTTCCCATGGGAAGTTGTATCCATATATGAAAGTACTTCAAAAAGAGGAAAATGGAAATAAAAGTAAGTTTATTTTGGTGCAAAAATTTTTGAAAGCCATGCATAGCTCTTTTCTTTTTTCATAAAACACAGTTTCCATGAACTTCCTGGAGACTGAATCAATTCTGTTTTGTGAGCCCATGGAGTTCCTAACAGATAGAGCAGTCTCCACTGGTGGAAGAAGCTAAAATGCTGCTCCATGCCACTTGCCCTTCATCCTTGCCAGTGTCCCCACATCTGCAGTTGGACTGCGAGAGGTGGTTTAAAGTGGATCCTCCACAGAGTGACCACCCTATGGTGGGTGCCCTCCCTGGGGCTCAACTCATTCCCCATCCTCCCTACCTTGCAATACACCCACTGCCCCTTACCCTGCTGCTTGAAGTCCCTGCTGGTCTGCAGCCACACCAGTGCATCTCTGTACCTCTGAGTCCTTCAAGGCAAGGTCCTCATCCGTCTGAATGATCCGTGCCCTTCACCAAGCCTGTGCTCCTCACTGCCGTGATGCCAAGTGAGCATTGCTGTCAAGCCAGGGCAGGTATTCATCCTCCTGGAATAAAACAGAAAGCCACAGCCCCACACATCTAGAGCATTCTGATCAGATTTGGAAATATGTACATAATTAAAACTGCCAAGCTGAATGTTAGTTCTAAAAATTGGTTTCATTAGTAATGAGGAAAACTTTCACACATCAGGTTATAGATAGCATCGCTTTTTTTTAGCAAGAAATGAATTTTTAACAGAAAGAACACAATAAGAGGTTAGAAAGTCATCAGTCCCGGGCAATGAGGAAGATGGTTCTGCTGAAGTTCTTATTCCTCCTCTTCATGTCCCTCTCCCCCCTTATTTTTTTCTTTTTTAAAGCTCTCAGATGGTCCTCAGTGATAGGAGGGCTAAAAGGAACCACTGGAGACATGAATGCCCTTTAGAAATTTTTCTTTTACCAATTTCCACAAGTTAATTGATTGCTTGATTGGCTGGCTGGAGGATGGATGGTGGCTGGCTGCAGAGGGGTAAAGGGCTCTGGAATGTGGCCTGGCAGCTGGAATGGGCCAGCAGTCATCCATGTGGCACACAAGTGGGTATTAATCTGGACCACATATAAGTGCAGCTGAAAGGCTCCGGGACAGAGTGGCAGTCAAGAGTGGCCCGGGCAGGAGAGAGGTGAGTTCTCATCTGAATGTAGACTCAGATACAGGCTCGCTGGGGATCCAGGTCAAATTGCTTCACCTCACTTGGTCTTGTTAACTCAGATGGAAAATTGGGTTAGCAGCAGATCATATACACGGGGAATGGCTGCAGCTCCCCAGGCTGGCTTTCACAGGGCTGTGAGCTCTCTGAGGAACAGAGAGTTAAGGAGGAGGAGCAGACAGGGATGGGGCTCTGGGGGAGGCTCCCTGGGGAGTAGGAAAATCTTCTGCCCTCAGCAGATGCAGTGCTGTAATATCTTTGCCATGTTCATCATCTATTCTGGCCCAAATTGTCCCTGCCTCCTCTCAGACACACAGTCAGGGTTGCTGCTCAAAGTTGAATTGGGCCCCTGGGGGTGATGGGAAAGGAAATGGGCATTGGCAGAATGAGCAGAGCTCTCTGGGTGGAGGCCACTCAGGCCCAGCTTGGCCAATGGAAGCCCAAGGAAGAGTCACACTTAATGCTGTCTCCAGCTAACAGCTTAGGTCCAGCTTGAAGTGCTGATCCCCTGGTGGCGGCTGCAGGGGCTCCCCTTTGCTCAGCCGTGACTCTGCCCTGTGGAGCTCCCAGCCCAATGAGCACTCCTCCGGGCTGCTCCTCTGGGTCCTTGGCACCTTCCCGTTCCCTCAGAGTCCTTTTGGAAAGACTCTGCTCTGCCAGGCTGAGGACTGACCACCAGCACTTCCCCTGGGAAGCGCATGCCTCCAGGAAAGAGCCAGGTGTGCTTGCTCTTTGCACTTGCAGTCAAGCGTGGCCTCTGAAAGGAGAGAGAAATTGGTGTTCTCCACTCACCATATAAAAATGAAAACTTTCTGTGGGGTACCCGGAGATGGACAGGCAACCATTGATCACCCTGAGCAAACATCCTTCAATAAATCTTTATCTCTTTTGAAGGTAATTGGGAGGACACTGGCTTCTCAGTTGATTCCCTTTTACCAGTTGCCTCCCTTTCTTTCTCCTGGGTATATTTGTTTTCAAAGCCAAAATGTGCTACCCAGTCCCATCCATCAAGCTGAAGGGAGCCCAGATGACTTCCTGTTTTAGCTCCAATGTGTCAAGCTACAGAATTCTCTTAATCCACCCGCTCTGTGTAGGGCCTGGCATTTTCCATCACAGGCGGGCATGTCATGTTGCCTAATTCTCAGCAAAAAATGTGTGCACACTGCTAATCCCGTTACCCTGCCTGGGTTCAGGACACTCCCTCATTCTCTTCTTTCCGTTCAATTACTCAGTCATTTCACTAGGAATCCAAGCTGTCATATGCCAATCTCTATGTCAAGAGGTTCAGTTGTTAACGTATACCCAATGGCCTATTTTAGCATGTGTGTAAGGAGAGCTATACAAATGTAAGGCCCTGGGATTCCAGTTTCCTGATCAATGCCCTCATGGTGTGCACCTAGGCAAAAGGTATCCCTCGGTGACTCCATCCATCACGGAATGGTACCTTTTTCGGTTTTAAAAATCATTTGCAACATTCAAAGCCTTAAGCTTAGTGTTTTTGATTTTCTGAATTCTTAATTAGCTTTGTAGCTGGTACCTCCATATCTTAAAACTCACATTCATTTTTTTTAAAATGTAGGTTATTATAACGGATAGCTTTTAATAAAACCTTCCAACTACAGCCATGCAAATCACAGAAGTCCTGAAAGGTCCATGAATCAAAGGTACTGCCTGGGTATTTGCATAATAACCTTTAAATAGAAGAGCCTGTTCTTAAGCATATTGGGCCCCTGCAAGGGGCCTGCCCACATGATTGAGGGGCCCAGCCTCATGTTGCACCCTTGTGTGCAAATGTAATTGAAAGAATTTTAATATAGGGGAAACAAATGCTGACTCTTGGAAGGGGATTTCACTGGGACCTATTGTGCTGGAAGGTCATCAATAGAATGCAGGTGGTTCTTCTTTGGAAGGCTAGGAAATGCAAGACATACAGTGGTTCCTAGGAATGGAGGAAGACGTCAGCTTTCACCATGAAGACTGCAGACATTTTAAAACAATCAAGAAAGATGAACCGAGTTTCCTTTACAGTGAAGAAGTCTGGAGAGCCCGTGTTCACCACGTAATCAACGTTACCCTCACCGACAGGGGAATAAATTGTCTTCATGAGCCTTCTGATGGGATGGACTGAATGGGACAGAAGATTGCTTCTACAGTACTTAGTGCTCAGCCCGGAGCTCATCATGAGACAAGCACAAATTGGGGATGTGTTACAGAAAGAACATCTTGATTCTTAAAAAAATGCCAAAGCTATGGAAGAGAAAGAGAAGAAGAGAAACTGTCTCCATTTAGAGGAGATTGAATGAAAGTTCTGTCTCTGGATTAGAGACTGGACCCACAAGAGAAAAGATATAGATAAGATAAAGACACAGATAAGATAGTTTATCATTTATCTATCTATTTACCTTCTCCTATTTCTATAATTTTCCCTGCACACTCAAAACTCTGTATCTGTAGGTTCCATATCTGCACATCAAACATTCAAAAGATTAAAAAAAAAAAAAAGAAATTGTGTGGGCACAGACTTTGAATTATTCCCTAAATTGTACATTTTGTCAGCTCTTCACCAAGCATTTACATTGTACGATCATGATAAATAATCTAAATGTGATGTAAAGCATGCAGGAGGCGACGTGCAAAGACTGCTCTATTTTGTGTAAGGGACAGGAGCATCCCCAGGGCTGGAGATCTGCCCATGCACACATGCACATGTGGGTGTATGACCTCCAAAGGACATGCCTTCTCTTGCAGGATTGTCATACAGATATCAGTAGTAGGAAACTTAACACTGTTCAAATAAAATACAAACATCTTCTAATCCTCCATCCACATTCTAATTTGTTCAGTTGGCCCAATAAAGCTTAGAGCACGGGTCTACCAACTCCAGCCCACCTACCATGCATTTTCAAAAGGAGTTTTATTAGATAGGCAAAACATGTCTGTTAGCTTACACACCAAACCCTGGAGCTGAGAAGCTGTCAGAGAGACTGCATGGACCAGGTTGTCTAAAATGTTTACCATGTAGCTCCTCACAGAAATGGTTTGCTTTTGAGCTGTCCCATCCAGCCTTATGTTTTGCCCCAATTTCCAAGTCCTTCAAATCTCCCTGGACCTGGATTAGTTCCTCCCCCTTTGCTGTGTTTCCTAACATTGGTATTTTTGAAGAGTATACATTTTGTAGAATTGCACTCAACTTGGGTTTTTCTATTTCCTCATGATTGGATTCAAGTTATGCATTTTGGGCAACAAATGTAGTAAATGCTACCAGTGGGCAATACAGGTAAAATGTACAGAGATGTCTATTGTACTCTACTTTTTTCATTTTCCAAAAAGATTCATTTATTTATTAGAAATGCAGAGTTACAGACAGAGGGGGAGAGAGAGAGAGAGAGAGAGAGAGAGAGAGAGAGAGAGAGAGGAAGAGAGAGAAAAGGAGAAAGGGAGAGAGAGAAAAGGAGAGAGAGAGAAAGCTCTTCCATCACTCCCCAAATGGCTGCAACAGCTGGGTAGGGCCTGGCTGCAGGCCAGATCTGTCACATAGGTGGCAGGGCCTTAAGTATTTGGGCCATCATCTACTGCTTTCCTAGGCTCAAGAGCAGGGAGCTGGGACTCCAATTGGTGTCCACTTGGGATGCAGGTATCACAGGCAGCAGCTTCACCCATTGTACCACAATGCCAGTCCCAGTACCCCCCTCCCTAAATTTTACATTTATTTTATTTATTTGAAAGGCAGGGAGACAGAGGGAGACACAGAGGTTTCCTGTTCTGGCTTACTCCCAAATGCCAGGAGCAGCCATGACTGGGCCAGACCAAAACTGTGAGCTGGAGCTCAATCCCATCTCCCACATGGGTAGCAGGGATCCAGATACTTGAATGAACACCTGCTGCCTCCAAGTGTGCACATTCACATTCAGAGGGGGCTGGAATGGAGAGCAGAGCTGGAACCCAGGTACTGCAGCGAGATGTGGGGTTCCCATGCGGCAGCTTAACCACTGCTCCAAACTTCCGTGTGGCTTTACATATTTAATTAAGAGGTTGACATCATGATTATCCTACACCATCAGGTACATGAGATAAGATGGAATGGGTAGAAGAAAGTGAACTAAGTGAGATTGAGCTTGGAAACCACCATCCCCCTTCTACTGTAAGGAGCATTTGTAGTGACCATGGCCGATCATAAAGAAGTTCTAGAAGGCAGAACTCGCCAATATCACGCTCCCATCCCCTGGCATTCACTCATTGACTGGATAAGATTGATTTTTATTTAATTAGGTGGCATGCCTCAGCAGAGCTTTTAATTTACCAATGAAAGCTACAACTTCCAAATCACTTAGACCAACAAAAAAGAAAAAAGAAAAAAAGGTACAGCAATAAATTGTAAGAGAACTAAAGCAAGCCGAAACATTTCAGGCATCAGAAGAACTCAAATTATTAAACTGTGATTTTCCCATAAGGTCAGCCCACAAAAGAAAACTGGAATATTAGGTACTTGCATGCAGACGGGTCTGAAGCACAAACTACCAGAAGGGAAGGACAGCAGATCAGAAAAATGAATACGCAGAGAGGAGTTGCAGAACAGTGAATACCAGACAAAAGATAATAGAAGGGTGAAAGCATTAAAATAGATTGATGGATTCAAGGCTTGTGGTGTAGCATAGTGTGTTAAGCCCCAGCTCGCACTGCTGGCATCCCATATGGGCGCTTGTTGGACTTCCACCTGCTCCACTTTCAATCCAGCTCCCTGCTAATGTACCTGGGAAAGCAGTAGAACATGGCTCAAGTACTTGGGTCCCTGCACCCACGTGGGAGACCCAGAAGAAGCTCCTGGCTCCTGGTTCCTGGCTTTGGCCTGGCCCAGACCTGGCCATTGCGGCCATTTGGAGAGTGAACCAGTGGATGGAACATCTCTCTCTTTCTCTATCTAACTCTGCCTTTCAAAAAAGAAATCTTAAAAAAAATATACTGACTGTATTTTATATTTTAGAAGAAATAATGCACACAGTGAAGACATAACACTCATGAACTGAATAATAAATCACTGAATAACATACAGGAAAAAAAGCTGTGAGAAACTGAAGGAGAAATTGACAATAGCATAATTATAGTGAGAGTCCAAAACACAAATTGCAGTCTTCAGTATATTGAGAAGACAAGAATTGCTGAAAATTAGGAGAGCACTTCAAAAAGTTCATGCAAAGTTGATGCAAATGATAACTTTATACTGGTGCAAAATTTTTTTTGAAATCCATGTGAAGCTTCTTAATAACATGCATTTTCATGAGCTTTTTGAAAATAAATAACATTTATTTAGTGTAGAAACTTTCTGTACCAAAATAAACATCTTTTAATTCTATTTTTCCATGTACATTTTGAAATATCCTTGTACATGGGACACCTCCTTAATTAGTGTTTCATTAGTAGACCTATATCAATTATGTACCTACAGAAAGTACATTTTTAAAAATTCTAATGGGACACTTGCATATACAGATTATAATCAGTATTAAAAAAAGAGAAAATCTTGTTAACTCCAGGAATAGCCAATTCTACAAGTCACAATTGATTAAGTAGATTGCAAACAAATCAAATACTTAATAGTAAATAATATCCTTTATTAAATTACCACTAATAATTATAATTATAAAATGACAAATGTGCAAAAACAAAATGACACAAAATTAAAACTTTACAAATGCTTATTTTTTAGATTTATTTATATTTTTTAAGATTTATTTATTTATCTCATTAGATTTATTATTTATTTATTTTATTTGAAAGGCAAAGTTATAATGAAGCAGAGGCAAAGAGAGAGGTCTTCCATTCGCTGGTTCACTCCCCAGATGGCCACAACAGCTGGAGCCTCCTCAGGTCTCCCAAGTGGGTACAGGGGCCCAAGGACTTGGGCCATCTTCTACTGCTTTCTCAGGCCATAGTAGAGAGCTGGATCAGAAGTGGGGAAGCTGGGACTAGAACTAGCACCCATATGGGATGTCGGCACTTCAGGCGGCTGCTTTACTGCGTATGTCACAGCACCAGCCCCATACTTATGTCTTAACTTTTACTTTTGATTGAAATAAAAGCCAAAATTAACATTTAATGGTAATTTTTAAAAAAATCTTCAAAATCTTTTTTTCAAAATTCATTAATATTAAGCCATAGTTATAGTTCAAAGATGATCTCACACAAACCTACACTCACAAAATTCATTAATTTATTAACTTATACTTTAAACATATATAAAAATACTGATGAACCAAATTTTTAACTCCAGAAGCACAGAAAATAATAAAACTTTCTTTCAAAACCCATTGAAAATGTAATGAAAATAAAATCAGAAAAAAAATTAACATAAGAGTCAACAAAGTTGGGGCTGGTGTCGTGGCATAGTGGGTGAAGCAACTGCCTGCAGTGCCTTCATCCCATATGGGCACTGGTTCTAGTCCTCACTGCTCCACTGCCGATCCAGCTCTCTGCTATTGCCTGGGAAAGCAGTAGAAGATGGCCTAAGTCCTTGGGCCCCTGCACCCACGTGGGAGACCTGGAAGAAGCTCCTGGCTCCTGGCCTCAGATCAGCACAGCTACAGCTTTTGCAGCCAATTGAGGAGTGAACCAGTGGATGGAAGACCCACCCCCTCTCTCTGCCTCTCCTCTCTCTGTATAACTCTGACTTTCAAATAAGTAAATAAATCTTTATAATAAAAAAAAGAGTCAACAAAATTGAGAAATCAAAGACCTGATTCTTAGAAGAGAATGATAATGTAGATACATCTATGCCAGTACTAAAAATGAAAAAAATAAAAACAGAAAAATGCACAGTGTTATACATTCAAAATAGGATATTTACATAGAGTTAGGAATGAATGAATTATTACCATTGCAAGTTTGAAAACATGTAGTCCATTGACAAGTTAATGATTACTTAGGAAAATTTAAATGATCCCAATTGATTCAAAAAAGTTAAAAGAGGCAAGTAGACCATTCACTGTGGTAGAAAATGATTAAAGCTGTCAAAGATGTCCTCCAGGATGATTTCATGATTCGAATCATTCTTTACTGGAATTTTACCCAATGCTATTTATACCATCAGGGGATAAGAACCAGGGGTCAGCACTGTGGTGCAGTGGATTAAGCTGCCCTGTGATGCCAGCATCCTACATCAGCTCTGGTTCCAGTCCCAGCTGCTCCACTTCTGATCCAGCTCCCTGCTAATGGCCTGAGAAAGCAATGGAAAGTGGTCCAAGTGCTTGGGCCCCTACCATCCATGTAGTAGACCCAAAGTAAACAAACGAACAAACAAACAAAAAGAAGTGCAAGAAATCAATGCCAACTTCTCAATTAATGATATAGTATAAAACTGATTTTCAAAACTTTGGTACAATTAGATAATACAATATATAGTAATTGATGCTGGAAAATAAAGTAACAAGCAATAAAGGGAAACCAAAAAATATTTAAGAAGGTGTTTAGATGACATACATGATAAAAAAAACTCACTAAAAATGGAAAATATCATCTATTTTTAGCATTAAGCAATTGATAAACATTCAAAAACATTCTCAAAGATATGTATTTGACATACATGATAAAAATTTAAATCAAAAGTAGAATAGCTTGCTTAATTTTAATATTAAACAATAGTAAGTCATTTAAAAACCATAATTTTGATGCCTATTCCACAATTTAAACAAAAAAAGTCTGCTAGATTATAGATTTAAATAAGTGGCAAATAAAATCATGAATAAAATCAGGTAATGTCAAATAGATGTTAATTTTTAGGCTCTGAAAACTTAAAATGGTGCTAAAGGCAGAAACTGTAAAGAAAACTCTTAATAATTTTAATGATACTAAAATTTAAAAGTTACATAGGAAGAAATTCACCATAAATTAATTATAGAAGTAAGCAGAAAGCTGTGAAGACACACTAAGACACCAGAGAATCTACTTTAATCTTGAAATCAAAGGGAAAAAAAATCCTCTTACAAGTAATAAGTAAAAGACTAATGCAAGGGAATCTATTATTGAGCCTAATTTTAGGGATATATCAAAAGTAAATAATTAGAAATGAGAACTTGGGCAAATTTGTTGAAATTTGTTCTCTCAAGGAAGGCATTTGCCATGGCAGCAAAAACACCATTAGAGATGCCTGCATCCCATTTCAGAGTGCCTGGGTTTGAGCCCTGACTCTGCTTCCAGTGTCAGCTGCATGTTAATGCACAACCTGTGAGGTGGCAGGTGCTGGCTCAAGCTGTAGAGTCCCATGTGGGAGACCTGACTGAGTTCCCATCTCCTGACTTTGCCCCTGCCATTGATGGTATTTTGGGAGTGAATCAAATTTGGGGAGATCACTGTGCCATTTCTCTCATTCTATCTCTGTGTCTATTTTGCTGCTTCTCAAATAATTTCTTAAAGTTTTATATTATTTATTTGAAAGATGGAGCTACAGAAAGAGAGGGAGAGACACAAAGAGAGGGATCTTCCATCCACTGGTTCACTCCCCAAATGACCGCTACAGTCAGGGTTGGAGCAGACTGAAGCCAGGAGCCAGGGGCTTCTTCCAGGTCTCCCATGTTGAGTGCAAAGGCCCAGGACCTGGACCATCTTCCACTGCTTTCCCAGGCACATCAGCAGGGAGTTGATGGATCAGAAATAAATAAATTATTTTTTAAAGATTTATTTATTTATTTGAAAGACAAAATTACAGAAAGAGGAGAGACAGAGGGAGAGATCTTCCATCTGCTAGATTACCCCACAAAGGCTGGGGCTGGGCCAGGCAGAAGCTAAGAGCCAGGAGCTTCTTCTGGGTCTTCCATGTGAGTTCACGGGCCCAAGCACTTGGGCCACCTTCCACTGCTTTTTCCCAGGCTGTTAGCAGGGAGCTGGAAGGGAACCAGCACCCATGACTTCCGGGGCCATCTTTCCTTATTTCCTAATTTTTCTCCCTTTCTATACCACCCATTCAGTCTATCAGCAAGTCCAGCTATCATTGCCTTGAAAATACATCTAGATTGTTATCACTTAGCCCCTGCATTTTTGACCAGCTTCAGCCTGCAGTCTCCCAGTGTTCTCCCCCCTTGCCCCATTATAATCCACTTGTTCTCCATCCACAATCCTTCTCACTTGAGTCCTGTTACTTTGTTTAAATTCACCCAATAGCTTTTGTCTTATTGAGAGTAAAATCTGGACCCCTGACATTTGTGCACAGTGCACACCCCCCACCCCCAGCTCCTTCCTGCAGCCAGGCTGATCCCTAGCTGCTCCCTGAAGACCGTGAGTGCATCTTAGTCTCAGGAAAGACTCTGGCTCTTTCTTCTGCGTGGTGTGCCTTTTCATCTGATACTGGAAGACTGGTCCCCTCACCTCTTCGGCTCTCTGCTTGACAGGGACAATGAGGCCTCCCTCATTGTCTACATGAGCTCCATGAAAGGGCTAGCACTCTCATTCATGGCTGAATTTTCAGGGCCCAGAATATTTGCCTGCCCTAAAGCAGTCCTTGGTGGGTCGTGGTGCAACAGATGAATTCATTGATATTTTAGGAGCCAGAAGCCACAGAGACTCGGGGGAAGCTGATAGGTGTTAAGGAAAAGCCACAGACTGAAGGAGCAGATGGACAAGGGAGCAAGAAGAGCTAGGGAGTGGCTGAGGGAGTGCTCACCTCTGGCTGAGTGACATTTCCTTAGCCCTCACAGCTCTATGACAAGGGCCTGTGGTCTTCATTCCAAAGAGGAGCTGGAAGACCATGTTGGGATTTTCTCAAACGGGCTGACTTGGTTAGTTTCATGTTTTAGAGAGATAGCTCAGGGTGCTTCATGGAGTTGGTAGAGCAGCGGATGAAATAAGAGGCTGCTAGAATGTTCTCTGTGAGAAAAGACACCTGATTGAACCTTAAATCATATGTCAGTAGGGAGGGAGATAAAGAAATGGCTTTTAGAGAGAGGGAGGAGGTGGAACCCTAAAATTCACGAGTGCAAAACCATAAATCAGGTTTCTTTGGAGGCTGTTAGCATCCTGAGAAGCCATCTCACCTTATCTGCTTTTCATGCCATTCAAGGGAAGCATTTAGAACTGCCTTCGGAATGTCCTCTTTATCACAACCAAGGTTGTCATCCTGTAGAAATGAATGTGACTCTAACCAACTTCAACCCTACATTCAGTCAGCCTTTCACAGTGCCTGCCTCCCACAGCTCAATGCCCTGAGAAACAAACAAACATCACAGGATCAGAGAACATTTAGTCCACAGAGAACCAGGTGAAGAGCTGTATGCCCAGCAGAGGCAACTCTGCTTTCTCAGCCCCTAACTTAGCATTGAACACCCTGGGACAAGCTGGACAGGGAATTCATGGCTCAGTATCTTTATCGTAGCCTGCATTTAAGGGAGATCAAGTCTCTGACTCTGGGGCCTTAGGACTGGCAGCACAGAGCAGATGCAAGGAAAGAAGCATGTGGGCTCTACACAAGGGGACCCTTGGCAGATAAGCAACTGAAGGTAAGATGTCAGAGCCCCACCACCTGTTACCACCATGAAGAAGTTGTCATCACCATGCATTTATTGACACCACGTGCATTCAGTGCTGCTAAAAAGTGTGGCAATAGACAATCATCTGTCATCCCCCTGCACTTCCTGCCTCAGATGTCCAAGCAGCTCCCTGGATATGCCGTTATTTGTATCAAAGATCTCGAAGAACCCTTCACTGAGCCTTCTCCAAATCTCTGTTGAGAGGTGCTTTCTTTTGGTGTGAAAAGCAGTCATGACCGGCAATAGAGCAATCTGACCCTGTTGTGATTTGAAGGTGGGAGCTCAACGTACTGCTTATCTACACTTTATTTTGTTGCATTTGAATTCATAGGTCATAATAAAGTATTGCATGTCCACAGATCAGCAAGAAGAGTTAACTAAGAGGAGCCTTTTTAATGTAGAAAGCAGCTTACTGAGGTAATGGAAAAGGCTTTGGTAAGACTTAGCTTAATTGGAATTTTAAGCAATTCTTCACTTGTTGTACCAGAGATTTTTACGATTATAGACAGGATGAGCAAGCTGTTTAAGAGCTTACTGGCAGAACTGGACTCAGAGGTTTCAGCACAGGTGGATTTGGCTCAAACAATCAGGGCTGCCTCAGAAAACAGCAAGAAGGAGCATAGGTCTGTTCCCTTGTCACTGCATGAACTTACAAGGCTTATAGCCATCTATTGTCACAGGTGACCCAGAACCTGGAGGTTGAACCCTAAGGTCATGTTCAAGTACAGCAAACCAATTGCTTGCTTCAATAAATATAACCTGGGATGATATATATGGGAACCAAATACAGAATGCACCCTTTGGTATTTGAAATGCATGGTGTATGCCCTCAACTCTACCATATATTTCCTGGTAAAGTCTGGAGACGAATTCCCACCTCGCAGGAGCAGTGTGAATAGTAACTGTTCATAAACACATTAATCGCACAGTGCTGTGCTGCAATGTGCAGTCCTGTCTGTGTAGAACACATCATTGGACAAGACACAGACACTACCTTTGGGAAGTGTATAATGCCACGTAGATGGCAGAGGAATTACACTGGCTTGGATGAAGCCTTTTCTATTTGAATCATGGTCTATGAACCGATCAGCTGGAAGACAAAGCCAATTGAAGTGCATGTCTTTCAAGGACATAAAAAGGCTGCAGGGACGAAGAGAGAGCTTTTGTCTTCTTGTGCTTGGCTCAGGGTGGACAGAGGCACCAGGAGACCACTGAGAACTTACCATCCCTTCCTTTTCTCACTCTCACCCCAGGTCCAGATGCTTCTCATCGTACACACCTCTGCCTGCAATTCAGTGGGAACTTCTGAAAGGCTGTTTGTCTGGAAATTAGCTTGATTCACATCTCAATTATCAATAATTACCAATGATTAGTTGATTACATCTTGACTTGAGCTTCAATTGCTGTAAAATGCTATATGTCACCCTAAAATATATTCCACTGAAGGCTGATTCTGTTTGCTTCTTGTTGTCTCATTGGGGCTGAACTCAGATTCTCTTGGCTTACCTCCTGGTGGCTTTAGGGAACATGAATGTATTCCTCTCTCATGACATTTCTTCAGAGTGTGAAGAATAATTCCTTGGCCCCAAGGTTAAGGGTAGGAGCAGCGCTTTCAAGGGTGGCAGTTTCTTTATCAGAACATGGTTTCTGTTCTTGCAATAACAAAAGGATGAAACTGAATCCAGGGCATTGACCTGAAGCTTTTTCCAACTTAGCAGATATGTCTGATTTTGAAAATAAGCAGTCTTAAGTAAGACCCCGAGGCAAGGAAAGATTCGGCAGAATGTGCATTTGCTGGAATAATAAGCCTCTATCTATAGCCGCACAGAGATGCTCCAGGACACAGAAAATTCCAGAATGGTCTTCTCATGAGTGGCTGGCCAGTTTATAAGAAGGAAAAATGGACCTATATTGGTTCTCTCCTCAGTGTACATTGTGCAGGTGCCTCACTGAGTCTACTATCGTTAAAAGTCATCATGTTTGTCCTCCAACTCTATCTGAACAGCAAACCTGATAGACACGTATTTTTATCCCCACTCACAGATTAGGTCACTGAGGTTGGGAGAAGATACATACTTGTCCTAGCTTCAGATGACCATCAGGAGGGAAGACTGACATATGGAATGTCAACTTCTCTGGCAAATCGGCAAGAGTTGTTTTACTCCAATGCAGTGGAGTAAAATACAGGAATGTTGTTCTGCTTTCATTTCACAACAACCTAGAGCCACTTTCTTGTGGTTATGCCATAAAACTCCGACCATTGCTCCTGTCACAGCAGCAGCCACCTCTCAAGACCTTCCCACCCCTGGCCAAGACCTCCCAAACAAGAGTGCAACTCAGAGTTACCTGCAAGGCTTCATAAATTCTCAGTGCTGGCTTGTGTTCCAGATTTACTAGGTCTGGGTGAAGCCAGAGAATTTGCAACCATTTTAAATGTACAATTCAATATTTTTTTAAAAAAATATTTATTTATTTATTTATTTATTTATTTGAAAGTGAGAGTTACACAGAGAGAGAATGACAGAGTGAAAGAGAGAGAGAGGTCTTCTATCCACTGGTTCATTCCCCAATTGGCCACAATGGCTGGAGCTGCGCTGATCTGAAGCCAGGAGCCAGGAGCTTCTTCCAGGTCTCTCACCTGAGTGCAGAGACCCAAAGACTTGGGCCATCTTCCACTGCTTTCCCAGGCCATAGCAGAGAGCTGGATCAGCAGTGGAGCAGCCGGGACTGGAACTGGTATCCACATGGGATGCCGGCACTATGGGCAGCAACTTTACCTACTATGCCACAGAACTGGTCCCAGTATTTTTGTTTTGTTTTGTTTTGTTTTGTTTTGTTTTGTTTGTTTTTTAACTTCACCTGCTTATACAACCATCCATGCAGTCTAGTTCTAGGACAATTTTGTCAACTAACAGAGATCCTGTGTGCCTATTTGTAGTCACTCCCAGTGACAAGGTAATTATTATTTCACTTCCTTAGACATTTAAAACATTTTTATTGACATAACAGTTCTGGGGTAAATGTAATATATATGTGTGTACATATATAATTTGTGCATAAATGTAAAAATAAATATGTATACACTATGTCCTGATCAAGTCATGGTAATCATGTGTGAGGTGCATTCATGCTGTGGCATGTGGCAATACTTCACTCCTTTTCCTTGAGGAATCATTTTCTGTTCATTACTTAGCCCACAAAGTATGCATCTGTTTACTGAGAATTTGTAATTGAGACAAGTTTCCAGGTGATGCTGAGGCCATAGTTCCAGTAACTATATTTGGAGGAACTTTGTGGTGTAAGCCAACGGTTCTCAACCTTGGCTGCGCATTGGTATGTTAAAAATACACTTGGTCTTGGGGCTGGCGCTGTGGCGTGGCAGGTAAAGCCGCCACCTGCAGTGCTGGCATCCTATACAGGTGCCGCTTCCTACTTCCCATCCGGCTGTCTGCTATGGCCTGGAAAAGCAGTGGAAGATGGCCCAAGTCCTTGGGTCCCTGCACCCATGTGGGAGTTTGGAAGAAGATCCTGGCTCCTGGCTTCAGATAGGCACAGCTCCAGCCATTGTGACCAACTGGAGAGTGAATCATCGGATGGAAGACCTCTCTCTCTCACTCTCTCACTCTCTCTGCCTCTCCTCTCTCTGTGTAACTCTAACTTTCGAATAAATAAATAAACCTTTAAAAAATACACTTGCTCTCATCCAGATTTTGATGTAAATTGACCAAGGTGGGGACTGGGAATGGGCACTTATTAGAACTCTCCAGATGATTCCAGTGCAGAGCTGAGGCTGAGAACTACATCTCTCAATCCTTGTTATTCTAAGTGTCTTCTTTGGGCCAGCAGCAACAGCGCATGACCTAGGAACTGCTACAGTCTCCAAATCCCAGGCCCTACTTTGGGCTTCCTGCATGAGAAGTGCATTTAAACAACATCCCCGGTTGATTCTTAGACACATGGGGGTTTGAGAAGTACTGCTCCACAGCAGGGATTAATGCTGAGGAGCAGAAAATAAGAACAAAGGGAAATTTTCAGTTTTTGACAGCAACTGTAATGAGAGCCAAAGGAAAGGCTGCTGATGAACAGGTGGTTCCTTTCATCTGCATTGTCAAGATGAGCTCCCACATTGATCAAATCATGGGCTAATTGCCGACCTTCCTCCCCGTGCCCATGGCCACAGATGAACTCAATGATGGGAGCCGGGTTAACTGGCTGCTCAAAACAGATCTCATTCCCTTCCTGGAGTGTGGATGGGACATACTAATGAGCCTCATCTGTGCCCATCCTAATGCGGTCACACTGGGATTTCTCCAGCGGTGTCTTGCCTGCATGGCTGAAGCTGTGTGGAGTCCATGGCACCTCAGCGTATAAACCAGATTCATTAATCCAGCTTTGTGTAGCCATTTATTTGTGTGAGCCAATCTTATTCTGGGCATGGTTAAGAAGGCATTAGGGTATAGAGATGAAGACAGGGAGCCTGCTTGGAGGCACTTGATGGACTAGGAGGTCAGAGACTCTGAGAGGTACTTAATGCCCAGTGTGAGGAGAGTAGTGGAAACCCCAGAAGGAAAGCCCCATGACCACATTTGGAGGAGGTTCATAGAGATGGTGATTGTCAGGATCATGTCAAATCATTCCTGATAACTCCCCAGGCTGTGAGGATGAGAAAGGGCAAGGGGGCATTAAGCAGACAGGGGGAAGAGGGAGAGCAAAGTCAGGAGACATGAATTTCTGGAAATCTTGCTTCTCTTTTTTTTATATTCAGGGTTTGTAAAAAAAAAAAAACATTTTGGATCTAGAAGCTCAAATTGTTTTCTTTTGTGGAGAGTCAGGAGAGTGATTTATGCTTAATTTTGAGCTTGAAGCCCGAAATATTTCCAGTGTGGACAGAGACCCTAAAGGCTGCTACAGTCTGAACAGAAAAGCATAAAGCAAAAAGGAAATGAATGCACTGTTTTGAGTCTGGGGACCCCTGGCACACTGAGGTCTACTCAAGGACACTTCTGATTTTTTTACCCAGGACAAGCAGTCAAACAACCTCCCCCTGGAGCCTTGTGACATAGGGATACACATGGAGGAGGCTGATAGCCAGCAGGATGGAGAGTCCATCTCTCAGGAAGCAAACAGACCCAAAAGGCAAAAGGAGACTTGACAGGGACTAGACTCAATCTAGATGTCAGTCTCTGGAGCTCTGTATCAGAGATGGAGTCAGAGACATGGGTTCATATTAGAGCCTTGAAACCCACCAACCATGAGAAAAAGAAAAAGTCTGACTAAAACACCAATCATGAGGCCAAGTTTGATATAGGTGATCAATGCCAATTCCCCTCCTGGCCACAGCTTCCTTTCCGTGCTAATGCTCTGGGAGCCAAACCCAGATTTCAGTGGTAACTAGAACTGTTTGCTTCCCTTTGACTTCTTGTCTTTAGTGAGAGCCTCTGTTGCTGTTGGGTGAAGATTCATGGGACAGTCAACCAAAGCATTTAAATGTCCCCCTCTCTTCCTTTCTTTCCTTCCTTGCTTCCTTCCACATTAAATGAACCTGCTGCAGCTGTCTGCATTCTGAGGGCTGAAACATATTCAGAATGAATGCAAGGAATTAACATTCAAGAGATTATCTCCTTTCAATCATCAAAATAGCTCTATGAAGTAGATAATAGCACATACTATTCCCATTTTACAAGTTTAGAAACATTGAGGCATGTAATCTTGCCCAAGACCACTCAGCTCCCAAGCGTTGGAACTGATCTGTCCAAGTTTACCCTGGACTGGGCTGCTTTTAGTGGGGCTGTTTCCTAAGCCAGTGGCTCAGTAGACACTGCAGGGACATATGACCTCAGGTGCCCCAGTTGCAGTGGTGTCTGGGTCACCATCCATGGAAAAAGACTCCAATGATCTTGGAACAGTCCTGAGATGGTGAAATGTTGCCGTGGGTATGGGTTCTGTGACCTGAGACCAGACAGCCTAGGGCTGCCCAGAGAGGGCTTATGTGACGTGTCCACATGTCTCATTTAGAGTGTGTGTTGTATCGTGGGATCAACGCAGGATTCGGATCCAGGGAAGGGCACATGAGTCACAGTTGCAGAACGATTCCATTCTGTTGGATGCTAGCAGGTGAGTTAGCCTGAAAACAAATTATGCTTACGGAAGGGTTGGATGAGTCCATTGTGGACAGCCCTGAAGTGTAGCGGGTCATTTCTTGTCCTTAATTATTCTGGCCTCTGTTGGGGATGGAAAATAAGGTTAATCCATTATAGTCTGTCCCTAGAGCCGAGACCCCCTTGGTTATTTCTGCTTTTAAAATCCCTTGTTTTATTCAAATGAATGTGATTATTGTTTTAAATTTGCAAATGAATATAATTAACAAAGAAATTCTAACTCAAGTGCAGGATTACATTTATTTGGCATCTACTCCATTAATGTCTACTGTTGAAAAAGCATTGTTAATCGTGTGCACGCTGTTAATTAACTCAACATGTTTAATGGTTGTTTTCTTAAATAACTAGTAGGCCGCATGTAAATGATCTTTCAAGCATTCCCATTTCATTTTGTGAAAGAGTAAAGCACAGGACAGATTGCTCGATGCATTAGGTTGAATGCGGCCCATGGCTCACTTGTGCTGTCTTAGAGAAATGGAAAACCCTCCTCACCACCTCAACCTAATGCCCATACAGACCCAGAGGGGCCCACATTCCTGCACTTGGAAATATTACCACATTGTCAAAAGAGCAGCAGATCTGCAATGTAAATTGTGAAACATGTTGATTCTGTTTTTCCTGTAACTGTAAACTCAGCAATCTTTTAAGCTCAGAAACAAAAATCATAACATCTAGCACTACCTGTACACAGGATCGGTGCTGGGGCAGGTGCTGCCTGCAGCACCAGCATCACATATAGGTACCAGTTCTAGTCCTGGCTGCTCCACTTCTGATGCAGCTCTCTGCTATGGCCTGGGAAAGCAGTAGAAAGATGGTCCAAGGCCTTGGGCCCCTGTACCCGTGAGGGAGACCAGGAAGCTGCTCCTGGCTCCTGGCTTCAGATTGGCACAGCTCTGGCCATTGCAGCCATCTGGGGAGTGAACCAGCAGATGGAAGACCTCTCTCTCTCTCTGTCTGTCTCTCTGCCTCTGCCTCTTTGTAACTCTGCCTGTAAAATATAGATAAATCTTAAAAAATATGGCCGGCGCTGTGGCTTAACAGGCTAATCCTCCGCCTTGCAGTGCCGGCACGCCGGGTTCTAGTCCCGGTTGGGGCGCCGGATTCTATCCCGGTTGCCCCTCTTCCAGTCCAGCTCTCTGCTATGGCCTGGGAAGGCAGAGGAGGATGGCCCAAGTGCTTGGGCCCTGCACCCGCACGGGAGACCAGGAGAAGCACCTGGCTCCTGGCTTTGGATCAGCAAGATGCACTGGCTGCAGCGGCCATTGGAGGGTGAACCAACGGCAAAAAGGAAGACCTTTCTCTCTGTCTCTCTCTCTCACTATCCACTCTGCCTGTCAAAAAAAGGGGGGGGGGGCGTGGAATGGGTGCCTTTTTCCATTGCACTCTCATAAAGGTCCTACAATTAATCTATGTATCATCCCATTTTATAAACCCAGGCAAGTAACATTAATTTAAATTCCCAGGGTCACACGCCTAGTGTGGTAGCCACTAGGGACACTTGGTGAACATTTCCTATTTCCTATTTAGCTAAATGGGATTCGCCAGCAGTTTCTTAGGTAGTCATAGCTTAAAACAACTGATCACCATGGCTGACACTGTGGCACCACAGGTTAAGCCGCAGCCTGCAGTGCCATCATCCCATATGAGATCCAGTTCGAGTCCTGGCTGCTCTACTTCTAATCCAGCTCTCTGCTGTGGCCTGGGAAAGCAGCAGAAGATGGCCTAAGCCCCTGGGCCCCTGCACCCACATGGGAGACTGGAAGAAGATCCAGGCTCCTGGCTTCAGATTGGCCTAGCTCTGGCCATTGCAGCCACTGGGGGAGTGAACCAGTGGATGGAAGGTCTCTCTCTGTCTGTCCTTCTCTTAAAAAAAATTACCCCACTTCTTGCTTGTTGAGCAACTTGGCTCAGCATCTGTAGGAGATAGAAGATTCACTCTCCAGCATACCTGGAAAACTTCTGTAATCTTGCTTGGCATCTTATGTATTGAAACAGATGTATTAGTATACTCAGGAGACAGGAGGCTGTAAGTGTTTTTGACTTTTGTGGGTTTTGTTGTTGTTGTTGTTGTTGTGTGTGTGTGTTTACTTATGATGCAGGAAGGCACCATGGTGAATATAGAGGAAGGGAAGAGGGTGTGTGTGTGTGTGTGTGTGTGTGTAAAAAGATGAGCAAGTGCATGAGCAAGACCGAGTCAGAACTAGAGATGTGTAGAGCAGCACGTAAGAAAAGAACTACACTAACATATGAGGGCTCTCGGAAAATGAATCTTATGAGAAAACTATGCATGGAAATAAAAAAAAAGTTTTTGTAGCAAAATATGAACGTATCTTTTATTTCAATTTTTCCATGAACTTTTTGAAGTACCTTGTGTGAATGCTGATAGATGCAGGGTGTTTTCCTCCTTCCTTGGTAATTCTTGGGAAAAAAACAGATGTGATCAATGTGGAAATGAGCAGCAGCAACATCCAAGCAAGTATCTGACTCCCTGAAAACACAAATCACCTCATTGAATGGTCATCAATGCTTTTAGATTAAGTAGAAACTGAACTTGTTCTCCAGTAATCCAGTGGGAGTGATGGTCTACACCCACAAATGACAGCTTTTCGCTGAGTATTGGAAACCCCTCCACCTCACCATGCAGGTGGGACCCAGCAGCCTGGTAGCCTTGGTGAGTTAGAGACAGGTAACACTGCACACATAACAAGAACTCTCCTAAACAGTAGACATACAATGAGGCTGGGGCAGCAGGACAAGGCTAGGTGTGCAGTGATAGAAGTGAATGAAACACAAATTAAGAATGCTAAATAATCTCAGTTATTCTACACCAATTTACAACTGTGTTAAATCTAGAGGAGCTAAAGAACTTAGCAAGTGTGTGATGAATCAAGGCCAAGGTGGATAACAAGTGAGAAGGAAAGAACAATTCGGGAGCCAAGATGGCGGATAGTGAGGACGTGTGCCTTAGTTTGGGAAAATAAACTTTCATAAAAGTGGAATTACTGTAGCCTCAGGAAAAGACTCAAGAAAAAAACTGCAGAGGAAACGCTTCCGGATCTCGTGGATGAGACACAGAGGACTTACAGGGAACCCACCGCGTGGAAAACCAACCGAGAGGAGCCGAGTGGCAGCGGCGAGAGAGGAGCCAGAGCCTCAGAATCTCGCCAGCGCGGGAACGGAGGAGGAGGGTAAGACAAAGACCTGAGAAGTCCGAGACATTGGGGGGAGGGGGAACAGAGGCCTCTCCCTTCACTCACCAAGCAAAACAAAGAACACTGCGAATTTACATATGTAAAGCTCAGCCAAACTCAGTATCTTTAGCGAAACTGGAGAACACATTGAGGGCTGCATAATCTCTGTGGATGGTCCCAGGGGTAGATCAAACGAATACTCACAAAGGCCAGATTTCAACTACACTCAACCCCACTCCCAACTGAGTCAAAAAAAAAAAAAAAAAGAGAGAGAGCGAGCCAGCAAGGAGCAAGTGAGTGAGAAATCTGGGAGAGTTGCTCTTTACACAGCCTTAAACCTGAAGAAACAAGCATAGCTCTCTGGCCACACCCATCACAGCCCCTAAGGCTCCAACAAAGCAGACAGCTCACTTAGAGGCATAGTATAACGAGAGAAAAAAACAAAAACAAAAACACCACAAATTATCTCTAACATGCCAAGCAAGAAACATAGAAGCGGAGGTACCAAGGACAGGGAAGGCACTATGACGCCCCCAAGTGAACAAGACACGCCAATGCAAGATTATGAAGATTATGAGATAGAAGAAATGAAAGATACAGATTTCAAAAAATTTATGATAAGAACATTAAGAAGTTCTCAAAAACAAATTCTTGAACTACAGAAATCCTTAATGGACAAGATAGAAAATCTCTCCCGTGAAAATGAAATATTAAGGAGGAATCAAAATGAAATGAAAAAACTAATGGAGCAGGAATTCGCGATACTGACAAAAAACCACAATGAAATGAAGAACACAATAGATCAAATGGCAAACACATTAGAGAGCCTTAAAAACAGAATGGGTGAAGCAGAAGAGAGAATATCGGAATTAGAAGACAGAGAACAGGAAAGGAAACAGTCAAATCAAAGAAAAGAAGAAGAAATCAGAAATCTAAAAAATACTGTCAGGAACCTACAGGATACTATTAAAAAACCTAACATTCGGGTTCTAGGAGTTCCTGAAGGCATGGAAAGGGAGAAAGGATTAGAAGGCCTTTTTAGTGAGATACTAGCAGAAAATTTCCCAAGTTTGGAGAAGGACAGAGACATCCTAGTACAGGAAGCTCAGAGAACCCCTAATAAACATGATCAAAAGAGATCCTCACCACGACACGTCGTAATCAAACTCACCACAGTGAAACACAAAGAAAAGATCCTAAAATGTGCAAGAGAGAAACGCCAGATTACTCTCAGAGGATCTCCAATTAGACTTACAGCTGATTTCTCATCAGAAACCCTACAAGCCAGGAGAGAATGGCGAGATATAGCCCAGGTACTAAGAGAGAAAAACTGCCAGCCCAGAATATTATATCCTGCAAAGCTCTCATTTGTGAATGAAGGTGAAATTAAGACCTTTCACAGCAAACAGAAATTGAAAGAATTTGTCGCCACTCGTCCAGCCCTGCAAAAGATGCTTAAAGATGTGTTACATACAGAAACACAGAAACACGGTCACCAATATGAAAGAAGTTAAAGGAAGGAAACCTCACAGCAAAAGATCACAGGAATCTCAAACCAGATATTAGAAAATATCTTTGGCAAATGGCAGGGCAAAGTTACTCCTTCTCAATAGTCACATTGAATGTTAATGGCTTGAACTGTCCAGTTAAAAGACACCGATTGGCTGACTGGGTTAAGGAACAAAACCCATCCTTTTGCTGCTTACAAGAAACCCATCTATCCAACAATGATCCATACAAGCTGAGAGTGAAAGGCTGGAAAAAGATATACCACGCCAACAGAAATGAAAAGAGAGCGGGCGTAGCCATCTTAATATCGGACAACATAAACTTTACCACAAAAACTGTTAGGAGAGACAAAGAGGGGCACTATATAATGATTAAGGGATCCATTCAACAGGAAGATATAACGATTATCAACATATATGCACCTAATCATAGGGCACCAGCTTATTTAAAAGACTTGTTAAGGGACTTAAAGGGAGACTTAGACCCCAATACAATAGTACTGGGGGACTTCAATACTCCACTCTCAGAGATAGACAGATCAACAGGACAGAAGATCAACAAGGAGACAGTAGATTTAAATGACACTATAGCCCAAATGGATCTAACAGATATCTACAGAACATTTCATCCTACATCTAAGGACTTTACATTCTTCTCAGCAGTACATGGAACCCTCTCTAGGATTGACCACATACTAGGCCATAAAGCAAGTCTCAGCAAATTCAAAAGAATTAGAATCATACCATGCAGCTTCTCAGACCACAAAGGAATGAAATTGGAAATTGGCAACTCAGGAATCCCTAGAGCACGTGCAAACACATGGAGATTGAACAACATGCTCCTGAATGAACAATGGGTCATAGAAGAAATTAAAAGAGAAATCAAAAATTTTCTGGAAGTAAATGAGGATAACAGCACAACATACCAAAACCTATGGGATACAACAAAAGCAGTGTTAAGAGGAAAGTTTATATCAATAGGTGCCTACATCAAGAAATTGGAAAGGCACCAAATAGATGAGCTTTCAAGTCATCTCAAGGATCTAGAAAATCTGCAGCAAGCCAAACCCAAACCCAGTAGGAGAAGAGAAATAATTAAAATCAGAGAAGAAATCAACAGGATTGAATCCAAAAAAACATTACAAAAAATCAGCCAAACGAGGAGCTGGTTTTTTGAAAAAATAAACAAAATTGACACCCCATTGGCCCAACTAACTAAAAAAAGAAGAGAAAAGACCCAAATCAATAGGATCAGAGATGAAATGGGAAACGTAACAACAGACGCCACAGAAATAAAAAGAATCATCAGAAATTACTACAAGGACTTGTATGCCAGCAAACAGGGAAATCTATCAGAAATGGACAGATTCTTGGACACATACAACCTCCCTAAATTGAGCCAGGAAGACATAGAAAACCTAAACAGACCAATAACTGACACAGAAATTGAAACAGTAATAAAGGCCCTCCCAACAAAGAAAAGCCCAGGGCCAGATGGATTCACTGCTGAGTTCTACCAGGCATTTAGAGAAGAACTAACTCCAATTCTTCTCAAACTATTCAGAGCAATCGAAAAAGAGGGAATCCTCCCAAATTCTTTCTATGAAGCCACCATCACCTTAATTCCTAAGCCAGAAAGAGACGCAACATTGAAAGAGAATTACAGACCAATATCCCTGATGAACATAGATGCAAAAATACTCAATAAAATTCTGGCCAATAGAATGCAACAACACATCAGAAAGATCATCCACCCAGACCAAGTGGGTTTCATCCCCGGTATGCAGGGATGGTTCAACATTCGCAAAACAATCAACGTAATACACTACATTAACAGACTGCAGAAGAAAAACCATATGATTCTCTCAATAGACGCAGAGAAAGCATTTGATAAAATACAACACCCTTTCATGATGAAAACTCTAAGCAAACTGGGTATGGAAGGAACATTCCTCAATACAATCAAAGCAATATATGAAAAACCCACGGCCAACATCCTATTGAATGGGGAAAAGTTGGAAGCATTTCCACTGAAATCTGGTACCAGACAGGGATGCCCTCTCTCACCACTGCTATTCAATATAGTTCTGGAAGTTTTGGCCAGAGCTATTAGGCAAGAAAAAGAAATTAAAGGGATACAAATCGGGAAGGACGAACTCAAACTATCCCTCTTTGCAGATGATATGATTCTTTATTTAGGGGACCCAAAGAACTCTACTAAGAGACTGCTGGAACTCATCGAAGAGTTTGGCAAAGTAGCAGGATATAAAATCAATCCACAAAAATCAACAGCCTTTGTATACACAGGCAATGCCACGGCTGAGGAAGAACTTCTAAAATCAATCCCATTCACAATAGCTACAAAAACAATCAAATATCTTGGAATAAACTTAACCAAAGACGTTAAAGATCTCTACGATGAAAACTACAAAACCTTAAAGAAAGAAATAGAAGAGGATACCAAAAAATGGAGAAATCTTCCATGCTCATGGATTGGAAGAATCAATATCATCAAAATGTCTATTCTCCCAAAAGCAATTTACACATTCAATGCAATACCCATTAAGATCCCGAAGACCTTCTTCTCAGACCTAGAAAAAACGATGCTGAAATTCATATGGAGACACAGAAGACCTCGAATAGCCAAAGCAATCCTGTACAACAAAAACAAAGCCGGAGGCATCACAATACCTGATTTCAGGACATACTACAGGGCAGTTGTTATCAAAACAGCATGGTACTGGTACAGAAACAGATGGATAGACCAATGGAACAGAATAGAAACACCAGAAATCAATCCAAACATCTACAGCCAACTTATATTTGACCAAAGATCCAAATCTAATCCCTGGAATAAGGACAGTCTATTCAATAAATGGTGCTGGGAAAATTGGATTTCCACATGCAGAAGCTTGAAGCAAGACCCATACCTATCACCTTACACAAAAATCCACTCAACATGGATTAAAGACTTAAATCTACGACCCGAAACCATCAAATTATTAGAGAGCATTGGAGAAACCCTGCAAGATATAGGCACAGGCAAAGACTTCCTGGAAAATACTCCAACAGCACAGGCAGTCAAAACCAAAATTAACATTTGGGATTGCATCAAATTGAGAAGTTTCTGTACTTCAAAAGAAACAGTCAGGAAAGTGAAGAGGCAACCAACAGAATGGGAAAAAATATTCGCAAACTATACTACAGATAAAGGATTGATAACCAGAATCTACAAAGAAATCAAGAAAATCCACAACAACAAAACAAACAACCCACTAAAGAGATGGGCCAAGGACCTCAATAGACATTTTTCGAAAGAGGAAATACAAATGGCCAACAGACACATGAAAAAATGTTCAAGATCACTAGCAATCAGAGAAATGCAAATCAAAACCACAATGAGGTTCCACCTCACCCCGGTGAGAATGGCTCACATTCAGAAATCTACCAACAACAGATGCTGGAGAGGATGTGGGGAAAAAGGGACACTAACCCACTGTTGGTGGGAATGCAAACTGGTTAAGCCACTATGGAAGTCTGTCTGGAGATTCCTCAGAAACCTGAACATAACCCTACCATACAACCCAGCCATCCCACTCCTTGGAATTTACCCAAAGGAAATTAATTTGGCTAATAAAAAAGCCATCTGCACATTAATGTTTATTGCAGCTCAATTCACAATAGCTAAGACCTGGAACCAACCCAAATGCCCATCAACAGTAGACTGGATAAAGAAATTATGGGACATGTACTCCATAGAATACTATACAGCAGTAAGAAACAACGAAACCCAGTCATTTGCAACAAGATGGAGCAATCTGGAAAACATCATGCTGAGTGAATTAAGCCAGACCCAAAGAGAAAAATATCATTTGTTTTCCCTGATCGGTGACAACTGAGTGCCAAAGGGGAAACCTGTTAAGTGAAATGGACACTATAAGCAACAATGAACTGATCAGCTCCTGTCCTGACTTTAGATGTACAATGTAATACTTTATCCATTTTAGTATTTGTTGTTATTGTTGTTGTTCTAGTACTATTGGTTGAACTCAGTAATTAACACACAATTATTCTTAGGTGTTTAAATTTTAACTGAAAAGTGATCCCTGTTAAATCTAAGAGTGGAAAAAGAGAGGGAGGAGATGAACAATTTGGAACATGCTCAATCGGACTGGCCGCAAATGGTGGAGTTAGAAACGTGCCAGGGGATTCCAACACAATTCCATCAAGATGGCATGTACCAATGCCATCGCACTAGTCCAAGTGACCAATTTCAGCTCACAATTGATAGCTCTGATAGGTCTAAGACTCAAAGAGATCACACAAACAAGACAAGTATCTGCTAATACTAACTGATAGAATCAAAAAGGGAGAGAAAGATCCAACATGGGAAGTGGGATACACAGCAGACTCATAGGATGGCAGATGTCCTAAACAACACTCTGGCCTCAGAATCAGCCCTCAAGGCATTCAGATCTGGCTGAAGAGCCCATGAGAGTATAGCAGGCATGGAAAGCCAAGATATCATGGAAAAAAAAAAAAAGACCTAAATGAATGATCTCTGTGAGTGAGATCCCAGTGGAAAGAACGGGGCCATCAAAGAAGGAGGTACCCTTCTCCGAAGGGAGGAGAGAACCTCCACTTTGACTATGACCCTATCGGAATAAGATCAAAGTCAGCGAACTCTAAAGGCTTCCATAGCCCTGGCAACTCATGACTAGAGCCTAGGGAGATTACTGACGCCATGAACAGGAGTGTCAAATTGTTAAATCAGCAACAGGAGTCACTGTGTACTTACACCCCATGTGGGATCTGTCCCTAATGTGTCGTCTAAAGCCAAGTGATGCTATGACTGGTACTGAAACGGTATTTTTATACTTTGCGTTTCTGTGTGGGCGCAGACTGATGAGGTCTTTGCTAATTATATACTGAAGTGATCTTCTGTATATAAAGAGAATTGGAAATGAAAAAAAAAAAAAACAACCTGGTGTTAAAATGGAAATGGCATAGAAAATTAATTAATTTGAAAAAAAAATTATGTAGGATCTCTGTCTTTAATGTGCTGTACATTGCTATTTAATGCTATAATTAGTAATCCAATGGTAGTTTTTTCACTTGATGTTGCTATATGGGCAAAAAGTTGAAATCTTTACCTAATATATACTAAACTGATCTTCTGTATACAAAGAGAATTGAAAATGAATCTTTACATGAATGGAAGGGGAAAGGGAGCGGGAAAGGGGAGGGTAGCGGGCGGGAGGGAAGATATGGGAGGGGGGAAGCCATTGTAACCCATAAGCTATACTTTGGAAATTTATATTCATTAAATAAAAGTTTAATTAAAAAAAAAAAAAAAAGAAAGAACAATTCAGCCACGTGCAGCCCAAGCCACTGCCAAAAAAGTCACTCAAAGCACAGGTGCCCCAGAATATCACCAGCACCAGTGTTTTTAACTATATATTTAAAATTTTTCAATTCTTTAAATTCCATGGGGTTTTTTTTGTTTTGTTTTGTTTTTGCTTTTAGTGTTCCCTAATTTGTGGCCCATTTGGCCACATTTCCATTATTTTTGAGTCACAGACAAATTAATGGCTGTTCAATGGTTCAAATGTGTGTGTCTATTAAGAGGAAAAAGAGAGAGAGATCTTGAGTCTCATTCCCTTTGGAGAGTTAACTGCATAAGCGCAGTGTAAACCACAATGTATAAACATGCTTCAGGAGTCCAGTAAAGATGCTGATGGCTCAAGTCTCTCGTCCTGCCCCCATCTGACAGGGTGAAGATGATGGTAAGGATAGTTTGTTCTTCCTGAACTTCCAGGCATGACAAGGAGTCCAGGCCACTGTGCGACAGCTCTGAAAGAAAGGCATATGTCTCTCAGAGACTGCTGGCTCACTGGACGCCTGTCCTGCACTGGGTGAGACTGTCCCAAGGTCATGACATTTTACAACTCTCTCTGCCCATGCTGTTCACTTTGCTTGCACCCCTACCATCCCATGACCCCGTTCTAGTCTATCCCTGCTGCAAAATCCTTGAGACTGCATAGAGGTGTTTTTGCACATAGTTCTGAAGGCTGGGTAGTGCAACACCAAGTGCCGACATCTGCTGAGCACCCTCTTGCTGCATCATAATGTGGTAGAGGACAGAGCAAGTGAGCTAGCCTGGGTCTGTTCTCACCTTCTTACAAAGTGACAGATGCCATCCTGGGGGGCTCCACGCTCATGACCATATGTAACTCTGATTACCTCCCAAAGGAGCTTCTTCTGGGTCTCCCATGTGGGCGCAGGGGCCCAAGGACTTGGGCCATCTTCCACTGCTTTCCCAGGCCATGAGCAGAGAGCTGGAATAGCAGAAGAGGAATAGCCAGGACTTGAATCAGTGCCCATATGGGATGCCTGCACTGCAGGCTGGGGCTTTATCCACTATGTCACAGTGTCCCCCACCCCCACTATGAGCTTTTGAGAGACACATTCAGACCACAGCTGTTCACTTTGCTTCAGAGAGAATTCACTCATGCATCCCTGACACCACCATTACCCAGCTCCATGCTGCCTGGAATTTTTTTTTAAGATTTAGCCCACACATTAACATACGCTGTGAAGTCTTCTCTAATTGCCAAAATGGTGTTTCAACATATATTTTTGTCAATGTTTCTTAGACAATCAACCATTGACAGCATTGACTGTATCTTATTTCTCTGTTTAACTCCAGAGCCCAGCGGGATGTCAGCACAGCTTCTTAAATACATAAGTGATGGACTCCCAGGAAAGTAAAGAGCAAGGGGAGGAGTTTAAACAGGAAAGAAGAAGGAACAAGAGAGGGACAGAAAGGAGAACTTAAGTTTCATCCACATCCACCATGGAATATAGACTAGAACACAAGGCAAGTTCCCAGACTGTCCCTAGTAGTCTTTGGCTCTTGTCTTTGTGTCCATCACTATGACCACTACTCTGGGGCTGACAGCTTCTGGGGATTTTCCCAGGGTCTCTCAGACATTGGTGCAGTCTCTGACATCCCTCTTGACAGCATGGATGCCTCTTTATACTCACTATTTTGAATCTCAAAACCATCATAGAACTTCAGCCCTTTTTAATCAGGTCATCCTACATCTCTGAGAGCCACTTGTCTCAAAAACCAGTGGGAAACTCTGTTAAACATCAGCACATGAGGTATCTCATGGTGCCCCTCATTGTTTTGAAACTCCTGGGTGTGTTCCAGAAGCCAAGGCTGCCGAGACCTCTCCAGAGCTTCTGAGTCCTCATTCCAGAATCCCAGGCTCCCTCTATCCAGACAACTGAGATCTCCTCAACTGGGTAGTTGTGCCCAGCTCATAAATAAATGAGACCTAAATTGAGAGTCTTTGAGTGAGGGGGACCTCAAGAAGGAGGAGTCTTCCCAATATAAGATTTTTTTTAGCCCCAATTTCTGGGACCAAGGGCCTGAATACCACCACATGTCCAAACAATCAGAATTTGAGGGAGCTACAGTGGAGATCTTTGTTTGAGAAAACAGTATAATGTAGGCATTTCCCATCTTTATTCCACAGATAGCATGACAAGGAAGTCACTGCACTAAGTGTTTTACATGATGATCTTTGTAATTCTCATGACAGCAATAAATTGCTTTTGAGATGTACTGTGCTCAATTTACAGAAGAGGAAAATGAGGCATGGGACCGTGGCACTGGTTGGGTTCTCTGGGAAGCAGTTGCTAGATGGAATAAGGAGTAAAAAGGGTTGTGAGGCACAACTCCTGTGAAAGAACTGAGCAGGAAGTAGCATTGAGCAAGGGGGACCATCAGACCAGAGTGCAGACTTGCTAACTCAGTGGGGAGCAGAGCAAAGATAGCCCATTAGGAGAGTCTCTCTTTTGAAAGAAATGCCTCACTGGGGAATGTCTTCCACCACCGTGCTTAGTCACTTGTAAGGTTGCCCCAAGAGTAACAGGACCTCTCCATGAAAGCTGAGTGGACCCTACCAACAGTGGGAGGGAGTCAGCTGCCCACACTCCCCTCCAAAGAGCAGTGAGTCTGTTCTTGAAGGGGCAGCTGAGCAGCATAGCCCCATGCCTGACACAGGTGGTGACCTTTTCCACTGTTATCCATAGTGGTGTCTATTGGCAAGGCCAGGATACAAACCCAGGTTATATGGTTCCAGCCCTAGAGCTATGTATGTAAAAGCCTAAGGCTTTTCTATAGTTGTCTGGACAGTTAACCCTAGACACACTACAGGCTCTTCCACCTCTCTTCTCTTCCAAGTTGCCAAGGCCCTCTGACACCTGCACAGGACTTCCTTATAAGTATGCTGATGTTCAGGACAGCTCTGTTGGTGAAGGCCAAGAAAACCTAGTCTAGCCTTTGTCATCTCTTCCTTTCCTTGCAGATAGTATGGGCCCTGAGTTTCCTCTGGAGGTTGTATGCTTTGCTGGCAGCCCCACTTCCTTGTCTTCTGGGTCTTCATCACCCCACTTTTCAGTCTAGAATTTTCTAGGAGAGAATTAAAAGCAACTTTAACCTTGTATTTCTCAGTATCCCAACCCACATCCCTTCTCTCTTCATGCTTGTTCTATTGTAAGAGCAATCCTGTTGGTGTCACTGCTTTGCTGTTTCATCCTGTGTCCTCTCTCAACAAACTCCAGACATAGTCGTTGTAGGATTTGTCTGAAGAAAACATCTGCTTCTAGGCCGGCGCCGCGGCTCAATAGGCTAATCCTCTGCTTGCGGCGCTGGCACACCGGGTTCTAGTCCCGGTCGGGGCGCCAGATTCTGTCCCGGTTGCCCCTCTTCCAGGCCAGCTCTCTGCTGTGGCCCAGGAGTGTAGTGGAGGATGGCCCAAATGCTTGGGCCCTGCACCCCATGGGAGACCAGGATAAGCACCTGGCTCTGCCTTCAGATCAGTGCGGTGCACCGGCCGCAGCGCGCCGGCTGTGGCGGCCATTGGAGGGTGAACCAACGGCAAAAAGGAAAACCTTTCTCTCTGTCTCTCTCACTGTCCACTCTGCCTGTCAAAACAAAAACAAACAAACAAAAAATCTGCTTCTACAGCATCGTATTCAAAGTCTACTCTTTTGACTGCTCAGGTGCCAGCATCTTCACTGTCCTGCTAAGTGGACATCCGAGCATTACTGATCCCAAGTTTAACTCCAAAATTACAGATGACAGAGTTTCTCCTTGCCCTCTCTCTCTCTCCCCCCCTCCCACCCTCCTGCCCCCCTCCCTCCTTCCCTCCTCCTCACCTTCTCAAATGCCTATTAACTAAATGGAACCCTCAGTTGCCCACTTTGACATGGTTGAACATGCCCGGGGCTCTTTTTGAATGGATTCCCAAAAGAGAAATTGCCCTGTACCATTGCTATATGGTCACTGAGCTGACCAAAGGGGCATTCAACAGAGAAATAAAGGAGATGATCTTTGGGGAGATTTGCTTCTGTCCCCCAACCTGACTG
Organism: Lepus europaeus; assembly: GCF_033115175.1. NCBI lineage: Eukaryota > Metazoa > Chordata > Mammalia > Lagomorpha > Leporidae > Lepus > Lepus europaeus. The sequence continues at coordinate 72,738,989 of NC_084843.1, read as the reverse complement.
AGATTCGAATTTTTCCTAGACAAGGATGATTTTGTACCCAGCTGTTCCCCTATGGAGTCTGCTGTCAGTGTATTAATGTGATCCTTGTGCAGTCCCGAGTGAATAATGATAACCTGGCAGACACGCAATTACGCACTGATGATTTCAGAGCTGCCTCCACCACCCCATTCTCCCCAGCCACAGGCAGCTTTGGGGCCTGATTTCTGTGTGGTGTCTAAATCCATCGTGACCTAGGTAGGGGCCAGCCATCCCACAGATGTCTGGGTGTGATGGGGTTGAAGCCCGGATATGGTGTCCCCTCCCCAGGTGCAGTGAGTGATTCTTGGAGTCTGTTTGCAAGATGATACTGCTTTCCCCAAATGTTTTGACATTGAGGCTACATCTGCAGCTATAAGCCAATGGAAAATGTAGCTGAAGAGATGATAACATGGCACCTGGGAAATGAAGCAGCATCAAAAATCTAATTTCCATGAGCAAATTTCCAGAGCACTCACTGACGGGACCATCCTACTCACCTAAATCTTTAACTGAGCATTTACAAATTCTGATTCCATTAGATTTTATACCAGACTATGCCTGCGAATGCTTTTTTATAGAAAAACTAATTAAAATAACCTGATATTTTATCGAGTGTGAGAGTTTCTTTAAAAGGCAAATATAGGTGACAGACCAGACTAAGCTATGGCTCTAGCTTTTTCCCGGTGAATATGATGAAACAAAAGAGATCTTAAAGCCCTGCTAGAGATTAAGAGAAAACCTTACTGTAAAATTTGGGGGTTGTGTGCCAATTTTCATTTAATTTCTGGTTCCAGTTGATTACACTGTTCCTTTCATGCAGGGCTGGTGTAGCCATGTGTTCTGTGAAGGGCACTCTCTTGGCCTGATGCCCCCAAGGGACCACTAGCTTTGCACTCTGCAGCCAGCCCTTCCAGGCCCAGTAGGGAGATCAATCACTCAAGCATCTCCCAGGACGCCAGGTCAAGTGGCAAAAGTTCATCCTACAGAATCCTCGGTCCTTGAGACCTCTGCAGCATTGGTTGTCAGCTTGATGAGACCAGCTGAGTTTCTGTGCACAATTTCCAGATAGCACTGGGCAGAACAAAACCTGAGAGGCCAGTGCTAAACCCACAGGCTTTCTGAAGAGAAAGAGTGGGATAGAACATCACGCTGCAGTAGGAAAAGCAAACCATCAGCCTTGTACTGCCCAGTGCCCTGTAAAATGAACCCGTTGCATTGGGGATTTTGCTTATTCATCCTTAAATGGCCGCAGTGGGTGAGCCACTCTCTGCAAAGGCATTATCCTGTGGCCTCTCCCTCATCCTCCTCTGGGAGCAGAGAGCCCTTGCTGTCAGTTACTGTTAGTTCCCTCTCTCCATATCTGTGGTCATTCCACATGCATAGACAAAGAGTACATCGAATCTTTATGTGATCTTGTTGGAACTGGGCAGAAGACCAACAAGACATGGAGGAGGGTCCTTGAATGACTTCCTCAACCCAACACCACTCTGGGAAGAAAAGTATCCATTTTGAAAAATCACATGTGGATCTTATTAAATGACAAATGCCGGAGGTCACAGTGGAAAAGTCACTTTGGAAAAGATTCTCAGATTATCAGAGCCCTGTCATGTCACTGCAGGAAGGAGCTACTAGGGGATCCCCAAGGAAAGTTCACACTATCTCACACTCATCAGAGGGCAGCTAGCTTGAGGCCGACACTAGACAGTCCCTGATTAAGGGTTCTATGTCTAACCCATAGGGGAAGGGAGAAAGCAAATGAGGAGAGCTAGAACTTCCCAAGTATTTCTAGAGATATCATTAGAAATTAGAAGGAGAGAGAGAGAGAGAGAGAGAGTCCAGGTAGATCAGTTTCCTTTTCTGGAAGACTGCCCAGCTATTCAGCACAGTCCTTGGTTTTCATTGTCCTGCTGGAAGTGGGCATCTCTGGACACAACAAAGCTCTGCATATCTGGACATGGAGTGTTGAGTCCCCACCTTCCTCCCATAGAATAACATCCTCACACCAGCCCCATTGAGAAATGATGTGTATTAAGTAATGGAACCAAACTTCTTTGCAACCACCGGTCTCATTGTGATGTGATCTTGGTCTCTCTGGTCTTGAAGGGCTAAAAGTCCTTGTCCCTCCATATTTGCCTGTGCCCTTTCTTTTGAATGGGTTGTGCAGCTGGAGCAACCCAATCTTGAATGCAGTGGTTTCTAGGGAATCTTGGCCACAGAAGGTTACTGCATTTCCCCTGGACATGGAATCCCAGGTTGGAAGTGGCTGTAGGCTCTTGAAATAGATTGTCATACTTAGACATGACTTCTCTGAAAAGAGTTTGATCCATGTTCCTGTAGAGACATTTCTATGTGCAATCCACTGTGTCTTGAAACCTGCAGAGAGAAACATGCCTGTCCTCAGGGAAGGTGTCAGTCCTGCAGAGGAGACTCGGAAATACTCATCAGACAGGAGCCTATGGAGGTGGAAGCAGGGGTCAGCAGGACTTCCAGGCAGGGACATCTTGGCTGCATGTGGCAGGGGCCCAGGGTCGTGTCTCTGACTGGCTGGAGAAAGCAAGTCCCAGTCTCTGCTTCTGTATGAGACGGCTTGTAAAGGGCAGTTGCCCTGGGCAGCGGTAGGGAAAGCCTATTCCAACTGCTCATTATTTGGAAATCAAGTGCTATTTTCTAATATGGGAAAATTAGAGGTTGATAATGTGATTCTGATGGGAACAAAATACAGTGGCTGATCCCTTCCATCAGTCAAACCCTGATGTCAGCAGGCAATCCCCATGCCAAGGGTTAAATTACAATGGTTTGAAAGGGGAGACTTTTAAACATAAATATCAGGTATTTGTGTTTTACTTTATGGAAATTCTTGACCATTTAGCAGTTTGGTAATTGCTATGCACAGCTGAGTAAATATACAGTGAGTTCCAAGTCATTCACTACTAAAGAAATGGAACTTTTTTCTCCCCCCCCCCCTCCATATACATTTGTAACTTGTTCTTAGAGCAACTTCCTTTGACACCAAGGTTGGCAGTTCTTTCTGTCTAGGACCAGAGGTCAGCTTGACTTCCAGGAAATTCCAAAACTACCAAATATTCTCTTTCCTTTCCAATTCAGAAGCGTTGACTGAAGTTGATGGGAAAAGAGAACACGGGATCTCTCAGAGATGAATGTGTTTTCCCTGTTGCCCAGCCCTGCTCTCCCTGAGCAGGTTGGGTACCTCTGCAAACATATAAAGTCATTTATTTCCTTCCTCTTCTCTAGCAGCCAACATCAGGACAGAGCTGCAGCAAGGTGGGGCCTCTTAGAGGGAGACTGACCCAGGACACACTGAGCCAGCTGCCCTGCCACTCAGGACATTGGCAGAGGCCATGCCTTCTGACTGGGAAACACCCACCACCCTTCTCCTGGCCACCATCCTCCCCTTCCTTCAGACATACTGTGCAAGTCCACCACCCCAGACAGCCTGGCTCCATCTGAATCCTACAGACCAGGCCCTGTCCCTGGTTATTGGTTCTCATTGTGTCCATACTTCTCTTTCCAACTTAGTGCAAGGAGTACATAGAGATTCTAAGTGGCAAGCAGGAGCCAGAGAGCTGGGACATAGGGGTCTTGGAAGTTCAAGACAGACAAGCGCTATCCAATTCATACATGTACACTGATTCATTCTCCCCTAGCACATCAAAGCCAAAGCAAACCACAGAGGAGATAACTTCCAACTGAAGTCAGCTACAGCAGGTGTTTGGACCTGCTCTCCAAGGATCCCATCAATGTCCACACTTATGTTAAATCTTCAACTAAGCTGTGCTGGATTTGCAACATATATAGGAGACTACCTCAAAAAGTTCCAGATGGAATTCAAAGGAAAGTTTATTTCATTGCAAAACAATTTTGCAATCCAATCATGGGATTTTTATAATACACAATTTTCCATGTTCTTGAAAACCCCTGGTATGCACGGATTTCAAATATTTTGGGAGTGGGCATTTGGCTCTCAGTGTGTAAGACGCTGCTTGGGAGGCCCACATCCTATACTGGACTGATTCAGGTCCTGGCTCCTCTGCTTCTAATCCAGGTTCCTGCTAATGTGCATCATGGGAGGCAGCAGGTGACAGGTCACATACTTATGTGCCTGCCACCCATGTGGGAGACTTGGATTGGGTTCACCATTTCCAGTTTTGCCCTGGAGTAACCCCAACTGTTACACACATTTCAGAAGTGAATGAAGGGATGGAAGATCTCCCTGCCTGTGACTTTCAAATAAAGTAAAACAAAAGCAAATATTTTGCACCAAAATGAACTTATCTTTTAACTCCATTTTCCACAAGCTCATTGACATTCCCTCACATATTCTACTGCCTTCAGGGTAATTCCCTAACATGAGTCTATTTCCAACTCCTGGCTCTCCCTCTTTGCCTTTGTTCTGAGAGGCTGTGTCCTCTCACAGTGAGCTCAGCTCCTCTCCTTCTGGCTTCCTTGCCCTGTGCTCCTGGTCTCCTGGGCTTTGGCCTCCATTGTGTCTGTATTCATTGTGTGTGGTCTGCACCAGGCATTCTCAGCTGGGCCTTGAAAAGAAGCAGCCAGGTCTTAGTTTTTCCCTAGGGTCTAGGAAAAGAATTCAAATCAATCATGGCAAGGGAGGAAACTTTAGAACAAGTTTTGATTTCTCAACGGTGAGGCAGGCATTTACATCTTGAATTCAATGACCAGAGTTGCAAACTCATCAGAACATGGGATGAATATAGAAAGTAGGGCAAGAACTCCTGGTTTCCTTGTGCCAATGTTTAGGATTAATCTTGAGGCTGAGAACTGGGTCTAGGTCTGGTGTTTAAAGACAGAAGTCTCTATGGGTAGGTGGGAAGATGCAGGTGCACATTCTTAGAATATCTTCTTACAGGTCTATTCTTCTCAACATCCCTCTCATTCCTTGAGAATCACTGGCAATCTGAAAAGCTCAGGAGCCATAGTCAGTGTTATTTTGAGCCACACATTTTCTTTCTAAAAGAAAGGATGGCAGCTGATGTTGGTGACTTCATCGCTGCAATCCAGGACTGCCTGTGCATGTAGCAATGTACTCCCCTCACCTTACAAGGATTGTGCCCAACAGCTCATCTGGGCCTTCACAGCTCATTATCACCTCGTTGGAGAGGCTTGCAGGTCAAACTCTGGCACCAAAAAAAAAAAAAAAAAAAGCCACTGTAGATAGGTCCTCAGTGACATGGTTATTTGTGTACTTTTGTTCAGAATTCAATTTGTATGCTAATTACCTTTGAGCATCTATGCACATTCCACAGGGTTACCTGTAGATGGTAGGGACTCTCTTCCTCCTTGAACTCTAATTTTGTTAAGCTGCCATCTTATTGACAAGCAATCATATGCATTGAGTCTTTTAAATCCAAATCTGGAGGCACTCCTATTACAAAACTTCAGAAGGCTGTTCATTATTGAGCTTCCAGATTGGGAGCCGGGGAGGTGCCAAGATCAAGAGGACCATACCCATCAACACGGGAGAGGGCTTTTTTCTTGCTGGGAATCAGTTTGCATGGCAATATAGAAATGTATTCTCTAACATGCAATCCTGGAGATCAAGTGACTCCTCTCTATCAAAATGTGGCTCCAAAGTCCTCAAATAGTTACTAAGGGAACCATTGTGCACACTGTAGTGTGTTTGTGTGCAAGTGTTTTGAAGCACAAAATGCCAAGCTGTGTGCATTAACTGCAGCTGACTCTTCCCAGATTTTACTCTACAGTTTTAATTCAAACGTAATTGACCATGGCAAGGCTGAAGGCACTGAAACCCTTTCTTTAGGGGAATGAACTCCCAAGCATTTCACCACTGGTGAGATGTGCTGCTGCACAGGAAGGACTTACACAGACACCCTGTTGAAAATTCGTAGATAAGACATTGCCTGGAAAAGAAGAAAGTGGTTCTTAGAAGACAATGGCATGGGAGTGGGACAAAGAGAACCTGTGGACCTGCTCAGACTCCTCTTTGATTCCCACCATCTGTCTTTTTTTTAAAGATTTCTTTGTTTATTTGAAAGTCAGAGTAACACAGAGAGAGAAGACAGGCAGAGAGAGAGAGAGAGAGAGAGAGATAGAGAGAGGTCTTCCATCTGCTGGTTCACTTTTCAGTTGGCCGCAATGGCCAGAGCTGCACCTATCTGAAGCCAGAAGTCAGGAGCTTCTTTCCAGTCTCTCATGCAGCTGCAGGGGTCCAAGGACTTGGGCCATCTTCCATTGCTTTCCAAGGCCATATCAGAGAGCTGGATTGGAAGTAGAGCAGCTGGGACTCGAACCGGTGCCCATATGGGATGCTGGCTCTGCAGGCTGCAGCTTTACCCACTATGCCACAGCACTGCCCCCCCCATCTATTTTTATGGCCATTTAATAAGATGGACTCAACCTGAGAAGCTGAGCTACTCCTGGGATGCCAAGGTCTCCCGACTGCCTTGCTGTATTTCCTTGAATGATTTGTAGATTCCACCCACACTGGACCTTCTACAAGGGACTACAGTAGAGGAGTGAGATGGAGAAGATATCAGGATTCTATGAAACCACTTCAGTTCTTCTCCTAAGTTGGAACTATTGGATTCACTGAGAAAATGCAATTGAAGTTGGAGCCTGTCTCTCTGGTTGAATAAGACATTGCATGGGAAACTTCTCAGGATTCTGAAAAGCCGTTTGGTGTCTGGGCCGGTGTTATCACCAAGCTTGAGAAAGCCCTGATGTTTACCATGGGATCTCAGAGACACCTTTCAGAGTACACAGGCAAATGCAGCAAGACCACTCTGGATGAGCTCTTGTGTCACCTCCTCCCCATCCCAACTGATGTCTCCCCGACATACCATCAAGACACCCTAAGACTTCTGCCACAACAATGTACGCTAAGAGCACTTGGTTGTTGCACAGCTATCTCTCCATAGAGTGCCTCCTTCCACTACTGTGTCATCTTTGTCTTTATCATTCCAGACCTTAGCAGATGCAGAATCAACCCTCAGGTTGAATAATGAAAGAACACCCAAGTGTTTCCTATGACTCAAAGAAAAGTGCTCTTACTGTGTGCTTGGCTTGGGCTAGCCCCCTGCCCTCCCTCTCCTAGGCAGATTACAACCTATATATAATATGTGGTCTCCTGGCCCCTGTGCCAGTGGGCGCTGGCAGTGTCTGCTTTCAAGCTGAGAGGATGACAGAGCGCTTGCTGCAGTGAGAGGAAACTGGGACACTCTACTTAGAAATGCAGCCCATCTGTTCCCAGGGGTATCTGCAAGGCAGATTCATTAACCATTGGCCACTCCAGGCAGGAATGAAGGGTGCAGCATCTGGAGAGTTATGGAGAAATGATTGCTGCTAGTAGACCCTGTGGGAGATATCCAGGCACAGAGTTCCAATGGAAGAGCCCGTGAATTCTTTGTGCACGATATTGAGCAACCTCCTCCTTTGCCAGTCCATGTGCTGGAGCTCCCTGGAATCTACAAATCTCGCCCTCTGACCATCTCTACTCTAAAGAGGTGATGGTGACAACATCATAGATGTTGGGGATGGGAGGTTGAGATTTGGGCTGGGGAGTGGTGTTTGTGGGGGTAGAGAGAGACCAGTACAGAATTGCCCTGATTATATGCTTTGCTTCTGAAATATAACAGGCATTTCCTAGATCAGCTTCATGCAAGGAAAGTGTTATGGCATGTCTAGCCTGGGCCCCCAGAAATGCCCAGCTCAGTACTGAGCAGGAGAGGGAAGGGAGACAGAGGGAAAAGAGGGTTTAAACCGCCACGCCCCGCCCAGTGCAGTCACATTACACACATTGTTCCATTTCAGTCTGGAAAAACCTGGGACGCTAAATATTCTTATCTCCATTTTACAGAAGAGAAAATTGCATCTCATAAACACTTGAAAGTTTTGAAGCCAGTAAGTGGTTGAAACACCACAGTTGAGGGCTTTGTCTCATTCCAAAGCCCTGGTCCATTCATTTTACTCAGGAAAAAAGAGAAAGTGTGTGTGTGGTGGCAGGGGGAAGCAAGCAAGAGACAAACAAGAGAAAGAGAAAAGGAGATGTAGAAAGAAAGAGAGAAATGAAAGTTGAATAAACCAGGAAAGAAAAAGAAGAGCGTCCGAACCCATGAGCCACCCCCTCCAATCTGTATTCTAAGGCCATCTCAGGACAAATGATAATCAGCAGATCTGATGGCCTGCCAGCTCTTCCAGTCTTTCCTCAAGCTAGTTTCCTTGGCTGTTTGGTTCTTCATTTCCTTCGGGAAGTAATTTGAGTTTTGGTGAATTTCTGTACCAGTAGGGCTTATGAGTTAAGCATAATAGGGCAAAAAGCACATTAATTTAAGGGCAGTGTAACAAATGAACCAAGAACTGCGTGAGTCACTTCCTTGTGGGACAAAGATGAAGGGGGTAACACCGAGATATCCTGATCCACTGCATGGCATTCAGTGACCTCCAGTGGTGTAGGTCCCTTCGGGGTCCATCTCACTGACTAGTATATCAGGCTGGACAAGGCACCCGCACCCCTCCAGGGTGAACCAGATGCCCTTGGGAACGGTGCTTACGATCTCACCATGGTGTCCATTGGAATGTCATCTCAGTGTTGACTTTTGCCTTTGGGAGATTGGACACATTCTGATTTCTGCACCTTTTAGTTTGAACTTAGTGACACCTGTCCATCTTGTTTGATGAAGCATTCTTTCATTATTCCTAAAATGAGAAAATTCTCTGTGCACATGGCAAATATTTACTTCCATGTGACTAAACTATCTTGTGTGACTTTTTACTTTACATTGAAATTCATAGAATTTATTTGGAGATATTATTTGAGGTAGGGATATAATTTATCCCCAGTCATCAAATATCAGGCATTAAAGCCCCTAGTCCCAAATTTTTAATCTTTTTTTTAGACTGGGATATTCTTTTTTTTGTCAACTCAAAATTTTTGTTTATGATAGTCTTTTTCTCCATTCTGATTATTTTTGTAAAGGAAGAAAGTCTTTTCTAGCAGTGCCTAAATTTCAATTTATAAGTGCTTTACTATATTTGCCCTTTCCATTTATTCATATTCTCTCTCTCTTCCCCCCACACCCCCAATAAATCTTTTTCTCCTCACTATCATCTTTGGCCCCTTCCTTTGATTTCTTTAATAATATCTCAAACATTTCCTTTAGCATTAATTCAATTTTCTGCACCATCAAGTTTATTCTTCTTTTGGGCAGATGCCAATTTTACATATGACATAGCTTTTTGGGGAGTTTTATGGAAGGCTTTTAAAATTTAGCTTATTTTATTTTATCTTAGAATTTTGAGTTCTTTTTGTTGTTATTGTTGTTGTTGTTTTTAAAGATTCATTTACTTATTTGAAGGGCAGAATTAGAAAGAGGAAGAGGCAGAGAGAGAGAGAAGTCTTCTATCAGTTGGTTCATTCTCCAAATGGCCACAATGGCCAGGCTGGACCAACCTGAAGCCAGGAGCCAGAAGCCTCCTCTGGGTCTCCCACGCAGGTGCAGGACCCGAAGCACTTGAGTCATATTCCAGTGCTTCCCAGGCCATAGCAGAGAGCTGGATTGGAAGTGGAGCAGCCAGGACTTGAACCGGAGCCCATATCAAATGCTAGCACTGCAGGTGGTGGCTTTCCCCGCTACACCCCAGTGCCAGCCCCTGTGTTTTGTTTTAAGTCACATATTTTTTCCTTCTGTGTCATTTTCTTATTCCATGGTCCTCTTTATCTTCCTGAATACATACACCCAATAATATTTTTGAAATAAGACCTATTTTCTCAACCACTGTCAAGGATATGTTTTTCTCTGCTGCGGAATTTTCTCATGGACCACAGAGTTACACATAGTAAGATACTGAAATCTTTGGCAGGAATCCAAACTCCCTCACCACTTTCTTTGCAGCTCGGTGCCTCTGAGGGCTCTCAGGGAAGTACCACAGGGGACACACTCTGTATCTGATTTGCCGCTAGCTCCTCCTTGCTCCCAGGTCTGGAGGTACTCTCTAGGCCAAGGTCAGCCCAGGTGTGCAGCCTCACTGAGGCATGAGAGGTCAACATTTGTCGGTCATCTCTCTGTCCCATGCTACCGTACAATGGAAGCCAGAAGCTTAGCTTCTTTTCTCTCTACAATTAAAGTCCCATCTCTAAGTCCTTATTTATTTATTTATTTATTTATTTTTATTTTTGACAGGCAGAGTGGACAGTGAGAGAGAGAGAAAGACAGGGTGCCGTTGGTTCACCCTCCAGTGGCCGCTGCGGCTGGCACATTGCGCTGACCCGAAGCCAGGAGCCAGGTGCTTCTCCTGGTCTCCCTTGCGGGTGCAGGACCCAAGGACTTGGGCCATCCTCCACTGCACTCCCGGGCCATAGCAGAGGGCTGGCCTGGAAGAGGGACAACTGGGACAGAATACCGCGTCCCAACCAGGACTAGAACCCGGTATGCCGGTGCCACAAGGTGGAGGATTAACCTATTGAGCTGCAGCACCGGCCTCTAAGTCCTCTTGATGGAGACATTTGCAGCCTATGCATAGGGTGATACTTTCAGTGACTGTTTGCGACCTAGATGGCCAGGTACCCATTTGGATCCTGATAGGAAAACCTTCCCTGAAATCACAGCTGGAGGGAGTGTGTCCGTCCCCTAACCACATCTGTAGGCAACTCCATCAACCAGAAATACAATTGTTTCTTGTTGCCATCACCTAAGTAACTCCCATAAAAGAATGAAAAAAAAAAAAAAAACATGGAATATTTGAGGGCACTTTCAAAAGTTCATGGAGAATTGAGCTGGAAGATCTGTTTAGTTTGGTGCATGAAATTTTGAAATCCACACATAGAGGGGTCCAGCAAAAAGTTCCTGGAAAATGTGCATCATGAAAAATCCATGCGTGGATTGTAAAATGTTTCACACAAAAATAAGCTTATCTTTTAACTCCATGTTCCCATGATCCTTTTGAATTCACACATAGAGTCTTTTAAGTGTTGCCTTTAATTTAAACAAATAAAAACAAAAGTGATTATCTACCACCATATACAATGTACAGGAACTTTGTGGAAAATGAAATTAAATGACGTTCAATGCAAAATTTTTGAAATTTCTTCATAACTCACATTTTCTGCAGACTTTTTGAAAACCCCTTGAAACTTGTGCTCCTCCAGGTGTCCCTGCTGCCTCACCTGGTCTAACACACACACACTGAACCCACAAGGCCAAACTCCCAACACGTCCTTTTCCACCTGTGGGATTCAGAACTGCTGTATCATGGGGGTTATTTCAGAGGGCACAGGAAGCCGGAAACAAGTGAGTGGCAGGGATTGGAAATGGATGCAGATCCAGTGCATGAGTTTTGTTTCCTCCGGCATTTGTTCTATCCCTGTGCTGCATCATTTCTAGTACAGTCTTTGCCAACTTTTAGTGTGAGTGAAGAGCACCTCTAGTTAAACACAGACCCTAATTCAGCAGACTGGGGGTGCAGCCTACACGTTGTGTCTAACAAGCTCCCAGGGGATGCTGATGGTTTTAGCTCGGGGACCACACATTGAATTGGCTGTGAACATCAGGTTTCAGAAGTCTGCTGTGTGCAACTGTTTTAGTCTGGAACTTACTAATCCCCCCTGTCTATTTGGGTCCTGAGCGGTGCTCTGTTCCCCTTTCTCTGGGATGGAGGGCATTCTGCTGAGTACAGGTATGTGCACAAAACACACCTGAGCTTGTGTGTGTTCAGATAGACAGGCATGAACACTGTCACCACTCCCATCACTGGATCACTGTCCTGCCAACAAACGGCATTGTTAGTGCACTCCATGGTAGCCATGCCACTTCAGTGGAGCTTGATCTGTCAGGAGAGTGAAATTATCTATGCACAGTTTTCACAATGTGCATTGTCCATGAATTGTTGAAGACCCCCATTGTATGCATGAATTTCAAAAACTTTGCACACCAAAAATAAAATGACCTTATGTTAAATTTTTATTTATTTGTTTGGAGGAGGGAGGGAGGGAGAGAGAGAGAGAGAGAGAGAGAGAAATGTTCTTGTCCTTTGCTTCACTCCCCAAATAGCTACAATGGACAGGGCCAAATTCTATAGCTGGATCTCAATCCAAGTCTCCCCCATGAGTGGCAGGAACCCAACCACTTGAGCTCCAGGAAGCAGGAGTCAGGAGCTGAGTCAGTGCTGAAGTCTAACTGCTCTGATGTGGGAAGGCAGGTGTCAGCTGGGCCAGATGCCAAATGACCACTCCTACGCGCATCTTTCACTTCTGTTTTCCACTAGCTTTTGGCAGTGTCCTCACGAAAGTTAATTTAACAGAGGATGTTGAGCATACAGAATTGTGGAGCCGATACAACATCTTGAGCCTAGAGGGCAGGACTCAGAGGCCCAGGCCAATCCTCCAAGGAGACAGTATCTGGTGGGTGCTGGTGCCTCTGAGACACCCAGAAGAATGTTGGCTCTGCAAGTGTCCAAGAAACTGCAAAGTGGCTCCAGCTGCTGCTATGGGAAGAAAGTGCCCTGGCAAGTAGGAGGTGCTGCTGAGGTGATGCCCCCAGGAAGAGGAAGCAGGTGAGGAAGGTGTCTCCTGTTGCTTCCCCAGCTATGAGCCTCGCGCTGTACAAACAGAAATACAAGGAAACATCACATGAATTAGCAACAGCAGGGAACCGTGCTATAGGATTAGGCCATTGATTTCATAAGCCATGAACTTGAGTGGCTGGTGCTAGCCAGGTGCCCAGTGTCCTGGCAGCGTGGTGCTCATCACCAGATGTCTCAGGAACCTGCCAGGTGGCACAGGAACCCTCATGGGAAGTAGAAGTCCCTTGCCAACCTCCCTGGAGGCCAAATGAAACCTCTGCCAAAGGAAAAATCAGTTCTGGTAATGAGTTGGAACCTTGAATTAAACCAAATAATGATTAGTTTATCAAGCAACTCTGAGGTGACATGAAAATGACTTTTTAAATGAATGAGGTAGCTTTAGATAAACAATATGTATTTATCTCCAACACCCCCTCTTCTCTCTCTCTCTCTCTCTCTCTCTCTCTCTCTCTCTCTCTCTCTCACTCACACACACACACACACACACACAATGCAATGCTATGATCCACTCCTGGATGTTACGGTCACTTGGGGAGTGAATCATCAGGTGGGAGCTTTCTCTGTCTCCTCCAGTCTCTCTGTGCGTGTTTGTCAAATAATCAATAAATATAGGGGTAGGTGCTGTGACATAGTGGCTAAGCCTTTGCCTGCAGTGCAGGCACCTCATATGGGCTCCAGTTCTAGTCCCAGCTATTCCATTTCTGATCCAGCTCTCTGCTATGGCCTGGGAAAACGGTAGAAAAGGGGAGAAACTCCTGGCTCCTGGCTCTGCCACTAGCTAGGCTGGAGCCTAGCTCCAGCCACTGCCTGTGACACCAGCATCCCATATGGGCAATGGTTCAAGTCCAGACTGCTCCACTTCTGATCGAGCTCCCCTCTGATGTGTTTGAGAAAGCAGCAGCAGATGGCCCTAGTGCTTGGGCCCCTGCACCCACATGGGAGACCTGGAAGAATTTTCTGGCTCTTGGCTTTGACCTGGCCCAGCTCCGGTCATTTGGGGAATGAACCAGCAGATAGAAATCTCTGTCTCTCTTCTCTCTCTGTCTCTCTCTCTGTAACACTACCTTTCAAATAAATTAAAAGGAATCTTAAAAAATTATTGACCAAAGTCATACATCTAAGAAGCAGTTAAACTGGTACTCAAATTCCAATGTTCAACCTCCAACCTATTGCCGCTTCTCCCACCCCACGTAAATCAGTAGACGAACGAGTGCAAACTCAAATGACTACAAATGACAATAAAACAGTGCTGAAGTGCTCCATGATTGGTCAGCTGTTCTCACCTCTGTCTTTAAGACAAAACAAAGTAATTTAGAAAGGAAACAGCACAGGCCAAGAGAAAGCATTCGCAACTCCATTGCAGATCATCTGCAAAAAGGTTATTTGCATTTCGTTTTATCTATCCAATTTTTCTTACACAATTGCCGAGTGTTATCTCAAGATCTAAATTAATTAAAGTTGGCCAAAGGGCACAAAGACAAGGAAGCAGACTTTGTATCAGCCGTTCCCCATCAGTGCTGCTCTTCAGCACTGCAGGAGCTGCAGAAGGCACCTCTAAGTAATTTTCCCCCTCCGCCTATGTTCACATTGTCTCCGCATCTCCCCTTCTTTCAGCTCATCCATTTGAAAGTGGCACCTGTGTAACCAGCCCGCTCTCTCCCTCCCTGTCTCTCTGTGCCCATCATTGAAACTACATTTGAAAATGCCATTTTCCCCCCACAACTCTTAGTTACCAAACCAAGAAAATCTCTCATTGCCTTTGGAACACCTGCATTCAGAGAGTTTACAGGTGAGTTGACACTGACATCAGAGTCAGCTCATTGTCCACCACCATGGACCGGAAAACTCCTCCTTCAATCGGTGTTGCACTGCAGTCTCAGGATCCAGCTGCAGACCTGAGCACTGCTCACAGCTGTGCCTCACTCATCTGCTGGTCCCCCAGGCTCACAACCCCACTTGCATCACCTCTTCCTTACCCCCGCTGCACACCCAGTGGTCTACAAACATGCTTCTGCCTCGCAACTTTTCCTGCAGTATGCTGACAGGATGACTATCCTAAAACACAAATATTTTCCTAAAAGTCCCCAATAGTAGAAACTTCATAGCATTCTCCTACCTCATTTTTTTACTTCTTGGTTCCCAGTATTTTGATTATACCAGCTTCAGGACCATTTTGCAAGTTCACCTTTGTCCTCATCCAAACTATACTGTCTGCATGTTCCTTAATTCTCTTCGTTGCCTATCACACACTGGGATTTCAAAGACGGTATGTTTCTGCTCCCAGTGCTTGCGTGCTTCATTATTAAATTTTGCCAAGGCTCACTGGAAATGTCACATTCTTGCTGCTGCTGTCCAGGATCCTCAGACAAAATCGATTGCTCCCTCTTCTCTTTGCAAATGTGCATAAGGTCCAGGCATTGCACAGGCACAGATTGTAGTAGTCTATAAAAAGAATTAATTAGTTTATGATCCTCACTGTATCTTGATATTGGTTAGGCCCGTGGCAGACTGCTTCACTCTTAAGAACATTAATGTCTTGTTTCTTCATTTCACAGACAAAGATACAATTCCTAGTTAGGACGTCAAGTTTCAAAATTTTAAGAGGGGTGGATCTTTTGCCTAAAGGTTAAAATGTCTGCATCTCACATCAGAATTTCTGGATTCAATTTCCAGTTCTAATTCCTGACTCCAGCTTCTTGCTGATTTAGTCCCTGGGAAGTAGTTAGGACAACTCAAGTAACTGGGTTCCTACCACCTATGCGGGATGCAGGAGACTTGGACTGAGTTTCTGGATCCCAGCATCAGCCCTGGCCCAGACCTGTACATGTAGCACTGTGGGCATTTGGGGAGTGATCCAGTGGAGGAGCAGTCTCTCTCTCTCTCTCTCTCTCTCTCTCTCTCTCTGTGTGTGTGTGTATGTGTGTAAGTAATAAATCAATCACAGTTTCAAGGACAGGTATTTGACATAGCAATTAGGATATCAGTTATGATATCCATATTCCATGTTGGAGTGCTAGGTTTGAGTTTGTAATTCTAATTTCATGCTCTAATGCAGACTCTGGGAGACAGAGGGTGATGGCTGAAATGGCTGGGCCCCTGTCACCCATGTGGAAGACCAGGATTGAATTCCTGGCTCCCAGCTTTAGCCTGGCCCAGCCTCAACTGTTGTGGGAACTTAGTGAATGAACCAACAGATGGACGCTAGCTTGCTCTCTTTCTCTTTCTCTCTCTCTTTCATTCTCTCTCTCTCTCTCTGTGCCTCTGAAATAATAATATTATTATTGAAATAATAAAAATAACAATAATTTCCAGAAGTAACATTGGTTATTTGAAGAATGGAGTCCCAGGATTCTTCTCTCTTTATTAGTCATTCCTGGAAGACAGGAGAACAAAAAGAACATCAAAGTTCTTTCTAGAGCTTCCACTATATTAGGTGTCTTTGGGGTCTCTGACCTGGCAAAGGTTGCTTGTGACTGTCTCAAATTTTTAGTTTTAGTTTATTTTTTGAAAGATTCATTTATTTATTTGATAGGCAGAGTTACAGACAAAGAGAGGGAGAGACAGTGAAAGAGGTTTTTCATCCAATGGTTCGCTCCTCAGATGGCCACAACAGCCAGCACCAGGCCAATCCAAAGCCAGGAGCCAGGAGATTTTTCTGGGTCTCCCTCATGGGTACAGGAGCCCAAGCTAGATCCAAGGCAGAGTCATTGTTCAAGGCAGCACAGCCAGAAAACATCAATTCCTGATGAGTTATTTTAAAATCCTGCTTTTTGATCTGGTAAACTTCATTTTATAAACAGCATCTATAGTGTGTCAGTGTTTTGGTAAGAATGTAGTGGAATGAGAAGGCCATGCCAAGGTGGCCACTGGCAAGCGAGCGTCAGTTAGTCAGGAATGGCTTTGAAACCCACCTGGCTTTGGAAACTGCCTGGCGACAGGCTGTGATTGGATGGATTTGAAACTGCCTGGTGACAGGCTGTGATTGGATGGCTGTGGAAACTGCCTGGCAACAGGCTGTGATTGGTTGGGGTATAGACCGCCCCTTGACCAGATTGGCTGGTCTTGGCTATATAAGCTGTTGTACCAACTGTAATAAACGAGTCTGCGGGCTGCTCGCCTCAAGCCTGCTCTCACCGGACTCCCGGGGTCTGTGTGTTGACTCCGCGCCTCTTGCCCCCACCACGCTGCTCTTCTCAGAAACGAACCCACTGCAACATTGTGTGTGTCAGTGTTTTGGTAAGAATTTTCATTTCAATATTCTGTTATATACCAATCCACATATGTAAAATAGTTGGGAACATGAAAGTGCTTTTCCTAAATAATCTTTCTTGTTATGATTGTAAGTTTACTTTTTAATTTTAAAATTTAAAAGATAAATAACATCTGCCACCCTGGAAATTATTAGGTGCTAGAAATATCAGAAAAGGGTATTTAAGAGCATATTATAAGAATACACAGGAAAATAAACCAATAAAACATAGTAAAGATAGCAATATCACCAAAATATTAAAAAAACAATAAATTTGATATTCCAGATCTGTAAAATCTAATAATTAAAATATACTTACCAACATATGGGTTTAATTACAGCATAGCAAGGACAGAAATGAATCAGTGAACACAAAAATAGATCAATATGCTTCTTGCAACATAAAAAATATTAAAAAAATAGGTCAAATGGAATTTAAGGCCCTAGGGACAATTTATAAGAGTCAAAAAAAAAAAAAGAACAAAACTCTAGAGTCCCAGAAGAGAGGACGAGAGAAAGGAGGGTATGAATATTGAAAGAATTATTCCCAAATTTATTCAAAAACAATTAGATTCAAGCATCCCAGGAAACTCTGAACATCATACATTTGTGGAGCACCCTACCTTGGCATGTCATAATCAAATTGCAAAAAACCAATACAAAGAGCAAAATTGTGAGAGCAACCAGGTTGTATCACTGCATTACATGCAGGAAAGTAATAACTTGAAGAAAGGTTGACTTCTGACTCAAAACTGGTGATCAGAGGACAGTGAGATGACATCTGTTAAAGGTTGTTAAACCATCAACGTTCTGTTACGGGAGGAGAAAGGCAGGGAAATACTGGGCAGAAGATGTAGAATTTCAGCTGAACAAGAAAGACTGGCTCCGGAGATCTATATTACAACACAGTGACTGTAGTTAATAACAATGTAATTTACACTTGAGAATGTTCAGAAAAGGCTAAGATTTTAAGTGTTCTCAACTATGTAAAGTAACACTTGTATTATTTAGTTTGATTGAACCATTTCACAATGTAGACATATTTCAAGGACTTCATGTTGTATGCCATAAATATATACTTCTGTTTATCTGATTTATCTGAAAAATCAGAGAAATCTCTCATGCAACAAGATAAATAGAAGAAATAAAAAGATAGGCCAGCACCGCAGCTCAATAGGCTAATCCTCCGCCTGTGGCACCTGCACCCCAGGTTCTAGTCCCAGTTGGGGCACCAGATTCTGTCCCAGTTGCTCCTCTTCCAGTCCAGCTCTCTGCTCTGGCCCAGGAGTGCAGTGGAGGATGGCCCAAGTCCTTGGGCCCTACACCTGCATGAGAGACCAGAAGAAGCACCTGGCTCCTGGCTTCGGATCAGCGCTGTGCACTGGCCGCAGTGCGCCAGCCACAGCAGCCATTGGGAGGGCTGAACCAACGGAAAAAGGAAAACCTTTCTCTCTGTCTCTTTCTTTCACTGTCCACTCTGCCTGTCAAAAAAAAAAAAAAGAAATAAAAAGATAGTTGTTGACCCAGAATTCCATAGGCAGCAAAGATATTTTAATAAATGAGAGCAAAATAGATATTTTTGGATGAAGGGAAATAATTTGAATTTACTGCCAATAGGACTATAGCACAAGAAACGTCAAAGACGTTTCAGCCTGCAAAAAATATCAGAGATAAACCTGAGCCTTTGCAAATAAGAACACTTCAAATGATAAATAATTGGCTATTTTTTCTCTTAACTTCTTTAAAAATCCATATACTTTTTAAAGCAAGCACTATAAATTGTGTTTCCTTTTAAGGCAAAAAGATATAGTACAGATAACAACTGAAACATACAACAGGGTTTGAATAAATAATTATTTGACTGAGACTCTCACTGTGGCACAGCAGGTTAAGTTATTGCTTGCAACATCAGCATCCCATTGTAGAGCACCGGTTCAAGTCTTATCACCTGGGAAAGGAGCAGAAGATACCCCAGGTACCTGGGCCACTGCCACCTACAAGGGGAGACCTAGGTGGCTCTCTGGGCTCCTGGGTTTGGCCTGGGCCCTGGCCCTTGTGGTCATTTTGGGGAGCAAATCAGTAGATGGAAGGTACCTTTCCCTCTGTGTCTCGCCTCTGTCCTGTCTATGTCTCTGCTTATCAAATAAGTAGAAAGAAATCTTCAAGTATAATAAAAATAAATATTATTTTTACTGCAGAAGTTTTTGTAAATGCCCGTTTGCTATGTTTTGACATGAGTATAGAATGTTATCAAAAATGCTTTGTCTACATATGTGATAGTCGTCACATGATTTTTCTCCTTTGTTTTATGAAAGTGTGATATCACTGATTTGTTGTCAAATGTCAAATGAACATTATAGATCCTGATAAATCTTACCTGTTCTTGACATAGTAACTTTTCAGTATCTCATTGAATTTGATTTGTGACTGTTTTATGTAGTATTTCTATATCAGAACATCCTAATACAATAAAATTAATTTTTCTCTTAACAGAAAATTTTTAAAGATTTATTTATTTATTTGAGAGACAGCTACAGAGAGAGAGAGGGAGACACACAGAGAGAAGTCGATCCACTGGTTCACTCCCCAGATGGCCACAACACCTGGAGCAGGGCCAATGTGAAGCCAGGAGCTTCCTCCAGGTTCCCACACATGGATCCAGGGGCCCAAACACTTGTACCATCTTCCACTGTTTTCCCAGGTGCATTAGGGATCTGGATAGGAAGTGGAACAGCCAGGACTTGAACCAGCACCCATGTGGGATGCTTGGAGCCACAGGCAGAGGCTTAATGTACTATACCAAAGAGCTGGCCCCTAAGGAAATATTTTAATTATGTAACTTTAAAACTTAATTACCTCGCTCTCTTTCAAAATTGTTTCACTATGAATGGCAAAAAGACATAAAGAGCATCACCCTTCACCCAACAACTCCTAAGAGTAACAAAGCTCCGGTAATTGTCAACAGCATGATGAGAACCAGAGATCAAAGAGCGTGGCATTCTCAATAAAACAGAGGACGTATCCTGAGTGAAACAAGAGGAGAACGCCTTAAGCAAATGAATGACAGAGATGAAAATTCAATAAAATGACATAAGGAATACAGAGGGGAGATTTATAGGGCACTAGGTGATCAGAGAAGGATTTTCAAAGCATCAAAACAACACAAAAACAAATGAAAACCCAGGTAAGAAGACAGCACGACTGACGTGGATGAACACAGAATCAGCAGGGCTTTCGGTTCACAGGGCAATTTTAAAGCTGTGCACTTAACATCCTTTTAACAACTCCACTGAAATGAATAATGAAATATTAAATTGGGAGAAGCACATACCACCACTTGAAACTAAGGAAGCCTGGCGCCCAAAGCTAAGGAACACCTTAAAGAGTCCGAAGGCTGGAGTGAAAGCTCAGCATAAAATAAAGGATCAGCCCAGCGCTGCAGAGCTGCCCCTGCATATGGGCAGATGGAGAGCCTCCAGCGGAATCCCAATTTCAGTGCTGAGTTCCCAGAGCAGAGCCAAAGGCAACTTTGGCTGAGTGAAGCTGTGCCCCTGTCCTTGTGGTCGCCACATCAGAGGAATGAGGGGCTGGTCTCATCAGGCACCACCCAAGAAAGGATCTGTGTTTTTACAAAACAGGCTTATTCCAGACGTGCCTCAGCTAATATACACCCCCAAAAAGGAGAAAAGCCAGAGCAGGCCTCAGCAGAGAGGCAAAGCTCTCCGTTGCACCTGTGTACGTGTTTGCAGGTGCATTTACCACTTGCTATGATTTCAGTGTGGTTTTCCACACCAAAACTGAGGTGTAGGCTTAATTCCCTGATGCAACAATAGTATTGGGGTAAAGGGGCCTTTAAGAGAGATGACTAGACCCAGAAACATATGAACAGTCTTACAGAAGTTCCACCTCTGAAGTTCTAGGTTAGTGTTCACCAGAGTGGATTATTATGTAGGAGATTGGTCCCCTGGTTCCCTCTCTTGATTCCTCGCTTACCACGCGATTTCTCCCACATGTGCCTGCCCATGAGATAATACCTGCCACATTAGAATCCAGCATGAGGTCCTCGCCAGTGAGCTAAATCAACCTTCTGTTTCTTTATCAATGACTCAGGTAATCTGTCACAGCAACACAAAACACAAAGACACCTTTCCATCACCCTTGCTTGCTCAAACCACTACAGGTGCTGGCCTCATCAAAAAGTTCCACAAGGCTCAACATGCACCTCTTGCTCACCCAGTCTTGCAGATGAGAGCAAGGCACTGCCAGAAATCCCACGGTGAGAGAGGAAGCCACAGTGGGAACCAAGGAGCCCACACTCCATATAACCACTCTCCCTGGAGAGCCCTGAGCTGGAGTCGCAAGAGCTAGAAGCCCAGGAGACTGAATTAATCTGTCTTAAAGACCTGATCTCTTTTCTTCAAGGCCCCACTGCCTCAGTAACATACTGTCAGGCACGTAAGCCTCAACGTGAGTTTTGCTGCAGACAAACCACATTCAAACCATAGCAAGGGGTAACTGTATCTGCGCACCTACACAGGTAGTCACACCCATCTTGAGTCTCCCTATCAAACAAACATAGAGACCCTTTAGTGACAGCAAACAGAAAAGCAACACATCATGTGGTTATGAGAAACATGAGAAAACAATCAAATGTTTCTTTCTTCTAAAACAAATATATTCTAAGAACAAAAAAAAAAAAACCCTCAGGAAACATTTTGCTTTACTCAAGATATGAGTTTCATTGTACACAGGGAAAAAATGAACAGTTAGAAAATACTGCCTTCAAATGAAAATGCAGAATATAAAAAAGCAGGAAGGCTATGATGGCAGGAGGTGTTGGGCTAGAAACTATAGAAAACACTGAGGGGCTGGTGCTGTGGTGTAGCAGGTAAAGCCACTGCCTGCAGTGCTGGCATCACATATGGGCACCAGTTTGAGTCCCAGCTGCTCCTCGTCCAATCCAGCTCTCTGCTATGGCCTGGAAAAGCAGTAGAATATGGCCCAAGTCCTTGGGCCCCTGCACCTGTGTGGGAGACATGGAAGAATCTCCTGGCTCCTGGCTTTGGATCAGCACAGCTCTGGCCATTGCAGCCAATTAGGGAGTGAACCAGCAGATATTTCTCTCTCTCTCTCTCTCTCTCTCTCTCTCTCTCTGCTTCCCCCTCTCTCTCTGTGTAACTCTTTCAAATAAATATTTATTTGAAAGATAAAATATTAATAAAATTTATAAAATATATATTTATAAATAAAAATTAATAAAATATTAAACATTTATTTGAAATATAAAATAAATATTTATTTATTTGAAAGAGTTACACAGAGAGAGGGGGACAGAGAGAGAGAGAGAGTGAGGGAGAGGTCTTTCATCCACTGGTCCACTCCGCAATTGGCCACAACAGCCAGAGCTGTGCCGATCCAAAGCCAGGAGCCAGGAGTTTCCTCCTAGTCTCCCACGCGTGTGCAGGGACCCAAGGGCTTGGGCCATCCTCCACTGCACTCCCAGGCCATAGCAGAGAGCTGGATCGGAAGTGGAGCAGCCAGGTCTTGAACCAACACCCATATGGGATGCCAGCCCTTCAGGCCAGGGCATTAACCCACTGTGCCATAGCACTGTCCCCTAAATAAATAATCTTAAAAAAACTGAATGAATATAGTTTGGAACAAATCAGAGATTAGCAGAAAAGGATATGGACTGAGTCTCAGATCATGGATAGAATCCATGAAGACAGAGTACTTATGTGTATTTATCCTTAAAGACACACATTCAAGAGTTAAAAAAAAAAATAACACACTGGAGCAGATGAATCAGCAAAAAAGAAAGAAAAAACCCACTGTACTGAGGAATAAGTCTTCACATCAAAAGTCTCTGTCAAAACAATCCTACCC
Source organism: Lepus europaeus (assembly GCF_033115175.1). Lineage (NCBI taxonomy): Eukaryota > Metazoa > Chordata > Mammalia > Lagomorpha > Leporidae > Lepus > Lepus europaeus. The sequence goes on along the minus strand of NC_084843.1, from coordinate 72,716,263 downwards.
ACGTTGAGAATGGGGTACTTTGTGAATTTAAAAAATGAAAGGAAAGGGGCCGGCGCTGTGGCATAGAGGGTTAAAGCCCCGCCCTGCAGCACTGGCATCCCATATGGTTGCTGGTTCGAGTCCCGGCTGTTCCACTTCTAATCCAACTCTCTGCTGTGGCCTGGGAAAGCAGTGGACGATGGCCCAAGTCCTTTGGCACCTACACCATCATGAGAGACCAGGAAGAACCTCCTAGCTCCTGGCTTTGGATCGGTGCAGCTCCGGCTATTGCAGCCAATTGGGGAGTGACCCATCGGATGGAAGATCTCTCTCTCTCTCTGCTTCTCCTCTCTCTGTGTAACTCTCACTTTAAAATACATAAATAAATCTTTAAAATAAAATACTGCCATTGAAGTGAAGAAATGTGGAGTGATTCTAGAAAATATTAAGTTAATGGAATAACACTGATCCCTGAACCCGATAAAACTATATATAAAACCTATATATAAAAACAACAGGGAGGCATCGCAAGTGTTGTTTGTCCAAAAGAATCCTTTTAGAACCTAGTCACAGAAAGCAGCAGCAAGGATCCCAGTGTGAGACTGTTTTACTGCGTCATTAATTAGAGGGCTACAGGATGGCTGCTGCAACTCCCTGCTCTCAACCCTTCTGTAGGCACCATTTTCCAACTGGATAACGCCGGCAGGATGTCTCCCTACAGATGACCGGAGTTCGCCAGGCGGCGCTGTAGTGGGATGGCTGGGGGCTCACTGTGAGCACTGGGCAGCCAACATGTGGTCCGCAGTAGCTCCCTAGGCACCTCTAGGAGGAAACCTGCCTGCTCATACCTTCCTGAACGCTGGACACGGTGGCCTCAGCCATCACTGCTGTGACGGTAGTGTCACATGTGTCCCCTGGACAGTAATCAGTCTGAATCTCTAAGCTCCTTGATGCATGCAAATGAGCAAGCAAAAGAAATCACCCACACTGAAGGAAAAAAGTACTACGGAAAAAATGTAAGATCATGAAAGGGAGAAATCAAAGGAGAAAATCAAAATAAACAGAAAGGAGTAGCAACACCAAGGGAATCTGTTATATGGACCGCAGAGGGACTTTACATATTTTGTATTCCTATTTCCATATAGATGAAAGGATTCTCAGAAAAGCAGAAAACAAAAACACAATTATTAAGATTAACTGTTAGAACAACAATACAAAGTTGGATGGCAGAATTGCCGAGGGTAAAGATTATTTCATTGATTTAGAAGATAAACCTTTAAAAATAGCCCGACATAAAGCTTAAACAGTCAAAGAAATAAAGGATTAAAAGACACAAAGCAGGAAACCTGGAGATTAGGTCTACAAAAGCCAGTGTCTGAGGCCAGCGGCTTTGTGGTACAGCAAGTTAAGCCACTGCTTGTGCTCCAGCTTCCCATAAAAGCGCCAATTCCAGTCCCAGCTTCACTGCTTCTTTTTCTTTTTTTCCCAAAGATTTATTTATTTATTTATTTTGAAAGGCAGAGTTACAGAGAGGCAGAGAGAGAGAGAGAGAGAGGAGGCAGAGAGAGAGAGGTCTTACATCCTCTGGTTCACTCCCCAAATGGCCGCAATGGTTGGAGCTGAGCCAATCCAAAGCCAGGAGGCTGGACCTTCTTCTGGGTCTCTCACACAAGTACACTAGCAAAAGTACTTGGGCCATCTTCCACTGCTTTCCTAGGCCATAGCAGAGAGCTGGATCGGAAGTGGAGCAGCCGGGACTCGAACCAGCACTGCAGGCAGTGGCTTTACCCACTAAGCCACAGTGCCAGCCCCTTTTCTACTTCTGATTCGGCTGGGGAGACAGTGAAATGTGACCCAACTACTTGAGCCCCTGCCACCTATGTGAGAGAACAGGATGGAGTTCCCGGCCCAGTCCTGGCTGTTGCAGCCATTTGGGGAGTGAACCAGCAGATGCAAGATCTGTCTCTCTGTCTCTCCCTCTCACTGTGTCACATTGCATTTCAAATGAATTATTAAATAAATATTAAACACTTTACATGTTGAGATTACACAAAAGAAATAAAAATTAGATAGCATAGCTCCAAAGAAGTTCCATATGAATTAAACATCTGCCATGAAAATGAAAATTGTGACAGAACATAGACAAATACCTTCATAACAGAGTAAAAGAATACTTAAACACATTGCCAAACATGCAAAACTAAGGCAAAAGAGGGACACGATTGGCTATATAAATTAACATTTTTATATGACAATAGCTAAAAAAATACACACACATACGTGTGTGTATGTGTGTAAAATGGATTGGTGTATGAAACAAAGTATTGGGGCTGACGCTGTGGTGTAGATGGCACTGGTTCAAGTCCCAGCTGCTCCTCTTCCCATCCAGCTCTCTGCTATGGCCTGGGAAAGCTGTGGAGGATGACCCAAGTGCTTGGGCCTCTGCACCCTTGTGGGAGACCCCAAGGAAGCTCCTGGCCCCTGGCTTGTGATTGGCCCAGCTCCAGCCATTTCAGCCATCTGAGGAGTGAACCAGCAGATGAAACACTTTTTCTCTGTCTCTCTCTCCCTTCCTCCCTCTCCCTCTCTTCTCCCCTCTCCCTCCCTCCCTCTCTCTTTCTCTCTAACTCTCTCAAATAAATAATAAAAATCTTTAAAAAAAAAAAAGAAACAAAGTGCTGAAAATCAGCAAGAAAAAAAGACAAATCACAAAATGTACAAACGTCGAAGATGGGGTTATGCAATGACAAATAAATACATGAATGTGTATCTTCACAAGTAGACAAGAAAATGCATTTTTAAATTAAGATTAAATGTTACATTGTTGGGTTGTCAGAGTGGAAGTCTTAAATAAATGCAGGATGACAGGAAGTGCCAGTGAGGGTTTAGAATAATGGGTGCTCTCACAGACTGTTGGAGGACATGCCAGTTGGTGACAGGTTTTAGAAAGAACGTGTCCATTAATCAAAATGTAAAGGCAATTACACCAGTATATTAAAATTCATATACAAGAATGTTTACTGCTTCACTGATTATAATAGCCAAAATGAGAAAGCAACCTAAACATTGCCTGTAGAAGAGTGTTTCACTTAATTATTTGATAGCCATAAAATGGATTATTGTAAAATCATTAATATATATATATGGTTCTCTCTACCCATTACAAAGACCTTAAGATACATTTTTGAGTGAAAAGAAGGAATCTTGCAGGATGATTCATGTGAAATAATCTCATCTTTTTTTTTTTTAATATTTTTGACAGGCAGAGTGGACAGTGAAAGAAAGAGACAGAGAGAAAGGTCTTCCTTTTGCCGTTGGTTCACCCTCCAATGGCCACCGCGGTAGGCGCGCTGCGGCCGGCGCACCACGCTGATCCGATGGCAGGAGCCAGGTGCTTCTCCTGGTCTCGCATGGGGTGCAGGGCCCAAGGACTTGGGCCATCCTCCACTGCACTCCCTGGCCACAGCAGAGAGCTGGCCTGGAAGAGGGGCAACCGGGACAGGATCGGTGCCCCAACCAGGACTACAACCTGGTGTGCTGGTGCCTCAAGGCAGAGGATTAGCCTAGTGAGCTGCGGCGCCGGCATAATCTCATCTTTTTAAGCACACGTGTTAAATTGTGTCACTATGCACCTACCTACAGGCAAACTCACCACCGAAAGAACACCCCACACAGCTGATAGCAGTGACCAGCTGATAAGCAGGTTTGGGGAACCTTTTTCCCCCAATAAGGGCCATGTGGATATTTACAGCATCATTCCTGGGCTGTACAACGGTATCCACTTAAAAGGCCTGCTGTAGATTCATGGAACTTCGAGTCCTGCCCAGAATTGCCTTGGCAGGGCCAGACCAAATGGTCTCACTAACCTCACATCCTCCAGCCTTGCAGGGGAGAACAATGTACACGTCCCCTCATGGCACCCACAAGCTTGTGCAGCCACGATCTTCACGATACAGCCCAACAGGACCAGAGAATAACGTCTGTAGCCCAGTTGGGTTGTGGTGATTTTCCTGATAACCACTGGAATGATATTTCTCCTCCATATAATTCGGGGTGTTGGGGGACACAGCATCCCTTGTTCACTCCTTCTATCAAGAACATCGACTCTGCTCTGTGATATTGGTGAGAATATAGCATCCACTAAGCCTTGTCCCAACAGGTTTCAGAACTGTGGAACTCAATCACCAAGGAAAGGCTGTTGGATGCTGTAAGGGACACTCTCCTTCTCAGAGACCACAGATGTTTTGAGATTTATTTATTTATTGGAAAAGCAGAAGTGTGTGTATGTGGGGAGAGGGGAAGGGAGAGAGAGAAAGAGAGAGAGAGAGAGAGAGAGAGAGAGAGAGAGGGTGCATCCACTGGTTCACTCTTCAAATGACTGCAATAGCTAGGTCTGAGCCAGGCAGAAGCCGGGAGACTGGAACTCTAACTGGTACACCACACGGTGGCTGGGGCTCAAGGACTTGGACCATCATTGGCTACCTTCCCTGGCACATTAGTAAGGAGTTGGATTTAAGCCAGAGCAGCCAGGACTTGAACCAGCACTCTACTATGAATGCTGACATTGCAAGTGGTGGCTTAACCTGCTATAACACCATGCTCATCCTGAGCTGTGCTATTCTGGATGACCAAGTGGCAGATAATAATCAGAATATAATTAAACATGTAAAAATTAGAACTATGGTAAACATAGTTTAATTTTCTTTGCAATTTCTGGTTACTTATAGTGTCTAACTAATGAGCACATGAGAGCCTCTCCTTTGGTTTCTCTCAGGCTCCCATCAAAACTACAACCGAGGGGTGGACATCGTGGTGACATGGGCTGTCACCGCCTGCAGCAGTGGCATCCCATATCCCATGTTGGAACACTGGTTTGAGTCCCAGCTGCTCCACTCCCTGCTAATGTGCCTGCTTGGGAAAGCAGCAGCAGATGGCCCAAGTCCCTGGGCCTCTGCCATCCACATGGGAGACCCAGACAGTCTCCATGCTCCTGACTTTGGCCTGCCCCACCTCCTACTGTTGCAGCCATTTAGGAAATAAACCAGCAGATGGCAGATTTCTTTCCTTCTGTGTCTCTTCCTCCATCTCTGTTACTCTGCCTTTCAAATAAAACATAAATAAATCCTTTTAAAAAACCAACCACAGTTGATGTGATGGTGTTTGGCATGGCAGTTAAGATGCCACTTGAGAGGCCCGCATTCCATACCAACGTGCCTGGTTCAAGTCTTGGCTCCACTCCCGATTCCAACTTCCTGCTAAAACTCACCCTGTGAGGCAGCAGGTCATGCTTATGTGTCTAGGTTCCTGCCACCCACAAGGCAGAGACAGGTGGGTCTCCTGGCTCCTGCTTTGCACAGTGCTGGATGTTGTGGACATTTGGGGAGTGAACCCGCAGAATGGAGATCACCCTCCACCTCTCAGTCTTTAAAATTAAATAAAAATAAATAAATGCAATTTTTAGAAGACCACCAGTCGATGGTATGAAACAATGAAACCAATCAAACATATAACAAATTTCCCTAAGTTAAAAACACTAATATCTGGATACCTGGAGTCTTGAATCCCTCTGCACAATAGTTGCCCATTAAACATCTATTAGGTAGGATGTGAAGTACCTCCTGTGTGGATCTTTCTGGCACACCTTCCAGCCAGAACCTTTAAATAACCTACCTGAGTAACACAACTGGTAAAGAGTGAACCCAAGCTCTTCCTGTGGGGAGAGCTAAGGTGTCAGTGAAACCCCCAAATAAGCTATTTGACCCTGCTAGTCAATTTCACCCAGGCAGCATGGATAATTTTGTCTCTGATCCCCAAGCAAATGCCAACTCAATGACAATTCACTCTGCAGAGTGTCAGGGTTTTGTGTGCATGCTCTACAACAAGCACTGACTATTGTGTGCTTGCCTTTCCCTTTCCATTCCTCCGCCAGGTTCTTTCTTTAGTTGAGAGGCCAAGATAGTGTGAATATAAACAGAGAGAGAGAGAGAGGCAGAGAGTGAGAGAGAGATCTTCCATCCACTGGTTGATTCACCAAATGGCCACAATGGCCATGACTGGGTTGGGCCAAAGCCAGGAGCCAGGAGCTTCATCTGGGTCTCCCACATGGGTGTAGGGGCCCAAGAACTTGATCCATCTTCCACTGCCCTCCCAGGCACATTAGCAGGAAGCTGGATTGGAAGTGGAACATCTGGGATTCAAACAGGCATCCATGTGGGATGCCAGTGTTGCAGGCTTAATCTGCTACACTGCCATGTGAATTTAATATTATGAGCATACAAAAGTTCCTGATTCACTAAAGTGCATGAAATGCAACCCTTTTTCCCAAGCCAGCCCTTGGCCTATTCTCTCACCAGCATCAGGCAGTAGAGCACAGGGATTATAAAGTCTAGCTGTTATTGATCTATGTCCATGGTCATTCTTTACAAAGAAAAATGTGATGTCAAATCTTCGCACACACATTCCGTCTGCTTCACTTCCTGGCATTCTTGTCCCATTGGATGCAGTGATTCTGATGTCTTCTTCTCAGCTCACATAAGCCACTCTTGTCAGCGTCACTTAGGACTGCCTCCTGGTTTAATAGACTCCTGTCAATCCTCATGCAACTGATTGCGGGGCAGCCATTGTCACTCCTAGCCACTCTCCATTGTTTTGGAAGTGATCCTGGTGTGCTTCTTCTTCTGCCCTTCCTACCACTCCACTGGCAGGCGGCTCTCTCTGATGAGCACCTACCTGTTCATTTTCCTTGCATCTTCTTCCCTGAGCATGCCCCTCCCCTCATCTCTGTGGTAGCAGTGGGTGCCTTAGTGGTGATATTCCTGTACGACTCCCACCAAAGCTCTGTGGTCTAAGGAAGGGGGAGAGGTCTGACCCATTTTTTTTTATTCCCCAGGAAAATTGGGCTGGAATCCAAGGGAGAGTATCATTGGCTATCTGAGTTGTCAGATATAAACTGGGGATCAGAGAAACAGGTAGGACCATGAAGGATGGAGCAGACAGACTGGGTGCTGGTGTTTGAAACCTGGGCCTCTTCCTCACTGTGAAACCTCTCTGGCCTCTGGTTTCTTGTTTCTAGAGATAGCAAAGGAATAATAAGGGGGCATTGAGTCACAACAGTGTGGGCAAATGGGAAGAGCTTAGTGTCAGCTCCAACTTCTGATTTCAGGGTTTGGGAATTCAATCAAGAGCCTCTTCCCAGAAACAGGAGAATGGATGCTAAGCAAACAGGAGAAGCCATAGGGGCCTTTGAGGTTTTGTTGTTGTTTTTTTTTGCATTCTCATAGAAACTCCAAAGTATTGTATATATAGTTTATGCAAATTACGTTATGCAAAGTATATGTGGTCACATAGCTGCTTAGAGGAAAAGGAGATTTACATCCAAAACAGCTTCCTACAGTGCCTGGGCTCTTTCCAAAGCAATAGATATTTTCCAACATCTTTATTTTCTCTTTTTTTTATTTTTTTATTTTTTTTTAATTTTTTGACAGGCAGAGTGGATAGTGAGAGAGACAGAGAGAAAGGTCTTCCTTTTTGCCGTTGGTTCACCCTCCAATGGCCGCTGCGGCCAGCACATTGCGCTGATCTGAAGGCAGGAGCCAGGTGCTTCTCCTGGTCTCCCATGCGGGTGCAGGGCCCAAGGACTTGGGCCATCCTCCACTGCCTTCCCGGGCCATAGCAGACAGTTGGCCTGGAAGAGGGGCAACTGGGATAGAATCCAGCGCCCCAACCGGGACTAGAACCCGGTGTGCCGGCGCCTCAAGGTGGGAGGATTAGCCTGTTAAGCCATGGCGCCGGCCGCACCTTTATTTTCTCTTAATCTTGGATTTTTTTTCTTTCTCCTTCCTCCCTCCTCTTCTTCCTTGAAAGAACAAAATGAGATTTTTTAAAAGAACTCTTTTATTATATGTCATCTTATTAATGGTAACAAGTCTATATAGACACTTTCCAAAGAGAATATCACTTCTTTTTTAAGATAGGAGAAGAAATTGACAGTAGCATGGCCAAACTGGAGGGAAGTGGCTTCTTTCCCTTCTCATGTCCGGTGGGGCTGGTGGGGTAGACCTGTGGTTTTTTGTTTTTGTTTTTGTTTTTGACAGGCAGAGTTAGACAGTGAGAGAGAGAGGGAGAGACAGAGAGAAAGGTCTTCCTTTTTCCATTGGTTCACCCCCCAAGTGGATGCCACAGCCAGCGCATCATGGCCGGCACACTGTGCTGATCCAAAGCCAGGAGCCAGGTGTTTCCTCCTGGTCTCCCATGGGGGTGCAGGGCCCAAGGACCTAGGCCATCCTCCACTGCACTCCCGGGCCACAGCAGTGAGCTGGACTGGAAGAGGAGCAACTAGGACAGAAGCCAGAAGCCGGCGCCCTGGCCGGGACTAGAACCCTGGGTGCTGGTGCTACAGGCAGAGGATTAGCATAGTAAGCAGTGGCACTGGCAGACCTGTAGTTCTTTGTCCTGGCTCCCTATCAGGGTGTCCTGGGAAGTCTTTGGTTATGAACCCATATCGAATGTCTTCATATGCAAACAACTCTTCTCTGGTAGAAATGAGAGCTGAGGTCAAAACCTCACTCTCTTTTAGGACAAGTTCTTGGTCTTGGTTGATAGAAAATACTTTATGTACTGCTTTTTAGTCAATGGAATACAAACTGTTGTCTCTGCTGTATTCTGGTTTTTTTTTTTTTTTTTTTTTTTGACAGGCAGAGTGGACAGTGAGAGAGAGAGAGAGAGAGAAAGCTCTTCCTTTGCCGTTGGTTCACCCTCCAATGGCCGCCACGGCTGGCGCGCTGTGGCCGGCGCATCACGCTGATCCGAAGCCAGGAGCCAGGTGCTTCTCCTGGTCTCCCATGGGGTGCAGGGCCCAAGCACTTGGGCCATCCTCCACTGCACTCCTGGGCCACAGCATAGAGCTGGCCTGGAAGAGGGGCAACCAGGACAGAATCCAGCGCCCCGACTGGGACTAGAACCCGGTGTGCCGGTGCCGCTAGGTGGAGGATTAGCCTGTTGAGCCACAGCGCCAGCCCTCTGCTGTATTCTAATTAACAAAATGAAACATCACATAAAATTCAAATACTACGTAAAGATTGAACATTGAATATTACCAAACATCCTGGTCTTTATCAAACTGATAAAACTGATAATGATGTACCATAACATGTTCAATTATTTTGAATTCTTACTATGACAACATATTTTTGATATATTTCTGAAAGTTTCCATTTATATTTCTTCCAATTGTCACTTTTCCCCATTTTTTTTACTTTTCTGTTGCTTCATTTGGCTTTTATTGTTAGGAAGGAACACATTACAGAGTATAAACATGAGTGCTTCATTAATTATATATGTGGATCATCAGCCCAAGTTATGATCTGTCTTGTAACCTTGTCTATTTTAAATTTGGTTGAATAAACAGAGTAAGATGACTGTGAAGCAACAGATGTATGGCTGTTTTTAAGTCAGGGGAAGATCAGATTAGTAAGCAGGGCTGGATGACTGTAACAGAGTAGAAACATGGCTTTTTTTTTTTTTTTGTAAGGATGCATTTATTTATTTGAAAGGCAGAGTTACAGAGAGGCAGAGTCAGAGAGAGAGAGAGAGAGGTCTTCCATCCACTGGTTCATTCCCCAACTGGCTGCAATGGCCAGGGCTGGACCAGGAGGAAGCCAGGAGCCAGGAGCTTCATTCCAGTCTTCCATGAGGGTGCAGAGGCCCAAGGACTTGGGTCATCTTCCACTGTTTCCCAGGCCACAGCAGAGAGCTGTGGATTGGAAGTGGAGCAGCTGGGACTGCAACCAGCCCCCATATGGGATGATGCCGGCACTGCAGGCGGCGGCCTCATCGGCTATGCCACAGCACCGGCCCCAACATGGGGGTTTTTAAGTCAGAGGAAGATCGAATTTATTTATTTTTTTTTTGACAGGCAGAGTGGACAGTGAGAGAGAGAGAGACAGAGAGAAAGGTCTTCCTTTTGCCGTTGGTTCACCCTCCAATGGCCGCCACGGTTGGCACACAGCAGCCGGCGCACCACGCTGATCCGATGGCAGGAGCCAGGTGCTTCCCATGGTCTCCCATGGGGTGCAGGGCCGAAGCACTTGGGCCATCCTCCACTGCACTCCCGGGCCACAGCAGGGAACTGGCCTGGAAGAGGGGCAACCGGGACAGAATCCGGTGCCCTGACCGGGACTAGAACCCGGTGTGCCGGCGCCGCAAGGCGGAGGATTAGCCTAGTGAGCCACGGCGCCTGTGAGGAAGATCGAAATTTGAATCCTGTGCTCTTGCCTACTGTCTGACCTTCGGGGTTGCCTAAATCCTTCTGTGCTTCTAGTTCTCTTTGATGAAGAAGGTTCACCTTTTCTGACTAATATAATTTTGAAAGGATTAAAGGAGATCACACATTTGAAATCACAGGCAAGTATCAAAGCACCATTCAGATTTAAGTGGCCCATTGTGATTCCATGCAGTTAGAGGGAGCACAGTGTGTTCCTTCCCCCAAAATAGACCTAACTATCGCCTTTCATGTCAGCAAACTTAATTCCAATGAGCAAGGTGATGATCATAAGCACTACACGTCAGCTTATTGTTTTGCAATCTGTTGTCTTTTTCCATGACTGATAACACTAATTCAAGCTGAATGGCCTGCTTAGTTTTTCTCTTTTGTGGAATGACAATAAGAATTGTCTTTTATGTGATGTGACCTATTCATTTTGTAAATGCTGTTCTAATAGTCTCAACATGGGCTTTGTACCAGTGCGTTTGTTCATTGGTTACCAAATCCAATGCTATCATTTTGCCTGCTCTGAGCTCTAGAACCGAAGACGGTGTTTTACAGGCATCCGTGTCTGCTGGTCTTGTTAACTATGTCTTCTGTTAAAAAAAAAAAAACTTAATTAAAGACAAATTTTGCATGATCTCACCCATATATGGGATCTAATGTGTAGGTGATAACATACAAGTTAAAAATATGATGGTGGCTATGAGAGGCTGGGGAGGCTTGGGGGAGGGAAGATTGGGGAAAGGTTGATTGACAGACACTAAGTTATAGCTGGGTGGGAGGTAGAAGTTCTGTTTCTATTGCACACTAGGTGACTATAGATAATGTTCATGTACTATGTATTTCTCTGTTTAAAAAAAAAGAAAAAAAAAACCTAGAGGGACCAGTGCTGTGTCATGGTGGGTAAAACTGCTGCTTGCAGTGCTGGCATCCCATAAGGCACCGGTTTGAGACCTGACTGCTCCACTTCTGATCCAGCTCTCTGCTATGGCCTGGGAAAGCAGTAGAAGATGGCCCAAGTCCTTAGGTCCTTAGGTCCCTGCACCTGTGTGGGAGACCTGGAAAAAGCTCCTGGCTCCTGGCTTCGGATCAGCACAGCTGCAACCTTTGCAGCCATTTGGGGAGTGAGCTAGCACATGGAAGACCTGTGTGTGTGTGTGTGTGTGTAGGAGCTAAAATTAAACAACTTCACCATAATATTAACAAAAATAAGCAAGAGCCAAGCCAACTGCAGGAGATCTACATGGACTTGATACGAACCACCCATGGCCTGCACACTCCCTCCTTGGGACCTTAGCAACCCTACACTGACTGTCCAAAAATATATAAAAACACAGACTGAGTAGGCCAGTGGGGACTCTGGGAACAGATTCTTCTGAGTGCAGCCGCACAGAAGCTCCAGGTTAACCCACCACATTCAGATCTCCCTGTGAGAGTTCTCCCAGCCAGCCCTGCACTTGCCCGGCCTTGAACCCTTGCTCTCCCTGAGCGGAGACTCCGCCCCTTTTGAAGCCAAAACACTAGCCAGACACTGGGACTGTAATCACCCTTAGAGACCTGTGCTTTCTGGCTGAGCACCACCCCTGCAGAGGCTGTACAACTCCGCCCTCTGTGGCTAAGGCAAGTCCTGATAACACTGGAGGTCCCTTGGGACCCTTGGGTGGTTGGTTTTTCCAGTGTGTTGTGTTATGTAAATTAAATGTGTGATTTCCCTACTGCATAATTAAAAGCCTGATTGGGAGCAGCACGGCCTCCATGCCATTACTACACTCCTGACAGTCTGCCTCTGGCTCTCTATAACTCTTCCTTTTTCCTTTCAAATAAATAAATAAATATTTTTTAAAAAACTAGAAAATAAAGTTGTGGATATTTACACTACAAAGAAATGTTAACTACTTGAAAGGATATGTATCTTTATTTGATGGAACATTGCACATTGTATATGTGTAATGATTCAGCACATAAGTATGTGGAATTTCATATTCTTGCAAAAATTGTTTAAAATTAATTTAAAAAGTTAATTTTTAAAAAATAGTTGCTTAAAAAACAAAAAAAATACAATCAGGAAGCCAGTGTTACGGTGCAATGCCAGTATCCCATATGGGAGCCAGTTCAAGTCCCAGCTGTTCCACTTCTGATCTGGCTCCCTGCTGATGCTCCTGGGAAAACAGCAGAAGATGAACCAGGTAGTTGGACCCCTGACACCCACATAGGAGACATAAATGGAGCTCCTAACTCCTGGCTTTCGCTTGGCCCAGCCCTAGCTATTGAGGCCATCTGGGGAGTGAATGGAAGGCAGCATGCTCGCTCGCTCTCTCTGTCTCTCTCTCTCCCCACCCCCTGTAACTCTGACTTTCAAATAAATAAATCTTAAAGAAACCAAATTGTCCTAGCTCATATATCCAGTGTATTTAATATTCAACAATATTATATTTTCTAGCTATATTCTGGAAAATCTGGCATAATTGATTTCCTGACTACTGAGGATATTTTGAGCACTTCCTTCTCCCTTACATTCAATAAGAGAAGATCACTCAGGCAAAGGGAAAATGCCCTGTGCAAAGTGTTCATGCACTCTCATTGGTTACATTCAAAGTGGTTTTGAAACAAACAAGCAAACCCAGAGCCCTTGGCCGCCTTTAGCCTTGCAAGATCTCTGATGTGAGTAGTCTGGGAACTGGTCTCTGCTTCCCTCCACTATCCCTACGGATTCTGGGGCTCTTCCTGGGCTCAGCCCTGCTCCCTGCTCCCTCTGCCTGGCCCTCTGTGGTCCTGTGACATGGAGCTTCATGTTGCTGAGCTTCTACCTTGCAGGCATCCCTGGGCCCCTGCACACACGCTGCTTCTTCACTGATGTGCTCCTCGCTTCCCTTGTGAGGCTGATGCATGCCCAGCTTTAGGTCCCAGCTCCAGGGCCTCCTCTTCAGATACCTCTGATGTCCTGGGCTGCCCCATGTCCCTCTGCTAATCCATGACCCTGATTGTAAATGCATTGAAATAGTTATTTATGTAATTTTAAGTGAATTCCAGTCATGCCTACCCATGTTGCCTTTTCATACAGAAGGAAAAACTTGTCTTTATGGTTTTCTACTCTATTCTGAACATTTGGTCCAATACCTGTTCCATAAATAATTATGAGTTGGGCGAATAAGTGAGAATCCATGTATGAGTTGCCAACATTTTTTCACCTCCAGGGTGGGCCTCAGATATCTGGGCTCAACAAGCTCTGAGGAAGACACAGCTTTGCTATTTCTCTGTCTTAGGATCTTGATCAAGAAGCTAATTATCATCTTTATGCCTCCATATTTTCTTTTCTGAAATATGGAGATAACATATTACCCTCACATACAGTTATTGTAAAATATAAATTAGATTGTGTCATGCTCACAATTATGAGAGCACTTCAAAAAGTCCATGGAAAAGAAAATGAAAAGATAAGTTTGTTTCAGCACAAAAAGTTGAAATCCAGGGGCAGCAGGCTAACCTATTGCATGGAGTGACTACATTCCATGGTGGAGTGCCTGTTTGAGTCCTGGCTACTCTGCTTCTTATTGAGCTCCCTGGAAAGCAGGCAATGGTGTTCCAAGTACTTGAGTCCCTGCTTCCCATATGGGTGACTCAGATGGAGTTCTTGGCTCCTGGCTTCAACCTGGCCCAGACGTCTCTGTTGCAGCCTTTTGGGGGGAGTGAACCAACAGGTGGAAGGTTTCTCTCTCTCTCTCTCTCTCTCTCTCTCTCTCTCTCTCTTTCTGTCACTCTGCATTTCAAGTAAATAAATAAATTTTGGGGAAAAGTTGAAATCCATGTATATGAAGAATCTTCAAAAAGTTCATGGGAAATGCATTCTATGAAAAAACTATGCATAGATTTCAAATTTTGTTGGCACCAAAATGATTCACCTTTTAATTCCATTTCTATAAACCCTTTGAATTACTCTTGTACCTATTACAGTGCCAAGCACATAATAAGCACCCCATAGAAATTTGCCAGTGCTCATGGTGTATAATATAGATCTGACTTTGTCCACAAAAGATGCCATGGACATGTCACTAAGACCAAGACGACTGATATCTTAGTGCAGCCAACATCAATGGCAGACCAGCTCTGCCCCAAAGCTGAGTGAGGGTGTTCTGACTCTGATGTGGCATAGAAAGGCCATCTGCTGTCTCTTGAAAGCCACCCAAAAGCTGAGATGTGATTCAAGATGCAGCACCACAGGGCTGCTCCCAGGAGAGCTGCTGACTTCCCAAGGACAGCCCAAACTCCAATCCCCGATTACACCATTTACAATAGATGGGGACTCTCCCACTGAGGGACACCCAGCAGGCTCTCACAGTCACAATCCCAGCATCATCTGGTCACCAGCCAAAGCTGGAAAGAGAACATTCCAGTAACATCCTGGTCTGGACATCACACTGATTTCAGTTCTAAGCACAAAGCCTGTACAACCTTGGCTTGCCCAAAACTCTACAGCCTGAGAGGCTATGTGCATATCTACCTCCACAGAAGCCAGCTTCTTCAGCATACCCATCTCAGATGTGGCTTCTGCTTTATGTTGCACAATAAAGCCATGTTTTTAAAAATCTGTTTAACAACCTCTCATTTCTGCTTACACATTGTTGAGAATTACATTGAACTGAAAGGAGGAGCACCGGGCCCTGTAGAATGCAATTTCTGGGAAACTGTTTAGGAAACAGCAGGTTAAAAATTCAGTGTTATTGGATTCAGCCATTGTTACTAAGTGAATTAATTTTGTAGAATAATTTCACACAGAAGATGGGAGGGAAGACTGTAGGTAAATGAGGACTAGCTGAAGGCAGGGTTCACTCAGGCAGAGATGTCCTAGGACAAAGTCTACCTTGGCCACATGCTCCTCACTGTGGAGCATGCATACAGCACCATATGCATATGCGAGGGAGTTTCATGTTGAAGATCCACCTAACAAGGTGTCTGAGTCCGTCTGGGCTGCTATAGCAAAAATACCATAGATTGGATGGTTTGTAAACAGCACAAATGCATCACTCATCACCCTGGAGGCTGGAATGTCCAAGATCAAGGTGCTAGCAGATGGAGGGGCAAACAAGCCTCCCCCCGCTATGACTCTTTAATAAGAGCCCTAATCTCTCACCCACCTCCAGAGGCCCTACCTCTTAATACCATCACCCTGAGGATCAGGTTTCAACATAGGAATTTCAGAGGAACACACACTTTCAGACCACAGCACAAGGAATAAAACTCCAGCTTTGTTTTTGAGTTGGTAGTGCAAACCACATGTCTAGGCAGGGATTTTAGCTGCCACTTCCTGACACCTTAAATCCAGGTAAGGCCATGTGACCAGGTTTTGTCAAAAATAAATGATGGGCAAGTGTAACACGCTCCAGCTAGGCTGCCTCTTAGGACAATGACCTCTTGTATCAGAGTGCCTGGGTTCAAGTTCTGGATCCAGCTCCCTTACCAGCTTCCTGCTAGTGTATATCCTGGCAGGAGTGGTGGCTCAAGTAGTTGGAATCCCGCTGCCCATGTGGGAGAGCTGGATCATGTTCCTTGTTCCCTGCTTAAGCTCCAGCTATGCCATTGCAGGAATTTGGGGAGTGAACCAACAGATGGGAGATCTCTCTGTCTACTTAAAAAAATAACACTGAAAAAAGTAAATGAGCAAAGTGCTACAGGTTTCTTTGGATGTGAGGCAGTTAAGAATAGGGCTTGCTTGCTTCATCCACTAGTTCCTCGTCTGCCAATTGGTTGCAGATCCTAGGAGAAGGTGAAACTGTGGGTTGGAAGCAGCCTGGGTTCCATTATCATTGCCAGGAGAAAGTCACCTGTTGACCAGCAATATCCACATTATACTGTTTTATGAGTAAGAAATGTATTTCTATCATCTCAAAGTAGTGAAATGTTATATTTTATTATAGCAATTAACATTACCCTCTTTTCAAATTTTCATATATTTGAGAGGCAGACAGAGAAAGAAAGACCAATGAGAGAGAGAAAGAGAGAGAGAGCAACACTCACCAAATAAATGCCCACAATGACTGAGCAAAGACTGAAGCCGAGAGCCAGGAACTCAATCCAGGTCTCCCAGGTGGGTATCATCATGAACTCAATTAATCGAGTGATTATTGCTGCCTCCCAGTGTCTGCATTGGCCATAAGCTGCAGTCGGTAGCTGGAGAGCTGGAGTAGGTATTCCAATATGGGACATGAGCATCCTGTCTGATATCTTGACCATCAGGTCAAACACCTGCCCTAACATACTATCTTTTTTTTTTTTTAAGAAAGAACATCCTAAGATTTTCAGAAGGCTCTTAAGATTTTGAAGAAATGGACACATTTGCACTGGGTGAACAGGACCCCAAAGCTGTGAAGCCAGGGGCAGCCCTGTGTCCAGCACACGTTTTCATGGGCTGGTGCTTATTCTCCTGCTTGCCAAAGAGATTTCTCTGTGCACCCAACTTTGACACAGTTGAAATCCGGTGACTATTTCTGAAACAGTACCAATTGCTCATTTGAGATGCTTGTTTGTTTTCAACATTTGTTCTTGTTGACTGCCTGAAATGTTGGTCCCTTAGCTTCATGCCCTTGTAAAGGACATTTGGGACCATGGAATCACCACCTGCAGATTCCTTACCTCTTCCCCTGTGTATGGGAGGCCTGATACATGCCACAGCCCACTCTTCACTGAGTAACAGGCTAGAAAGTTGACCCTCTGATGACCCAAGACAAAGGAGCTGACCAACATGTTGGAAGCAGACAAAGCTGTTAACACCACACAGAAGCAACCATAATTCAAGGATGGAAGAACTTAGCTTGGTCACAGGGTATGTTTGATTCCACAACTGAAGTCAGGGTAAACCTGAAGAGGACTCAGGTTGATGAACCAGTGGTGAGCATCAGAATCAGAACTGATCATGATGATGATGAATTTACATTTCCTGGAGAGTCTGTTTGGGTGGATTTGGACCCAGATGTGGATCACTGCAGTTTAAGCTCATTTCTCATGTGATTATTGTGCACATAATCATTGAGAACTTTCATATTAAACTGCAAATCATCAACACGGGAAAATCAATAAGAAGGCAGCATAGAAGCTGATGCAAAAGCATAAGTGCAATTATTTCCAATGTTAAATAGGAAATGGAATGATATAACTTGTTAAAGGAGAAAAATAGACCCATCCTATTATCTGACTAAAGTTACTTAAATCACTAGTCTTGTTATCCTGCCTTGGTCTTGCCCAGCTGCCTCATTCAGAAGGAGGCAGCAGATTCCTCAGCACTTAAGGAAGTGTATAAACTCCTACAATGTAGACGTTGCACTCTGAAGAGATAACAGTGTCCAGGATGGCACTGGGATGTGGCCACCCAGAGAAGGCAGGAGGTGCAATGCATAGGCGTGTCCATCCTTTGTGGACACGTTTCAACCACCTAGTGCCAATTTGATCTCACAGACTCTCTTTAGAGATGCTGGTGCTGGCAGGACAGCAGCATCATGGAGAGCACAAGTTTGGATCTTCAGGTCTAAAACAGAAGCACCCATATTCCTTGCAGAGGGTTGGTCTATAGGAGGAGGTGGGATAGTAATTACCTCATTCTAGTTATCAAACAAGCTTCTTAATTCACAGTGTTAGACTTTGTCTTCCAAATGGTAACTACTCATCTACTCAACTATATGTAAGTCCACATGGATTGCATGTATGCACACTGCATATGTGTGTATTCTGTCATATATTTCAATGCCAGTCCCACCTTTCCAAGAAGGACTTAAATTACTATTCAGTAGAAATCTTTCCAGATCCCTAAGTTCATTGATGAGCAGTGCTCTGTCTATTCTTACCCAGGCCTTGAAGGCAAGGGCATGGCAAAGGACACATGTAACAGAATAAATAACCCAGGCCAAAAATGTGGAGCATATAGCAGGACTTACCACGTGCTCCTGCCTTATCCTCTTCTCCTTGGACTCACAAAACCATCACTGCCATTGGATGTGAGGCTTCACATCTAACACTCACAGGTGATCTCAAGATTCTAGAATCAGAAACCAGGTCCTTCGGCTTCAACAGGCACATCAGCCATACCCAGGAGTTCTCTTCAACATTTATCTTTGAGGCACCAATTATGTGCAATTACAAAACATTACCATTTTCTCCTGGCTTACTATGCCCTTCTGCCCCCCCCCCACCTTCTAATGCTACTTCTTGCTACAACTTGCAGAATGGATGTCATCCCAGAATTGCTACCCCCTATCCTAATGAAGCTCTCCGATGTCTCTCATCCCTCTCCCTGCATACTCCCATCATCACCTGCGTTCATTGATGAACAACGTATCTGCATGTCTTCAGCTACGGGGGTGAGGCTTGGAGGAGCTCCTCTGTGTGATGAGATATTCAGAGAAGCATCAGCTGTTCTCAGGGAGAGGCTCGGGGTGAGTGCCACTTGGAAGAACAATGCGTTCTTTGTGGGTGAACTGCTGTGACAAGGAGCCAGGCACGCAGCTGAGGGTCGCTCACCAGGGCCAGTAAAAGGCAGCATCAAAGGGAGGGATCTGAAATGTGAAAAAGAATCAATAATCATTCTTCAAAATGAGGCCTTTTCAAACATGGCAAATGTCACTGGCTCTTGGCAACACTACTTGGGATTTATTCTCTCAAAAAGGGCACCACCACAGGGCTGGAATAAAAAGCCCTGGTATGCTATTCTTTGAAATGGCAAAGTGACAGGAAGGTAGGCAGGGGAATTCAGACCCAGATGTAAATTAAGTGTGCATAATTCCTTGAGGTGTTTTGGTCCATCTCCTAGGGGCTAACCCCAGCTCAGGTCAGGGTGTGGGGGACCTGCAGAAAAAATCTGGGTGCCCCAGCTCCCTCTTACATCTCAGGGTCAAATGAACATCAATGGTGGGGGCTCATCTCTCAATCACTGACTGCTTCCTGTCTTGCATTCTGCATCTTGTATGATTGTCTGTTAGGCAGAGAGACAAAGAGGTAGAGATAGACACAGAGAGATCTCCTTTCCAACTGATTCACTCCCCAAATGCCTACAATGTCTGGGGCTGTGCTGAGGCCAGAGCTGGGAGCTGGGAACTCAATCCAGGACTCACCTGTGGGTGGAAGGAACCCCACTGCTTGGGTCATTATCACGGCCTCCCAGGGTCTGTATTAACAGGAAGCTGGAGTTGGGAGCTGCAGTCAAGGCTCAAACCCAGGCACTCTGATGTGGGCCAGCAGTGTCTTACCCACCAGGCCACACACTCACCCTTACAGCTCAGGTTTTTAAGACCAAAAAATTGACTCCTTTCCTTGGCTCCTCCCTCTCTTTCCTGTCCGCCTCCAAACACACGGCTACCTCTGATTACTCCACTTCTCTCTTTCCCATGACCCCAGTCAAGCTCCTGGGCTGCGATGAGGGCCCTGATTCTGGACTCACCTCACCCCAACACATTTGTCATTTTTACAACTGAATATTAGGTCTAACACTTACATCTGATCATAATACTCTCTGAGTCTTTTTTTTTAAGATTTATTTTATTTATCAGAAATACTGAGTTATAGAAAGAGGTAGAGCCACAGAGAGAGAGAGGTCTTCCATCCATTGGTTCACTTCCCAAATGACTGAAATGGCCAGAGCTGAGCTGATCTGAAGCCAGGAGCCAGGAGCCAGGAGCCAGGAGCTTCTTCCAGGTCTCCCATGTGGGTGCAGGGGCCCAAGGACTTGGGCCATTTTCTACTGTTTCCCAGGCCACAGCAAAGAGCTGGATCGCAAGAGGAGCAGCTGGGACTAAAACTGGCACCCAAATGGGATGCTGGCGCTGCAGGCCAGGGCTTTAACCTGCTGTGCCACAGCACCGACCCCTCTTAGTATTTTTTTTTTTAAGATTTATTTTATTTGTTTGAAAGGCAGAGTGACAGAGAGAGAGAGAGAGGGAGAAAAGAGAGAGAGAGAGATCTTCCCATTGCTGGTTCACTCATCAAATGCTGCAACAGTTGGAGCTGGGCCAGGCCAAAGTCAGGAGCCAGGACCACAATCTGGGTTCCCACATGGGCAGCATAATAGGGCATCTTCCACTGCTTTCCCAGATGCATCAGCAGGGAGCTGGATCAGAAGCAAAGGACCTGGGACTTGAACTGGTACTCAGATATAGGATGCCAGCATGGCAAGTTTTGACTTAACCTGCTGTGCCATAAACAGCAGCCCCTAGGGATAATCTACAAAGCAGAGTTCAAACTTCTTGCACTACATACCAACTCTTTCCCTCCATAACTCCAATCTTCAGTCCAATCTCCTGAGTCAATTCCCAAATCCCTAGAATACAACCACAGTTTACTGTCTCCCCTCCCCCCTCCCCAATATACTACGCTTACATTTTAGCTGCATCTCTCCACTGCCCACCTGGAAAAGATCTGAACTCATCCTTCTATAATGGAATATCTCCTAGCCATGAAGGGAGCCACAGGAACACAGAGTGCATGGATGGCGCTCACAGACAAATGTTGGGCTGAAGAAAATATTTACATATCAGAATATACCATAAGTGTCTATAAATATGAAGTTAGAAAGCAGGCCATATTAACCCATGGTAATAAAATAGTGGTTACCCTGGGAGGTGCGGAAGAATGACTGGGAGAGGACACAATGACACTTTCTTGGGAGATGAAAATGTCACAGCCAATGTCTTGGTCTGGATGATAATTACACGGTTGTCCTTGTATGCAAAAATCCACTGAGCCATACAAAGAGGACTGTGGCCATCACTGTGTATAATAGCAGCAGGTAAGGCACCTCTTAAAGGAATTATTCCCACACCTCACTCTCTGCCCATAAAAATGACTGGCCTCTCTTTTATGTCTCTACTGCCTATAATATGATGATACATCTTGGTAGAGGCGTGGGCATTTGGCCTAGTGGTTAAGATATTTGCTGGGACATCTGCATCCTACATCAGAGTGTCGGTTCAATTCCTGTATGTGGCTCTTGAGTCCAGCTTCCTGCTACTGCAGACCCTGGGAGGCAGCAGTGATGGCCTAAGTCACTGGGCTCCTGCCACCCACTCGGGAGACCAGACTGAGGTCCAAGCTCCAGGACTTGGTCTCAGCTAGATTGGTGGGGGCACCATAGGCATCTGAGGAGTGAGCCAGCAGATGTGAGCTCACTCCCTCACCCCCCCACCCCCTCTTTCTCTCTCTGGGATAAAATAAGAAAGCAAAGGGAAAAAAGTGTTTATTGGTTCTCTGCATTTCAAATAAATAAAATAATGTGAATAAAAATAGATAAATTAAAATTAGGAAAAATAAAATTAGGAGATGTGTTCCCTGATCCAAAAATTTTGAAATCTGCACAAAGATTTTCCAAAATTCACATTTTCCATGAACTTTTTTGATGACCCATTATATGCATGGATTTCCAATGTTTTGGCACCAAAATAAACTTACCTTTTAATTCCATTCCCTGTGAACTTTTTGAAACCCACACGTGATTGTAATTACAGCCAACAGTCCTTATTTGTGTCTTTCTTGCTCTTAACCTCTGGAATCTTTATAAGAAGAGATTGCTTAGCATTTTTCTTTTCATCCTCGACACTTAAAATGGTGATTGGTCAGTGCTTCTGTATACGTTATGCTAAGAGATCACAGATATTATTAGTTCATTATGAATGTAACGCTGTTTCTGTTATAAACATCTAACAAGCCTATTCCTCAACAGGCAGGATTCTTACCTGCACTTTTCAATCGCCCAGGTGTAGCTTAACAAACTACAGCGTCTTCCTATTTAGAAGCTGAGTGCGGGCAGGTGTTGGGCCAATCCAATAAGAAGCTGGTTAAGGTGCTAGTGTCCCATACCTGAGTGCCTGGGTTAGAGGCCTGGCTCTGGCTCCTGGCTCCAGCTTCCTGCTAATGCAGACCCCAGGTGACAGCAGTGATGGCTCCAACACTGGGTCCTTGCCACCCATGTGGGAGACCTGGATGGAGTTCCAGGCTCCTGGTTTCAGCCTCATCCATTTCCAGCTATTTTAGGTATCTGGGGAGTGAATTGGCAAGTGGGAGTTTTCTCTGTCTCTCTTTGTCTTGTCTATATGCTTCTCAACCAAATAAATCAATTCATTTGAGAGAGAGGGAGACAGAATGAGAAAGAGAAAGAGAGAGAGAGAGAGAAGCAGATGGATGAGTGGAAATACAGCAATTTGTACTACAAATCGTGGTGCACTGGGCCAAGAGGACACTCCATGAGGCCTGTCAGTCATATGAACATCAGGCTGGTTAGTTGTTTAAAGAAAGCAAAATTAATTTGTAGCTGTCAGTCATTTGAGCAAGATTTGCTTCACTTCTGAGCTTTGACAGCACTAATAACCAGCACTTAAATTGTCTTTTCTGGAAGCAAACAGTGAAAGCTGAGAACTAGAAATATGAGGTTCACCTCCAGTTCCCAAGCCAAACACAGAGACACTATTGTGGCCATATAGTTTTTATACCATTTTCAAAATTTTAATAGACGGTTTTGCTACTGGAAGCTCCCCAAATTAGCTTGCAGTTTTTCTTTATTACCACAAGGTTAATACGGTCTGAGTGTTTTGGCAAGGCTGACAGTACACAGAATGGGGAAAAAAGAACCATGATTGCCTGTAATAAAGAGGGTGTGAAGGGCGCAGATTCAACAAGCACTTTATTGAGCAACTTTTGGCAATGGGCACTTGGACGTATTTTAATTCATTTATGCCTCTCGACAATGCGGTGGAGAAGCAGTTTATGAGACCTGATTTACGGACGAGGAAGTTGAAAGCAGAGAGGCAAAAGACTGCCCAGTATCTTATAGTGAGTGCTAAAGTGCAAATGGAGATGAATGCGGCTCATGCTAAATCATGTGACCCGTCACTAGGTATGTGGTGAAATGCTCTACCAAAATGGTGAAGGAGGAACAACACTCATCACTCACATTTACCCCTCCTTAGTTCAAGTAAGCCAGCCTCCAAGGCTGAGACGCTTCCCCCAACACCATTCAACTCTCGGCAATATTGATTGACAGCCACCGAGAAATAGGCCTCATTCTATCTACTTACTGTTTTTCCATTCACTAGGAGAAGAGCACAGCCCTGACCCCCCAGGAGAACCCTAGCCCATGATTAAAGCAGTTCCCATTTCTGGGCTTAGGGTGACACTCTGCATGCTGGCTACTTGCACAGAGCAAGCAGCTGCAGCATGCCCTGCAGTCACCTCCTGCCTGCGCTCAACCTGAGTTCTTGCTCTCAAGAGTCCAGAGTCCCTAGGGGTCAGCCTCCTTGTCTCCTGGGCTTCCTGCTTGGAGTTGAGCCAGCCCTGCAGTGTAGGAGGGGTTGGTGAGACAATGCTGGAATGTCAGTGACTCAGAGGGGAAGAGTGCGGGATGTGATCTCCTCTTGAGAATTGAGTATACCTTCCGAATCCAGGAAGAATTAAATCAGGAGATGTCGGCTACAGGTTCAAGGTATTCTGTTCCACAAAGATTGATCTAAGACCCATCAGGTGGCAAGGGCTGTGAGCTCCAGTCTTCAAGGAGTTTAAATCTTTTGAGGAAGGCGGACATAAATTGTTGCCATTTAATGTGGAAACCACCATAAGAAAGATAGGGAAGCAGGGTTATGGGTCATGGAGAAGTTCACACCTAAACCACCTGAGAAGCTGAGAAAAGTTGGGCAGCAAAAATGGACAAATATTCCAAGGCAAAAATGCAGCACAAGGTAGGGTACAAAGACACGGGGGGCTGGGGGTGGGAGGTTGGACCACAGACTTAACATTGGTGGTGAGTTTGAATAGTTTTTCATTTTTTATTTTTATTTTTATTTATTTTTTATTTTTTATTTTTTTGACAGGCAGAGTGGACAGTAGAGGGAGACAGAGAGAAAGGTCTTCCTTTTTGCCGTTGGTTCACCCTCCAATGGCCGCCGCGGTAGGTGCGCTGCGGCCGGCGCACCGCGCTGTTCCGATGGCAGGAGCCAGGTGCTTATTTTGGTCTCCCATGGGGTGCAGGGCCCAAGAACTTGGGCCATCCTCCACTGCACTCCCTGGCCACAGCAGAGAGCTGGCCTGGAAGAGGGGCAACTGGGACAGGATCGGTGCCCCGACCGGGACTAGAACCCGGTGTGCCCGAGCCGCAAGGCGGAGGATTAGCCTACTGAGCCGTGGCACCGGCCTTGAATAGTTTTTCTATTGTTGTTTTATCTGTTCACTTGGTTTTTTTCTATTGTTTTAAGATTTACTTATTTGAGAGGCAGAGTTACAGACAGATAGAGGGAGAAACAGAAAGAGAGGTCTTCCATCCACAGGTTAACTCCCCAAATGGCCGCAGTGGCCAGATCTGGGTCAATCCGAAGCCGAGATCCAGGAGCTCCTTCTGGATCTCCCACGTGGGTACAGGAGGTACAGGGTCCAAGCACTTGGGCCATCTTCCACTCTCTTCCCAGGCCATCAGCAGGGAGCTAGATCAGAAGAGGAGTAGCCGGGACACGAACCAGCGCCCATATGGGATACCAGTGCTGCAGACCGAGGCTTACCCTGCTATGCCACAGTGCTGGCACCTGTTTACTTGTTTTTGTTTGGCTGTTAACTTGAATGTCTTTTTTTTTTTCTTTTAAAAAAGAAAACCACACACAGGTGAATGATCTCATTTGAAAATATAGGGTCAGTTCCTGGGTCAGGGTTCTCCAGAGAAACAGAGCAAACTGGATATATATTTCAAAACCAGGATACACACACACACACACACACCTACTTCAAAAAGTTTATGGACTGGGCCAGCATTCTAGCACAGCAAGTTAAGCCACTACTTGCATTGCTGGCCTCCTGTACTGGAGTGCTGGTTCTAGTCCCCGATGCTCCAATCAGCTCCCTACTTACGTGTCTGGGAAAGCAGCAGGAAACCACGTGGAAGACTTGGATGGAGTTACAGGCTCCTGGCTTCAGCCTGGCTCAGCCTCAGTCATTGCAGTCATTTGGGGAGTTAACTGGTGGATTAAAGATACCTCTGTCTCCTGTCTCTGTGCCTCTGTTTCTCTCTCTCTTTCTCTCACTCTGCCTTTTTTTTTTTTTTTTTTTGACAGGCAGAGTGGACAGTGAGAGAGAGAGACAGAGAGAAAGGTCTTCCTTTTTCTGTTGGTTCACTCCCCAATGGCCACCGCACTGATCCGAAGCCAGGAGCCAGGTGCTTATCCTGGTCTCCCATGCAGGTGCAGGGCCCAAGGACTTGGGCCATCCTCCACTGCACTCCCAGGCCACAGCAAAGAGCTGGCCTGGAAGAGGAGCAACCAGGACAGAATTTGGCACCCCGACCGGGACTAGAACCTGGTGTGCCAGCGCTGCAAGGCAGAGGATTAGCCTAGTGAGCCAGGGTGTCGGCCTGTCACTCTACCTTTTGAATAAGTAAATAAATAAGTCAAAACAAAACAAAATAATGGGGCTGGGGTGTGGCATAGCAGATAAAGCTGACACCTGTGATGCTGGCATCCCATATGAGCACCAGTTGGAGTCTTGGCTGTTGCACTTCTGATCCAGCTCCCTGCTAATGTGCCTGGGAAAGCAACAGAAGATGGTCCAAGTGCTTGGGCCCCTGCCACTCATATGGAAGGCCCAGAAGAGGATCCTGGCTCCTGGCTCTTGGCTCCTGCCTCCTGGCTTCAACCTCATCTTACCCTGTTACAGCCATTTAAGGAGTGAACCAGCAGATGGAAGACCTGTGTCTCTGTGTCTCCTTTCTCTCTCTCTCTCTCTCTCTCTCCTCTCTCTCTCTCTCTCTCTATTTCTCTTTCTCTTTCTCTTTCTCTATAACTCTGACTTTCAAATAAATAAATAAACCTTTAAAAATCAAGTTCATAGAAAATGGAATTAAAAGATGCTTATTCCAATGCTAAACAATTTGAAATCCATGCATACAAAGGGCTCTTCCAAAGGTCATTCAAAATGTATTTTAACAAAAGAACTATGCACAGGTGGAAATGGACTCACTTGGTTGTGGAGCAGGCTGGCAGGCTGGAGACCCCAGGAAGAGTTGTGGTTCAAGTACAAAAACCGTGCTGGTAGAATCGCCTCTGCTCAGTGGAGATGAATGTTTGTTCTGTTAAGGCCTTCTTCTGATGAGATAGGGCACACGCACATTAATGTAGAACAATCTGCTTTACCCAAAGTTCACCAAAATCTTTACCCAAAGTTCACTGAACAAACTATCTTCGCCATAATATCTAGGATAACCTTTGACCGAATGTCTGGCACTGTGCTCTGGCCAAGCCAACATATAAAATAAAGGGTCTCAAGTCTGTGAGATAAGGAGAGAAGATGAACATTCTGAGGATTTTTACAAGGTCTTTGGCTAATCCAGAGCCTCACAGAGACTTTCATCAAATAATGATAAATCCCATGATTTATAAAATAGGTAGAGCTGCATTGTAAATGATGCCTAAATGTTTAATTGAACAGATGTTAATGACATAAACCAAGACAAATGTAGAAAGAAAGATAGGATTTGGTCATGTTGAGTTTAAAATGGCAGCGTGACAGCTAGATAGAAAACACACGCAGCATGGTAAACACAGGTGCAGATGTGAGTGTACGTGTGCAACCGCCTCATTTTTGGAATTGTTATTACGCAACTGACCGCTGAAATCATGCATTCCAGGAGGTAGGGAAAGAAGGGGCAGCTGGGAGGGTGCTCCGGGGAACAGCAACATTTCAGATAGCCAGAGGGAGCCAGGAGAAGGGTACAGAGAGAGGATGCACCAACAATCCCAGGAAGAAGTGCTGACTGGAGGGAGAGGATCTTGTAGGGTGTGGGCAGGAGAGTGGACATCGATTGAAAGGAAGAGGAGCCATGTGTGAACAAAACAAAGGAACAAGGGCCCACTGCTTTCTCCTAAATTCCTGTGGCTATGGAAAGCACCTCCCCCTGGAAGGTTGAATCAGGACAACGTGGGGTAAGGCACAGAAAGAAATGTGAGGACATTGGCCATAAGGAAGCTCCACCACATCGATATTAATGATTAGTGCAGAGGGTGGAGGAAGAAGTCATACTTGAATATAGCAGAGATGGTGACACATACTGTCAGACGTTTGAAAACAAGACAGTGGGGGAGGTAAAAAGTGGAACGTGTCTAAGGACTTAAGGGGGGGAGTGCCAGCGTCATGCCACAGAGGGTTAAGCCGCGATGCCAGATCCCGTATGAGTTCCAGCTACTCCATTTCTGAAACAGCCCTCTACTAACGTGTCTTAGAAAGCATCCAGGGGCTGGCGCTATGGCGTAGCGGGTACAGCTGCTGCCTGCAGTGCTGACATCCCACATGGGCACCGGTTCTAGTTCCGGCTGCTCCACTTCTGATTCAGCTCTCTGCTATGGCCTGGGAAAGCAGTAGAAGATGGCCCAAGTCCTTGGGCCCTTGCACCCATGTGAGAGACCTGGAAGAAGCTCCTGGCTCCTGGCTCCTGGCTCCTGGCTTCAGATTGGGCAGGGCAGCTCCGGCCATTGAGGCCAATTGAGGAGTGAACTAGTGGGTGGAAGATCTGTCTCTCTGCCTCATCTTCTCTCTGTGTGTAACTCTGATTTTCAAATATAAATAATTCTTTAAAAAATAAAGCAGCCAAAGATAGCCCAAGTACTTATGCCCCTGCCACCCACAATGGGAGAGCAGGATGGAGTTCCAGGCACCTGGCTTTGGTGTGGCCAAGCCCTAGCTGTTGCAACCATTTGGAAAATGAACCAATGGATAGAAGATCTCTCTCTCTCTTTCGCTCTGTGTCTCTGCCTCTCTCTCTCTCTCTATCTGTAACTCCTTTTTTTAAAGATGTATTTATTTTTTTGAGAAACAGAATCATTGACAGAGGACACACACACACACACACGGGGTGGTGAGGAGAGGT
The DNA here is from genome assembly GCF_033115175.1 of Lepus europaeus. NCBI lineage: Eukaryota > Metazoa > Chordata > Mammalia > Lagomorpha > Leporidae > Lepus > Lepus europaeus. Next base: position 72,688,154 of record NC_084843.1, on the reverse strand, counting down.
CTTCCATCTGCTGGTTCACTCCCTAGATAGCCACAATGTCTGGAGCTGAGCATATCTGAAGCCAGGAGCCAGGAGCTTCTTCCAGGTCTCCCACGTGAGAGCAGGGGCCCAAGCACTTAGGCCATCTTCCACTGCTTTTCTCAAGCCATTAGCAGGGACACAAATTAGTATCCACATGGGATGCCAGCGTTGCAGGCATCAGTTTTACTTGCTACACCACATCAGTCCCTAAATAATTTTTTAAATGAAGGACTTAGAGGAATATTCCATCATTTAACAGAGAAGTAGGGAGCATTTATCCCCTCCCCCCCCTCACTTTTCCTTCCAGGTAGCAGGTGGCTACTGACAATACTGCTGTGCTCTTTAAGTCCCAGCATCTCCCATTTCCCCAGGGCCTGCAAAGTGAAGTATCTCCCTAGTGAAGGTGGAAAGCAGAAACTCACTGTTTGAGGTGAAGACTCCCTCTTCATCTCAGGAGCCTGTGGTGTGTGCTCTGACCCAGGGACCTGCAGGAAGGGACCCAGTACCGCCGACAGCTGGGCTGATCTGTCTCTCCAAGACCAGGAATCAGAAGCAGGGGCACTGTCTGTATGTCCTCGGATGTGTCTCCCATATCATTGTCATTACATTTGGTGAAATAAGAGCTGCTTTGCTGTTCTTGTGCTAATTTTTTGTCTTGACGTCCAGTAGACATAGACAAATGTACATGAAAGAAACGTGCTACTGTCACACACTTGATTCCTAACAAGGGCTAACACAAAGGCCTTGTGTACATGCTTTGTCATCTGCATTCAAGCTGAGCTCCCTCAAAGCAAGGATGGGCTTCCTCCCTTAATGTCCCAAGTCCCTGCAGGACTCATAGGAGGCATGGAGACCAGGCTTTGTTAGTGGTGCTGGAAGCATTTCTCAGCCTCTGTAAATTTCATGCATTCTCTTTCCTGATTTGGTTAAGTAGCAGATAAGGCTGAAAGAACATGGCTCTAGCCCACTTAATACAAAAAAGCATTAATAACCGGTACGTGTAAGAGGAGCTCCTTCAAGTCACCAAGGAAAGGGCTTCACATGGTGAGACAGAGCAAGCTACTGGCTCAGGCCTCCCTCCCTCTTCTTACAAAGCCACAAGGCCATCACAGGGCTCCATCCCCAGGACCTCATCAGATCCTAGTTACCTCCCAGAATTCCCATACACCAATGAACTTGAGGATTCAGTTTTCCAAAACATAAACTTTTCGGAGACACATACAAACCATTGCAAAGACACGGACAGGGGTGTCCCTATTTTATCTGAAAATGAATAGTTTGCAGATATGTAGGGGACAATGACTAGAACATATCTAAAGGCTTTCAATAATGCAATCCCGGGTCACATCTTCACATGCATGGAAAGAGCATGCTACTCAAAAGTAGATGGGGCACTGCGGTAATGTGCTAGATGTCCAAAAGCACAGGCTCAGGGTGAGCGTGGAAGGTTGCACAGCAAACTCTTCTAGGCAGGCTTTCCTCTAAGTGGAGAATGGAAGTTAAGGTCTTCTTCAAAAAAAATAAAAGCGTAGGGGGCCAGCATTGTTAAGCTGCTGTCGGCATCCCATGTCAGAATGGCTTTTCAAGTCCCAGTAACTTCTTTTTGGATCCAGATTCCTGCTAATGTTCTTCCTGGGAAAGCAGTGGTTGATGGACCAATATCTTGGCCCTGGTCACCTGTGTTGGAGACCCAGGTGAAGTTCCTGGAAACTGGCTTCAGCTTGGCTCAGACCTGGCCATTTAAGGCAGTTGGGGAGTGAACCAGGAGATGGAAGATCTCTCTTTCTACATATGTCTACATCTATGTGTATCTCTATCTTGTCTCTGCTTCAGCGTCTAGCTCTAGCCCTGTTTCTTTCTTGTTTTTTAAAGGTTTATTTTATTTATTTGAAAGACAGAGTTACAGAGAGAGTTAGAGACAGAGGGAAATAGAGAGAGAGAGAGAGAGGTCTTCTATCTGCTGGCTCACTCTCCAGGTGGCCACAATGGCTAGAGCTGACCTGATCCTCCAAGCCAGACACCAGGAGCTTCTTCCAGGTCTCCCATGTGGGTGCAGGGTCCCAAGGACTTTGGCCATCCTCTGCTGCTTTCTCAGGCCATAGCAGAGAGCCTGATCAGAAGTGGAGCAGCCAGTACTAGAACCGGTACCCACATAGGATGCCGGCACTGCCGGCCAGGGCTTTAACCTGCTACACCACAGCGCTGGCCACACCTAGCTCTGTTTTCACCTTTCCTTCTCCCTGTCATTTTTCATTTCAAGTAAATAAATGAATAAATTCATTAAAGTCAGACTGCATCCCTTGTATCACTTAGGAAGTTAGGAATTCTATTCCAGCACAGATATCAAAGCCTTGAAGATTAATTATTTGAACAAATACAAAGGCAGGTGGTTCAGTGCAGGGATAGCAGGTTCTCCACGTCTTCCAAGACTGTGGTCCTGTGTTTGAGCTCCCCATCAGCACCCCGAGACAGGCACAGTCTTCCTTTCAGTGAGGGGAGAGGACAGCCAGACCCCTCAAAGCTACCCTGAGTGCATCCTCTCCACTTATGTGTCATCTGCGAGGACTCTTGGACATGTAATTATTTTTTAACAAAGACAGTTCCACCTTGAATACAATCAGTGGAAGGCAGTTAATGATATTTTCACACATGTGCAACACGTTGAAAATGAAGAAGGGAAGGGAGAAACAAGGAGGGAGGGATTGGAAGAAAAGTATAACCATGGTAGAAGAAAGATGCAGTAGACATGGAAATGGAAGACCACAGACACGGCTATTAATCCTTCCACCTTCATTTCCCTGCATTTAGCCTAAAGGCAAACTCTTCTCCTTGAAACTATGTTCTCAACTGTAAAATGCCTACAGACAACATGTCTGTAAAGATTAAGTGAGATCTTTTGTGTAGCATTGATAGAATAATAATTTTGCATATTAAGTGCTATTTAAAGAGGTGTTTTTTCTTTTCTTCCTAGAACAACTACCATCTATATATTCATACAGTCAAGTATACATTCTTTGGGATCTATAATTGTTTCATAGATGCCATGTTGTATCTTTTAAAATGTTATTTTGATTTTATTTGGAGAGCCCTACAAATGCCTGCAGCAGCCAGGGCTGCACCAGGTCTAAACCGGGAGCCTGGAACACCATCCAGGTCTCCCACGTGGGCGGCAGGAACCCAAATACTGGAGCCATCACTTGCTGCCTCCCAGGGTGTTCTTTGGCAGGAGGCTGGATCAGAAGCAGAGGAGCTGGGTTACCAGCCAGGTGCTCCGACATGCCTTGTGAGCATCCCATGTGGCGGCACCAAATGCTTACCCCACGTTGTCCTGTTGTGTCTCAAGGTGACTTTCTGCTCTGTGAGGGCGGGGACTTTGGAGGCCTGTGGGACCCTGTAAGAGGAGTGTACTTTATGCTCCATCTGTCCTCTGCAGGACACTATGTCCCTGATACCCTGGACACTGGGCAGCACTGTCGTCAGAATGATTCCACATGGAGATGACAAGGGGTCTTCAAAGAGGGGCCCCAGGGAATGGGACAGAGTGGCTCTGGTGAGGGAGAGCCCTCCAGAACTTAACAGGCCTGAGCAAGAAGCACCTGACTGCTTATGAGGCCTTGCCGTGGGAAGGAATGACAGCAAGGAGTTCAGAGAGGAATAGACAGAGCCAGGTGGTCTCTGCCTGGTGGAGATTTTGAAGGATGGAGATTGTGCATGGGTCATTCCATGAATCCTGGAGGATACTAGAACCTTAGCCAATGACTTAGTGTCTGTAAACATGAAGTTACTCTTCTTTTTTAAGATTTATTTGCTTATTTGAAAATCAGTTATAGAGACAGAGGGAGAGACAGAGATCTTCCATCCCTGGCTCACTCCCCAAGTAGCCACAATGGTCAGGGCTGAGCCAGGCTGAAGCCAGGAGCCACATGCTACACCTGAGTCTCCCATGTGGGTAGCAGTGATCCAGGCACTTGGGACATCTTCTGCTGCTTTTTGCCCAGGCACATTAGCAGGGAGCTGGATTAGAAGTGAAGCAGCCGGGACAGGAGTGGTGCCCATATGAGATGCCGGTGTTGCAGGCAGTGATGTAACCATTAGCCCACAATGTAGAGCTCCTGCTCTGATCTTAAAGCATGTCTATTGTCTGTATATCCAGTTCAAGATTATTTTCAAGTTATGATGTGGGAAGGCTCTGAATAGTGAGGTAGATTGTAATTCTAAGAACTCTCATTTTCTCTCACTCTCTTCTCTCTCTCCCTCTCTCTCTCCATATGTATATAAGTGCAGGAGACATTCGTTTCAGGATCATCACAGACACCAAAATTTGTGGGTGCTCCAATCCCTTGTTTTTTAAAAATATTTATTTATTTATTTGAAGGGCAGAGTTACAGAGAGGCAGAGAGAGAGAGAGAGAGAGAGAGAGAGAGAGAGAGAGAATCTTCCATCTGATGGTTCACTCCATCAGATGTGCCGATCTGAAGCCTGGAGCCAGGAGCTTCTTCCGGGTCTCCCACATGGGTGCAGGGGCCCAAGGACTTGGGCCATCTTCTGCTGCCTTCCCAGGTACACTAGCAGGGAGCTGGATGGGAAGTGGAACAGTCAAGACTTGAACAGGCACCTATATGGACTTCCAGCACTGCAGGTGGCAGCTTTACCCACTATGCCACAGTTCTAGCCCCTCCAATCCCTTATTATATTAAGTGGAGAAGCATTTGCCTATAACCTAAATACATCTTCCCACATGCTTTACAATCATCTCTGGGGGCTGGTGTTGTGGCATAGCAGGTAAAGCTGCAGCCCGTAATGCCAGCGTCCCTACGTGGGTACCAGTTCAAGTCCAGCTGCTCCATTTCTGATCCAGTTCCCTGCTGTTGGCCTGGGAAAAACAGCAGAAGATGGCCCAAATGCTTGAGCTTCTGCCACCCTTGTGGAGACCCGGAAGAGGTTCTTGGCTCCTGGCTTCAGCCTGGCCCAGCCCTGGCTGCTGTGGCCATCTGGGAAGTGAACCAGTGGAAGATCTCTCTCTGTCTCTCCCCGCCTCCCTCCCTCTCTCCCTCTCTCTCTCTCTCCCTCTCTCTCTCTCTCTCTGTAATTCTGACTTCCAAATAAGTAAATAAATCTTTATTAAAAAATCATCTCTAGATTAATTATGGTACAATTTAAACCCTATGTAAATCACTGATATACTGTACTATTTAGGGGATAATGAGGAGGGAAAAAATCTGTACATGTTCATTATAGACACTACTTTTTTTTTCCTGAGGATTTTTGATTTGCAGTTAGTTGAATGCACAGATGTGGAAATCGCAGACCCAGAGGGCAGACTGTGGGGCGTGTGTGTCTGCACGCACTTTCTAAAGTAAAAGGATGGGGCCAGAGTTGTGTTGCAATGTGTTAAGCTTGAGACACCAACATCTCATATCAGAGCACCTGTTCAAGTCCCAGCTGCTCTGCTAATGCATTTGGGAAGGGCACACATGGTGGTCCAAATATTTGGGTCTCTACCACCCATGTGGGAGACCAGGATGGAGCCTGCTCTTGGCTTTGGGCTGGCCCAGACCTGCTGTTAGGGCTATTTGCTTCCAGACCTGCACCTAGCTCATATCTCCTCCTCTCCCCTCATCAGGCAGCTGTCTCTCTGGACTCCAATCTGTCCCAAGCTTCGGTTCAGATCCACAACCTGAGTCCCCACTGACCCTCTGGTCACAGAATTCTCCAGCCAATTCCAGACCCTCCCAAGTGTCCCTTTGCTTGCTCATCATCTCTACCTCCCGCTCCCCATGAACAACTCTGCCCACGAATTTCCGCAACACAGTTCTCTGGTCACCCCATGCAGTGGCACCTTTTTTTCTAGGCAGGCAAAGTGAGCCATGGAGAAGTGAAGGACCTTGACCAAGGTCACGTGGCTTATACATTTCCAAGGTCAGACATAGACCTTGGCCTCTCTGGCCCCAAATCCACATCTTTTTCATGACACTACGCGGTCTCTCAGGCATCGGGTAGGTCTCCCCACTCTCCTGGCAGATGGGCAACACCCTGCCTTTCTTGGCAGCCTGTCCCAGCTACTTCCCCACCACTGAAAACCAGAGCCTTCACTAGATCCTGGCTGTATGTTGCCACAGAGCCAAACATCAGGTCAGGACGGCCTTTCCCGGGCAACGGAGCCAGGGACAGACAAGCACCAGTGCCTGTGACTTCTGCGTTTTAATATTCACTTAACTTAGTAGAGAATAATTATATTCCACTCATTCTACACCAGCTGGTATTTACTTCAGCCTCCATCAGGCTTCAACAGAGCATGGGGCTAAAAGACAGAAATATTACTCTGGCAAGCATAAATATTTCATTTTTCACACCACAAATGTGTTGATGATTTATTAATTAGCCTGAAGGCTGCTGCCTCTGCAGAGCTGCAAATGAGGCCTCTCTGCTCTGTGCATTGGTGCTGTGCAGGGCATGGTGCCCATGGGTGACGCTCAGCCAGGAACATGACCCAGGGTTGACAAACAACCTCTGGAAAGCTCAGTCCAAACTTGCAAGCCTGGGATTGGCTTTTGGCTGCAGGCAGAAGCTCTGCGGAGAATTTCTCCAGACACACACACACACACACATACACACAGAAACACACAAAAGGATCTTGTCTCTGCTTCTCATAAAACGTGAACTGGGACCACAGCCAACTGGTCTACCTGCTAGCTGCTACTGAGATGAGGCTGCCAGCCCACTGGGGTGTCAGCATCTGCCTTTGTATTTCGTAGCTCATCTGATCATTGGGTATTCAAGTAGACCCAACAAGGCCTTCCCTTGAACTTTAGCCCCAAATATCAAGCCAGTGGTGGGATCTAGCGCCCCTTTGATAATTCTCCAACAGTGAGAGTGGGAATTAACCCAGTGGGAAGACACACATGTGAGAATTCTGATCCATCTGTGACCTACACACTCTTCCTAAGCCACCCTCTGAGCTCTCCGGGAGGACCCTCATCTGCATTGACAACAACTTGTGAGTTGTTAAAAGGAAGAGCAAAAATGTAAGTCAAAACCTCAGCTTAGCCTTTGCTGAAGGTAAGTTAGAGAGCATGACTTGTCCCTCCCCATCTCTGTCTGGAGTCACAGTTTTCAGTGGGGGTGAGAACATTTCACGCTCTGGGGGCCACTTGGCAATGTCTGGAAGCATTGGGGTGATTTTAATGATGGGATCACTAAGCACAGGAGCCAGGGTACTGCTATGTACCTGAACATGCACATGGGAGCTTCCACACCTGAAGAAGCAGGTGGTCCACACGTCAATAGTGCAAAGGTTGAGGAATCCTGGTCTACACCAGCGGGCAGGGCATCTGATGTAGATGTAAGCCTGTAGATGAGATGCCCTTGTACAGGTCACTTCCCTTCTGGTCCTGAGGAGGAAGGGAGGACAGTGAGAAACACCTACATTCAGCCCCTGGATGGGCTAAGTCTGCATAAGTCAGAGTGTGGCTCAGTGGTTGCTGATTTCCACCCACACCCGGGGAATTGGAAGAAGTATCAGTGGGACAGGAGGCCCCTCAAAGGCCAGGATGAGGAAAATATCTTCCTTCTTTTTTTTAAGATTTATTTATTTATGTGGATGTCAGAGTTACACAGAGAGAGAAGGAGAGGCAGAGAGAGAGGTCTTTCATCTACTGGTTCACTCCCCAATCGAGTTGTAATGACCGGAACTGTGCCGATCCAAAGCCAGGAGCCAGGAGTTTCCTCCAGGTCTCCCACATGGATGCAGGGGCCCAAAGACTTGGGCCATCTTCTACTGCTTTCCCAGGTCATAGCAGAGAGCTGGATCAGAAGTGGAGCAGCTGGGACTTGAACGGGCACCCATATGGGATGCCAGCACTGCAGACGGTGGCTTTACCCCCCATGCCACAGTGCCAGCCCCAATTTCTTCCTCTCTAATAGCACTGTTCTCAGACTCCAGCCAGCCACCTGGATGAGCTTCAAGAACTAACTAGCGATCATGGTCATGATTAGCAGCACACCCTGCCCCATCCTTTGCTTAATCCCAACATGCACAGCCTCAGACCCTTGGCTTCTTGACTTTCCTCTGAACTCTGCCTTCCTCCACTGACTCGCCCTGAACTTTCCCTGGACCTCAGCTTGAGGTCCCACCCCTGGCTGCTCCTGGGGTCCATAGATGGTTTTCTGACTCCTGCCTGTGTTACCAAACCTGTACTCTGGCCTTTGGCTGGGAACAATCTGGTAAGGGGTGAAAAGGCACCCATAGAAGGTTCCTGGGCTGTACCTTCCCAAATGTCCCAGAAAATCCTCTCAAACATCCTTCAAGGTAGGAGGTACCATACCATTTTATGTAAGAGGAAGAAGTAGCAGTTCTTGGAACATTTTAGGGATGCAAAACTCATTGAACAAATGAGTCAGCTAAGCTGTGGCAGCAGCAGGATGAGAAGCAAGGCCTGCCCATGCCAGGGGCTGGATGCCCGGCCCTATGCTGCTTCCTGACGCCTTCTTCATCACCCCAGGCTTCTGTTCCAGGAACCAAGGCCCCACTCAAGGAAATTCACTGAAACTCACATCTTTCCAGCCCTGGTACACTCCAGCCCTAGCTCCACGTCCATGACTCCAGAAATCATAAAGTGCAGAAGATCTTCTCAGTCGGGGCATTTCCATGATTCCGCACACCATGTATATGTAGAGCCTTGTCATCTCTAGAGAGGCTGGCTACATGTCCTTTTCATCCATTCAATGAATATGCATGGAGAAACAACACAGTGCATTCTGGGAGGGTTTAGAGTCGTGATTAAGTCAGATTGCTTGGAATCAAATCCCAGTTGACCCATAGATTCATTTTATAATAAAGGACAATTTTATTTAGCTATCTCTAGGCCTCATCTCTCTCTATGTAAATGAAAATAAGAACAGCACCTACCTCATAATTTTGTTGTAAAAATTAACTGGATATATTGCTATATTCTCTAGGATGTAAAAACTAATCATTGATATCCCACATACAGTGTGTGCTCAATTCATTCAACAACCTTCTTTATTTAACAAAAAAGATTAATTTTATTTATTTGAAAGCAGAGTTACAGAGAGAGTGGGACACACACACACGCACACACATACAGAATCTTCATCCTCATCACTCCCCAATAACCACAGCAACTGGGGCTGTGCCAGACCAAAGTCAGGAGCCTGAACTGAATTTGGGTCTCCTATATGGGTGGCAGGCACCAAACACTCTCTGCATTAGCAGGGAGATGGATTGGAAGTGGAGCAGCTATGACTCGAACCAGTGCTCATATGGGATGCTGGTGTCGCAGGCGGCAGCTTAACCCAATGTACTACAATGCCAGTCCCTCAAAAACACTCTTGATATTAACAAAATGCAACACTTGATGGGTCCTTAGTGTGTTTCAAGACATTCTCAGCACTTATCTGCCATCTATTGTTATCCGAATGTCACCTGTACAAGTTACATGCTGTTGGTATCCCTAATATATGAAAGAGGAATGTGAGGCAGGGGCTGAGAGCACACATTTTCTCCAAGATGTCATGGCCAGTAGGTATCATGGTAGGCATGGGAATTCAGACTGGCTGAGTACCTGCCTTTGCCAAGCACTAGGGGACAGGCACCAGAGAGTGTAAGACAACTGTGGTCTGGGGCTGCATTGATGAGGCCTGCAAGGTTCACTAGAAGGCAAAGGAGAGCTCATGTGATAGAGGATGTTCTCCAAAATGCACTGTTTGTCTGAGGCTTGACACATGCTTGCCACTGGGGAGCGACGCTAGCACACGCTCTTTTCACAGAAACTCAAGGACATCACAGTCACAGAAGCAGCTTGGAATCATGGGAGCATGGGTTGGGGGGATGAGCTGCAAAGCAGAAGGGCAGGGGAGGATAGCATTGGCCATGTCCCAGGAGGTCTTACACATGGCGTGAGCCTCTGACTTTTTTTCCAGAAATCAGGAGCCACAGTGCATTTGTATCTTAGAGAAGGTTAGCCTTGCCTAAAGGTGCAAACAGATCATGGGGTGAAACTGGAAAAGTTGAGCCCAACAAAAGAAGCTCCTGCAAAAAAGCCTGAACCAAGACAGAAGCAACCAGCGTCAGTAACATGAGTAACAGATGTAACAGGTGAAAGTTACAATTAAAGAGGCAGACTTTTCTTTAAGTTTGAATAGAGACAAGTTTAGAAAACACAATTTCTGTCTAGGCCAGACAGCAAAGCCCCTTCCCAAGGGCCCAGGCTACCAGGAGCAGGACAAGGAGCAATGACCCCAGGACCAGCAGCAATAGCCATTTGGGGTGAACCAGTGAGACACAGACCCCACCCACACTGTTCTCAGATTAGATCTGGAGTCTCAAGGTCTAAACGTTTGCCTGAGTAGCTGGGGAAGCATGAGCTGGATTGAACTAAATGAGCAACTCCTAATTCTTCTTTGAGCAAATAAAAAAGCCCATGTAATCAAAGTAGGCATCATTCAAAACAAATGCTAGCAAATTCCCATAAAGTAATTCAACCCACTTGATTTAGGGGATCTTTCATAAAACTGTTATCAACATATGGGCAGTTTTCATTATTATGACTAGGAACCTGTTAGGCAAGTGGTATGCAAAAAATGCTTTATGCTTCAAATATTGAAAGAGATGGTCCCCTTGGAGCTGGATGCCGGAGCCTCCACTCGCAGAGGTAGCAGTGAGGTTGTATTCAGAACCAGAAGGTGGGAGCCCCCTTCTCACCAAGCTTCCAGGGACAGAGGAATGTTCTTGGGGAAACTACAGTGATCAGACTTAGCCAAATCGTTTCTTGAGGGATAATTCAAAGACTATTTGTGTACCCTGGAGATAGCTGAGAATTTAGGTCACAGGGCAATTTGCCTGTAACAAGCCTACTCAGCTGTAATAATGATTTAAGTGAGATGGTTCATTAAAATGCTGGTGCATCAAATGTACAACATCTCTTAGACAAATATTGGTTTTTTCAAAGTTCGACTTCAGCAGCTGTTAAGAGTTCCTTTCTCATATTCCTTTAGGTTTGGGGGCTGGGGGAGGGGGTTGTACATAGCCTATTTTTAAGCATTTTGAACTAACAAAAATTCCAATGTAATTTTTAAAATGTGTAGGTATTTAGAGGAAGTAGATTAAGCAGGCAGAAAGTGGCAGTGTCTCCTAATGAGTAGAGAGCCATGATCTCAGAGTAGGTCCTTGTCTGAATTTAGGTTGGGAGAGGGAACTAGCAGGAGGTGAGGAGGAGTGCAGGGGGCGGGGTCTCTGCAGCCCTTTCTTTCCCTTGCAGGCTGCTTGGTCTCACGTGACACAAAAGTCTGAATTCATTATCTGGACAGTTAAATTTTTAAAAATTTTTAAAACATAAAGCAGTAAATCTCTACAAAATAAAAGTATATTTATTTGATGTTTGCTGGAAAGACCTTTGCAGTGGAAGACAGCACAGAGGTAAAGGAAAAATTTCGGCCACGTTAAACTCAATATGACTCTAAAATAAAAACTTAGCAGCGGGCATCGTGACACATGTGTCAAGCTACCACTGGAGATGCCGGCCTGCTGTATCGCAGTGTCTGGTTTGAGTCGTGCTCACACTTCTGATTCCAGTTTCCTATGAAGTGCACCATGGGGGCAGCAAATGAAGCTAAAACACTTTCACCCCTGCCACCTGTGTGGGAGACCTGGATAGAAATTCTGGCTCCTGGCTTTGGCCTGGCCACCCTTAGCTGTTTTCAGCATTAGGGAATGAACCAGAAAAATTCTCTCTCTCTCTCTCCTCCCCATCTCTGCTTCTTTCTCTGTTACTCTTCCTTTCAACTTAATTAAAGTAAATGAATAAACTTTAAAAATAAATAAAATAGACATCTTAAGGGCTAATCATAATTTTGAAAATATTAATGTATTAATATTAGTCTTATACAAATCTCAAAGTTAATATTTCCAGGGTATCTGAAGTAGCCTCAAGATTAAGCATGAGAGTTGAGAAGGAAGAGGGAGGCTTACACCCATGCGTAGTCAGTAGGATTTGACTGCATCCCAGCCACACAAAGTTATGCACATGGAGTCATTGCCATGTAAAATACAAAAGCCCAGGGATTTGCATTTGAAGTACTCTGTGGAAATAGATGTCCCAATGAACCTAATCACTGAAGACTATTAAAAGTTCTTGGTTGAATATAGCATCATCATGTTCTAATTGATCAACGGTAGTGACTGAAAAATTGGCAATTCTCCATAGAGCCAAGAAAATTCAAAATTGATGTCAAGAATTTCAATCAAGTTTCATGGGATAAGATCTCTTGGTTAAAGATGAAAACAAACAAAAATAGATAATGACAATAATTCACTGTGAGTGAAGAGCAGAAGAAACAACACAGCCAAATCGGGTCTGCCAGAATGCCTGATACTGGAACATTCATTGAGGATGTAATGCTCAAGGGGTGGGCATCTGGCCTAGCAGTTAAGGTGTTGTGTAAGACTTCAGCATCCCGTATTAGTTTTTCAGTCTTTACTCTGCTCCTGACTCCAGTAAAATTACAATGCAGCAGGTAATTCAATTCAAGAACATTGGATACATTGGATCCTACCACCCATGTGGTAAACCCAGATTGAATTCCTGGCTCCCAAGTTGAGTCTGGCCAGCCCCAGCTAATGTGAGGATTTGGTAAGTGAACCAGCAGATGGGAATTCTCTCTGTCTGTCTGGCTCCCTCTCTCTGTCTTTTAAATAAATTAAAAGTGATAAAAATAATAACAAACAAGAATATAAGCTTGAAGATAAAATGCAAACTACTGCTAAAGAAAATAGAGAAAATAATCAACTGGATTTTCAGACTGAGTAATTAAAATTAGAAAATGCAATATCTGAGTTTAACATTAATTCAATGAAAATGGAGGAGGTAAATAATTAAGATTGAATTACATGAAATTACGAGCAATGAAAAACAGTAATAAAGGCACAGAAAATTGGAGAGAAATTTTAATAAACACAGAAGGCAAAACGATCTAAAATTGCATCCTTTGGAGTTCCAGAGGAAATAAGAGGAACTGGAAGATTGTATCTGTTTTGAAAGGGCAGGTGGGATTTTGAACAGAGTGTGACATTGCTATAAATATACACAAAAAGAAGTCTGGAAATCGACTCACACAAACGTGGAGAACTGGCCTTTGATAAAGGTGCAAAGACAGAATGATGGAAAAAATACTCTTTTCAAAGAGCAGTGATGAAGCAAATGGATGACCACAAGCCCAAACATGTGTCATGTGGCCCACGGGATAGCCCATGCCCTGTCTAGGAGTATCTGAGTTCAAGGCCCTGCTGGGATTCCGAGCCAACTTCCTGACAGTGTGCATCTGGGAGGCTCCAGATGACGACCCACATACTTGGATCCCTGCCACCCGTGTGAGAGATCTGGATGGAGTTCTAGACTCCTGGCTTTGGCCTGGCCAGCCCCAGCTGTTGCGGGCACTTGTGAAATGAGCCAATGGTTGCAAAGTTGATCTCTCGCTCTTTCAAATTAAGTAAATAAATATTTTAAAAGAGAGAGAGAGCGGCTGGCGCCGCTGCTCAATAGGCTAATCCTCCGCCTTGCGGCGCCGGCACACCAGGTTCTAGTCCCGGTCAGGGCACTGATTCTGTCCCGGTTGCCCCTCTTCCAGGCCAGCTCGATTCTGTGGCCAGGGAGTGCAGAGGAGGATGGCCCAAGTCCTTGGGCCCTGCACCCCATGGGAGACCAGGAGAAGCACCTGGCTGCTGCCATCGGATCAGCGCAGTGCGCCAATCACAGCGCACCGGCAGCGGCAGCCAATGGAGGGTGAACCAAAGGCAAAAAGGAAGACCTTTCTCTCTGTCTCTCTCTCTCACTGTCCACTCTGACTGTCAAAAAAAATAGAGAGAGAGCTATAGTTAATATCTTCCACCATCTATAATAATCAAATGGATAATACATCTGAGTTTAAAATAAGCTAAAAATTCTGGAAGGAAAAAAGTCGAAACAAATCTTTACGATGTTGGGCTAGGCCAAAGTACCTCATTTACAGCACTGCTATGGATTGAATTGTGCACTGTGCATACACCCACCCTCACCGAAGAAAAATCACAATCCTTGCCCTCAGGGCCTCTGAATATGTTTACTTGGGAATACATACACAATCAAATAAGGTCACTGAGTGGGACCTGATACAATATGACTGTTGCCTTTATAAAAGGGGAAATACAGACACAGAGACAGACACTTACAGAGGGCAGACTATGAAGACAGACACAGAGAACGCAGTGTGGCGCAGAAACTGGGAGCTGTGGGTCTAGTGACCACGGTAGGCCCAGGAAGGAAGGCCAGCAGCCCCCCAGGCACTGGGAGAGAGACACAGACAGGCTGCCCTCATAGCTATCAGAAGGAACTCATGTCTTGATCTCCAACTTGTCATCTCCAGCCCTGTGGGACAGTAAGCGATGGTTATTCCAAGCCACTCAACCTGTTTTGTTATAGCAACTCCAAGAGATAGGTGCAGAGGTCATAAAACCAATCTGTGACCAAAGGAAAAAAGGTAGACTGAAAGACATAAAAAAAGGTAAGAACTTGGGCTCTTCAAAAGACTCTTTTCACAGAATAAAGTGTCCAGTACTGAGCAGGAAGAAATACTTGCAAATCACATGTGTAATAAGTGACTTGTATGCAGAATATAGAAAGGAGTATCAAAGCTCAATAATAAGAATCAAGCAACATGATAAGAAAATGGAGAAAAGACAAAGAGATGTACGATGACAAATGAGCACATTAAAAGATGCTGCACAATATTAATCAATAAGTAACTACAGATTAAAACTGCAATGTGATAAGCTCTCACCCATACCAGAATAGATAAAAATAAAATTTAAATGACCTATTATACCAAGTGTTGGCAAATATGTTGAGCAACTGAACTCCTATAGAGAGCAGTGAAAATGTAAAAATGGAATAAACATTATGGAAAATATTTCCACGGTTTCCTAAAAAGCTAACATATGCAAATTTATAATCCAGTCAATCTATACCCAAGAGAAATGAAAACATATAAGAATTTATATCTGAATGTTCATACAACTTCCCTTGAAATAGCTCAAAACTGGAAATAATCTCAATGTTCATCAACTAATAAATAGATAAATTGCTGTATGCCCATGTAAAGGCATGGTTCACAGGAATAAAAAGGATCAGACTAGGACCAGTGTTTTTGCACAATGGGTTAAGCCCCTTCTTGCAATTCATTGTCCTATATTGGAGCACTGGTTGGAGTCCTGACTGCTCTGCTTCCGATCCAGCTCCCTGCTAATGTACCTGGGAAAGCAGCAGAGCAGGTAGACCAAATACTTGGGTCCCTGCCACCAACAGGGACAATTTGGATGGAGATCCTGGCTCCTGGCTTCAGCCTGCTCCAACCCCAACCATTGTGGCCATTTGGGGAGTGAACAGGTGGATAGAACAGGTCTCCCCCCCACCCCAATTTTGTCCCCCTCCTTTCCCTCTCTCTATCATTCTGCCTTTCAAATAAACAAATACATCTTTTTTTTTTTTTTGACAGGCAGAGTGGACAGTGAGAGGGAGAGAGACAGAGAGAAAGGTCTTCCTTTACTGTTGGTTCACCCTCCAATGGCCGCTGCGGCTGGCACGCTGCAGCTGGTGCACCGTGCTGATCCGAAGCCAGGAGCCAGGTGCTTCTCCTGGTCTCCCACATGGGTTCATGGCCTAAGGACCTGGGCCATCCTCCTCTGCACTCCCGGGCCACAGCAGAGAGCCAGACTGGAATAGGGGCGACCGGGACAGAATCCGGCGCCCCTACTGGGACCAGAACCCGGTGTGCCGGCGCTGCAAGGCGGAGGATTAGCCTATTGTGCCACGGCGCCGGTCACAAATACATCTTAAAAACAAAAAGCAATGGAGTGTTTTATGCTGGACAATGTTTTTAAAACAATTATTTTGAGGGAAAGAAGCCAGGCAAAACATTATACACTGTATTTTCCATTAATATATGGTTCTAGAAAACACTGCTAAGTGATCACTGGTTGCCTGGGAATGGAGAGGCAAGGCTGTGAGAGCCATCAGGGAGGGATGACAAGGGGCATGAGGATATTTTGAGGAGTGATGGAAGTATTTGTTGCCTTGACAGTTGTGATCGTTCCAAAAGAGATACCCCTGTGAAATTTATCAAATTATACAGGTTATGTGCAGCTTTTTTTACATCAATTATACAAAGCATAATGAATCATAATTAAATTGGATTTAACCCAGAAGAATATAAAATGTTGAATGGTTGTGGAATAATCAATATTTATGTATCTGCAGGGAGTTATTAAGAAAATAATCTTACATCAACTGACAGCATTGGAAAGAGTGACTTCTCTGACCTATGCATTTGGAAATGTCTACACATTCTCTGATCCAACAGTTCTTTTGTTGTTTTGCTTTATTATTTTGTGTTTTAATTTATTGTTATTTTAATTGTACATATTTACAGGGACAATGTGACAATTCATTACCTAGATTCAATGTGTGATGATCAAATCAGGTTAGTTAGCATTTCTATTTCATTGAGCATTTTTTAAAAAATAAAATGAGTATCTACTTTCCTCTTTTTTTTAAAGATTTATTTATTGATTTGAAAGCCAAAGTTTCACAGAGAGAAGGAGAGAGAGAGAGAGGTTTTCCTTCCACTGATTCACTCCACAATGGCCAGAGATGCACCAATCTAAAGCCAGGAGCCAGGAGCTTCCTCCAGGTCTCCCACACTGGTACAGGGGCCCAAGGAGCTAGGGCATCTTCTGTTTTCCCAGGCCATAGCAGAGAGCTGGATCAGAAGTGGAGCAACTGGGTCTTGAACAGGCATCCATATAGGATGCCAGCCCTGCAGGCGGCCCCTACTTTCCTCTTTAAAAAAAAAAAAATCTGAAAGATAACAAGAGGGATAGATCCTCCATTTGCTGATTGACTCCCCAGATGCACACAATACCTTGGCTGAAGCCAGGGCCAGGAATCCAATCTGGGTCTCCCAGGCAGGTGGCATGGACCCAAGTATATTTTAAATTTATTTTAAATATATCTTTAAATAAAAAAATTCAGAGACAAGCATAAAATTAGAGGAAAAAAATATTGAAATAGCCCAGGGAGAGATGATAAGGGATTGAGTTGCAGCTTTGACATTAAGGATGGATTAAAGAAGATTTAAGAAATATTTTGTAAGATGAATAGTCAAGATTTGGTTCAAAAATTGACTGTGGAAGGTACGAGAGAGAGAGCAATAGATAACAGCTCTGAGAATTCTCATTATGACCGAGTGTATGGTAGTGTCATTAACCCAGATATAGAATGTGGGCATAGAGCTGATTTGAGACAGCGGACAGAGAACTTACTCTGGGATATGCTCACTTGTATGACCCTTTATTGTACCCTGCAATGTGAAACCATGAAATAGAGGTTGGCACTAAGACTTGAGTTTGAGTTACTGAAATGGACACAAGTTTCAAGAGGGTACAGTTGGTGCAGAAAACTTAGAATGGGAGACCAATAACAAAGGCAGGATGCAGTCATGCACCACTTCAAGGTAGGAAGACATCCTGGGAAAGGCACCAATAGGTGGCTTGATTTTTTTTAAGAGATTTACTTACTTTAGGGGCCAGCGCTGTGGATGCCGCACCAGCATGCCATATGGGCACCAGTTCATTCTCTGGCTGCTCTTCCTCCAATCCAGCTCTATGCTTATGGCTTGAGAATGCAGCAGAAGATGGCTTAAGCACTTGGGCCCTTGAACCCATGTGGGAGATCCGGAAAAAACTCCTGACTCCTGGCTTCAGATGGGTCCATCTCCAGCTGCTGCAGCCTTCTGGGGAGAGAACCAGCAGATGGAAGATGTCTCCCTCTCTTTCTATCTGTGACTCTGTCTTTCAAATAAATAAATAAAATATTACAAAATAAAATAAAAGGACTAGATCTCTTGGTTACCTGAATCTATAACCCATACAACCACAAATGAACTAGGTGCCTGAAAGCTTGGATAACAAAATCCCCCAGCCTCCTTTTATCTGCCTACCCTTTTTCCCTTTGGTTCTCCAAGACTGACTTTTCTCCCTGTAGCTTTTCCAAATTTTTCCAAGGACATTTTTTCATGCTGTCTCCATCCCCTTGCTTGATGGCTGTGATTAGAACCACCAATCAGGACTAAGCTTCATGATCTTCAAACGACAATGTGCTATTTGTTAGCTGGTCCTTGAGTGATAAGCAAAGATAACAGATTGTCATTTTCCACTCTCACCCTAGGGTTCAGCTCGCCATGTGCACCTCTTGCCTGACTCCCCCCAAAGGAGAGGAGAAGGTGCTCAGGGATCAGCTAGGAACACAAGTGGCAGAAGCTTGGGGATGGGCCCTGAGTCCCTCTCTGTCAGCTGTCCTAGATGATTCCGTTTCCCTTTCTCCACCAGAACCACAGGGAAGTCTTCTGTTGTCACTCATCATCTTTGGCTTGAAAAGAACAGAACGGTTTTGCATAATGCATGGGTCCCCCTAAATTATAAATATGCTATGACTGCAAGTTTTCCCATTGCCTCCCTCTGCACCTTAATATCAGCTTGAAAAATATTTTCCAAATGAAATGTGGCAAGATTAGAAGTCGGAAGCAGCACCATGCGTTTTGGGTAGCAGTTCAGAAGCCACTTGGGACATCTGCATCCCATAGCACACACAGTGCTTGTGTTTGGCTCCTGGCTGTGCGTCTGATTCTAGCTCCCTGCTAACGTGCACTCTGGCAGGCATAGGTGATGGGGCAAGTGCTTGGGTACCTCCTCCCAGGGGAGAGACCAGAACTGAGAATCAGGTTCCTGGCTGGAAAATGATCTCCTTCAGCCAGGCAGCTTTTCCAAAGACCCTGACATTATTTCTCCTCAATGCATCCATGCTGAGCAAGCCTCTGGCCATGGGATTCCTCACCTAACAGGTGGCATATCTCCTGGTCTTGCTGAGAAGTCAGGCTGTAGTTCTGAGGTTCCTGGGTATATGTTTTTTCTTGGTTCAAGCAAGAAAGAGCTCTAGTCTTTAAAAACACAGCCAACTCATGGGCAGGTAGTGAGGGGTATTCCTGGGAGACCAGGGGGGAGGGTGGAAGAGTCATAGAAGGAGCCATTGTCCTTACCCTGAGAACTAAAGGAAGTATCTAGGCCTCCTGCCTCTCCTGCAATACATACCGAACACCCTCCCCCACCCTTCTCTCTCTCCATTGACAGGGGCTTTGATGTGCACTGATTCACTTGGCAATGGAAAAGACTATTTCAGCCAAGGAACCTGAAGTTTACAGTGCTCAGAGCCATGATTTTGAGCACTGGTCGCATTAATCCCATGGAGGGTGTCCCTTGCTGTCACAAGCTAGGGCCCTCTCCCTGACAAAAGGGGCTCCTAAGATTCATGAACTCCCTAGACACTTATTGACTATGAGCACACTCTGCAATTTAAACTTCAAGGCACAAGAAATTGTTTTCTGTACCTAACAATCTGAAGTGTTCTGCAGACAGTGTGAGCTACAAGAGTGGTTCCTGAGCACTGAACAGCAATGAGTACCATTGCCACGTGCTTTCTGGGTACCATTCTACACGTAACATCTACGCCTCCACGCATCAGTCAGGACCAAGATGTTACAAGGCAGAAAATCTCTCTTTTCCTTTATCCCATGTCATTCTAGGCACATCTTGGGATTCCTGAAATCTTTTTAAAGGTACATGGCCCTTTCTATGGTGTATTTTTATTGGTTTTTAGGAGAGAAGAAAATATTTCCTGGAATTCCCAAAGTTTTTATTTCTCCCATGTGCTGATAAGTATAGTTTGCGTAAAATAAAGCTATCAAAATCTTTTCCTCATCAGCAATACACCCACCTTGCTTGAAGAAACGCATCACTAGAAATTTATTCATTCATGGGGCAGGACTTTGGTGTAATGGTTAAGACGATGCTCCAGATGCCCACATCCCATACTGAAGTACCTGTTTCAAGTACCAGCTTTGCTTCTCACCCAACTTCCTGCTAATGTGCACCCTGGGAGGCAGAGGAAGATGATGGCTCATGTATTTGGTTACTTACCACCCAACCTGGGAGACCTGGGTTCAGTTCTTGGCTGCTGACCTGCATCTGGTCTGACCCTGGCTCTTTCAGCCATTTGGGGAATGAACTGGTAGATGAACAATACCTCTGTCTCTGTCTCCATGCCTTTCAAATAAAATGAAATTTATTCACTTTTTGCCTCTTCACCCACAGTCACCATGTGTGTTTTGCAAATTACTTCCAGTGGGGAGGATAATGCTTTGGTTTCTCCACTGTGGATGCTGTACAGTAGGAAGCAGCACCACTGCTTGACAAATTATACCAGAGATACACTGCTAAATTCCAGGTATCAGGTGGAAGACATTGCTCTGTTTCTATGAGAACCAAAATGAGCCATGAGCCATGTCTCTGGATAGATGATAACAATTCAAATTATTATCCAGGAATGTGAGGGAGAAGCAAGATTACCTCTAAATATTGAGTTCTTCCACTGAAGAAAATGCTGCTTGAGAATTGTATGCGTTATGGTCTTTGTTGGTGTTTTTGAGTTTAATAATAATAGAATAATCATTATTAGATTTCATTCAGGTTGAATCACTTTTGAAGATTTCTCCCTCCCTACAAAGAGGTTATCTCACCTGAATGAACCAAAATACAAATAACTACAGGAGGCCACGGATGATGAGATAAACCCCAAAGAAATGAAATGAAATATCTCATTTGTGTTCAGATCAATACTAAGAGAAGAAAGCTGGAATATGCACATAACTACATTTCATCACTGAAGACCCTTGGGTGATCATTACGCCTACTCAGTAGATGCAGTAGGAGGTCCACCAATAATCAGAGAGAAGTGCACCAGGAAGAGATTGGGATTCCACCAAGGAGGACTTGACTTTGTACGAGGAAAGCACAGGACATATTCTTGGGGCTCCAGTGGACTAGGAAGCAAACCTCAGTGAGTCCTAATCAATGCTGAACAGGCAGCCAGTGAGGCCAGAGCCTTCGTGTTCATAACCTCCAGGCCCCTGTGCACCCACTCGTCTTTTGACACATATTCATCAAGTGCCCACTCTGGGCCAGGCACTGTGCACATTTGTGGAAAAACTGCAGTTTGCAAAATAGCAGGATTTCTGCTTCAGAAAGAGTCTACACAACACAGAGCACAAAGCACAGATTTACAAAACATGAATTCCTATTCATAATACACAAAACATTCTTGCAAATAAAAAAATACCCATACCAATTCAATAAGGAAAAGCATCAAAAATCTTAAAACATCCATAAAATGATGTCACAAGAATGAATAAACTGAAAACTCAGAGCACATTATTTATAAATAAGTACTAATTCTAGTAATTAGATATTGATTGTCACATGTCAGAAAGTAAAACTATGAAAGATTTATAATGCCTGCTGTTGCTAGGTATAATGAACGTCTTTCACTGACTAGTTGATGTAACTTTAACCTGCTATGAAATGTCTAGGTTGCAACTTTGCAATATCTAGCTATTAAAATTTTAAATGCTTTAAATATTTTCACCTATGACTTGATATTCCCAGATATTAAAAATCTATCCTAGGAAATAAGGGAGCAAGTTGGGAAGTTATATGTATATTATAGCATTGTTTGTAAAGGTAGCAACACCAAAAGAGCAATGATCTAGGTGTCCATTAACAAGTAATGAGCTGAATAAATCCAAGCGTAATCACACAGCAGAATACTACACAGATGGTTAAAGTATTGAGGTTAGCATCAAGGCAAAGCACACAAATGAGGCTCAAAATAAACAGAGTGTAGGGACCAGCAGAATTCCTTGTTGATCAGCAAGCTCATGAAATTCTGTGTTACTGGGGCCAGCACTGTTGTGTAGCAGATAAAGCTGCCACCTGCAGTGCCAGCATCCCATATGGGCACTGGTTCAAGTCCTGGCTGCTCCACTTCGGATCTGACTCTGCCTTGGCCTGGGAAAGCAGTAGAAGATAACCCCAAGTCCTTGGCCTTGGCACCCACGTGGGAGACCTGGAAGAAGCTCCTGGATCCTGGCTTCAGATCAGCACAGCTCTGGTCATTGCAGCCTTCTGGGGAGTGAACCAGAGGATGGAAGACCTTTCTCTCTCTCTCTCTCTCTCTCTCTCTCTCTCTCTCTCTCTCTGTCTCTCTTTCTCTTTCTCTCTCTCCCTTTCTCTCCCTCTCTCTCCCTCTCTGTAGCTCTGCCATTCAAATAAATAAATCTTAAAAAACAAAAAACAAACAAACAAAAAAAATGGTGTGTGGCCAAATAATCAGCCTCAAGCAGGAGCTACTCAAAGGAAAGTTCTTATTCACTTTTGAACCATAAAGTGAGCATACTCAGAAGAAACTATTTCCCCTCCTGGGAGAAGCAGTTCACCAGGCCTTGCATAGCAAGGTCGGGGGATAGTGCAGGATATAGAAAGGGGGAACCAGGGTGCCCTTCCTGGTCACAAGGCAAACGTCTTCATATGTTGTGAATACTCAGTCGATTCAGCTGTGGTTCTTTGGCAGCTTTCCTTGTTGGTGGGGGTCTGGTCCCGTCTGAGTGAGTGTCTCTTTAAGATCAGCTTTCCTGGATCATCCTCCGAAAGACAAGCTTCCGATTCTTTTGCCTCCTACTCTTGTGCCACATCACCTAGCATGCCCAGGTTTCTATTTCTCTTTATGATCACTCATTTTGGGACATCTCAGATTGTTTTTCTGATAATATGGATCCCTGTAACCATGGAAATGTTGTCATTTTCTGTGCAAGGGATGTGGGGCCGTGTGTTTAAGGAGATACTAAACAAACATTCACTGCTGTTTGTGTGGCTCTTCTGATGCCCACCCTGCACGCTGCCGCGTTCCCCCTGGTGATTAAGTGGGCAACAGGAAGGGACCCTACCCCTTACGTCCTTGAGTCCAGGTGAGAGCTTGCTTCAGCCCTGCCATGCCCTGGACATCAATCCTGCCGCTCCTGATCCCATCAACAGGTGGCGCAGGGCAGAGGCAGCAGGCATCCTGCGTTGCAGCTCCTCGTGCCCCAAAGCACACTCCACTTCTGGAGCTGCCCAGGGCTGAGCCCTGAGGTCTCCGGAGCCCCCGGTTCCTTTCTTGCCATTTTTTGGGGCAGCAAGCCAGGCACCGAAGTGAAAAAAGATGATTTTGAGGAAGACCTACCCGGGCAGGAATGGAGACAGCTTGACCTGAAGCTGGCTTGGTGCTTTTCTCTCCTACTACGTACTTTCTGAGAAATCTAATTTGTTGCCTCTTGTCAAGGTGACAGGCAGGTGGGATGGCTGGTTTTGCTTTTGGCAAGTCCTCGAAGGGGAAAAACAGAAGAAGAGGAAATGGATCAAAGCAGAGGCAGAGCGTGATTTCCAAGCAGGGGTTTGGTTCAGAGGATGGACCACGCTTTGCGGGGCTGGAGATGTCCATGAGCACTTGGGGTGGGGCACACTCAGGACACCCACTGCGTGATCCCTGGGTGGACATCGGACCCAAGAAGGCAGGGCAAGGCAGATGCCCAGTCCCCTGTGGGACAAACAGGTGCACCGTGGGACCAGATAACCAGGTGTCGGCTTCCTCTTCTCTCGCCTGCTAAGGAGATCTCTGCATTTGCCTGGCCAGCTCTCTGGCCTTTGCTTTATTGATCTCGATAATGATGGAGAAGAAAATTGCAGGACCGCTAGCACGGCTGTTTAGAAATGGCAGGAAGCTCTGCACGCTAGAAAAATAAATAAAGACAATGGGTCATAAATCCATAAACCCGAGGAGGCAGGGAGATATGGGGACAGCATGAAGAACCAGCCTAGATTGTGTTTGCCAATAGTTTATGAGACTCTGCGGCGGGCAGAGGACAGACCGGCAGGCCACCTTGGCGCCTTAGAAGTGAAAGCAGAGGAGAGATGCAGAAAAGAGTTTTCGGAGTTTTCATTTTGGATGAGCAAGTAATCCATACTTGCTGCTTTTTTTTTAAGATTCATTTATTTATTTGAAAGGCAGAGTTACAGAGATTCAGAGATTCAGAGAGAGAGAGAGTGAGAGAAAGTCTTCATCCACTGGTTCACTCCCCAGATGGCTGCAAAGGCCAGAGCTGCACCGATCTGAAGCCAGGAACCAGGAGTTTGTTCCTGGTCTCCCACATGGGTGCAGGGGCCCAAGGACCTGGGCCATCTTGTACTGCTTTCCCAGTTCATAGCAAAGAGCTGGATCGGAAGTGGAGCAGCCAGGACTCAAACCAGTGCCCATATGGGATGCCAACACTGCAGGTGGTGGCTTTACCCACAATGCCACAGCACTGGCCCACTTACCGCTTCTTAAAGAGCCCTCCATCAAGACTTCAATTGTTCTTGGATGCTCGTTGGATGGGATACCAGTTTTACTTCTGAATTCAGTCCCTGTATTGGGGCCAGTTCTATGTGGATTACTTGTGATTAGACAAACACTGCTCAGTGGATCAGTGAGTGACTGAAACTCAACAGTGCACATGAAACTCCACACAAGCCACCCACCTGGCCAGCAGAGACCTGAAACTCAGGGTCCACAGGGACTTGTGGGTGCTTGGTTTACAAGCGGAATATCCCTTGTAACCCTAGCTGCGAGGGCTCAGACAGACCATGG
This sequence comes from Lepus europaeus, assembly GCF_033115175.1. Lineage (NCBI taxonomy): Eukaryota > Metazoa > Chordata > Mammalia > Lagomorpha > Leporidae > Lepus > Lepus europaeus. Next base: position 72,663,474 of record NC_084843.1, on the reverse strand, counting down.
CCCTGTGGCCCTTGCTCCCCTGGGTATTCTCTCTTGGCTGTGCATCTCTGCCCCCTCTGCCTAAGCCTCAGGGGCTGTGCTCAGTGTTCCCTGGCTGTGCTGGGCACTGTCAATCACTCCATCTTTGGCCTCTGGGAAACACTGCTCTCCTGGTTTCACGCCTTCTCGCTGGACTGCTTTCGTGGTTCTTTTACTAGTCTCTGCTCCAAGCATCTGACCTCAGAGCACTTCTCTGTCCACATGCCTAGCCTGACATAGCTCATCTAGGCTCATGGCTTTTAATTCCAAACAGCTGATTCCTCTGAAGTTTAAGTCTCTGGCCTGACCATCTTCCTGATCTCCAAAACCACACCTACTACTGCCTGCATGACACCACTGCTCCGGCATCTAACAGGCACCTCCAGCTTCACCAGGCCAAAGCTAAACTCCTGGACGCCCTGGTCCCCACATCCCCAATCCTTCCTGCTTCAGCTTCCCACCCCCTAAATGCAATCCATCTGTCCCACTTGCTCAAGACAAAACAGTCCAGAGAACTTCCCAGTCTCCTTTGCTTCTATTTCTTTCATCCAGCCATCAACAAATCCATCGTCTGTCTTCAAAATAAATCTGACCACCTCTCACAGTCCCTACCATTACCCTCATCCAGGTCCAAGTCACCTCCAGCTCGGCCTGAACCTGCACTTTTGAGAGGAGAGGAACACAGGAGAGGATGGATAACTGTACAGACTCTCAAGTGATGAAGCCAGCCGTGGGCCACACCCATGTCAACTATGTTGTAACCAGAGGGTATTTCTGCCCAACACAGGCCCAGGTGGAGCTTTGAACAGGCAGTGCTGTGTAGCTTTGGCTCTGGCTCTGGCTCTGGCTCTGGCTGTGTGTGTATGTGTGTGTGTGCACCTGCATGCAAGTGCATGCTCCTCTTTCCTGGGCCCCATAGGAAGGAGACTTTCAGGATCTACACTTGAGATGTCCACAGCTGCAACTTATACCCACGGTGACTTCAAGGATCTCTCTTTAGGAGGGTGTCCAGCCAGGCACCTGGCTTGGTTTGGACCACCAAGCACTGAGCAGCAGGGAGGCGCTGCCCTGCCATGGCCCATGCTCCCTCCTGGCCATTCCTGGAGCTCTTAGCTGCCCTCGGACAGATGCTGGGGCAATGTTTTGCATCCCACATTCTGCACAGCAGTGTGTTTCCTTTTCCAACAAAGACATTTTCCATCAAATGGAGCAAAGTACATTTTGGGAATTAATGCGACATGGAGAAAGGAATTTGAGCTTCCCATGGAGGCTCTGAGAAGTGTTGAACTGCCCATGAAATATGTAGAGGCATTTTCTCCCTCAAGGACTGGGCTGAAATGAGTTGGGGGAATAAAGAGCTGCTCTGTAGAGCCTGTAGTTACAAGAATCTTCAGGGGCGGCTGGGGGCCACATCTGACAGTTGCCTCCCACGCTGCTGTCCCTGAAAGGAGCTTCTGCTTGGTCCTCTCCAGACTGGGGGAGTGCCTGTCTATAGTCAATCATCATCATCTGTCCACTGCAGTTACAGTCCTGGCCACTGGCACAGGAGGATTTGATCAGATTACAGCAAGAGCACAGAGAACATCACAGATTTGAGCACACTTGAATATGATACTGAGGCAAAGATCTGTGGACCCTTAGAGCTTGCAAGATGTGTTGGCCCCTGCAGCCTCAGGAATGAAGTGCCACAGTCACACAGAGTTATCTCCAGGGAAGAGACTCTGTCACATTATTCTAGTATCTAAGGAGTTACGGTTGGGTCTTCTATCCACAATCTCATTTGCTGTGCATAAAATTCACCGTGTTGCTATTCTTACCAGCAGACCTAGAGTCCCACAGAGAATCAGATTGGATTAGAGAGAGATGGAAAGCCACCATCCGTAACCATTACCTTTGCAAACCTCTAGGTTGCAAATGATATCCCTGGCACAGGCACAGCATTGCACAAGTGCAGGATTCTGCCCACACAAAGCTTTCAACAAAATTACACAGTAACATTTAAAAATAGGATTGCCATTTAAATTTTGGATACCCAACTTTCTTCAAACCTTGAAACATTGGTAATATTGCCCCTGATTTTAATATGGTAACAATTTACTAGAACTGAATGTCAAATTTAGACTAACAGGTCTTCTCCAGTTGACAAAAGTTCCCACAATTCCATGTTGTCCTATGCTTGTCCCATTTGTACAGCTCACTTGAATCTATGATCTTCAAAATTTGATTTGTGACACACCCACTAGCCAAAGACACTCAAAATGATGCTTGAGGTAATGTTGCAAGTTTTACACATCAGGCAGGGTAGAAAGTGTATGGTGCCCTGGTCAGGGTGCAGTCTCACCTTGTCCCTCTCTGCAGTGCTGTCATTGTCCAGGAACCAGGCACTGCAGAGTAGATGCTGTCTTTCTTGTGGCTCTTACAATTACAGAGGGCTTCTCTGGACTTCAGTCTCATCCTCTCATCTTGTGATCAGGTGGCCGGTCCTGGATGGGGCATTTTGAAAGGAAGCATGGCTGACTTGCAGACCGTTTCATTTATTTCATTGGTTTGTTCATGTAGCAGCATGCCAAGCACATGGATGAACTGATATCTCTGACTGCACAGGAAGGTTCTTGGGAGCCACCAGGGCTTCACAGGGACTCAGCAGTGCCCATGCTGTGTCCATTCCAGGCTTGGCTCCACACACCCAAGGCAATGGGCTCTATTGCATCTTACAGCCAAAGGGCCCTAACTAGAGACAGTGCATTCATTATCCCCATGTCACCGGACACATCCAGGGTTGTCATCCCCCCACTACAGGATAAAAAGTGGCTGCTGTCACTCTTTTGCCTTTGGGGGTATTTTCATCCTATTCCTCGCAGCACATGAAGTAAGAAATGGCAGGTGTTTCTTGACTCTGCTCCAGAGGTCAGAGTGTGCACCACTAATACTGTCTTACTGTCAGAAATGGCTAGGCTCCCCAGCTTTTAAGAGTCCAGCTCAGACCAGCCTCTCACCTTTGCAATACACCAGTGCTATGCCCAAAGAGAGTGAACCCTGAGCAAGTCACAGAATGGCTAAGACTTACGCCTAGAACACTCTCACTCCACAACAAATTGATCACTAACCCAGGTCCCAACAGATCCCTGATTGACTGTTAATCTACCAGAGACACTAATCCTGACCCCACATGGGTCCCTTTCACCTGCATTTGTTTAGGAATTCATAAGTGCAGGTGTGAAGGATCCAAGTCTTCGGAGTCTCAGGGGTGGCTTCCCTGAGGCCACGCTGCTGGGGATGGATGCTCCAAGTAGCTGGTGGGTCATGTACGTTCCTGGCCATGGACTCCAGCCCTGCACAGGCCTCCTGCAGATCTGAAGACCCCATCTACCTGGCAGGCACTGACCCAGCAACTGACCCTCCAGCACTTTCTCACCTAGACTCTGGGTCATTACACAGCCCAAGGGCTGCACACATGGGTGGGGCTCAGTGCACATTTTCTGGATACATGGAAAGATTAAGGAATAATGGCCAGTACTGAGTGTAATGCTATTTTTTGAGAGTTTAATTGGTTCTCACTATGTATCTATAAATGAGAAGAGACTCAGGGGTTCCTGGGACACTTTTTTTTCTCTCCTCTGGCATCTCAGACCTGAAATGATGCCATCCGCTGAACTCTGGGTGAGCCCATCTTGTGATATACTGCCACTTGCTTTCTCTGCACAGGAGTAAAGGGCCCGCGGTCCTTCCCCTCTGTGTCTCAGCCGGAGTCTTAGAAATGTGCCGTGGCCCTGGCTCATGCAGGCTGTGTTAAGACTCTGTCCACCTTTGACTGCCGGCATTGTTCTCAGCGTGATGACAAAGAGAAATGTCTACAGTGTCCCCATGCCCCAGGCTCTTTAAAAATTTTTTTCATATTTTACTCCAAGAGTTAGAGGAAATTAAAATAGTATTTTAAAGAAGACCAAGGGTGGAGGGGAGACAAATAGTGTTGGTGAGTTAATTTCTCCTCTGCACCTCACAGAAGTACATGTGGCTCTCTGGACTTTCACACCTTTAAAATTATGACTCAAAGAGCCCTAACTATGAGAACTTGGCTCAGAACCAGTCCCTTAAAGATGAACCTGTCATCATGTGTGGAAAGGAATAATGCTATTAACATGCCGGGAGTCTTTTGAAGTTAAGATGAGCTAGCAGGGCATCCAGAACAGTGTCTTACTCAAAAAGACTTTAGTTTATTTCCCTTTTGATCTATGAAGATCGTACCTCACCTCCAGTTTTAAAAGGAATGAAAGTCCTCTTAGAAAATGTCTCTCTGGCCTGAACCGTGATCCAGCCCAGGAAGATGGTAATGCTTTCTAAACAAGATACCCCTCCCCAGTACAGGTGGGGGGGGGGGGGGGGGTGAGCTGAAGCTCTTCAGAAAGAGATGATTGCTCCTGAGAACTGAAAGTTTCCAAAAACAAAATACAAATGAGGCCCTGGGGTGGCGTCACCCACTGCTCTGCCTTTCCTCGCTCGATTCAGAGTGAACTGTCCACGGCCACTCACTGATGGACGTAGCCAGTTTTTCCCCATATGTCTAGGTTCTAGGAGACATCTTCTTGACTCTGGTTCTAGGTGTTAAACTTAGTATTTTCTGTGCATCTATAGGATACAATTAGTGCCTTTCTTCTCTTTCTCCAGACTTGACTTCAGTTGTCTTGGCGAGAACTTCGAGGATGATGGAAGACAGGGACAGTTCCTGACCTGCACTTGCTGAGAGGGAGATCACCCGCAGGGAACCCTCAGCCACAAGGTGCCCTGCTTAGCTGCAGCTTTGTCTGGGGAGTCCAGCTGCTTCCGTCAGTGATGCTGTGGTGTGACAGTAGTTTTTATGGGTCTCTTGGCTTTCCTGATAATGTAATTTTGTACTGTCTTTGAGTTAGATGCTATTTCTCAAATGTGGTTCTTTTTTTAAAAAAATATTTATTTTTTTGGAAGAATTACACAGAGAGAAGGAGAGGCAGAGAGAGAGAGAGAGAGGAGAGAGAGAGAGAGAGAGAGAGAGAGAGAGAGAGGAGAGAGAGAGGTCTCCCATCCTCTGGTTCACTCCCCAGTTGGCTGCAATGGCCAGACCTAGGCTGATCCAAAGCTAGAAGCCAGGAGGTTTTTCTGGGTCTTCCATGCAGGTGCAGGAGCCCAAGGACTTGGGCCATCATCTACTGCTTTCCCAGGCCACAGCAGAGAGCTGCATGAGAAGTGGAATAGCTGGGACTAGAACCGGCACCTTTATGGGATGCTGGCACTGCAGGTGGTGGCTTTACCCACTATGCCACAGTGCCGGGCCCCTCAAATGTGGTTCTAATATTCCCTTCAGCATCCTCTTCTCTAACCTTAACCATGGCCCATCATCAAGAGACCCAGGCTAAGTCCCATTCTCTTGATTCTAGGCAGGTGGTACTGAGGCTCATACCTCAGGAATGTGTTGAAAGGGACACTGTGTGGCTTCCAAGGCTAAGTCCCGAGAGATGGGGCAGCCTCCATCCCATGTGCTGGGAGGCTGACTTGGGAGCCCTGAGTTACAGCCTAAGACTTCCAGCCACCTCAAGACCACCATGAAGGAGAGACCACAATAGGTGCTGCACGTCAAGTAGCACAGATGAGCTCCCAGCCGAAAGCCAACAACAGCTGACCATCCTCCAGGCTCTCAGAAGCTTCCAGACTGAGTCAATGTTCGACTGCACCTGCATGGCAAAACCTAAGCCATGAACCCTTTCATATTTCTGACCTACAAAATTGTGAGCAAATTTCAGAGGTTAAGTTACTCAGTTTTAGGGTGATTCCTTATGCAGCAGTAGTGACAGGGCACAGGAACCAGATTTTCCCCCAGCAGATCTATTTACCTGGTTTAATCCTAATTTCTTTTGTTCTAGCTATAGGGAAAAGTAAACTTCCATACAAATTGCATTTGAGGCTTCCATCGATTTGTTTTATGCCTTGAAAATCTCTCACTTGAGCTGCTGTGGAATCATAGAATATCTCTGGCCATGGTACAAATCTGTTTGTTAGAATGTAGATTCGGCCAGCGCTGCAGCTCACTAGGCTAATCCTCCACCAGTCCAGCTCTCTGCTGTGGCCCGGGAAGGCAGTAGAGGATGACCCAAGTGCTTGGGCCCTGCACCCACATGAGAGACCAGGAGGAAGCACTTGGCTCCTGGCTTCGGATCAGCACAGCACACCAGCTGTGGTGGCCATTTGAGGGGCGAACCAACGGAAGAAAGACCTTTCTCTCTGTCTCTTTCTCTCTCTCACTAACTCTGCCTGTCCAAAAAAAAAAAAAAAAAGTAGATTCGACAAGGTACTCAGAATGACTACCATCCATTTAGACAGCAATTCATTTTCCCTTTATTGGAAAGACTTTAGGGCTTACAGAAGTTTTTGGGATATAGTCCTTGAAGGTTAGAAAGGATCACTTGACGACAAATAACCCAAGGCAGTGCTAATTCCCAATGCTAAGAGATTGCCGGGCAAGTGGGCAGGGGAGTTACTGAGCTGTGTAGAATATCACCAAAGAGCAGTTGGGGGAATGATAAAAGAAGACAAGACGCCTATATGGTCTTTTCGTGCTTCTGGGTCAGGAAAGAAAGATTCCATGAGCCTTTCTCGCATTTTAATTATGCACTTAATTGTGTGAACTTGACAGAGGTTTACAAATAAGAAACACTGGAGATAATCGAGTCCACAAAATAACACCTGCCTGAGTACTCACTGCACCATTTCATCTAAACCATGGACTGCAGGAGAGAGACTGAGGCCGGAGTGGAAAGTAAGCATTGCTGTCTTCTCCGCTGTTGTTACAGTTAAGTACTCAATGAAATCAGCGAGAGTTGGCCCAGGGCAAGCACAGATCACAGCAGCAAACCCAATCACATTTCTAATTAGCCCACGGAGAGAATAATGCTCTCAAAATACACAGAGGTAGAACAGAGTAAGTGGATTTATGTTTTCAAGTCAAGGCTTTTGAGAAATGATATTTGTTTGGTTGTTCTGTTTTGGCAGGCGAACTTGCTACCACACGTTCTTAATCATGGAGAAGTGGGATTAAACCATTTAGGAAAGCAAGTGGAAGTCATGGATTAATACATATTATGGAAGCCTGAAATCTGATTGGAATATGATTGAAATCTTCTAAAACAAACAAGATCTTCTAGAATCTGCATGGGTGATTAGTACAATCAACTCCCCTAGCTCATATTTAAATAAGACTTCCGGGGCTGGAACTGTGGTATAGCATGCTAAGCCACCATTTGCAATGCTGGCATCCTTTACGGGAGTGCTTGTTCGAGTTCAAGGTGCTCCACTTCTGATCCAACTTCCTGCTAATGCACCTAGATGGCCTAGATACTTGGGCCCCTGCCTCCCATGTGGGTGACCTGAGTGGAGTTCTTGGCCTAGTGTGACAAGGGACTCAAAGTTTAACTTGTCTACAAAGGATAGCACACCCGGATGGTTATAGACAATAGGTAATTTTGCTTGTTTGTTTTAAAGTTTTTTTTTTTTAATTTGACAGGCAGAGTTAGTGAGAGAGAGAGACAGAGAGAAAGGTCTTCCTTCCATTGGTTCACCCCCCAAATGGCCGCCACAGCCAGAGCTATGCCGATCCAAAATCAGGTGCCAGGTGCCTCCTCCTGATCTCCTGTGTAGTTGCAGGGCCCAAGCACTTGGGCCATCCTCCACTGCCCTCCCGGGCCACATCAGAGAGCTGGACTGGAAGAGGAGCAACTGAGACTAGAACCCAGTGCCCATATGGGATGCTGGCACCGCAGGCGAAAGATTAACCAAGTGGGCCACGGCGCCAGCCCCTTGCTTGGTTATTTTAAAATAAGGCCTATTATTCATAAAAATAAATGTTAGTTTGTAACTGGCCCATTTCTAGCTTCTGTACCTCTGCTTGCTTGATAATGGCCAAGGCCACTAGACTGTGGTTTCTCCTCTCTACTCCCGGCTGCAGCCGCAAGATAACGCAGGTGGCACCAAGATCAGTGATGCCATGCTTGACCCTGACCGGGAACAACTAAATAATTGAATCGTTATATAAAGTATATAAAGTGAGTGAACTCATATATTAACTTCAAGAATACTTTGGCAGATACAAAACAAGTATTGAAAAATCGGCAATGCAATTTTTGAAATGTTGACTCGTTTTCCTTTCACAGGTTATTCAGTTTTCATTCAGGCAGCAGCCTCTGAGCTCACTTCTCTGGGGAAATGGGTGAAAGGATGGGAACATGGGAGTGAGTGAGGGCCAGGGGGTCCGGGCTGCAGATTCCAGCAACTCCAGGCCTGCGGTGGCGAAGAAGTGTCTGGGTGTCAGCTGCATGTTCTGGAGAAATGTGATCACAGCCAGTGGTCTCCGATCCAAACCCTGGTGGACCAAGAGCGGGTTGAGGAGGGCAGAGCAGACGTGCAGCTCCAAAGGGGAAGTAGTGAAGGGGAGGACCCCACTCTGCTGCCACAGGTCATCCCGCACCCTCCCTTTCATCCCGCGACTCTGCTGTGACCCATTCCTGGTTCTCACCTGAGAGGTCTTTCTCTACCATATTACAGAAGATGGACATTTTCCTCAGCTGTATGGACCCTTCTTGCAGTTAATAGATTTTCAGTCTTCTAACTAGCTACAGGAAGTTGAGAATTAAGGGACCTTTATTTTGAAATTTGAGCAAGCACAATGCCCTTTAGTTCGAACTGTCAGGACTTTCTTCAGTGTAACTATTTTAACAACTCTGTGTGTTACCTAGATACACGACATGAATACTGGTGCAGTCTTATCTGTGGCACGATCTGCACCTTTTCATTCTATACCCCGGTTCCTGCCGCCATTGCTGGAAGCCAGGTGGCCACATGGCCCAAACTACCTGTGCCAAGCTCCACCCCCAACCTAATGGGATTCACTGCTCCTGCTTCCCTGCCCACCCTCGGACCTGAATACGTGGCTCTCTCTTGACTCTCAGCTCTTCTCTCTGCTCTATCTTCTCTCTTCACTATCTCCTCTCTCTCTCTCTCTCTCTCTCTCTCTCTCATACTCTCCTCTGCCTTTTCCCTCTTCACCCCTCCCTCTGGTCTGCGTTTCCTTACTCCTGCGTTCAGTGTGTTTTGTGACGGCTAACATTAATATGTAACAATTACATCTAAAAACACCACACCCATAGTTTGTTTTTTTTAAGGTTTATTTATTTATTCGAAAATCGAGTTACACAGAAAGCGGAGAGGCAGAGAGAGAGGTCTTCCATCCAATGGTTCACTCCCCAGTTGGCTGCAATGGCTGGAGTTGTGCCGATCTGAAACCAAGAGCCAGGAGCTTCTTCCGGGTCTCCCACATGGGTGCAGGGGCCAAGGACTTGGGCCATCTTCCACTGCTTTCCCAGGCCATAGCAGAGAGCTGGATCAGAAGTGGAGCAGCCAGGACTTGAACCAGCACCCATATGGGATGCTGGCACTGCAGGCGGCAGCTTAACCTGCTACGCCACAGCGCCTCACAGTAGTTTTGAAAGAGCCTTCGATTCCCGTTGGCATGTTAGGGGACACAGCACCGTTACAATTATTGGGTGTTCTTTGGGAAGTCTTACAAGATCACTAAGCACCACCTTGACTTTTTTTTAACTTTTTAAAACAGCATTTGTATTTATTTGAGAGACAGAGTTACAGACACAGAGAGGAAGAGACAGAGAAAGGTCTTCTTCCATCCACCGATTCACTCCCCAAATGGCCTCGATGGCCAGAGCTGGGGCCAATGTGAAACCAGGATCGAGGAGTTTTTTCCAGATCTCCCACATGAGTACAGGGATCCATGCACTTGTGTCATCTTCCTTTGCTTTCCCAAGTACATTAACAGGGAGCTGGATCAGCAATAGAGCAGCCAGGACCCATATGGGAAGCCTACTGCATCATAGCAGTAGCCCTTATCTTTCCAACAAAAGGTGTTACCATCACTCATTAGAGCTTTCCATTAAGGTCATTTCTCACCTTGAGGGTATTTTGCTGCCTCGACAAAGGGTTTTATTTTCAAACCTAGCAAGTACTATCTTTTCCCCACTTCCTCTAGCTGCCCCAGAGGAACAGGGAAGTTCCTAAAGAAACTAAAAACAGAAATACCATATGACCCAGCCATTTGGTCTCCTGGATCTATACCCTGAAGACATGAACTCACTCCCTCAAAGATATCTGCACTGCAAGTAGTAGTCACAATAGCAGAGCTGTAGAATCAATGGGTAAGGAAATAGCCATAAGTGTTATAAATAGCCATAGCGATATAGCTCAGCCTTTCTAAAAAGAAGATCTTGCCATTTGTCACAAGGTGGATGAAGCCAAGGAATATTGTGTTAGGTGAAATAACACAGATGCAAGAAGAAAACTACTGCATGACCTCACTTATACAGGAAGTCTGAAAGAACAGGAAGTCAAATCCACAGATGTCATGAGTAAAATAGTGGTACTAAGGATGAGTGGGGGCAGGTGAGAAATGAGGTGTAGGTCGAAGGGTACAAGGTAGGATGACCAAGTCTGGAGATGTCAAGTACAACATGTGGGCTGTGGTTATATTGTAGCACATTTGGGGTGTTTGCTGAATGCCTCAATCCTAGCTGTTCTGGTCATACATATCCATAAGTGGATCACTGTGTGACAAACTGACTGTGTTAACTTGCCTCCCCAAGATACCTGTAGCTACTATGTATGTTATACCACATATATAAAGCCTTTATGTGTCTCAAAGCACTGTCTATACCCTAAATATACACAATGATATTTATATTAAAAAATTAATAGTTTCTGGGGCTGGCATTGTGGTGGGCACTGGTTTGGTTCATATCCTGGCTGCTCCACTTCCAGCACAGGATCTGGATCAGAATAAGCAGTGGAAGATAGCTCTGTGGGATACCCAGATGAAGCTCCTGGCTCCTGGCTTCGGCCTGGCCCAGCCCTGGCCACTGCAGCCATCAAGGGTATGAACCAGTGGGTGGAAGAGCTTCCTCTCTTTCTGAATCCCCAAATCAAGAGGCTTCCAAGAGCTCCCAATCGACATGAGTGATCTGCTCTGGAAGGTCTGAGAAAGAAGCCAGGCAGCTGGAGTCAAATCCAACAAAGGATGGAAAGAATGGCACCTCTCAGCCAAGAGGGATTCATCCAAAACATGTAAGACTGGTTAAGCAATTCAAAAGGCATCGAGGCGATCCCACATATCAACAGACAGAAGGGGATGCATAACTGGCCCATGGACCATATGCAAGGACACAAAAAAGCAGTTGACAAATCTAATGCCATCCAAGGTTAATAATAATAATAATAATAAATTCCTAGCACAATAGAGTACAGGGAAATTCTCTCAACTTGGTAAATAACACCTTCAATGAAACTCACCTGACAGCAATCATAATGGGGGTAAACAGGAAGCTTTCTCACTCTGACCAGGAAAAGGACAAGGACATCCCTCCTTGCCACTCCTTCCCCACATCCTACAAGAGGACCTAGAAAAGGCAGTTAAGACAAAAACTAGAAACACTGCATTTAGCAATGAAAATGTAAGACTTTATTCAGAGATGATCTGATTATTTATGTAGAAATTCCAAAAGGATCAGCAAAGAATAAGCCCCCAGGAATTAATGATCAATCATAACGTTTGCACAGTAAACTTTTAATCTTCAGTAATCAATTGCTTTCCTACCTAGTTAACTAGATAGATTTGAAACTAACAAGATCTTATAATTCACATTACCTCCCAAAAGAAACATCTAGGTATACTTCCAACAAAATTGCAAGATCTCTATGAGGATCACCACAAAGTTCCTAAAAAAGTCTCAAGGGGCCGGCGCCGTGGCTCAATAGGCTAATCCTCCACCTAGCGGCGCCAGCACACCGGGTTCTAGTCCCGGTCGGGGCACCGATCCTGTCCCAGTTGCCCCTCTTCCAGGCCAGCTCTCTGCTGTGGCCAGGGAGTGCGGTGGAGGATGGCCCAAGTGCTTGGGCCCTGCACCCCATGGAAGACCAGGATAAGCACCTGGCTCCTGCCATCGGATCAGCATGGTGCACCGGCCGCAGCACGCTACCGCAGCGGCCATTGGAGGGTGAACCAATGGCAAAAGGAAGACCTTCTCTCTGTCTCTCTCTCACTGTCCACTCTGCCTGTCAAAAAAAAAAAAAAAAAAAAAAGCATGGATTTCAAAAAATTAAAAAAAAAAGTCTCAAGGAAGAACTAAACATTTGGAGACACATTCTATGGTCATGGATTGGAAGACTCAATCTAGCCAAGATATATGCATTTCTTCAGTTGATAGACCAACACAGTCTCAATCAAAATCTATCAATGGGGCCAGCGCTGTGGTGTAGCGGGTGCTGGCATTCCTTCCAGGCACTGGTTCAAGTCTCGGCTGCTCCACTTCCAATCTAGTTCTCTATTATGGCCTGGGAAAGCAGTAGAAGATGGCCCAAGTGCTTGGGCCCCTACCATCCATATGGGAGAATCGGATGAAGGTTGGGGCTCCTGGCTTCAGATCAGCACAATTCCAGCTGTTGTGGCCAATTGGGGAGTGAACCATCAGATGGAAGACCTCTCTCTCTCTCTCTCTGCCTCTCTTTTTTTGTCTAACTCTGTGAAATAAATATGTATTTTTTAAAAATCCTATCAAGATGTTTTACAATTACCAAACTGATTTTAAAATGTGTGTGGGGATGAAGATACCCCGAAGATCCCACCGCCCATAATTTAAGATGAACACACTGGGGGACTGACGTGTCACAGCTTCCCTAACTTATGAGACAGCCAATCATGGCAATGTGGGACCGGTGAGAGTCAGAATGGTAACCCCAGAAGAGACCTTCACGAATACAGTTATCAGATCATTGACAAGAAGCAAAGTGATACAATGGAGAAAGTCTTCTTGAGAAAGGGCAACAGGTTTGCAAAATCTCCATTCCAAGAGAGGGCAAAGGACTGTCACCCTTTCAATGGAGATGGATGCCTGCGGGTCACCCTGCACATGGCTGGCCAGGGGAGGATGGTTCGAGGCCATAGGTACCACAAAAGTCTCTAGGTGTGTGTTCCCATCAGTAACACTGTTAAGGGCATGCGCCTGGACAGGTGGACTGCCTGCACATCTCCAAATACACTGAAGTCCACCCAGTAAGCCAGGGCAGAGCAGGGAGCACAGCACAGGCTTGACTTGGACAGGGGCCTTCACATCCTCTAAACCTGCCCTATAGCAACCTTGCCTGCAAGTTCATCCTCTAGCTCACATCTTCCCCCAGATGAGGAGAAGAAGCAGGTGAAGACTCCAAAACGTGATCTTATATGGTTCCCAGGAACAAGAGGGACCAGCCTTGGAACAGAGGCAGGCACAGGACTGGCCCATGGCTGTGGCTCTCCAGCCTGAAGAGATGAGGCAGTTGTCACCATCTATCTCATCAGCTTCTGGCCTCAGCATGATTCTGCAAAAAAAAACCTTGTAAGGACCAGCGATTCTAAGCCCTTGGGATCCTGCCACTGACACAGCCATGGCTCATTCGAGAACAGAGTACAGAGTGGTCAACTCCAAACCAGACACAAAACCTAGAGAATCCTGGGCCTTCCAGATCCAGGGAAAAATGGCTATGGCCTAACCTGCCCCACTGGGATGACCCAGGTAGCTTCTGATGAATAGGGCCTAGTTGCCTTTTGGAGGTTGTGAGGGTTGACGAAGGGGCTACAAGTGTCTGGGACCCTTGGAGAACTGGGATGCTATCTCTGCCCAAGGCAGGGTTCCAGACTCCTTCCCTGTGGAGCCTGCAGGCCAGGAGCCTCTGAGCCAGGAGTCTCTTCTCCCAACACCAGAGGACATATTCACCATGCTAATGACCCCTAATGACAGCATGACCTGGAGAAGCTGAACCCACTGTGACAGCAGCCCAGGAGGCCTGAGCTGCTAAAGGGCATGTGGGCATCTGGCCACCCAGGTGTGCCACGAGAACCACCTGGACATTCTGGGGCTGCCTCCACCCGCTGGCATCCTGGTCTGTGGTCAGAAGTGCCCTGGGGTCCTCTTGCAGGCTCAGGCCATGAGATGCTGGATTTTGAGATGGGACAGGGGAGGATGGAAGGCAAAGAAAGAGGGCAGAAGAGCAGGAACCTGGTGCCCACACACCCAGGAGAGTGCACAGAGCTGATCATGGGCCTGGTCCCTTGGCTGGGCCCACACTCCTGAACTGTCCCAAAAACCACATGTACCCAGCCATTGCTACTCCTCCAGTCCTCCCCTGGTCCACGATGGGCACAGGTCAATCTCAGGAACTGATGGAGCACCCTGAGCTGGGTCTCTGACTACAGCTGGCTGCTGTGGCACCTCCAGCCTCTTGCAAAGGACTCAGGAACCCTGTGTGGCAACTCGGCTCCAGGGATCACAAAATCAGACCAAATATTCAATCAACAATGGGGCAGAAGGGGTGCCCATAGCAACTGTGACAGCATACTGGCTCCTTGGCCCAAGATGAGGTAGGGTGAGGCTGCTCAGGGAGGGGGAGAGGAGCTCCAGAGAGGAGCCTTGTCCATCGTGGAGGTCACCATGCATAGAAAAGCTAGGCTTCTAGCCTATCTGAACTAGGGTGAGGCCACTCAGGGAGGGGGAGAGGAGTTCCAGAGAGGAGCCTTGTCAACTGGGGAGCCTGCTGGGCATAGACAAGCTAAGCTTCTGGCCGGAGAAGAGATAGGATGAAGGCTGCTCAGGGAAGGGGAGAGGAGCTCTAGAGAGGAGCATTGTCCATCGTGGAGGCAGCAGTGCATAGAGAATCTAGGCTTCTGGCCCGTCTGAGCTGGACACCTGCTGGGCTCTTCTTCCCCTCCAGATGCCCACACATATCAAGCTGCTCCTTGGAGTGGGCAGCAAGGAGTCTTCAAGCCAGGGAGGGCACGCGGGCCTGGTCTCCCAGCACAGGACTGGCTCCTGCAGGCTCCAGCCCGTGACTGTCCCCAGAGTGCATGGGGCTCCCATACAGGGAGGGAGTCTTCAGCCCTGCTCCCAGGGCTGGTACAGCCTGCATGGACCCAGGATCCAGGGGCTCCAAGGCAGGTGGGGGAGGGGCCCTGAGACCCTGCTGGCCACCCAGCTCCAGGGGCCAGAAATCAGTGCCTTTGACAGCCAGGCTGAGATTTGGGAGTCCCCCTCATCGGGACAGTCTCCCCTGCACTGCAAGCTCTGTGGGGCCGAGAGGCCCCGGGCATGCAGAGACTCTGAGGACTTCACAGACAGGGCTGGGGATGAGGGCTCTGGGGAGGCGCCCTCTTCTTGGCCTCCCTCCTCGTCCTCTACAAAAATCGTCTCCAGTAGGACAAATCCCAGGTCCCGCAGCAGCTTTGTCCAGGGAGACGCAGGGCACTCAGCAGCCCGGTCTTCCTCCTCCTCTTCCTCCTCTTTGTCCTCTTCCTGCTCCTCCAGGCAGCTGGAATACTCCTCGTCATCAGAGTCGGAGTCGTCATCTTTGAAGGTCACATTGAGTTTGGTCAGGGAAGTCCAATGCTGGAGGGGGCCTGGCTCATCCAGCCAGGAGCACTGGGTGCCTGAGAGGCGGGCTGCACCCCCTGACCCTGAGACCCCCACGGAGGAGCCCGGGCCGCAGGGCTGGGTGCTGCTCACGCCACGACTGCCCTTCTCCTCCTTGGTGTCTTGCTGGGAGTTGGACTGCATGGCAGATCCGAGAGGACTGGTCTCCTAGAGGACAGGTGCTGGAGCCCCCACTGGCTCCCGGAGAGCTGCAGCAGTGGGGTGGCAGCCTTTGTTCTCCTCAACGATGGTCTTGTGCTTGAGGGACACTGGCGGGGAGCACGCTGCTGAAAGCCAGACGGCACCTGCAGGGCCAGGCTGCAATCTTACATTGGCTTTGCTGGAAGAAGAATAGATGGGTTTTGCTTCTCCGTGACAACATCTGGCCTGCAGGGTGCCTGCCCCAACCTGACCCTTGGGGTCCCCATGCTCGGTGTGACTCTCAGTACACCTCTAGCCTGTGGGCCCCAGAGGGAATGGTGTGTGTAGCCTGGACCATGGGAGTGCCGGGGACACCTCTGATTCTTCCTGCAAGGCCCCATGGGCTGGACACTCCTTGACCCCCCACTCACTCTTTCATCTATGGGGACCACTGGCACCAACTCAGGACCCCGTCTCCTACCCTACTTGACCTCCTATGCCCTATCAGTGCATTGGCTGGGCTACCTGCATCTGAGTCCCTCCTAAATTATAGGAAAGAAACTGAGCCTAAGATGATGGGGGTGAGAGCTGGGCTGTGGGGCAGACATGGAGTCTGGTTCAGGCCCTCGGGGACAGGGAATGTGGTTATTAAAGAGACAGAAGGGGTGCCCTGTGTCCTCTGACCCTTGGCCACTGTCCCTTTCCTGGTGAGACTGGGCTGTCACCGCTTCTGTCCCACGAGCTCCCAGGGGAGGCAGCACCTGGAAGTACAGTGGGGCCACCTCAGTGCCTGAACAGCCTGAATCCCCTGGAACCCCACTGTCAGCCGCTAGAGCTGGGACAGACCCATCTCTGCTCTTCATGGGGACCCAGTATCTCAGATCCTTGATGGCAGCAGCAGCAGGGGACGAGCACGGGGACCCCTCCCCACCAGAGCCCAGAGGCCAGTGCTGCTTCAGATCCCGCTGACTTCTGTTCGCCTGAGGCTAGGACTGCAGAGCCCACACTCAGTTGCACTTGGGTTCTGCCATGGGGGCCTGCAGTGATTGCCTCTGCACCCACCCTGCTCACAGGAGTGCACTAGGTCCCCACAACTGGGCTCAGGGCACCTGGGCCTTCCAGGGGTCCTCAGATGGCTGAAGGGGATCCAGTACCAACTGGACCACCCCACAGGAGGATTCAGGGAAGCTGCCTGAGGCCCTGTCAGGCCATGCTGTCAGAGCATCAGAAAGCAGAACTGCTGAGCCAGGGGAGGACAAGGAGGATGAGGAAGAGGTGAGGCCCTGGGCAGGGCTGCCACTCCAACTACTGACTCCCCCAGGGGAACATGGGATGGGGTCGTGTGCTGGACTCCCCTTCGGGAGGCAGGAGGCACTGGAGTTTCCCCAGCTCACGCATGGAGGCCCACAGCTGCCTGATGACCACATCTTCACTCAGTGACCAGGCCTGCTTCAGGGTCACCTGCAGGAACCCATGGATGTGGTCCCTGGACATCTTCAGCAGACACTCTTGACATGGGGGTGGGTGTCAGGTTGGGAGGGGCCCTAGGGATGGCACAGCCACCATGGCTGCTCCAACCCTTGTTGCTGCTCCAACCCCTGACCCTGGCCATGTCCCCGACTTGCTGGCCCTTAGGCTCAGCCTCAGCTTGGACCACCCTCAGCAGGACAGGGGCTGCCTGGTCTCACAGCAGGCTCCCTCCTGTGTCTGCTAGGGCTGGGAGAGCTCAGACCTGCTCAGAGTCACAGGACCCTAGGTCAAGAGAGCCAGGCACTGGGGCAGGAGCTTCCCTGGGAGGGGTCCCTGGGGCACTTACCCCACCCAGGAAGCACTGGATGTACCAGAGGGCAGTGTAGTCCTCAAGGTACACACCCTCCTTCTCCTAAGAAGAGGCAGAGGGGGATCAGGGCCCAGGGACCAGACCTGACTCCCTCTAACCTGAGCCCTGTGGCAGAGCCCCTGGGTACAGGAAGCCCAGCAGCAGGTGCATCTCCCCTCCCAGCCATGCAGGTTCATGAAGGGAAACAGGTCCCTCAGTCCACTCTGCTCTGGGGACAGCATCTCCCTTCAATCTACACAAACTCGGGGGAACCAAGTGCTGGAAAACAAAACAACAATCAATCTTTTGCGAACCCCAGTATACAAGGAAAGTCTTGGTGAGTACGTAGCCTCCCCTGGCCCAGGAAGCAGTCAGGACCCCTCTCTGTCCTCCCCTCCCTGAGTCAGAGCCCCCGAGAGGAGAAAGGAGATGCTTTACTTACCAGGTGTTTCTCCAGGGAGGGGAGCACGCAATGCACGATATCTCCCAGGTGTTGCTGGAATCGCTCCAGTTTTGGGGAGTCTGGTGTGTAGAAATCTGAGTAATTGCAACCCCCCAGCCCTCACTTTATAGTGTCTTCCCAGGAATCCTGGAAAGCCAAAGGCTTGGGGTGGGGTCTTTGAGCACAGAGGGTCAGTGGGGCTCTAACAGGCAGGGGAGCATCAGGGGAAGGGGGGTACAGTGACAGCCCAGGGGTACATCTGACAGCCCAGGGCAGGCTGCTTAAGCTGACCTCTGGGCTGATTGCAGTCACGCTGGGTGCCTCAGGGCCATCTGGACACTTGGAGTGAGAAGGGGATCACCCTACAGTGGATGCTCCTTCTACAAGTTCCTGGGGTGTGTCTCATTGCGTGAGAGTATGGGCGAGATGTGAAGCAGTAGGCCAGTAGGGACCTAAAGGTCATGTGTCAAAGACAAGGCACAGGACCTTTTGGTGATGGGAAGTGAGGTACATGGCTTGGTATTGGGCCCTCTGCCGGCCCTGGCTTCTAAGGAACCATCCTGAGGGAGGCTGCCCTATGCACGCAGCAGCCAGCGAGGGACAATGTCCCAGCCACTTGTCTGCATGCCCATCCCTGCACTTGCATGGACCACGCCCACCACACCCATCACCCACCATGCATCTCATGCTGGCTGTCCTCCATGAGCTGGACCAGGGCCCAGAAAGCATCCTCTTCACTCAGCCACATCAGCAGCAGGGCCGCCACGTGGCTTAGGCCCTGGCTGTAGCCCAAGTCCTGGAAGAACACAAAACACATCAGAGGGACCTCCCTGGCTGGGATGATCTCACGTGGCAAGGGTGACCTCTCCTGGGAGGGCTGAGTGTTACCACCAGGCCGAACTACTACCCCTTGGGTGTCAGGATCTCAGGGACTGGAGCACACGGCGGCTCTCAAAGTTCCTGGAGAGAATCCTGCAGGGTCTGAGCTCAGGCTGCGCAGGGTTAAGAAGAGGTATGAGCCCCAGCCCAGATGTCAGAAAGGGGAAGACTGTTGTGGGAGTGCAGACTGCACACCCGTGACGGCCTCTGGAGCTCTCTGCTGCACAGGTGCCCTGCTGGGCCCCACTGCAGACATGAGGAAGAAGCACCATAGTAAGGCCTGCCTGGGCCTGAACAGAGCCCAGCCCAGGAGAAGGCTTCCGTTGTGCCCCCAGAATTGAGGTTGGGGCCAAGGAGGCCATGAGCCTGAACTCTACCCCTCTGTCTGCCTTGTGGATTAGAGAGGCCCCCTCACCCAGGCTAGGATCTCTGTGACCAGGGGCGCCCTGCATGGACAGCTCTGGGTATGACCTTGGAACGTTATCGCAGAATACTCACGGGGTTGTACATGGAGTATGCGAGGAGCACCTCAAATAAGGAGCGTTGTCTGGAAGAGAGGACAGAGGCTGTGCGTCCTGTGTTACCGAGGCTCTCAGTGTGGCTCTGCCTAACAGAGCCTGACAGCCACACCAGGGCCCGTGACACTCTGCTCATGAGCAGTGACGTTGTCAGGGCACCTGCGTGTGGTCCACCGTGTGGGTGAGCGCTGCATGCAGGGACACGCACACCTCTCAGGGTGCAGTCACGTGCAGTTTCGTTTCCCCAGGTGGGTGTTCAGATTGCACAGGTGAGCGTCCCACTGTGGGAGGTGCAGTCCCGTGGGTCTAAGCCATGGAGAGTCAGCCTCCCATGCACATTCAGTCTGGTAGGGAGCTGCTCCTTTTGCCTATGTGTTCCCCACAGGCCCTCAGTGGCCAAACTGCCCATACGCCCCCAGCCGGTGCCCACCAGTGCCCTCTCGTGTGTCCCAAGGTTTGGCCTCTTGCAGATGTCCTGTGAGTGGATCACAGCACGTGTAGCCTTTGAGGGACGCTTCCTCTCTTAGCAAGATGCACCTGAGATGCCTCCAGGTGAGCCCAGGGCCGAGCCTCATCCTGCCTCTCAGTGAATCCCGTTCTAGGATTCAGCTGTGACACGGGTTGCTTATCTGTTTCCCCACTGAGCATCGTGCAGGCTACTCCCACGTCCAGTGACTGTGAACACAACCCTGAATCTTGCGTGAGGGTTTTCTGTGCACTCAGCTGTTCTAGTGGTTGTGTACATGTGCATGTATGCTGGGGGTTCGTGTGGAAGGTGTGTGTGTCTCATTGTGAGAAACGGCCCTGGGTGCTGCCGAGGGCCTGGGCCACTGTGCTTTGTTGATGCAATGAACCAGAGTGGTGCTCACCTCACGTTGTCCCCAGCACCTGGCATCCTCAGTGGTTTTAGTTCCCCAATTCTCACAGCTGTGCACTGGTGCCCCATTGTGGTTTAGGTGCTAAGTGTGTGTTCATGCATTGAGGATTGTGTGTGCCGTCATGAAGGGGCCCTCCTGAGCCATGGCCCATGTCAGGGCAGGGAAACCCTCATTTGCTTGCTTGTTATTGAGATTTACGAACTTCATTTTATGTATTTTGCAAATACTGTTTCTCCTTGTGTTTCTTTTCATTCCATTCCCACCAAAGTGTCTTTGGGGAAGCAAACTGTTCAGTATAAACAAAAGGCCATGGATCCATTTTTTTTCTTTCCTAGAGCAATTACGCTTTAGGTTTGAGCCCACATTTCTCCCAGGACCCCATGTGTCCCAGGACCCTTGCACCTCCCTGCCCCGGGGCCCCTCCAGCCCAGAGGCCTCACTTGGCTCCGTATCTCTCTCGAAACATCACGTGATTCTGAATGTGCATGCCACCTATTCATCGATCTGTTTTACTTGATCTGAGCATAACCTGGCCCGTTCCTTCATCTCCTGCAGGGCAGGGCCGAGGGGGAGGGGCCGGCCTCAGGACGAGCCAACCCCCACTGCCACACAAGCACCTCAAAGCCACATCAGCTCTTCTGGTTGGCAGGGAGAGTTCCCCCTGGGGGAAGCTCATTCCCCTGATCCAGGGAGGGTCATGGGTTCCCCACTCGCCTTAGTGCCCACACTACCCCCAGTGCCCAGCAGAGGGGGCCACTGAGGACCCGCTACAGTCAGCCTGAGGCCAGGGGCTCTGCCAATGTCCTTCTGCACTACCCCTGCCTCCCGCGGCAGGAAAGACCCACTAAGGCCTCCGAGCCTCTTCACTGGCCTCTCAGGCCCCACAGGACAGGAGTCAGCCTCACCCTGACCAGCCTTCAGGACTTCCCCCTGCAGGAGAGCCCCAGCTCCATCAAGACAGTGGATGCCCTTCTTGGACTTGGAGCTGCCCCCAGGGGCAGCCCCGACTTGAAGACTTGGGGGAGGGCAGAGCAGGTGGCTCAATTGCTCCTTGCTCCCTGATGCCAGCCAGGGAGATGACAGTCAGCCCCGGGCCAGCCCTCTGATAGATCAGCCCTCATTCCCAGAAGCAGTTGAGAGCTGACTCTGACCAATGGAACCAGCAGGCCAGGTGGGGGCTGGGTGAGCTGAGGCTAGGCCAGGCATGAGAAGGCCCAGGTGAGGACAGGGCTGGCGAGAATAAGAAATGCGAAATCAGGGTCAGGTGTGGGGAGGGCCGTTTGGGACAGAGCCAGCTGAGGGCCCTAGCACACAGGACTTCCACCTCATTCCAGGCCGTCTCTATCCATCCAGGACCCAGCACAATGGCATTGGACAGCCCTGGGCCTACAGGCAAGGTGGGACCACAGGGATGAGGGCTGTGGTCCTGACCAGGCCCATTTGTGTGTGGGGAGACATGGAGGAGGCCTCTGGGGAGATGTGTGTGAGGCAGAGGGGAGAGCCAGGTAGGGGCCCCAACCAAATGACCACTCCTCCTTCGCATTACTTGTCCACCATGCGGGAGCCTCAGGCTCCTCACCATGCTGGAGTGGGTCGGGCTGCCTCGGGCTGCACGCAGAGCCATACCTTGAATTTGCCAGGTTTCTGGGCCTTCCTGGTATCCACGGAGAGCATCATGGCCCACATCTTGCCACGCACCTGGGTGAGGATCCCTTTCTCAATTCTCCAGTGGAACTATAGGAGAGAGGAGGCTCTGGTGAGACCCGCTCCAGGCCCTGTGTCGGGGAGTGGGGAGCACAGGGTGAGACAGCAGGAAGGGGAACCCCTAGGCTCTGTGCTGTGTCCCCAGATCTGCCTGGACCTGGGCCTCCTGACCCAACAGTGAGAGGAGGGCCGAGGGCTCAATGCAGGCTCTGTCGTGCACTCACTGCCCCTACAGGGCACCGGGAACTGTGCCTGCCCTGCATCTGGGAGTGGCCCCAGGGGAAACTTTGGATCTTCTACTGGGACAGTGTCCTGGGTGCATGGGCGTGGGGCTGAGATGACCTGTGTCCTTTGAGGACAGCACAGTTGTGTCTGATAGGCACAGGGATGGGCACTGTCCATCCCAACTCCACCCCCAGTGTTGCCCAGGGGCCCTCAGGTCCAGGCACCTTCTTGCTGTTGTGGTACTTGGTGAAATTTGCCAGCATCTTGCTCCATTTTTGCAGTCGGCGGCCCTCCTGATGTTTACGCTGGGAATGGAGACAGGATGGCGTGAGCCCAGCAGTGTCCTCTGAGAGAGGCCACGGGTGCAGCTCAGGAGCCCTGTGGACAACTCAGCTGGGAGGAGCCAGCAAAGGGGCAGACCACGGCACCCAGACCTTCCAACAAGGGGAGCTTCAGGGGCTTCAGCTCTGCCCACAGGACAAGCATCCTCAAGCCAGTCCCATCTCATCCAGGCAAGTGGGTCACAGTGGCCCACAGGCGGGGACCCCAGAGCTGCAGGCCTGCACTGGGGCATGTGGGCCTCAACAGATCTCCTGGGGACTGCTGTCCCTGGAGGACCATACGGCACTCCCCTAACCACTGCCCATACTCACAGGCCTGCTAGTTCTGCCTCCAAGATGAGCAGTACACGGCCAAGGTCAGCTTACCCATTGCACTGCCAGCCAGCCATGCCTGGGCGGCTTCTGCTTACTGAAAGGCAAGAGAGACAATGCCATGAGAACGGGCACTGAACCACGCATGGTCCACTTCCCCAGCAAGGCTGGGACAGGACCTGTGTCCTCCTCACCCTGCTGAGGTGCAGCCCAGGGCACAGAGAAGGGCAGGGAGGTGGCAGCCATGCTGCAGGCAGACACCCAGCAGGGGCTGTGACCATGAGCATAGGGAACCCAGGGCCAGGCAGGAGCCCTTGCTGCCAGTGCTGTGTGCAGCTGGGGCTTGAGGCACCTGGGACCACTACACCTCCAGGGTCCCCCATTCACCCTCCTCACCCGTTACTGGCCGCCTAAGGTGCCTGCTAACCCCTCACCCTGCTCTGTCAGCCTGGACTGTGGCCATCTCTCCACCACTCGGCTCCTGCTTTTTCTCCAGGTTCTGGCACAACATGGAGCCAGAACCCCCTATCCCATGCTAAGGTGGGCTGCTGAGTCATGCCAGAGACGGCCTGAGATGGCTCCATCCTTCTAGGTCTCCAGAGCCCACCCTCCAGCCACGGGGCCTCTCTCCCTGACATCTGTAGGAACAGCCTCCAAGTCTGCCTCCTGCCCCCAGGTCCCACTCCTCCCAGCACAGACCCAGGGGCAGGGCCCTCAGCTGCAAACCCCTCTGCCCCGGTCTGTACTGGGAAAGCCTGCAGGCAGGTTTGGAGCCTTGACGTCACACCCCTGGCCTTCCCTCAGGCCAGGCCTTTAAGCCTTTAGCTTGGCCCTGAGACCCAGGTACCTCCTGGACAACTGCCCACCTTCTAGGCTGGTGCCCCAACACTGTGGCCACAGCTCTGGAATGCTGATGACTCGGTTGTATCCCCCGGGAGCACAGCAGGACCCTCAGGCCACCCCCTCTACTTAACATGAACAGAGGCCTCAGAGGCAGAGTGCCCCGTGCTTGCCCCACGTCTCACTCTGTCCCTGCCTGCAGTTCTGAGTTACAGGGTCACTCGGTTCTGGCCAAGCGCTGACCAGTGCCTGCACTGTGACAACAGCTTGGATCAAGGAGGGGGCCTGGGGACAGGTGTGCTACCTAATGGTGGGGTTTCTGGCCCTGGTCCCTCCCCTGGGTGGATCGGGGTGCAGAGGACTCACCGCAGGAATCCAAATCTGTCTGGGATGAGGGCTCCACTCTCATCGTCCTCTTCTCCCAGCTGAAACTGGGCCCCTTTACAGGGACCCTGCAGGGGAGAGGGAACCCAGGTGAGAAGCCCGGGTCTCAGTCACTGGGGGAAGCTGAGCCGCCCGCCCTGCTCTGTGTCCCCAGGGAGTCGGGATCCCGCTCTCACAGGCACAGTACTTGAGACAGGGCCCCGCCTCCTCCCCCAGCACCCTGGCCTGTACTTTCTCATATTTCATGATGATTGCTGCTTGCTCCTGTGCCCTGCCGGACCTCAGGGCATTCATATCCAATCTGTAAGACACACAAACTTGTGAGCCAGCACGGGGAGCCCACGGGAACTGCTGCCCTGAGGGCTGTCCCCATGGTCAGAAGGGGGAAAGCCACACAGACAGGCGGGTGGGCACATGGTGGCCAGGTCCCAGGAGGATGACTTGTCCAGAACACAGGGAGTAGGGACAGATGGGGAAGGAAACACACCCCCCCCAAGTTCACCTCCCCTGCCCTCAAGTATCATGTGCCTCCCCCAGCCTGGCATCCACGTGTCCTCCAGGGAGCACAAGTCTAAGGGTCTCCCTGGCCTGCTCTTGGCTCCCACCTCTCTGGAGCTCTTAGATCCAGCCTCACTGCCCCACCTGATACCAGCTGACCCGACACCCAGACACAGACTCACAACGAGGCACATTCGGCACTGGTGACCAGCAGAGCAGGAAAAATGAGATGACTGTATACACGCTCTGCCCACAGGGGCCCACTAAGAGCTCAGCCACATCGTCCACGGAGCCCGGCGTGGGAGACCAGTGCCACCCACCTGGCGTGACCTTCCCCACATCACAGCTCCTGTGTAGAGCAAGTCCCACTCACCTCCGTCTTGAATCCATTGGATTCTGTCAAATGTGCCTCCTGCCTACACTACCAACACCTGGTCAGTTGGGCAGTAGATGCACTGCTGGCCACTGGTTGCTGACAACCCAGAGGGCACAGTTCTCAATGACTGTGATGTCACAGAATCCTGCCAGCCAATCCCAAGTGGCTCTGCTGTGGCAGGGGTCAGGGTCCTCAGCCCTGACTTCATTAAAGATCACCAAAAGTGGCGCCTGTGTTCTCCCCAGGGCCCAGGTGAAGAGGGTAGGGCTCTGGCAGAACTGCCCCGGAACCAGAAGTGCCAGGGCCCTCTGCCACCTGCCGTAACGGTCCCAAGTCCAAGGTAACCTACACCTTCTGTCCCTCCTTTCTTCCTCTGCCATTTTATTACAGCACAACTGTGAAGTCCTCTTTATTTGAGCACAAGGTGGCACAGGGAGCCCCATCATTGCCTGTTTATCTTCCTGAGGTACCCTCACTCGGGGGCTGCCCCTGCAATGACCTGAGCTGGGAGTCCCAGGGCTGCAGCCTCCTGTCCTACCACAGGCCCCACCCCAGCACTACCAACATCCACTGTTCCCTCCTGCTCTGTTCCACTCCATCTTCCCAGGAGTTGTAGGAGGTGGACACAGGGGTTCCTCCTGGGATGGAGGGGAGGGGAGCGGCCCACTGAGCACCACATGCATAGAACCTCAAGCCGGCATGGCCCAGACTGTCCAGAGAGGGAGCCAGGGCCCTGTCCTGACACGGACCAGGGCTTCAGGCACAGAGCACTGAGAACTCCTTAGCACCAGCTCCTGAGCTGCATGCTGGTAACACCGGGCTGCTGCTGACCATAAGGACAGGGACAGCACGCATTGGGCAGGAGCAGCCACAGGCCCGCAGCTCCCCAGGGTGATCACCAGGACACCCACCCCGAGGGATGCAGGGGTCACTGCCAGCAGCAGCTCAGTCCTTCTAGCCCCTGGGCTACTCATGGTCACCACGGGCTCTGCAGAGCCCAGGGACCCCAGCAGCGTTGGCCCAGCCTCATGTTTCCAGCTTAGGCTGCCTTCCTGCTGCTTCCTCGCTGCCTACTCCAGGGAGGGGGAGTTCTCTTCTACTGTGGGGTGCGCACGTATTCCTCTGTGTGCATCACACGTGTGTGCCCAAGGTGGGTGTGCTCCAGGCCTCCCCTGGGACTAGAAGCTCCACGCCTGAAGCACCCGGTCCTTGTCACTGTCACCTCATGGCATGCAGGCTACACTGAGATGGCACCAAGTGTCCCCCCATTTACCACCCCACCTTGCTGGGCTGCTTTGGTGCAGTGGAGGTGGACTTGCAGCAGGCACAGCCCCATGGCAAGGCAGGAATCTACGCTCCTTCAAGAACTCCTGTTGCCCTCAGTTCAGAGTGAATGGGTGAGGCCGAGACGATGGCCCAGGCTGATGGGTTCAGGAGGCGCCCAGGATGAATCCTGCTCTGGGTGACAAGGCAGCTGGCTGCACAGCCCCTGCCAACCTGGCCCAGCATGGAGGACGCCCAGCAGGAGGGATGAACTCACCTCTGCAACGGGGCTTCTGTCCCCTACTGTCAGGTGATGATCGCACCTGTTGGCCATCTCCTCCTCTGTCAGGACCCTGGAGGTGGATGAAGAGGAACAAAAGATACACCTGTCTCCAGCCCCTCCCTGCCCTAGGTCAGGCCCGGGACAGGCCTCTCCTGCTCACCCCATCGTGGCCTGGGCAGTAACAACCCAAGTCTCATCTGCAGCCTGCCCGGGACCACAGAGTCCAGCGTCCCCATCACCCACACATGCACCACATCACTCTCTGTTCCACTTCCTCATTGCAAGGAGCCCCTCCTGTGCCCAGGAACCCATGCAGATGTCCCACTCTGCTGTGCCGCCCTACCTTGATGCAGCACTCACCAACCCCTGGAGAAACTTCTCCCCAGACATGGGGGCAGGAGGCCTCCCTGCACCCCCTAAAGCCACACAGCCATGACGTTGTCCTGCCTTTCAGTTTCTTTCCAGTCCTCACCACAGCCTTGCTCACCTCATCACCTGAAGGTCACGGGCATGGGAAGTTTCTCTTTACTCCCTGCCCTGCAGACTTCCTAGCAAACAGTCTAGGCCCAGGATTGCCCAGTGCCATTGTGCTGGGTCCTGGATGGATAGAGACAGCCTGGAATGAGGTGGAAGTCTTGTGTGCTAGGGCCCTCAGCTGGCTCTGTCCCAAACGGCCCTCCCCACACCTGACCCTGATTTCGCATTTCTTATGCTCACCGAGCCCTATCCTCACCTGGGCCTTCTCATGCCTGGCCTAGCCTCAGCTCACCTAGCCCCCATCTGGCCTGCTGGTTCCATTGGTCAGAGTCAGCTCTCAACTGCTTCTGGGAATGAGGGCTGATCTATCAGAGGGCTGGCCCGGGGCTGACTGTCATCTCCCTGGCTGGCATCAGGGAGCAAGGAGCAACTGAGCCACCTGCCCTGCCCTCCCCCAAGTCTTCAAGTCGGGGCTGCCCCTGGGGGCAGCTCCAAGTCCAAGAAGGGCATCCACTGTCTTGATGGAGCTGGGGCTCTCCTGCAGGAGGCAGTCCTGAAGGCTGGTCAGGGTGAGGCTGACTCCTGTCCTGTGGGGCCTGAGAGGCCAGTGAGGAGGCTTGGAGGCCTTAGTGGGTCTTTCCTGCCGCGGGAGGCAGGGGTAGTGCAGAAGGACATTGGCAGAGCCCCTGGCCTCAGGCTGACTGTAGCGGGTCCTCAGTGGCCCCCTCTGCTGGGCACTGGGGGTAGTGTGGGCACTAAGGCGAGTGGGGAACCCATGACCCTCCCTGGATCAGGGGAATGAGCTTCCCCCAGGGGGAACTCTCCCTGCCAACCAGAAGAGCTGATGTGGCTTTGAGGTGCTTGTGTGGCAGTGGGGGTTGGCTCGTCCTGAGGCCGGCCCCTCCCCCTCGGCCCTGCCCTGCAGGAGATGAAGGAACGGGCCAGGTTATGCTCAGATCAAGTAAAACAGATCGATGAATAGGTGGCATGCACATTCAGAATCACGTGATGTTTCGAGAGAGATACGGAGCCAAGTGAGGCCTCTGGGCTGGAGGGGCCCCGGGGCAGGGAGGTGCAAGGGTCCTGGGACACATGGGGTCCTGGGAGAAATGTGGGCTCAAACCTAAAGCGTAATTGCTCTAGGAAAGAAAAAAAATGGATCCATGGCCTTTTGTTTATACTGAACAGTTTGCTTCCCCAAAGACACTTTGGTGGGAATGGAATGAAAAGAAACACAAGGAGAAACAGTATTTGCAAAATACATAAAATGAAGTTCGTAAATCTCAATAACAAGCAAGCAAATGAGGGTTTCCCTGCCCTGACATGGGCCATGGCTCAGGAGGGCCCCTTCATGACGGCACACACAATTCTCAATGCATGAACACACACTTAGCACCTAAACCACAATGGGGCACCAGTGCACAGCTGTGAGAATGGGGGAACTAAAACCACTGAGGATGCCAGGTGCTGGGGACAACGTGAGGTGAGCACCACTCTGGTTCATTGCATCAACAAAGCACAGTGGCCCAGGCCCTCGGCAGCACCCAGGGCCGTTTCTCACAATGAGAAACACACACCTTCCACACGAACCCCCAGCACACATGCACATGTACACAACCACTAGAACAGCAGAGTGCACAGAAAACCCTCACGCAAGATTCAGGGTTGTGTTCACAGTCACTGGACGCGGGAGTAGCCTGCACGATGCTCAGTGGGGAAACAGATAAGCAACCCGTGTCACAGCTGAATCCTAGAACGGGATTCAGTGAGAGGCAGGACGAGAGTACCAAACCATACGCCTCGCTTCCCATCACCCACAAGTCCTGTGCCTTGTCTTTGACACATGACCCTTAGGTCCCTACTGGCCTTACTGCTTCACATCCCTCTACCCAGACTCCCACCCACTGAGCCACACCCCGGGAACTTGTAGAAGGAGCATCCACTGTAGGGTGATCCCCTTCTCACTCCAAGTGTCCAGATGGCCCTGAGGCACCCAGTGTGACTGCAGTCAGCCCAGAGGTCAGCTTAAGCAGCCTGCCCTGGGCTGTCAGCTGTACCCCCCTTCCCCTGATGCTCCCCTGCCCGTTAGAGCCTCCCCTCACCCTCAGTGCTCTGAAAGACCCCACCCCAAGCCTTTGGCTTTCCAGGATTCCTGGGAAGACACTCTGAAGTGAGGGCTGGGGGGGGAGGGGGGTTGCAATTACTCAGATTTCTACACACCAGACTCCCCAAAACTGGAGCAATTCCAGCAACACCTGGGAAATATCATGCATCGCGTGCTCCCCTCCCTGGAGAAACACCTGGTAAGTAAAGCATCTCCTTTCTCCTCTCAGGGGCACTGTGCTCAGGGAGGGGAGGATAGAGAGGGGTCCAGACTGCTTCCTGGGCCAGGGGAGGCTACGTCCTCGCCAACACTTTCCTTGTATACTGGGGTCTGAGGCATCTTGGATATTGGTTTGTTTTCCAGCACTTGGTTCCCCCGAGTTTGTGTAGATTGAAGGTAGATGCTGTCCCCAGAGCAGAGTGGACTGTGGGACCTGTGTCCCTTCACGAACCTGCATGGCTGGGAGGGGAGATGCACCTGCTGCTGGGCTTCCTGCACCCAGGGGCTCTGCCACAGGGCTCAGGTTAGAGGGAGTCATGCCTGGTCCCTGGGCCCTGATCCCCCTCTGCCTCTTCTTAGGAGGCGGGTGTGTACCTTGAGGACTACACTGCCCTCTGGTACATCCAGTGCTTCCTGGGTGGGGTAAAGCCCCAGGGACCCTTCCCACGGAAGCTCCTGCCCCAGTGTCTGGCTCTCTTATCCTTGAGGCCTGTGACTCTGAGCAGAGCTGAGCTCCCCCAGCCCCAGCAGACACAGGAGGGAGCCTGCTGGGCAGACCAGGCAGCCCCTGTCCTGCTAAGGGTGGTCCAAGCTGAGGCTGAGCCTCAGGGCCAGCAAGTCGGGGACAGGCCCCACCAGGACTCATCCTGAGAGCCTGGCAAGGCCCAGAGCCCTACAGT
This sequence comes from Lepus europaeus, assembly GCF_033115175.1. NCBI lineage: Eukaryota > Metazoa > Chordata > Mammalia > Lagomorpha > Leporidae > Lepus > Lepus europaeus. The sequence continues at coordinate 72,633,549 of NC_084843.1, read as the reverse complement.
GAGAGGCAGGAGATCCATAGACCCATGTTGGCACAGGCTAGTGTCAGAGCAGCCCAAGGGCTGATCCATCCCCCAGGTCCCTGGGAGTCTGGCATCTCCAGTGTGGATTCCAAAGTGTGCAGAGCAGTCTGGCTGGCCCTAGGGTCCTGGATAGTCCTTGGTGCTCTCTCTCTGGGCTTCTAGACCATAGCCAGGATGACCTATGACATCACACACCCACCCTCTGTGGGCCCTGCTGAGGCCCTGACGGGCACGGTCCTCCAATGCCTGCTGTCCCCCAGGTGTCGTTCCCCCTGGCACTTAGGATGTGGATATCTACATCCTTGAGGGTGAACATGTACTCACCATGATGGCCTACACGGTCCTCAAGATCCATCAAAATAAATCCTCAGGGCCCCTGTGGCCATGGTGCTGGGGATAGAGGAGTTGGGTGTCCCATGCCTGGCTCGGGTGAGTAGAACCTAGGGGAGGAACGAGTTTTCTGAGCCTTTGGCTGGCTTGGGGGCATTGAGAATCCCATTTCATCACCAACCCCAAAAACTCAAAGTCCGCAGGGAGAAGTGTCCAAGGTCATTCCCCAGGAAAAGTGGCTCCTGGTCAGTTCCCTCTAGTGCTTGACATGCATGGGCATCCAAGGGGGTCTGCAGCCCATGTCTGGTGCAGGGACAGGGGTGGAGCAGCCATGGTGGCTGCGCCATCCCTATGGCACCTCCCATCCTGACACCCACCCCCATGTCTAGAGCCCGTGTTGAGGATGCCCCGGGACCACATCCAGGAGTTCCTGCTTGTGCCCCAGTGCCTGGCTCTCTTGACCTAGGGTCCTGTGACTCTGAGCAGGGCTGAGCTCCTCCAGCCCCAGCAGACACAGGAGGGAGCCTGCTGGGCAGACCAGGCAGCCCCTGTCCTGCTGAGGGTGGTCCAAGCTGAGGCTGAGCCTCAGGGCCAGCAAGTCGGGGACAGGGCCAGGGTCAGGGGTTGGAGCAGGAACAAGGATTGGAGCAGCCATGGTGGCTGTGCCATCCCTAGGGCCCCTCCCAACCTGACACCCACCCCCATGTCTAGAGTGCCTGCTGAAGATGTCCAGGGACCACATCCATGGGTGCCTGCAGGTGACCCTGAAGCAGGCCTGGTCACTGAGTGAGGATGTGGTCATCAGGCAGCTGTGGGCCTCCATGCGTGAGCTGGGGAAACTCCAGTGCCTCCTGCCTCCCAAAGGGGAATCTAGCACACGGCCCTGTCCCATGCTCCCTTGGGGGAGTCAGTAGTTGGAGTGGCAGCCCCACCCAGGGCCTCACCTCTTCCTCATCCTCCTTGTCCTCCCCTGGCTCAGCAGCTCTGCTTTCAGAAGCTCTGACAGCATGGCCTGGCGGGGCCTCGGGCAGCTTCCCTGAATCCTCCTGTGTGGTGGTCCAGTTGGTACTGGATCCCCTTCAGCCATCTGAGGACCCCTGGAAGGCCCAGGTGCCCTGAGCCCAGTTGTGGGGACCTAGTGCACTCCTGTGAGCAGGGTGGGCGCAGATGCAGGCACTGCAGGCCCTCGTTGCAGAACACAAGTGTAGCTGAGTGTGCTCTGCAGTCTTAGCCTCAGGCGAACAGAAGTCAGTGGGACCCGGAGCATGCTGGCCTTTGGGCTCTGGTGGGGAGGGGTCCCCGTGCTTGTCCCCTGCTGCTGTGCCATCAAGGATCTGAGATACTGGGTCCCCATGAAGAGCAGAGATGGGTCTGTCCCAGCTCTAGAGGCTGACAGTGGGGTTCCAGGGGCTTCAGGCTGTTCAGGCACTGAGGTGGCCCCACTGTGCTTCCAGGTGCTGCCTCCCCTGGGAGCTCATGGGACAGAAGCGGTGACAGCCCAGTCTCACCAGGAAAGGGACAGTGGCCAAGGTCAGAGGACACAGGTTACCCCTGCTGCCTCTTTAGAGACTGCATTCCCTGTCCCCGAGGGCCTGAACCAGACTCCATGTCTGCCCCACAGCCCCAGCTCTTGCCCCCATCATCTTAGGCTCAGTTCCTTTCCTACAATTTAGGAGACTCAGATGTGGGTAACTCAGTCAATGTACCAATGGGGCACAGGAGGTCAGGTGGGGTAGGTGACAGGGTCCTGAGTTGGTGCCAGCGGTCCCCATAGATGAGAGAGTGAGTGGGGGGTCAAGGAGTGTCCAGCCCATGGGGCCTTGCAGGAAGAACCAGAGGTGTCCCCGGCACTCCCATGGCCCAGGCTGCACACACCATTCCCTCTGGCCTGCAGGCTGGAGGTGTCCTGAGCGTCACACCGAGCGATTGGTACACAAGGGTCAGGTTGGGGCAGGCACCCTGCAGGCCAGATGGGGGCCATGGGGAATAAAATCCCATCTGTTCTTCTTCCAGCAAAGCCAATGTAAGATTGCAGCCTGGCCCTGCAGGTGCCTCCTGGCTCTCAGGAACACGCTCCCCACCAGTGTCCCTCAAGTGCAAGACCATCATTGAGGAGAGCAAAGGCTGCCACCCCACTGCTGTAGCTCCCCAGGAGCCAGCGGGGGCTTCAGCTTCTGTCCCCGAGGAGACTGGTCCTCTCGGATCTCCCATCCAGCCTGACTTCAAGCAAGCTGCCAAGGAGAAGCCGGCACCGCGGCTCACTAGGCTAATCCTCTGCCTAGCGGCGCCGGCACACCGGGTTCTAGTCCCGGTCGGGGTGCTGGATTCTGTCCCGGTTGCCCCTCTTCCAGGCCAGCTCTCTGTTGTGGCCAGGGAGTGCAGTGGAGGATGGCCCAAGTGCTTGGGCCCTGCACCCCATGGGAGACCAGGAGAAGCACCTGGCTCCTGCCATCGGATCAGCGCGGTGCGCCAGCTGCAGCGCGCCAGCCGCGGCGGCCATTGGAGGGTGAACCAATGGCAAAAGGAAGACCTTTCTCTCTGTCTCTCTCTCTCACTGTCCACTCTGCCTGTCAAAAAAAAAAAAAAAAAAAAAGATGCCAAGGAGAAGGGCAGTCATGGCGAGAGCAGCACCCAGCCCTGCAGCCTGGGCTCCTCTGTGGGGGCCTCAGGGTCAGGGGGTGCCGCCCGCCTTTCAGGCCCCCAAGTGCTCCTGGCTGGATGAGCCAGGCCCCCTCCGGCACTGGACTTCCCTGACCAAACTCAACGTGACCTTCAAGATGACAACTCCAACTCTGACGACGAGGAGTACTCCAGCTGCCTGGAGGAGCAGGAAGAGGACAAAGAGGAGGAAGAGGAGGAGGAAGACCGGGCTGCTGAGTGCCCTGCGTCTCCCTGGACAAAGCTGCTGTGGGACCTGGGATTTGTCCTGCCGGAGATGATTTTTGAAGAGGATGAGGAGGGAGGCTGTGAAGAAGGCGCCTCCCCAGAGACCTCATCCCCAGCCCTGTCTGTGAAGTCCTCAAAGTCTCTGCATGGCCCAGGCCTCTCGGCCCCACAGAGCTTGCAGTGCAGGGGAGACTGTCCCGATGGGGGTGGGCCTCCCAAATCTCAGCCCGCCTGTCAAAGGCGCTGATTTCTGGCCCCTGGAGCTGGGTGGCCAGCAGGGTCTCAGGGCCCCTCCCCCACCTGCCTCGGAGCCCCTGGAACCCGGGCCCATGCAGGCTGTGCCAGCCCTGGGAGCAGGGCTAAAGACTCCCTCCCCGTATGGGAGCCCCATGCACTCTGGGGACAGTCACGGGCTGGAGCCTGCAGGAGCCAGTCCTGTGCTGGGAGACCAGGTCCGTGTGCCCTCCCTGGCTCAAGGACTCCTTGCTGCCCACTCCATGGAGCAGCTTGATGTGTGTGGGCATCTGGAGGGGAAGAAGAGCCCAGCTGGTGTCCAGCTCAGACGGGCAAGAAGCCTAGCTTCTTTATGCACGGCAGCCTCCACGATTGAGGAGGCTCCACTCTAGAGCTCCTCTCCCCCACCCTGAGGCCTCACCCTAGCTCATCTCATGCCAGAAGCCTAGCTTCTCTATGCCTGGCGGCCTCCCCAGTTGACAAGGCTCCTCTCTGGAGCTCCTCTCCCGCTCCGTGAGCGGCCTCACCCTAGTTCAGACGGGCTAGAAGCCTAGCTTCTCTATGCACAGCAGCCTCCCCAATTGACAATGCTCCCCTCTGGAGCTCCTCTTCCCCTCCCTGAAGTTCATCCTAGCTCATCTCAGGCCAAGGAGCCAGTCCACTGTCACAGTTGCTATGGGCACCCCCAGAGCAGGGAGATTATATAGGATACAGACCTAGGTGCCTGCAGGCTGCCACATACCCCTCCCACCTTGGTGAGGGAACCTGGGGTCTACTGTCCCCTTGTTGATTGAATATTGTTTGTTTCAGAATGTGTTCAGTCTGATTTTGTGACCCCTGGAGCCAAGCTGCCACACAGGGTCCCTGAGTCCTTTGCAAGAGGCTGGAGGTGCCACAGCAGCCAGCTGTAGTCAGAGACCCAGCTCAGGGTGCTCCATCAGTTCCTGAGATTGACCTGTGCCCATCATGGACCAGGGGAGGACTGGAGGAGTAGCAATGGCTTGGTACATGTGGCCTTTGGGACAGTTCAGGAGTGTGGGCCCAGCCAAGGGACCAGGCCCATGATCAGCTCTGTGTACTCTCCTGGGTGTGTGGGCACCAGGTTCCTGCTCTTCTGCCCTCTTTCTTTGCCTTCCATCCTCCCTGTCCCATCTCAAAATCCAGCATCTCATGGCCATTGTCTGTGAGAGGACCCCAGGGCACTTCTGACCACAGACCAGGATGCCAGTGGGTGGAGGCAGCCCCAGAATGTCCAGGTGGTCCTCGTGGCACACCTGGCTGGCCAGATGCCCACATGCCCTCTAGCAGCTCAGGCCTCCTGGGCTGCTGTCACAGTGGGTTCAGCTTCTCCAGGTCATGCTGTCATTAGGGGTCATTAGCATGGTGAATGTGTCCCCTGATGTTGGCAGAAGAGACTCCTGGCTCAGAGGCTCCTGGCCTGCAGGCTCCACAGGGAAGGAGTCTGGAACCCTGCCTTGGGCAGAGATAGCATCCCAGTTCTCCAAGGGTCCCAGACACTTGTAGCCCCTTCGTCAACCCTCACGACCTCCAAAAGGCAACTAGGCCCTATTCATCAGAAGCTACCTGGGTCATCCCAGTGGGGCAGGTTAGGCCATAGCCATTTTTCCCTGGATCTGGAAGGCCCAGGATTCTCTAGGTTTTGTGTCTGGTTTGGAGTTGACCACTCTGTACTCTGTTCTCGAATGAGCCATGGCTGTGTCAGTGGCAGGACCCCAAGGGCTCAGAATCGCTGGTCCTCACAGGGTGCTTTTTGCAGAATCACGCTGAGACCAGAAGCCAATGAGATAGAGGGTGACAAGTGGCTACTGTTCTGATGACTCATCTCTCCATGCTGGAGAGCCACAGCCATGGGCCAGTCCGGTGCCTGCCTCCATTCTCCAGTGCTCAAGGCTGGACCCCTTGGAGCTTTTAGCACTTCTCTCAGAAATTGAAAAAACTCATAACTGGCATTATGGTGTGTTGAATTCAGCCTTTACCTATGAATCTAGCTTTCCATATGATTTCTGGTTCAGGTCCTGGCTGTTCCCCTTGCAATCCAGCTCCCTGCTGATGCATCTGAGAAGGCAGCAGAAAGTGACTCAACTATGTAGGACCCTGCCACTGTCTTAGGAGACCTGCATGGGGTTCTTGGCCCCTGGCCTCAGACTGGCCCAGCCCTGGAGCGTAACAGAGTGAACTGGATCAAAGATCTCTCTCTCTCTCTCTCTCTCTCTCTCTCTCTCTCTCTCTCTGCCTCTCCTCTCTCTGTGTAACTCTGACTTTCAAATAAATAAACAAATCTTTTTTAAAAATTTTTAAAATTTGAGCAGGTGGTATTAAGGTCCAGGATGTGGTCTATTTTGGTAAAAACTCCATGTGTTCATTACAAAAATAAATTCCAGTGATTAGGGTATAGTGATAATAATATATACATATATATACATAGGACAAGAAGGGTTCTACAGCTCCACTAATTAATGTTATATATGTACATATCTATGATTTATTTTTTTTATTTTTAAATTTTTTTGACAGGCAGAGTTACACAGTGAGAGAGAGACAGAGAGAAAGGTCTTCCTTCTGTTGGTTCACCCCCCAAATGGCCGCTATGGCCGACATGCTGCACCAATCCAAAGCCATGAGCCAGGTGCTTCCTCCTGGTCTCCCATGCAGGTGCAGGGCCCATGGACTTGGACCATCCTCCACTGCCTTTCTGGGCCACAGCAGAGAGCTGGACTGGAAAAGGAGCAACCGGGACAGAACTGGCACCCCAACCAGGACTAGAACCCGGGGTGCTGGTGCCACAGGTGGAGTAAGCCATGGCACTGGCCTGATTTATTTGATAAGTAAGAGTTACATAGAGGAGGAGAGAGAGAGAGAGAGAGAGAGAGAGAGAGAGAGAGAGAGAGACCTTCCATCTGCTTCACTCCCCAACACTCCAGGGCTGGGCCAGGCTGAAGCCAGGAGCCAAGAACTCCATCCAGGTCTTCCAAGAAAATGGCAGGGTCCCAAGTAATTGAGTCACCTTCTGCTGCTTTCCCAGATGCATCAGCAAGGGGCTGAAATGGAAATGGAGCAGCCAGGACTTGAACCAGTGCTCATATGGGATGCCGGCATCATAGCTGGAGGCTGAAATCACTTACACTACAATGCCAGTTCTGTAGTTTTTAAATTACTATGAGAAGTGCTGAAAGCTCCAAATATGGTTTTATCTTTGTTGATATTCTATTACTGTTGTCATTTTGCTATATATATATATATATATATATATATATATATATATATAGCTTTATACATGCATATGTATGCAAGTTACTAATCTTATTAGGTACAGGCTTTATTTTGATGTGGGACTATTGACAATAAGTTTACTTTTCTTAGAAGCATTTTACCATCTTTTTGGAAACATACTTTTAGAAGTTATGTTAGCAAATACTTCACTTCAGATCATAGTATTTTGTTACCATTTATTGTTTATGCTGGTCTTAGTTTTGCTCCTTTGAAGTTAATGTCATTTCTTTTTCTCTGGTTATTTTTAAGATTTCCACGTTGACTCTGATTATAGTTTTACTGTCACGTACTTAAGTGCAGATTTCATTGGATTCATTCTGCTTATGGTTTCGAGAACCTCTTGACTTTGCTCAGGGGAGATTTCATTAGATTTTGTGAAATTCTTGGCCTGTAAGGCATAAGCACCATTCTGCCCTGTTTCCTCTCTCTCCTTTCTTCCTGGAAGATTTCACTCACATACATTTAGGGTTATGCCATTTGCCATCTCTTAGTGATCAATCTGCATAATTTCTTCTATAAGATTATTTTATTTAAGAAGGGGGGGCTTCCATCTACTGGTTCACTCCCCACAATGCCCACAGCAGCAAGTGCTGGGCCAGGCCAAAACCAGCAGCTGGGAACTCAATCCAGGTCTCCCACATGGTGGTAGGGGTTCAACTAATTGAGCCATCACCTGCTGCCTGCCTGGGTTTACATTAGCGGGAAACTGGAATCTGAGTGGGTCCAGGACTTGAGCTAACGTGTGTGCATATGCATATGGGATGTGGTTGTCTTAACCACCATTTTCATTGCTAGGCCAAACATTCACTCCTGCAGATTTTTTATTAAAGACTTATTTATTTATTTGAAAGTCAGAGTTACACAAAGAGGAGAGGCAGAGAGAGAGAGAGAGAGAGAGAGACAGAATCTTCTATCCACTGGTTCACTCATCAAATGGGCACAATGGCCAGGAATGGGTCAAGCAGAAGCCAGTAGCCACAGCTTCATCCAGGTCTCCTATGTGAGTGCAGGGGCCCAAGCACTTGGGTCATGTTCTGTTGCTTTCCAAGGCATATTAGCAGGGAGGTGGACCAGAAGTGGAGCAGCTACGGCTGGAACCAGTGTCCATATAGGACACTGCCATTGAAGGCGGTGGCTTAACCCGCTATACCACCACACCAGCCCCTCCTCCAGGATTTTGGAACTGCAAATCCACCCACTTCCAGAACTACAGTTTAAGACAGGGGTCAAAGGAATAACAAATATAACCCAATCTTAAATTACATATAAATCAGAGTCAGGTATGGGGGAAACAGTGAGGGACAGGTAGGTCAGTGGAAAGAATTTAACCTGGGAACTAGCTAGCCAAGCTACAGGATGCATGATAAAGCCATGGAGGGGATGGAGGTGGAACCCAGAAAAAGCTGCTTCTAGTGCTGGGCCTGGGAGAGCAGCATGAGTTGGGACAATGTCTACAATGTAGAAACCAGCATGAGAACAAACCCCTTCTTCAGAGGTGGGAATCCCCATGGGAGAGGCAGACAATCAAGCAGAGAGGAAGAACTGTCCAGATTCCCACCTCCCCACCCCATCCCACCCCATCAGCAGTTCACCTTGCTCATGCCCCCTGCTGCATGAACCTGACTGGTGGCTGGGAAGGAGCCTGGGAGATGTGAGATCAGACTTCACTGCACAGAGCACAGGAAGGAAACTCCCTGCAGTGAGGGGCAAATGGCAACTTGTGAGAAAAGTCTCCGTGGGGCCAGATTCCACGGCACAGCCGTAAGATTGAGCGAGTCCACAGCTCCAAGATCTTGTGTCCCTATTCACTATTTAGAAGCATCCTGATATTAGACGAGAGATAAAGGAAGTTAAGTTTTTAAAATGTCTTTGCTGATTCAAAGATGCTTCTAGACAGAGACAAAAGAACTCTGATGAGAGAAATCATTTTGGGAAATCATTTTGGCAATAGCTAATTTTGTGGATCCTGACCAAGATATTTTGTTAAAGATTTATTTATTTATCCATTAGTTTATTTGAAAGCAAGAGAGAGAGAGAGGGAGAGACAGAGAGAGAGAGAATCTGCTGATTCACTCCTCAAATGGCTGCAACAATCAGTCTGGTCTATGTGAGTGCAGGGACCCAAGAACTTGGGTTGCCTTCCGCTGGTTTTCCAGGGAGCTGGATGGGAAACGCAGCAGCTGGGCCTCCAAATGGCTCAATGTGGGATCATCGGATATGGGATGCTGGCATCATAGACAGTGGCTTATCCCACTGTGCCACACCAGCTCCGAGCTATTTGAAATAGAATGGAATGACACAGGGCTGAAGGGAGTAAGGCGCCATCACAATACACAGTTACTTGGAGAGAAAGCAATTGTTCCAAAAGTTTTCAAACTTGGCTGAGTAGATGAGTTATTTAAAGTTGGTTTCATTTCACTGAGGAGGAAGCAGACAAGTATAATTTCATTTAAGAATTGCGAGTCAAGAACTTTTCAAGAATGGAGAAAGGAGAAAGAAGATTAAATGTTCTCGGGAAAAAAATTCTAAAGTGGTAAATGACATGCAAATTTTAAATATTCCCCAGCCAGCCAGTAAATCCTTACAAATGGGTGGATTGTTCATCAGAATTGGAATAAGCCCTTGAACTTTGATTCTCATTAGTTTGGGTTAGTGTTGTTTGAAGAATCTGCAAGTGCGGGCCATCACCTGTGTTGTGAAACATCTGACAGCAGAGACGACCGCCCTCCTCCTGCTCCCGGGAGCATCTCTTTTGCCTTCATTTTTCTCACTCCAAATGAGATGCGGATGGCCTGCTCAGGTGTCCCAGGCTGAGAGAAGTGTGTCTGCAGTTGCCACTTGCAGGTTGCTCTGAGAGGCAGGTCTGTGACCAGAGGAGGAGGTGTTGGGTTGCAGCCATGGAGCCGGCCAGCCCTGCTTCCCATGCTGGCTGCTGAGGTGTACAGGAAGTGACTCAGGGACCTGGTGACTTGGCAGGCAGCAGGTGGATAGGCACCGAAGGCTGAGTGTTCACCTGCCATCAATGAGAGGTTCATTTTGGTATTTTCCTGTGAGTGGAAGATTCACCAGCTAGGACCCTAAGTCCTGCTCAGACAGAGCTCCTGGAGAGCTGGGGACTCGGGCCCGACACTGTCCCCAGGGACCTGGTCCTCTCTTCCCTGGGCTGCCCCTCAAGGCCTGGCTGCTGTGGCCTGCTGGACTCAGTCCCACTAGCAAGGGAACAGGAGCGGCTTTGGGGCCGACCTTCTCTCCTGGTCTCAGGTAGAGAAGGGGAAGCCCACAAGGATCCCTTTCTAATGACTCCTTGCAAAATTGTTTAACTCTATCCCCATGGCCTGGGGTAGTTTTGACAGAGGCTATCACTTCCATAGAGATCCATGCAAAGAACATGGGCAGTGAGTGGAGCAGGAGGGGAAGTCCTTTGGAGGGAGATGGGGTGCTTAACAGAAAGGATTGTGGTGCATTGTGGTGTGGCAGCTTCCCCCACTGCTGGGGACATCCACATGCCATATTGGAGTGTCTGGAATCAAGTCCCAGCTGCTCCACTTCACATCCAGCTCCCTGCTATTGTACCTGGGAAGGCTGCAGATGATGGCTCTCGTACTTGGGAACTTGCCACCAAGTCCCTGGCTCCTGCCTGGCTCAGTGCCAACTACTGCAGGCATGTGGGTGAGTGAACCAGCAGATGAAGATTTCTTTGTCTCTGCCTCTCTCTCTCTTACACTCTGCCTTTCAAATAAATAAAACATAAGAATGAACACACACACGGCATGAAGGGTATCCACTCTACATGACAGGCAGGTTCTCTTAACCTGCTGTAAAGTGGAGGTTTGCTTGTTTTCCCAGTTCTGCCTTGTCTCACCTTTGAATGGACCCTGTAGCTCTGAGAAAATGTGGTGAACAGTCTGTGAGCCATATCTGCCCCCAGGGAAAGGGAATAAGAGTCTTATAGCCGCTGGCGACCAGAACTTCCTTTTTAAAAGTTAATTTGTTCTGCAGTCAAAAGCTCTACCCCTGAGCTATACCAAGGCAATGCCTATGTTAATTAGCTCAATTAAGCTATTCCACCATGTATATATATTTCAAAACATCATGTTTTACATAAAAGCATATATAATTTTTATGTCAATTAAAAATGCATAAAGCATCAACTTGCTCCATTGAAGACACAGAGATGTTAATACAGTACATTGAATATATCTGCATCCATGACTCTAGTCAGGAATAAAACATTGCCAACTCAACTACACTTTCCTTTTGAAGTCTCCCCAGTACTGTTCCTTCATTTGGGAGAAACACATTAGCTTGAACTCAGTATTTGTTATTCCTATGCCTTTATTCATATTTTTAAAAAGGATTTAGTTATTATTTGAAAGGCAGAGTTACAGAAAGGCAGAGGCAGAGAGAGAGAGAGAGAGAGAGGTCTTCCATCCACTGGTTCACTCCCCAAATGGCCACAACGGCCAGTGCTGCACCATTCTGAAGACAGGAGCCAGGAGTTTCTTGTAGGTCTCCCATGTGGATGCAGGGGCCCAAGGACTTGGGCCACCTTCTATTGCTTTCCCAGGCCATGGCAGAGAGCTAGATAGGAAGTGGAGCTGCTGGGACCCAAACTGGTGCCCATATGGGATGCCAGCATTGCAGACAGTGGCTTTACCTGCTATGCCACAGCGCCGGCCCCACCTTTATTCATATTTTAACAAAAACCTGAATCTACAAGACACAGTGTTTTGCATCATATATGTATATACATATGTGTATGTATTAGCATAGTCGTATGCATTTTGCATCTTTCCACAGTTAACTTTGTTAAGTGCAGCTTTACTTCTTTCATTTTGCCATCATGTTGTATTCTTTTTGGTTTTTAAAGACTTATTTACTTACTTGAGAGGCAGAGCTATAGAGAGAGAAGGAGAGACAAAGAGAGAGGTCTTCCATCCACTGGTTCACTCCTCAAATGGCCACAACAGCTGCAGCTGGGCCGATCCAAAGCCAGGAGCCAGGAGCTTCTTCCAGATCTGCCACATGGGTGCAGGGGCCCAAGAAGTTGGGCTATCTTCCAGTGTTTTCCTAGGTGCATTAGCAGTGAGTTGGATCAGAAGCAGAGAATCCAGGACTTGAACAAGCGCTCCAATACAGGACGCTGGCTGAACCCAATGCACCACAACCCAGCCCATTTTCCATGAACTTTTCAAAGCCCTCTCATATTTCTTAATAAAAAGATTCTTGAATCATAATGGTATCAAACATGACTATATGGTTATGATCTCTGCTCCTTGTGGCCCAAAGAAGAAAACCTTCCTTACCTTGGTTTAACAAGTCCAGGTTAACAGTCTGCTCTGTGCCCTGGAGGGGCCCACGCTGAGTAGCTGATGACATCACAGTGTGAATTTCATTTGAAGCCCAAAGACGGTGCCTTCTGACCTGAACACTCAAGAGTAGCCTCTCTCTCTCTCTCTCTCTGCTGTGAGACTGGCAGTATGGGGAAGACAGGGAAGAAAGCAGTGGAAGGGAAATCTGGTGATGCTGAGTTTCACCTACTTACCTGAGGAGTGATGGCTCCCAGATTTGCCAGGGCCCAGGTGGCCCCTGCCCAGAGGTTCAGATTCCTGTACCCTAGGAAGCTTCCCCAGCATCCTTCTATGGTCATTCCCATGGCCTTTGAGGCACTAAACTGTGGAAGCAAAGAAGGAAGTCAGTTTGGCTTAAGAAACTAGCTCAAGGGGCCAGCGCTGTGGTGTAGCAGGTAAAGCCGCCTTCTGCAGTGACAGCATTTCATATGGGTGCCGGTTCAATTCCCAGCTGCTCCACTTACAATCCAGCACTCTACTATAGCCTGGGAAAGCAGTAGAAGATGGTCCAAGTCCTTGGGCCCCTCCACCCATGTGGGAGACCTGGAGGAGGCTCCTGGCTCCTGGCTTCCAATTGGTGCAGCTCTGGCAGTTGCAGTAATCTGGGGAGTGAACCAGAGGATGGAAGATCTCTCTCTCTCTCTGCCTCTGCCTCTTTGTAACTCTTTCAAATAAATAAGTTAAAAAAATAAAAGAAGAAACTAGCTCAGAAACTAGAATATCACAGTGCTGCCCCCATCCCCCAGGGCCAAGCCTGCTATCAACCAGAGCCAGCTCTATGCTGTGCGGTCTTAGATAGGATCACACAGTTTAGGCTGTTTGACAAATGGCAGTAAAATCTCCTCTCTCCTCCCTGTTCCCTCCCTGTCTGCCATCACTACAACAACTCACAGCCTGTAATATGCAGTCCACAACCCTATTTTCTCAGTCCCCTCACTGACCCACAGGCTATGCAAATGCCCCCAGCTAACCTTTCCTAATGCCTGCACCCTGTGACTATGCGAGTTCCCTCAAGCAGAGGGAGCAAAGCCAAATGTCTGGGGCGAGGTGGGGTGTCCTTACCTGATGGGACAGTGGAAGAGCTCTCTCTGTGCCCTATGGCACATGGGATTTCAGTCTCTTCTATGTGACTTCTGTTTCTCTTGTGATTTTTAAAACATTTACTCCAGGTGATATTGTTATGACCGTGCCGGAGCAGAGAACACACCAAGAGACAGGCTCTTATGCAAAAAGCAAGTAGAGTATTTTATTCACCAGCATGCTGGGGTCGCAGCATCATGAATGTGAGCGAGCGACCCTAAGTACAATTTACATCAGCTTTTTATAGTTACTAGGGCCTTTCAAGCTAATCCATTTGGTTCACAAAGGAGGTAAGGGCGTTTTACAAGCACAAGGTGACAAGGTATACATATGCAAAGTACAGATAGCAGCAGGCAAAGACAAGATTTACAACAGGGTAGGGTGGGGGTCGCTCTCACCATACATTTCCCAAGGCTGAATAAATCCTAAATTAAACATTTTAGGAACAGACAGGAAGATCAGAGAGGAGGCTGCTCCTGTGTTTCACCAACTGGGCACCTGTAGAGGTAAACAGGTTTTGGTGGGCCATTTCCCACATTCCGATGTTATCTCTTCCTGCCTTGGCTCCATTATGCCTGATCAGTAGAAGCAGACCTGGACCTTCTTTGAGCCAGAAATTAGAAAGCAGGTCAAAGGTTGCTCTAAAAATGAAGGGTAAAATCAAAAATAAAACTTACGAAATAGGGAGAGGGGGGTCTACTATTCTTAATATTTCTTCAATATCACACTGACTCGCTTCACGGTTCAAACAGCCCATTTCAAAAACGATCATGTCTCAAGCAGTTGTGTTCTTTCTTCTCCTGGACTCAGGGTATGGAGAAGGCATTAATTTCCTTCATTTTCATTTTTCTTCTCGTTCCTATGCACTTTGGTACAACCTTCTCCCTACATTAATAATTTCTCTTTACAAATAGGCAAGGAGTGGGGGGTTAGTGGTTAACTTTGTGCAGCACCTTGGCTGAGCTGCAGGTGCCTGTACTGGTCAAGTGTTTCAGCGGGCATCTTTCTGGTGAGGTTGACATTTGAATCCATGGACTGAGCCAAGTCCAGTGCTCTCCTGCATGTGGGTGGGCCATGACCAATCCATTGAAGGCCTCAATGGCACAGAAAGGCCAGCTCCAGAGGAAGAAGGGTTCCTCCCACTTCAGGTTGATTGAGCTGGGGGCACCCATTTTTGCCTGCTTCTCCACTCGAACTGAAACAAACAAACAAACAAGTGCATTGGGTTTTGAGTCTGTGGCTTTCAGACTAAAACTCAGTTGATCAGCAAGCCTGATTCTTCAGCTTGTCCACTGCAGATGTTGACTTGCCAACCTCCGTAGTTAGGTGAGCCAATGCCTTTGGTAAATGCACACATACACACACACACATACACACATATTCACACACACATACACACTCATGCACACGCACACATACCATTGGTTCTCTCTAACCCTGACAGGTGTGCTGCTATTCAAAGCTCAGAACTCCAAGCTCAACACAAGATGATGTGGTCTTAGATCTTGGTGAAAGTCATACTTGTTTTAAAGGCTATTATGTTTCTTCAAAAAAAGAAAGACCCAAGAGAGCTTTCAGAAATCCTTCAGGTTTCGTGCTGACTGTACGTAGCAATTTGCTCTATTCTGACCATGCACTTTCCTTTGCTCCTGCTCAACTTTAGAAAAGTGGCTGTTCTCCCTGAGAGTCTAGCTCTGTGGAGCGCTGGCACCATTAGCACGACCTCTCCTGGTCCTACAAAGAGCAGCAGGCACAGGTGGGTAGGGAAGAGCTGGTCACTCTCCAGGCCACTCTCCCCCAAGAGGGACAGCTGATTGAGTGCTCCTGTCTGGACAGGCATGGCAAGGCTCCAGAACCACGCCTGTGACCATGTAGTCTTCTGCCTGTGATGGAAACACCATTCACCTGGTGTCCATCTCTGCTATTAGATGCGGCTGTGACTTTCCCCACTGCTGTGACGCTAGAATCACCCAACAGGAGCAGTGTGGACAGCACAATGCTGGGTCGTGAAAGGGTGAGAGGCTGAGGAATAGGCAGACAGGTGCAGGCAGTGGGGAAACCCCTGGCAAACAGTCTTGCTCTCTGCTCAGTCCTGCAGCACGCCACTTCCAGAGAACATTCCGTGTCTCGATGAGAAAAGGGCATTTGAACTCTAAGAGCAGGTTTCTGAAATCCCAGATACAGCCTGGTGTCCATGCCCACCACCCGTCCTCATGCCTGGTGAGGAACCTGCTGGAAGCACACAGCTTTTATGAGCCATGGCAACACCCAGAATAAAACTCTCATAGGAGGACACTGTATTTTAATTTTTTTTTTAAAAAAAATGCTTATTTATCTATTTTCATGTACTTGAAAGGCAGAGTGACAGAGACAGAGCAGTCTTCCATCTCCCAGTTTGCTCCCCAAATGCCCACAACAGCCAGCAATGAGCCATGCTGAAACCGGGAGCCTACAACTCTCTCTGACATGGGTGGCAGGGGCGCAAACACTTGACCCATCATCTGCTGCCTCCCAGGATGCAATAGCAGGAAACTGGATTGGGAGTGATGCAGCTGGGTCTCGAACCAGCATTCTCTATGAGATGTGGGGGCACCATCTAACCTGCTAGGCTACAACATGGGGGTACCATCTAACCTGCTAGGCTACAACACCAGCCCCAAACACTTTATTTGGGTGAAGCAGTCCACAGAGATTGAAGGAAATCCTCACCCATCCTTTTCTGTGGTGCTTTTGCAGTACGACAGTCAAGGACCAGAGGGCTAACCCTTCACAAACTCTGGTCTAGTGTCAGGCTGACCCAGTGCAGGGTCAGAAGCTGAGAAAGGGTCTTCCCCCCAGTGGTTCCTTTGTCTTCACAAGAAATTTTCTGACGTGTCACTCTTGTATTGGTCTCACATTCCTGGCAGCTTAGTTTCAACAAACTTCATTCTATTTTGGGCTTTTTACTTAAGGAAACAAATACAGCTTTGTGGAATGCCCTATATAAAAGGAATTGGCATCCCACTTAAAACATCCTATTTAACCCTCTAAACACATGCAGTTATTAAGTTATTGAGTGATGGAGACAGAAATACTTACTAACCTGATTTGATCCTCACACACTGAATTCAAGTATCAAATTATCACATTGTGCCCCACAAATATATACAATTAAAATTTTAAAAGAAGGGGCAGGCACTGTGGCATAGAAGGTAAAGCTGCTGCCTGCAGTGCCAGCATCCCATGTGGGTGCCAGTTTGATTCCCAGCAGCTCCACTTCCGATCAAGCTCTCTGCTATGGCCTGGGAGAGCAGTGGACAATGGTCTAAGTGCTTGGGCCTCCACACCCACATGGGAGACCTAGAAGAAGCTCCTGGTCCCTGGCTTCAGATTGGCACAGTTCCAGCTGTTGCAGCCATCTGGGGAGTGAGCCAGTGGATGGAAGACCTCTCTCTCTCTCTCTCTCTTTCTCTTTCTCTCTCTGCCTCTGCCTCTCTGTAACTCTGCCTTTCAAATAAATAAATAAATAAAATCATTTTAAATTTAAAAAAAAATTAAAAAGTAAGCGGTGACCTGGATGGAGGTCCTGGCTCCCAGCTTCTGCCTGGGCCAGTCCTGGCCATTATGGCCATTGAGGGAGTTGAACTAGCAGATGGAAGATATCTCCCTCCCCCTTCTTCCCCCACCTCTCTCTCTCTCTCTCTCTCTCTATATATATATATATATATATATATGTGTGTGTGTGTGTGTGTGTGTGTGTATTTATCACTCTCTGTCACTGTCTTTCAATAAATAAATTTCTGAAAATATATAAATAAAAATAAAAATAAAACCCAACCAAAAATAAATAACTAGGGGTCTGTGCCTGGCACAGGAATCAAGATTCTACTTGGGATATCCACACCCTGTATCAGAGTGCCTGAATTCAAGTCCTGCACCCCTTCCAATTCCAGCTTGCTGCTATTGTTCACCGTGGGAGGCAACAGTCAAACTCAAGGCCTTGGGTCCCTGCCGCCAACATGGGAGACTTGGAGTGAGTTCCCAGCTCCTGGCTTCTGCCTGGCCCAGCTCTGGCTATTGCAGGCATTTGAAGAGTGAACTGGTGGGTGGAAGATGTCTTTCTTGCTCTGTCTCTGTTTCTCTGACTTTCCAATAAAATAAATGCACATTTTTTAAACAAGCAAATGTTTTTTATTTACCTAACTAAAAACTCATAAGAGGAACAATGAAAAGTCTAGTGGGTGGACCTAGGCCCTTGGATTTGATCTTCTGGGTATTTCCTTTCTTGTACTCACACTTCTGCCCTCCCCTTGCCTGTTCCAAGGATATGTCACTTCTCACGTTACTTTAAATTTTTGGCCTAACTTTTGATGCAAGTTTTTAAAAACATAACCTCTAAGTGTATAAAACAAGATCAAATGAGCCACAAATCTGAAGTTGGCCACTAAGTATCACAGATACTCCAGGTCAGGACCACTGGCAGTTAGCACAGAAGAGGCAGATATTAGATTGAAAAAAACAGAAGATGATTCAGTCGTGAGTGCAGCAGGCAGTTCTTCCCAAGGTTTTCCTTCCACCATGTGTGCCTCTGTTCCTGCGTGAAGGTAGATGAGATGCCAGTATAAACCATGCACATTTTCCTAAAACAGTGGGCTGAAATTACAGATGTAAGCTGCTGTGTGTGTGGAATCTGAAAACCGACTTCTGCATTCGGAGTGGCACTCCTCCCTTCTACAGAAGGGCACACCTTCAGAAATGCTGGCCATATTCCAGGTATTCAAAACCTTGAGGGGACTGGAAACTGGGAACTCAGAGGGGACGGAACTTGGGATTTTAAGCACTGAAACATGTAAGGAAGGGAGCATTTCAATTCACGCTTCAACAAGACAAGTCTCTGGGCACCAATAAGAAATTCTAGAGAGAAGACCGCCCTGGGAAATGGTAACGAAAAGAACTGACTAATTACCTTGCCTTACAAAACAGCTGTGGCTCTCATCACCCAAGGTTCTAAGCCGGCTTACTTAGGCCCTAGCTGACTGCCCAGGGCCTCTGGGAGGCCAGTCTCCCTTTGTACAAGATTCCTATGATGGAAATGCCATGCACCAGCAATAGGCGATTTTAGCACCAAATAAACAAGGTAACAACATCTGCAGAGGTTCGGCACTTCTCTTTTTCCCTCCATTCCTCAAATATCTCCAGTGGGTAATTTAAGAAGATTCCTATTTAGTCACCTGATGCTAGGGCAGAAGAGCTACTCTACAGTACCAAGGCATGTGTCAGCACAGACTGCAGATAACTCAAGGCAGCAAAGAGCCCAGCTCCCCAGGGTGGGCTGTAGGAGAGCAAGCACTGCATCCAAAATCATCCTTTTCTTTATTGATTCTGTCTCTATGGTTTTATTTTTCTCTACAGTGAACTTGTACTTGTTGGGAAATAAAGAAAAAAAAAAGTCACAGGAGAAATCGGCAAACACTCCCAAGGAGACAGGACATCTGGTGAGAGGACGCTCAAGCTTCTCACATGAGAGGGGTTGGAAGGAAACGCAGGTGTTTACTTTGGAGAAGAAAAACTAAGGGGGCCATGAGCATTAACTTTATAGGATGAAAAAGCCATGGATGTGAAATGGGGATTGGCTGTGATTTTTGTCAACTCCGAGAACCGATCTCAGACAAGCATCCTTGGTGATCAAGGATGCTCTCCAGTGGGCTAGAATCAGAGCACCAGGGAAGCAGTAAGGTTCCTGTCACTGGAGGCATCCAAGATGACAGATGAGCGGCTCTCAGAGTGGGATGTAACGGAAGAACACTGGGGATATTTGTCTACTGATGTCTGTTCTATGCTAGGATTCCTGCATCAGTTCACACTTGCTTAAGAGGGAGGTAGACATTGTTTATAGATGAGGACATTGAGACCCAGAGAAATGAAGTGACTTAAGTGACACAGATAGAAAAATGATAACCTAAAGGTAAAAACCCAATTCTGCTGATCTTTCCACAATATTTTGTTGTGAAATAGAAGCAGAAGATCAAGGGTTGGTCTTGCTGTCTGCAACTGAGCTGCCCACTAAGTCATTCTCTAAGTCTATGCACTGAAAGGCTGACTCAGATTTAATACTAGCTCTGATATTTACCAGTTATGTGAGTTTTAGCAATTTATTTATCTTCTCTATGCCTGTTTCTTTATTTCTAAGAAGCCACACATGTAGTTAAATTCTTCAAAAGAAGAAAAAAGCACGATGACCAGCACATGATAGGCACCCAAGAAACTTCAGTTGTTATTATTTTACAGTAATAAGTAATAATAAGAACACAGCTCAGCTTCTGAGACATTTAAAGAACATTTAGCATCAAATAGAAACACCTAGTCGGGGCCAGCGCTATGGCACAGTGGGTTAAAGCCCTGGCCTGGAGTGCCGGCATGCCATCTGGAAACTGGTTCAAGTCCCGGCTGCTGCACATTCTATCCAGCTCTCTGCTATGGCCTGGGAAAGCAGTACAAGATGGCCCAAGTCCTTGGGCCCCTGAACCCACGTGGGAGAGCTGGAAGAAGCTCCTGGCTCCTGGCTCCTGGCTTCAGATCAGCACAGCTCTAGCTGTTGAGGCCAATTGGGGAGTGAACCAGCAGATGGAAGACCTCTCTCTCTCTGACTCTCCTTCTCTATGTGTAACTCTGACTTTCAAATAAATAAAATAAATCTTTAAAAAAAATACCTAGCCACAGATCTTCATCTTCCCTGTTCTATCAAAATGCTTATGTAACCTCATGAAGGCCCCGGGGTGGAGCCAGGTCTCCTCGATGTAGGTATGCCTCCACTCCTCAGGGACAAAGGACATCGGAGCTGGGAGGACTTAGCCAAGCTCCTTGGCTATGCTGTCCACTCCACCTCCTGGGGTTTGCCTGATGCCCCTGCCCTTAGCTCCAGAACAAATCCTGGCCAGAGAAGTCAGCCAGGCAATATTGTTGCTTCACTTCGTGACTCCAAACCAAAGCCAGAGGAAGGTTAGCAAATCATACAGGACAGCTTTCCACGGTGAAGAGGAAAGAGCCATCCCAGAAAGCCGCACTGCCCTGGGGCCCCTGAGGCGGCCTGCAGTCCTCAGCTGCCCCAGCAGTCACAGTGCTAGAGCCAGCCCGTGCCTGGTGCCGGCCCCTTCAGATTCAGCCCTGCTGCTCTGCATAACTCTTCCCACCTCTCTTCTGTAGGGGCTCACCTTCTTCCTCCATTCTCACCAACAGGAGCAGAAAAGGCTCCTAGGGCAGGCTGGACACCCAGGACCCTGAAGGTCCCGTGACTGACGCAGGGCAGGGGGAACTGAGGAGGAGCGTGGCCAGCATCCACCCCACTCTACTCCCCTGCTAGGGACTGAGTGAAGCATTCTACAGGAGCAATCTCTGTCCTGTCTTTCAAGTTCTCTGCCAAACAAATACTGAGCATTCCCACATTCCCAGTTACAGAGAGAACTGGGACTCAGAGAGGCAAAGTAATTGGCCTAAGGTCACAAAGCTACTATGTGACAGAGGCGAAATATTTTCTATCTTTAAAGTTGAAGCTGTAGGCCACCATATGACACTGTCCTTGCTTAGCACAACTGCCTAGAATTACAGTGGACAAGGGCCAATCAAGAAGCAAAAAGGGTGAGATATAGATGGCATTTCTTAATAACTAGAAATAAAATTTTATTGAATCCCATATAAATATATGTATATATGTTTATGCATGTATAACATAAGTAGAAATATATATAAATATATAAAAGAATATATAAATATATTCTATTATGTAAACATATAAATATGCATATAGAAATATATAAATGTGTATTCATAAGTATATAAATTATATGTGTGTATCACCATAAAAATATTTGCAGTGTCCTTAGAGTATGTAAGTAGTGAAGGTTTCCTTCTAGTCTGTTATCCTATAATTGGATGGTTCTAGAAGCAGTTGGTAGGCCCTTGGCCCTTGGTCCCCTTCTCCATGGTGCCCAGGTTCACCACAAACTTCTGGACACAATGGCAGACTCTTCCTATCCCATGCCAGTCGAGTTCAGTGCCCTCAGCATTCCAGCTTCCTCTGCATTTCCCACGATATCACAGAACTCCCAGAATGCTCGGTGACTAAGCAATTTCAAACTGTGATAGCAGCGTCCCAGACAACAGCAGTGACATCTGGGGAGTCATGTGCATGTCACTGATTCCAAGAGAGTAAGAATAGAGCTGGCTTAATTGTACAATTTCTATCAGCCAGCATCCTTACATGAAACAAACAGCACATTCTGGATTATTGGAAGTTCTATTAACAAAAGTTCTATTCACAAACACTCGGATTTGGGAGGAAAGAACAGGAAGAGACAGTGCAGTGACCCAAGGTTAGCTAAGGACACTGTTATAACTCCTGAGTCCAAAAGAAAGATGGAAGAAAGTACTTATGAGAACCCAGATGGAGAGAGCCATCAGGAGCACCACTCCAGGGGAGCAGCAGAGCCCTAGAGGGAGGGATCCAGACCACCTCCAGGAACTTCACAGGGAGGGGGCTACAAGGATTGGTGCTCCTGCCTTGTTGTCCCTCTACCCTCTGATTTCAAGCCAGGGCAACCAAAGCCAGAGAAAGGATAGCAAATTATACAGGACAGCTTTCCACGGCAGAGAACAGGGTGGAGAAAGGAAAAGAGTTAATCCAGAAAACCACACGTGTACAAACAGTTAAACATCACAACTGCCTAGCTGGTTAAGATCTGTAAGAGGCCAGCGCCATGGCTCAATAGGCTAATCATCTGCCTGCGGTGCCGGCACACCGGGTTCTAGTCCCAGTTGGGGCACCGGATTCTGTCCCGGTTGCTCCTCTTCCAGCCCAGCTCTCTGCTGTGCCCAGGAGTGCAGTGGAGGATGGCCCAAGTCCTTGAGCCCTGCACCCACATGGGAGACCAGGAGAAGCACCTGGCTTCTGGCTTCAGATCAGCACTGTACGCCGGCTGCAACGTGCTAGCCGCAGTGGCCATTGGGAGGTGAACCAACGGAAAAAGGAAGACCTTTCTCTCTGTCTCTCACTGTCCACTCTGCCTGTCCAAAAAAAAAAAAATCTGTAAAAAAAGTTAAGAGGCTTTTTAAAAAAAGATTTTTTATTTATTTTACAGGTAGAGTTATAGACAGTGAGAGAGAGAGAGAGAGAGAGAGAGAAAGGTCTTCCTTCCGCTGGTTCACTCCCCCAAATAGCTGCAACGGCTGGAGCTGTGCCAATCCGAAGCCAGGAGCAGGAGCTTCTTCCAAGTCTCCCACATGGGTGCAGGGTCCCAAGCATTTGGGCCATCCTCCACTGCCTTCCTGCACCACAGCAGAGAGCTGGACTGGAAGAGAAGCAACTGGGACTAGAACCTGGTGCCCGCTTGGGATGCCAGTGCCACAGGCGGAGGATTAACCTAGTGCGCCACAGCACTGGCCCAAAGAGGCTTGAATAAAACTATGAATTAAGGGGAAAGCACCTCTGCCCTTCCATCCCAACCTTTCCAGGTCTTCTCCAGAGAGAACTGCTTCTCCTGCAGAGCTGGAGGGCAGTGAGCCCAGTATCCAGCAAGGCCAGCCCAAGACTGAGTGAACAGAGAGCCAGAAGCACACAGCTTCTGAGAGCTGTTACCTGACTTCCCGTAAGTCCACATCCCTCCCTCCCAGCCCAGCCCTGACTAAGGCCTTCAACTCAAATGAGCCCTCCCTTGGACTAGGTGGTGGTTTCACAATCAACCCTCAAGGATTCTTGCCTGTCAACTTTACCTAAGGTGATGCAGCCCCATCCACAAGGAGTGTACTCCAACCAGGGAGCTGCCCAGTGGAGCATTTGAAAAAGTTGATTTTGGCCAGTGCCATGGCTCACTTGGCTAATCCTCCGCCTGAGGCTCCGGAACCCTGGGTTCCAGTCCCAGTTGGGGCACCAGGTACTAGTCCCAATTGCTCCTCTTCCAGTCCAGCTCTCTGCTGTAGCCTGGAAGGGCACCGGAGGATGGCCCAAGTGCTTGGGTCCCTGCACCCGCACGAGAGACCGGGAGGAAGTACCCGGCTCCTGGCTTCGGATCAGTGCAGCACCAGCCGTAGCAGCCATTAGGGGAGTGAACCAATGGAAGGAAGACCTTTCTCTCTGTGTCTCTCTCATGTCTATAACTCTCTCTCTCTCTCTCTCTCTCTCTCTCTGTCTCTCTCTCTCCCTGTCCAACTCTGCCTGGCCAAAAAAAAAAAAAAAAAGGAAGGAAGGAAGGAAGAAAGAAAGAGTGGCTTTTGTTGGTCACAACCCAAGACATAGTAACCTGCAGCCTCGGGGACATTCTTGACTGTCCTGATAAGATCATTTGGCTCCATTAGCACACTGTATAGACTACAATACTACCATGGCCATAACTGTAGACTGCACAATACAGTCCCACTATCGGTGTCCCCTGCACCTGCATCATGACACCGTAGCTAAAAATGGGCCTTCTGGTTACCACCTTAAACTTGTCCTATGGTCCCATGACCATGCTCCTTGCATTTATAATGCAGTTTCCTGGATAGAATCTTGGGGTATTGTTATGGCTATCTACGCCAATTTGGGCATTACCATTCAGCTTACTGACTGCTGTCCCTGGGATTCAGTCCTCATAAGCAGGTGAGCACCTGGGGATTAACCCAGCCCCTCTCTGCCTCTCTCTCTGCAGCAGCCAGTGGGAGAGCCTGGTGAATTATGACAAGCTGCAAAGCTAAGCCTTGAGCATGCTGGCAAGTTTGATGGTTTCTCTACCACTCCAACAAATGAATAGAACAATGGAGTTATCTATCTGCAGGATACAGCTATGAGATGCATTGCCTTAAAAAATCAAAATGTCAGTGTAAGATAAAGCATCTAGACTTTGCTCAATTCGTCAAAATCCTCTTATTCATGAATTTAGTGGGAGGAAATGCCAGCTGTGACCAGGGTCACCTGGATCAATACGACACTTGAGCATGCTGTGGAGGGAGACTGAGCGAGGCAACATGGGACGATGCACGGCATCGCCTTAGTCCTGCCCGTGGGGTTGCAGTCTGAGCACCTGCAAGGACCAGTGGGGGAGTGCTCCACCTGGCTACCAGGGCCACCGCAGCTTCAGGACTACCAGGGGACAGGGAGAAATGACCCTCACCACTCTGTACCTTGAGTTATGAGTTCAGCCTTGACTGGGAAGTCTTTTATTTTATTTTATTGATTATTTATTTGAGGGGCAAGCAGAGAAAGAGGAGAGCTTCCATCCACTACAAAAGCCTGAAATGCCAGGTGAGGTCAATGCTTAGAAGTGAGAATCCCATCCAGGTCCCCCACGTGGGGGGCAGGGACCCAACCATTTGAGCCATCACCACTGCCTCCCAGGATCTGCACTAACAGAAAGCTGGAGTCAGGAGCCGGAGCCAGCTAAGGAACCTGGACTCCCTGATGTGGGATGCAGGCATCTTAACCGGCTTTGTAACTGCTAGGCTCAATGCCTGCCCTGACTGACACATCTTAAGGCATAATTTCTCTAACCTTGGTGCCCACATGAATTTCCTCAGCTTCGTTTTTCTCTTCAACTTCCTCCTTCAGAGTATCCTGCAGGTCTCCTCACGAGGTGGCAGAAGTCAGAGAAGGGGCACAAAGGGGCAGGCCCACTGCTCCCACCCAGCGAGCCCGCACGCATCATATCCTCTCCTACTCGGTTGCTGGGAATGGCTCTTCCCTGGGTCTAGAGTGCTCCTGTGAGGAAGAGGGGGACCGCAATGAAAGACCAACACCTGCCTGAGGTTGCAACTCTCCAACAGAGAACAAACAGCTTTCCCTTCACCAAGACCCCAAAGGAGACCACCAGGAGCTCATCTCCCTGGGGAATAAGTCTCACGAGACCACTTCTTTCTGGGATCAGTAATGGGGAGTGTTTCACAGGCACTGTATGGCAGGGTATCCTGAATCCAAAAGGATTCCCAGGGAGAAACTGTAAGATTGAGACAGGCCTACGAGTGTAATTTCTGGTTTTCATTCTAAAAGTCTGAGTGGACTCCTACCTTGGGACTGAGGGTCAGGGTGGGCTCCTGGTGCCTCAGGAGGAAATGAAGGGGCCAGAATTGTGGCACAGCAGGTTAAACACTGCTTGCTTAAGAGTCCTCATTGCTCCACTTTTTTTTTTAAAGATTTATTTTATTTGAAAGGTAGAGTTACAGAGAGAGGTAGAGACATACAGAGAGATCTTCCATCTGCTGATCCACTCCCCAAATGGCCAAAATGATTGGGGCTGGGCTGGGCCAGGCTGAATCCAAGAGCCAGGAGCTTCTTCCAGGTCTCCCACATGGGTGCAGGGGCCCAAGGACTGCTGCTCCACTTCTGATCCCACTCCCTACTAGTGCACTTGGGAAGCCCAAGTCTTGGGCTCCAGCCACCCATGTGGGAGACCCAGATGGAGCTCCAGGCTTCTGGCTTCTGCCTGGCCCAGCCCTGGCTGTCACAGCCATTTGGGGAGTGAACTAGTGGATGGAAGCTTGCTCTCACTCACTCTCACTCTAACTTAGTCTTTCAAATAAATAAATAAATAAATAAATCTTTAAAAATAAAAGTAGGACATGGGTAACATTGGTCATGGAGACCAGAGTCCATGGAGAGCAAATCC
Source organism: Lepus europaeus (assembly GCF_033115175.1). Classification (NCBI taxonomy): domain Eukaryota; kingdom Metazoa; phylum Chordata; class Mammalia; order Lagomorpha; family Leporidae; genus Lepus; species Lepus europaeus. Next base: position 72,607,748 of record NC_084843.1, on the reverse strand, counting down.
TCACAGGAGAAGAGCAACACCAGTCTCCCTTAGGTGCTGGGTGACTCAATCCTATGAGCCAGAGGATGTGGAAGCCCTGCCTGTGAAAGAGGCTTTGTCTTCTTGGACTTCAGCTCAATTAAAAATGTGCTGTGAGCATTCATTTGTTTATTTGTGACAGTACTCTCACAGACCCATATTTTATAATTCTGTATACACATGGTTCTTGGCTTACAATGGTCCCAGTTAACAATTTTTCAACTCAACAATGGTACAAAAGCAATATTCACTCAGTAGGAAAGTATTTACTTTGAATTTTGACATTTCCGTGGGCTAGAACCTGGGCCGGTGACAGAGGGGAATGGCTCGAAAAGAAGTGGTCATTGAGAAGATACAGGTGGGGATTTCTTCAAATATTCTGGAGATAGGGCTGGAGTCTTACTGGTGATACCCCATCTTTTCAACATTATCAACATGGGTCATTTGGGTAAACCACGATGGTATTACATAAACACGATCGGATGAGCTGTCTTTCATCTCCATGAATCCATTACTCTTTCTTACCAGCTACGTCTGCCCCTTGTCCACCGTGACCTTTCCAAGCAATCATGATTCTTTGTGTTCTGTCTCACTTGGAGGTTCATAACGCTCACGCTAGTTGCAATTTTCCTGGAATTTTCCAACTCTCCCAATCCATTATATTTCATTTCACCATCTTTATTGGGATATACTTTACCCATATCTGAATCTATTTCAAATTGCAGTAAGCAGACCTTACTTACAACACAGAGATGTACAGCAAGCATTTAAACACAGATGTGCTGAATCCAGATCCAATGGCAGAAGTGTTGTTTTCGATCTTTCTCTTGACAGCATCTCACATTTTACCAGTTTTATGGCTGAACCCACACATTGAACTAAACCTGTTACAAAACACTCTATAATTCAGAGTCCCATGCCTCTTCCTGATTAAAGCTCTGAACTCACTCTTCATTGCAGTTATGTCTGGCTTGTGGCTTGCCACGTACCCTCCACTCACTGTTTCCTCTCCTTCCAACCAGACTGGTCTCCAGAGAAGTGAACCTGCCCTGAAATCTCCAGGACGTCACTGAAGTCTCTCTTCTCAGAGCCAGTCTGGAGTCTTCTTGGAAGCTTCTACACACTGGGATTCTCAGCACATCTCTAGACCTGCCCTAAGCCAGTGGTGGATGAAGTCCTGGTCCAGCACAATCTGCACCAAAACATTGTAACAAGTCCTACTTTCTAGTCAGAGCAGATGAAGTTCCTCAATTATGAAACCTCACTTTCATGATATTCTGTGAGGGCAGCGACTGGAACAATGTCCCTCACCATGTCACGACAATGTCAGCTACAACAGCACGTGGATGAAGTGGACTAGCAAGCGGTAAGGGTCTTTGACACTGGGCTGTTTCTATTCTGGACATCACAACTCCCTGGAGCACATTTGAGAATGTGCTGATCACACACTAATTCAGTAAAAGTTATTTGAGCATTTTCTTAAGCATGTGTATTTACCTTAATGTATACATGTATAATGCATTTCTATATTAATATGTAAGAATGATTATAAAATAGACACAAAAAACCATTTTTTAAAAACTGATCAATTAAAGAGGCAGAGAGAGAGAGAGCAAGTTCCCATCTATTAGTTCACTCTCCACATACCTACAGTGGCCTCCAGCTGGAGCAGGAACTCAGTTCAGTTGTCCATGTGGGTGGCAGGAGCCCAGCGCACTTGGTCCATCACCACTGCCTCCCAAGGTTCATTAACAGGAATCTAGAAATCAAGAGAGAAATCAGGCCTCAAAGCCAGGCATTCCAATATGGGACAGAGGTGCCTTAATTGGCTTCTCAGCCAGTAGGCCAAATGTCAGTCACAGAATTGACCATTTAAATTTTTCCCTGGGACAGGCACTGAGGCACAGCAGGCTAAGTCACTGCTTGGTGTTCCTGTGCCCCATATAGGTTGTCAGTTTGAGTCACAGCTACTGTTTCCAATCCACCTTCCTGCTGATGAGCCTCGGAAGCAGGAGATGATGGCTGGAGTACTTGAGTTTCTACCCCAAAGTGGAGACCCGGATGGAGGTCCTGGATCCAGACTTCAGCCTGGTCCAGCCTCAACTGCTGCAGCCATTTGGGGAGTGAATTAGCAGATGGAGGACCTCTCTCTCTCTCTCTCTCTCTCTGTTTCTGTCTCTCTTTCTGTGTGTGTGTGTGTGTGTGTGTGAGAGAGAGAGAGAGAGAGAAAGCGAGAGAGAGAGGGAGAATCATCCTTTTAAGTGAATAAATAAATCTTTAAAACTATTTTCTAATTTTCTTGGGTCTGTGTTATCATTAGCTAATACCTGAAGGCAAAATATAAATTTAGGAAAAGCTTTACACAGATAACTTCATCTTTAAAGATCCCTTAAATAATCCTGTGGAAAATTTCAGTTTTCTCTTTGGTGGCCATTCTGAGTCTCGTGGAGTTACCACTCCTTTTACTTTCTAACCTGTATGGCAAGGAGAGCGTGTCTGAGCAGCTGTGTCTACATGGCCACTTACGGTCATTCTTTTTGGCTTATGTTCCACCTGGTTTCTTTGATCTTCAGTTTCATCTCAGGAATGTTACAAGCCATTTGTCCACAATGGGAAAGCTAGTTTAGTTAAAACTCTATAAGTGAGAAATCCATTAACCAGCAACACAGAAGCTGCAAAACATCAAGACGTATCCAAAGTGAATGAAGTAGAAGGCAATGCTATCAAACCCCACCTCTCCTGACATTTCGCCAGCTAAACATGATGTAGGATCACTCACTGTCACTCACGTGGAACAAGCAAAGACACTAGTGCCAATCCATATATGGGTGTTAATAAAGCTTCATTATGTTCCTTTTTTTTGAAAATATAGAAACAGAAGTCTTAATGCTTTCTGTGAATTTCACAATGGATGGTCTTGCACAGCCCCTGGCTATGTGCAGTGCAGCTCATTTTAGAGATGGTTGGTGAGGACCCTGCTTCTCCCCAGCTGGTGCACTGGCCAAGGGGGCAATGTGGCCAATACTTAGGAAGTGAAGACATGGGCAAAAGCTGGTCAGCCAGCCTCATTCTCAAAGACTTGAGTATGGGAAGCCATGTACCTGAGTCAAGTTCCCTGGAGCATTAAGGACCTCCCACCAAAGGTGTCAAGGAAGACCCCAACTCTTCAAAGTCTTGCTCATGAGCCAACCACAAGGACAATGCCCACAATGGCAGGTGGAAGAAACTCCTCTTCAGAAATCTTTCTCTTCAAGGCACTCATGGTTCCAATCCCTAGATTTAGCTTTACACAGAGATTCTTCAGAGCCCCAGGGAATGTTTAGGGAAGCCTAAGCTGGTGCTTAGCTCTTAAGTCCTGAGTGCTCAGAAGTAACTGAATGCATGAGTGTTACTCATCCAAGAAAACATATTTAAGACTTCACACCAAGGGCAAGGGGCAGGGACAGGAGTTTTGTGCACATGACCGAGCCATAATCAGTCTTGTTCTGTAAGAACAACACCAACACCCTGGCCACGGCTCTCTCTGGGAAGAACTCCCAATGGTAAGAATCCATTCAGGGGATGGTGCTGTGGCACAATGGGTTAATGCCCTGACCTGAAGTGCCAGCATCCCATATGGGTGCCAGTTTGAGACCTGGCTGCTCCACTTCTGATCCAGCTCTCTGCAATGGCCTGGGAAAGCAGCAGAAGATGGCCCAAGTCCTTGGGCCCCTGCACCCATATGGGAGACCCAGAAGAAACCTCCTGGCTCCTGGCTTTGGATTGGTCCAGCTCTGGCTACTGGGGCCATTTGAGGAGTGACTCAGAAGAGGGAAGACCTCTCTCTCTCTCTCTCTCTCTCTCTCTCTCTCTTTCTCTCTCTGCCTCTGCCTCTCTGTAACTCTGCCTTTCAAATAAATAAATAAATCTTTTTTAAAAAAGAAAATACTATGATTACATACTGAGTCTCCACATCTCTGGAGCCTTCCCAAACACATACCTCCTTTTATTCCCAAATGAAATCATCTGTTGGTTTTCTCCAACAGTGACATCAGCCCTCTCAGTAGAAGGTTCAGGAACAAGATCTTACAACAAACAGGGCCTCCATGTGTGAAAAGGAGGGGAGGCATGGGGGGGAAATATATCTCAGTTCCAAGGGTTTACCATCCACAATCACAAAGGTGAAAATGAGCTGAAACATCTAAAAGCACCTTTCACTGCTCTCTCAACACATGGATTTTTGGTAGATAGAAATTTGACAGTTCACTTGTGAAAGGTACTAGCTAGATTGATATCTCCCTGTTAGACATTAAAATAAATCAAAGATAAAAGAAGTGTAAGGACAAGAACAGGGAGGGCAGGAGGACAATAGAAGCACATCATCTGATTCTGTATTATGGCCCGTCCCTGTGAGGGGCATTTTAATGTATGTAATTATTTACTTACTCCTTGAAACAGCCAGTGAAATCAATAGTCACAGTTTACCAATTTTAGATGAATACAATCACAGCATTTAGCCCAGCAGTGAGGAGCCCCACATCCCCCAGTGGAGTGTCTGTGTTCAGTATCTGCCTCTGGCCCCTGACTCTGGCTTCCTGCTAATGCACACCCTGAGAGGCAGCAGTGATGGCCCCAGCAGCTGGGCTTCTGCCACCTGTGTGGGAGTTCCTGCCAGTACCAGCTGTTGCTGTGGGCAGTTGAAGACTAAATCACTGGACAAGAGTATGTTTCTCTCTCTCTCTCTCTCTCTCTCTCTCTCAAAGGAAGAAAATTAATAAAAAAGGTGGGCAGGATGGTTGGGATCATGCCCTAGCACAACTGTCAACATAATATAATACAAAAAGGTAAAATTCTACTTTCCCTTTTTAACCTTCAAAGAACAAACTTCTCTGTCTTCCAATAAGTCCAAGTGACGCCCTCCTTCTACTGAGAAGTCCTTCCTGTTGTTGACCACTAAGTACATCTTGCTCTGTCGAATGTCATTGTACTGAATCTGCAACTCCAAGCCAGCTTCTCACCAACAAAGCAAGGCTCCTTGCTCTAAGTCTCCTTGGCTGCTGCAGACTGCCTGGGAATGTGCTCTCCTCTCCCCCCACACTCATCTCTCTTCCTTTGTGGTCCCATGTGAGTGTGGACCCAAGCATCAAGGGCAAAGCAGCCCAAGTGGAAGAGGTGAACACACCAGCTTCCTGCTGTGTTACAGCCGGTCCTACCGGGAGCACATGCTGATTCCAGCTGCACGGAGCTCTTGGGAGTCCTGATGTCTCCCAGCTTCTTCTCAGCACTCTCCAGCCCACTGAGACTCCTGACTCCACCTGATATGCCAGGAAAATCCCCTTGCCATCATGACAGCTTAAACATGACATCCCCCAAACCGGGGCTGCCCACTACTCAGTACCCTTAGATGATCTTGTTCTTGTTCCCTCACTGCACTTTTTTTTTTTTTTTTGACAGGCAGCGTGGACAGTGAGAGAGAGAGAGAGACAGAGAGAAAGGTCTTCCTTTGCTGTTGGTTCACCCTCCAATGGCCGCCGTGGCCGGCGTGCTGTGGCCGGGGCACTGTGCTGATCTGAAGGCAGGAGCCAGGTGCTTCTCCTGGTCTCCCATGCGGGTGCAGGGCCCAAGCACTAGGGCCATCTTCCACTGCACTCCCGGGCCACAGCAGAGAGCTGGCCTGGAAGAGGGGCAACCAGGACAGAATCCAGTGCCCTGACCAGGACTAGAACCCGGTGTACTAGAACCCGCAGGCAGAGCATTAGCCTATTGAGCCATGGCACCAGCTCACTGCACTTCTGTTCCATTGTATGGTGGCTGCTCATGTCCACACCTGTGGCGTATAAACTACCAGAACATACGGTGCCGGTCCTGTTGTCTCTAAATCTAAGCCTTGTAGCATTCCTTCATCTTGTCTCAACATCTCCACAGTGGAAGAAGTCACTGGTAATTCAACAGGAAGCATCCAAATGAAAGAGCTCTCAGGGCTTTTGGACACAGAGGAAGGACGCATTTGGTTACCTGGCTGCTGCTGGGGAACTCCCTGCTCTCTGCTATTATTCTCTGGGTCGCAATGGCCAACAGACATAAAATCCATTCTGTGGAGAGCAAACAGCAATCAACAGGTACATTGAAGCTCTGTGACCCCATGTCACAAACAGCCACCCAATCCACTTACTCTCATAATTCATTTCTATTCTAAATTGTTTTCCACAATCATGCTGATGTGTAGATTGGAATTCCAATACATGCTCCTCAACAGAGAGGGAACTGGAAGGTTTAGGACATCTAATTGAAGAAGTAATGCAGAATTACCCTTCAGACAAATGGGCTGCTAGTGACCATGGGAAGGCAAGGTTAGAGTTTGCAAACTTTACATGGCAGGTGGCCAGTGTCACTTGTCTTTCTTGTCTCCAGAAGGTCTTGTGTAATAGAACTCAAATTTGGCTGTTCTAACAGGTGTCAATGTACTTACCTCTGGTGACAGCAAAAAGCAGTTGATGGTATGTTAGCTACAAAAACTGCAGTGCTGTCTCTGGAGAGGGGTGTTTTCCTTCCAGAGTCAGGAATGTAACACAAGGTGATCCAATCCCTAAGGAAAAGGAGAAGTCAATGTCAACCACCTTATGGCTTCTAGCAGGTTCCACACATGGAAGCACAACCTTATTGGAAAGAATCATAAGAAAGCTTTGCAGCAGTTTGATATGACAAGGCATTGAAGGCTGGGACTGGGAGCTTCTGACCTCACTCAGAAGCCCTTGGTCCAGGTCCTCTGTGTGTCCTGACCACTTTCTGACAGGGGCACTAGGAAGAGAAAGGAGTTGGCATCTACTGTTCAGCAGCTTGCATTAGTGTCAAGTGCTCTGTGTGCTTTTTCTCATCTGACAACCCATCTCCACTGCTCCGAGTCCCAAAGCCAATGCCCCTCCCCTCCTGCCATTCCACTGGGGCTAGCCCAAAGACCTTTCCCTTCCTTGTGCTTCTAAAGATCCATTTACAGTTCTTGTCTTGGCTCATCATGGGAGAAGCCATCCTTTACTTTGGCTATTTCTAGGTGATGACATGAAAGCCTGCTCCAGCTCAGGCTAGGAGCAAGCACTGCAGAGGCCTCTGTGTGCCTATGACTGTGAGCAGGTGATCCTGGAGTGTCCACTGTGCAGGACCCCATCCTGGACAAGCCCAGAAGCCACCATTCACATTAGAACCTATGCATGGTGTCTCTGGGATTGTGTGCATGGCAGCCCAATATTTGTGGCCCAGGGCTGGTCTCATTTTATTTTTTTTTTCCTGACCTGGGCCAGTTCACCCCTCCTTAGGCAACCTGGTGGTCCCCCGCTCCCGGGGGGTCACCATATTGATGCCAAACTTAGTGCAGACACCCGATTGGCATAGCGCATGACAGCCCAGAACTCCTGGACTCAAGTGATCCGATGCCCTTAGCCTCCAGAGTAGCTGGGACTACAGGCATGCACCACCTCACCTGGCTCATTTTCTTTTATTAAACAGAAACATTACATGCTGAAAGGTTGTGTCCCCCTAAATGTCAATGTTGGAATCCTAATCTCCAAGTGGATTTGGGTCTTTGGGGTGGTTAGGTCATGAGGGTGGAGCCCCCAGATGGGATCAGTGCCTTTATTGAAGAGACTGTGGGGAACATCCTTGCTTTATGCATGAATATCACAGAACAACAGACGCCCTCAGAGACAGGGAGGACAACTCCCTGAGGACTTCCTCAAGATGCAGGAAGGACAACTACCCTGGAGCCAAGTGTCCCCCAAAGACCACCCCTGCCTGCCCCCATGGACTTCATCGTTATGTTTCCTGCCAAGCCCATGTTTCCAGAAGCCCCCACCATAGCTGGACTCACTTATCCTAGCGTGCAGTGCCATTGCATCTCAGCGACCTGAGGACCAAGTCAGCAGTGGGGAAGTATGTCAGTGGCTCTCAGAACTCCTCAAGCCTTCTGAAATTTTATGCAAAATATGCTGTCGGTAGAAATATCTTCATTTTTATTTAATGAGGAAGAATTTCCATAGCTTTTATCAACTTATCAAAAGGGTTTGAAATGCAGAGTGTTTGGCAATCAAGAGTCTGGACATAATTCAGCTCTCCTAAGCATGTTTGGACAAGTCGGTCCCTCACTGTCTGGTGATTTACATGGTTTACCAGCTGTCTCCATCCTTGGGGTTAGGACAGACCAGGTCATGTCTCTGTCTTTCTCTTGCTCTATTTGAAATTACCTCCTTGCTTCCTATGCCTCTGTCTAGGCTTTCTGTTTATCTGTGTGCAGACACACTTGCTGGCCCAAATTATCACTCAAAAGTAATGTTGCATTGCTTATTCCAGGAACATTAATAGCAATAGAGGCCAGGTGCTTATCTTTTTTTTTTTTCGGTGCTTTTGGGTTGTCTTTATTAAAAAAAAGAAACAAATTAGTTACAAAAATTTTTGTTCCAAATAGATATTAAGTATCTTAAATGTTTGGTTTTTAGTTTTAAAGATTGCTGTAGAAATTCAAATATCATAAAGTTTCCTCAGAATTGATTTTGTAGTGTAGTATTTACAAAAACTGAGTAAGTGAAAAATGACAGTTTATAAATTTGTACCATTTAGGGAAAAATGTATTAACTTTGTGTAGTATTGTTTATATAATAGCAAATAAAACCATTTAAGATTTATAGTTTCACAAGGATGGCAAAACTTTAAAACAGACCACAACATGCACTACATTAACATATAAAAATGCAGCTGTTCATTATTAAAATACTTATTCTTGGCTCCAACTATGTAAACATGTTGTAAAGTTCTTATTTTGAATAGTAAGTCCAATTAATAGCGTTGAAGGCATTCTGTTTAAAATAATTTAAAACAATATTCAACATTGTGACCCAAAGCTCAACAACTACTATGAAATCAGACATTCTAGCAATATAAAAATGAAGTTGTAGAACAATTGATTTTTCAAAATATGAAATGACTATCTCATGTTTATCAAAAAAATTGTTGTTAGGCATCATTCATGAATAGGCAAGCTTCAGTCCAATCACCAATAGCTACGCTTATCTTGCCTGTGTCCCTAGAACATGTGACGCCTCCAACAAGGCAGGTTTTATTCTCAAATAAAACAATCTTACCCCTGTCATACTCCTCTCTGACAGCGTGATTTGTCCTTGCCAGTGTGCATGCCCTGGCCCTCTAGATGACACCTGCCACCAGGGAGATGATTTCTGAGGCAAGGGGCAGCCACCTGAATGCATGCTGCACACTGGGCCCCTTGTCACCCTCGGTGATGTACAGCAGTCCTGGCTATTGAAGTGGGAGGGTGGAGGCTTTACCAAGCCTCCTGATGATATGGGCAGAATGCTCTCCTGTAACAAACCTCTACAGCCAGGGTGGAAGAGTGTGTGCATGTGTGTGTGTTGTGTGAATGTGTGTTGGGGGGTTGCTTTTCTACTTGTCCTATGGCCTAAATGTTCTGTGCAGTGTCTGCTGGAGGATTGAGTAGCTGTGAACCTACTGGTCTCTACCTTCCCCCAAGTACAGCAACACCCACGAGGAGCAGGGCACAGCCACCCTCCTATGTGGCTAATTACAGAAGAAGAAACAGGCCCCACCTTGAGATACTGCTGGATGGTTCTCAGAATCACAAATACTTCCAGCTGTCGATCACAAAGCAGGGTGCAGGGAAGTCTCCAGAGGTTTAAAAAGTCACCCACAAGCTAATAGCTAAGGAAGCTGATGTTCTTTCTTTTGTTAACCAAATTTCTGTGATTATCCCATGACCAAGCAGTGTGTCTCAAATGTGAGAATGCGCACATTCAACACTGATGGACATACACTCCCACCTTGACCTGAAGTCACAAGAGCCTCTTGGTCAAGGACAAGAAGGGAGAAACTTCAAGGAGTCCTGGGTGGTGTGATGACAGGAAGCTCATGGGCTCTTCTAGAACTTCATGAAAAATAAGTATCAAGGAAAAGCTCCAAGTGGGTTTCAGCATTTTTTACACCAAAATAACCATGTTTTAAATTCCATTCTCCATGGACTTCCTGCAGTGCCCTCATATATCCTTCCTGGTGGCCTGCACACTTATCCCACAGTTATGTCACAAGATATGCTGACACAAGGGACAAAAATCTGTACACACTGATGAAAACATCCTGTTCTCTTTCTTCTTGGTCCCAAATATCTGTTTCCTATTACAGATTGTATTAAATCATTGATTCAGACAACTCTATTTAGATTGTGGTGAGAAAGAACTGTTTATTAAATTATAAGTCTGTTTCACGATTAATCATTTCATGCTTCATGGATCCTTAGCCCTTCTTCGTCCTAATAAAACAGCATTACTGTTCAGCCCATGTTACGCCAGGGACTTCTGTTCCTTGGCCTCTCCCCCTTCTGATTCCTCAGCTAACAAGACATGAGAAACTCGAGCTCCTGGGGCAAGGACCCACAGTGACCACCCTGCCAGAGAGAATGGATGCACAAGTTTGCACGTCTACAGGTTCATGCACTTCTTCTCAAGTTAATGCCCACAGTTTATTCAGATTTCCTTCTATTTTATCTGGTGTCCTTTTTCCATTCTTGTATCCCATCCAGGAGGACAGGTAACAGTGTCACTGTGGATGCTTAGGTTCCTCTTGGCTGTGACAATTTCTCAGGTTTTCCTTGTTACTAGTACTGTTACTGTGGTGTTTTTTTTTTTTTTGCCTATATTTTTCTTTGTGGCAAAATATGCATAGCATATAATTTGACATCTTAACCATTTTAAGTCTAATTCAGTGATATTAAGTACAATGATAATCTTGTGCCATCATCACCACCATCCACCTCCATAACTCATTTCATCCTATGATACTAAAATGCTGTACCCACCACATATTAATTTCCCACTTCTGCACCCCAGCCCCAGTTGCTAAAAATGGCCATTCTCCTTTTCTGTTGCTATGGTTTTGACCATTCTAAGAACTGAATGTACTTGGAATTGACATTCATCCTTGACCCTGGACAAGAATGAGAACTAGCAAATGAACTGATGTGAAGACTCATGGAGAAAGGCATTTAAATGCTTGCCACTTCTCAGGAAAAACAGCAAGGAGCCTCCAAGGCCACTCAACAGAGAGGGGGCTGGAGTTAGTCCCCTAGGCAATTGGAGAGAGAGGCTTGAAGGCAAAGAGAGGGACCAGAATTACTATTCTTGAGAATTTACAGAAAAGGAAGGAAATTGAAATGTGAAATGGCCATACTAAAGATGGCCAATTTCACTGATAGAGAAATTAAAGTCTGAACCACATATATTATTCCATATCAGTAAATTGATTAAAAAATAATGTTTGCAGGGCCCATGGCTCATTTGGTTAATCCTCTGCTTGCGGAGCCAGCATCCATATGGGTACTGGGTTCTGGTCCCAGTTGCTCCTCTTGCACTCCAGCTCTCTGCTGTGGCCCAGGAGGGCAGTGGATAGTCCAGGTGATTGGGCCCCTGCACCCGCATGGGAGACCAGGAGAAAGCACCTGCCTCCTGGCTTCGGATCAGTGTAGCTCCAGCCATAGCGGCCATTTGGGAAGTAAACCAATGAAAGGAAAATCTTTCTGTCTCTCTCTCACTGTCTATCTTTCAAATAAATAAAAATAAATAATGTTTGATAATTCTAAGCTTTGATGATGTAGAGATATCAGGACAAGCGTATTCTGTTCATGAGAATGTAAACTGGTACAACCACTATAGAAACTACTTGCAAGTATCTAGTAAAGTTGAAGATTTAGATACTCAACCACCCAGTAACTCCATAGCTGCATATGTATTCTATAAATCATTGAAAAATTGTGTTATAAGCAGCTTTACATAAAAAAGTAATAGGTAATAGGAAAAAGAAATCTTGTAAGCTGCCAAAATGTCAAACAGGAGAACAGATCAATACATTGTAATGTATTCACATAATAAAATACTATATAGCACTGGAGATAACAGAATAGAGCTGAGAAAATCAGCATGAATATATAGATAAATCTTACAAACCCAGTATCGAGGGGAAAAAACAAAGCAAATTGCAGAATATTTTCACTATAAAACAATTTACATGGAGTTGGAAAACATGCCAATAATGAGCACAGATTCTTCAGGATGCACAGGTAGTGTCATAAAGAAACATGAGGGTGTCCTAGCAGTAAACCAATACACCATGCACAGTTTGGAGGGACAGTTTCCAAATGAGGCAACTGATGAGAGCACGTGGGGGACTCAACTCATTTTCTCCCTCTAAAGGGAAAGGCACCACTATGCGATCCAGCAATCTCACTACTGGATATTGGCCCAAAGGAAATGAAATCACCATATCAAAAGGATGCATGCCATATTTAGGGAGACACTGCCATGCTTACTGCAGCACTATTACAGTGACTAAGACACATAATCAGCTCAGGAGTCCACCAATGGATGAAAGAATCAAGAAAGTATGCTATATATAAACAATGGGTAGTATGTATTCATACAAGAGAATGAAATTCTGCCAGTTGTGGCAATGTAGATGGAACGGGGAATATTGAGAGAAATATGCCAGGCACAGAAAGACAAACATTGCTAGTTCACACTCACCTGAAGAACTGACTGTATCTCAAAGAGGAGAGTGGTGGTCACTGGGGACTGGGAGTAGGAGGTGGAGGGGATGGAGAGAGGCTAGATAACAGGCACCAGAACAGCTGATGGGAGAAATTTGTGCTGGTGGTGCTCCATAGTGTAGCAGGGTATCTGTATTCTCCAGCAACTGATGATAGATTTGGAAATAACTCGAAAAAAGAAAGGCCCAAAGGTTTCCAACACAGAGAAATGAGAAATGTTCGAGGAGATGGAAATGCTAATCACCCTGACTTGATCATTAGGCTTTGTATACATGTATCAATCTATCATATTGGAACCCATAAATATGCATAAATATTATGTGTCAATTAACAAAAATTAAGTCAATAAAGAGGAAAGCATTTTAATAGTGAAGCAAGCTCTCTGTACAGTTGTTTGGGGTCCCTGTGCTTATTAAGACCTACAGAAGGAGGCCACCCTGGGGAAACGCCATGAATCCACCTGGCTACCAGGGTCAGCTCTCCACGTTCGGAGGATGTGAGTGAGGGGACTGGGACACTCATTGCTTCACTGATGCCAACTTCAGCTCAGCAGCACTGCTGACCCTGAAATACAAGCATGTGCAGACCCAGAACAGGATTCTCTTGTCTCAAGCCTGCTGCCCTTCTGCCAGGGTGAGATCCACATCCACAACAACCCTAGCAAAAGCTGGACAAAGGCAAAGCATGGGGGATGATGGCAGGCAAAGGCATACAGGCAGAGACGCTGGAGGAATTACTGAAGCATCTGCACCTGGCTCAGGGAACACTTGTGAGCTCCGAGAGGAATGAACGGAAAGGATGGTGGCAGATTCTGGAGGGCCAAGGGGAAGTCTGAGCTCTGTCTTACAGGCAGAGGTGGTGTGTGGTATCGAGACTGGTTTTGGTTGAGGGGCTGACGATGAACCGGATTTCAGGAAGATCTCCCCATGCTGCATCTTCTGCTGTGTTCTCCTATACAATTCACTTCTTACTTGCTTGGCCTTGATGTGCCTCATTGAACCCGAGCATGGAGCAACTAAGCAACTCCCATAGGCCTGGGAGTCTGTAGACACAGCAGCTACTCAAAAGCCAGCAGGCCAGAAAGTAAACTCACTTCACTACAGAAGGCTACCTCCATCCCTCAGCCAGCAGGTTGGAGAAGCGTTGGACAAACACCGGCCAACCACAGAGGGCTGTGGCGCTGAGATGAAATGAGCCACAGCATCCACAATATCCTTGGAAGTTTGCCAATCACAGCTGATTCGCTGGACTCCCTAAAGGCCTTGGAAGATAGCAAGTGAAGAAGCGAAATGCCCTTCGTCTTTCTTCTGCTTTCAAAGGAGCAAGCGCCTTGCAGCTGCTGAGAGTTGCCTGCTGTGAACAGCACCCTGCAGATGTGGCCGCTTCCCTCCCCATGAGGAAGAAAGAACCCAGGGGAACAAGAAAACCCAGGAATGCAGTCCCTGCAGCAAGTCAGCCACTGTCACTCTATAAATATGCTCAAGGAGACACTGCGGACCTCTTCATTTTTGGTTAAAAACAGGAATAGGGTTTCTGTTCCTTTTGGGTCTCAGGGGAGATAAGAGACTAGAGACATCTTCAAATTCTTGCATTGGTAGTTTGCAGTGTGTTTCTGCCCGTCTCTGATTCTGTAATCCTGGACAAGTCATCTCACTCCCATCATCTGTGAAATGGGGACAGAAGTCATGTCTACCTCCTGAGGGTGACATGAACTAGCACATTTCCAGGAGCCAGTGATGGAGAAGAGTCTCCCAGTCATAAGTAATCATCGCGTTCAGAGGGAGAGAAACAAATGGCTCAATTTCACACCCAAACACCAAACAGTTGATAAAACCTCCCAGCCTACATAGCAATGCCTTCTTTGCTGCTGGTATCTGGGAGTTCAGGTATTGAAACTCCGACCCTTGCAAATTCCAATTCTTATGGAACTTGGAGCCTTCATGGTGAGATCTTTATTGCCCTCCTTCAGCTCTTTCTGACTTCAACAAACAGGGCTCAGAGTACAGAATGAGGCTGCCACGGACCTCCACAGAGATAACAGAAAGCTGAGATGGCACCTTCTCAGCTGTGCTGCTTCCTCGTCATAAGCTGGTAAAACGTGGACACTGGCCGGCGCCATGGCTTAACAGGATAATCCTCTGCCTTGCAGCACCGGCACACCGGGTTCTAGTCCCGGTCGGGGCGCCGGATTCTATCCCGGTTGCTCCTCTTCCAGTCCAGCTCTCTGCTGTGGCCCAGGAAGGCAGTGGAGGATGGCCCAAGTGCTTGGGCCCTGCACCCGCATGGGAGACCAGGAGAAGCACCTGGCTCCTGGCTTCAGATCAGCGCAATGAGCCGGCCGCAGCGGCCATTGGAGGGTGAACCAACGGCAAAAAGGAAGACCTTTCTCTCTGTCTCTCTCTCTCTCACTATCCACTCTGCCTGTCCAAAAAAAAAAAAAAAAAAAAACGTGGCCAGCGCCAGGGCTCACTAGGCTAATCCTCTGCCTTGCGGCGCCAGCACACCAGGTTCTAGTCCCGGTGGGGGCACCGATCCTGTCCCAGTTGCCCCTCTTCCAGGCCAGCTTTCTGCTGTGGCCAGGGAGTGCAGTGGAGGATGGCCCAAGTGCTTGGGCCCTGCACCCCATGGGAGACCAGGAGAAGCACCTGGCTCCTGCCATCGGATCAGCGCGGTGCACCGGCCGCAGCGCACTACCGTGGCGGCCATTGGAGGGTGAACCAACGGCAAAAGGAAGACCTTTCTCTCTGTCTCTCTCTCACTGTCCACTCTGCCTGTAAAAAAAAAAAAAAAAACAAACAAAAAAAAAAACGTGGACACTGCCCAGCTGCCTCACTCAGTTCTGTGCTCTCCACCACCTGTCACCCATTTCTTTTTAAGCACGTACTGTTTATTGTTACTCGATCATTAGCCACTCAGCAGATTCTCCATGGTATTGGCATGATCTCACTTCCTTGGCAATTCAGAATTGTTACATTTGAAGACACCTGGACATACTATTGGCTTTTAGAATGCTGCTTGGTGTTTCTGGTGCGTGTTTCCTTCTTTCCTCCTCTGGAGAGAGTATTGATTATTATCTGAGTCTAGGCTTCCTGGGAGTAGCACAGCAGCAATCAGTGTTTTGCTGTTTTCTTTTTTAAGATTTCCTCCCTTACAAAATTACATCTGCTTGTTTGTTGGAGCAATCAGGACACGGGAAAAGAGTGAAGGCAGAACTTGTCCTTATTTGTGACCTACACCGGATGCAAAGAGACTGCATGGGCATCACCCAACCTGCATGCTCCAGGTGTGAGGGTCTTGTTCCTCGTGAGTTAAATTTAACCACACAAAAGTCATTATCAACAGTTTTGCTTTTTCACTTTATCCATTCTTTTTTTTTTTTTTTTTTGGACAGGCAGAGTGGACAGTGAGAGAGAAAGAGACAGAGAAAGGTCTTTCTTTTCTGTTGATTCAACCCCCAAATGGCCACTGTGGCCGGCACACCATGCTGGTCCGAAGCCAGGAGCCAGGTGTTTCTCCTGGTCTCCAATGCAGGTGCAGGGCCCAAGGACTTGGGCCATCCTCCACTGCACTCCCAGGCCACAGCAGAGAGCTGGACAAGAAGAGGAGTGACCGGGACAGAATCTGGAGCCCCGACCAGGACTAGAACCTGGTGTGCCGTCGCTGCAGGCAGAGGATTAGCCTATTGAGCCGTGGCGCCGGCCTCCATTCTCTTTTACATCATGTCATACATCTAGTAATTTTCAGCATGGTTTTCACCAGTAAACTCTATTTTGAATCTGGTCTTTACATTTATTAGTACATTTTTTTTTTAAAAAAAATTCTATTTCAGTTTAACAAAACATAATTTTATTTATATGAATATTTAATGTTCTCTTTGTGTAAACACTTCTTATTTCTGTCTTGGCTTATCTTAACACACCACTTGATTCTTTTTAATCTGATTCTTGAAATTTTAGTCTGATTTGCTCTTATCCCATTTTTAATTTTCACACATCAGCCTTTGCGTGTTATTGCTATATTATGTATTTATGCATTTATGTCATTTTAGTCATCTGTATATCAGCAACTTAAAAGAAATTACTTAGAGGGTGGGCATTTAGCCTAGCAGTTAAGATAACCGTTCTAATACCTGTGTCCCACATCAGAGTACCTGGGTTCAATTCCTGGCTTTAATTCCTGACTCCAGCTTCTGTCAATGCAGATCCTAGGAGGCAGCAGTGGTGGTGCAAGTAATTCAGCTCCTGACACCCACATGGGAAACCTGGATTGAGTTTCCATGTCCTTGCTGCAGTCAAATAAAAAATTAAAAAGAAAGTATTTAAAGTTTCTATGTACCTAAAACACTATGACATATTCCTGAAACATTCAATTAACTCTTAATTTTATTTATTATATTCTATTTTGTCATATATTCATTTTTTAAAGTTTATAAATATGACATATGCATATATCAGTATACATGTGATACATTTGTGCAAAAGTAAAGATAAGAAGTGGGCTGTGAGCTCTCTGCTCAGATCACTCCTGCTGGTACTCCCTCAGTGTGCAGAATATCAGAATCTCCAGAGAATGAAAAATAAAAGCTATCCTCCATCTATCCTCACTCTGCTTGCAAAATCTCACCACCCTTGTATCCCCTGAAGCCGTGATCAGCATTGGCCTCATACCGTTCCAGATGTCTTTTTGCACAAGTGCAGATACAAGAACAAAGAATATTTATTTTTTCACTTGAATTTAATAGAGAAAACCAAAGAGCTTGCCAAACTTCAGATAAGTATTGCTTCACTGAAATAATATTATTTCATAAAAAGCTAACCTTTTGGTTTAAGAAATAGTAATATGAGAGTTATCTGTGATATCATGGGTTTTTTTGTTTGCTTTTTAAAAGGAATTTACTGATACATTAGATCCTGAGGGTCACAGCAAATGCATGATAATTACTACAACACAACTGTCATCAGTTCTCATGTTAATGTGATACTAATACAGAGAGAGCAGAGTCCATGTAGCGCATAGATACAATTCCAAGAGCTTAGGACAGTAGAACCTGTTTTCCTATGTGACACAGAAGGAGCCTCCCCTCCCCACACTCCCCTAGCCCCTCCTCAGCCCTATGCTTTATACCCATTAGGATTTCTTTGTGAGGATGACAACACTCACTTCCCTGGGTTCCCTGGTGGCTTCTGTTCTCACAGACAGCTGGTCCTGCACTTGTCAGAGGTCAGAGCTCATTATGCTTTCCTCTGCCACAGTTCATCAGCTCCTCTGTTTGTGTTCCTAACTAATAAGGGCATGTACTTATTAGGGCCCAAGCTTTCATTTTGATTTTTTGCTCTTAAAAATTATTACCTCTGGGTCTGGCATTGTAGCATAGCAGATTAAGCTAGCTGCAATGCCTGCATCCCACATGTGCACTGATTCAAGTCCCAGCTCCTCCACTTCCAATCCAGCTCCCAGCTAACATGCCTGGGAAATCAGTGGAGCCCCGAGTATGTGGGCTCCTGCCACCACCATAGAGACCCACATGGAGTTACAGGCTCCTGGCTTCAGCCTAGTCCAGCCCTGGCCATTGCAGCTATTTGGGGAGTGAACCAGCAGATGGAAGACATCTTTCTCTGTGCGTCATTCTGCCTTTGAAATAAAGAAATAAATACTTTAAAGAATAATAATATATTATCTCTGAGGCAGGCATTTGGCCTAGCAGTTAAGATGCCTGTGTTCCACATCAGAGTACCTGGGTTCCACACCTGGCTCTAGCTCCCAGTTCCAGCTTTCTGCTGATGCCGGTCCTAGGAGGCACCTGTGGTGGCTCATGTAACCGGGTTCCTGTCATCCAAATGGGGGACCTGCACTGAGCTCCAGCCTCTAGCTTTGTCACAGCCTGGCCCCAGACCTTAACAGCATTTGGGGAGTGAACCAGCAGATGAAAGTGTGTGCTCTTTCTCTCTCTCTCTACCCCCATTCACATAAATAAGGCTTCAAATATTATCATCCCATTCATATTATGTTACTAAAAAGCCTTTTTAAATTAGTCTTTAAGTTCTTCACTGATTAAAAAACTCAGTGGAAGAATGGACTGAAGACAGGAACAGGTGTAACAGACGGGGCAAGGTGTTCCTTGCCCTTGGAGAACATGGGCACAGCCAATGCCTTCCAGGGACAGATGTCACAATGCTGCTATAGTCCCACAATTTGTGGCAATGAATGATGTGATGAGGTTCTGAGGCAAAACATAATTCCCAAAGATGTTCTGAAGGGCTGGAGTAACTACATTTTGAAAAAGTGCCTCCATTCGGGGAGGCAGGCCCAACTTCCCGTAAAAGCAGTGTCACTCTGGGGAAACCAAAACTTACAACAGAACATCTTGCTAGAGTTCACCATATAAGGAAATCCTCTGGATCTGAACCAATCAGGAACAGCCGTGTTCGATTAGGAAATACCAGAGGAGACCCTAGCCAATCCACTGTTACCCTGCACCCCTCAATGACATAACTCTGCTTTAAAAGAGGCTCCTGAGCATGGCTTGGGGCCTCTCTCTGCCCTCCGCTGTGTGGTTGGTTAGACGGGGTCCCTGCCATGGCTTGTACTTCTGAAATAAACCTTGCTTTTGCATTTCGGTGTGTTCGAGTCTCTGGCGGCATTTGGGGATCCAATGATCTGGGCACAATAGTTTCTCTGATCAAGCATATATTGAGGACTGAATCAAATCTACAGCATTAGCATCCTTTTTCAAAAGATTCTTCTATAGATATGTCTTTAGTTGTGAGGGCTATGCAAGAGAACAGGCCTAGCCTAGGATCCTTTAGCCAACATCATTCAGATGGGGAACACTTAGACTTGGGGAAGACTCCTTTCATAGACAGAAGTCAAGCCCCCTTAGGTCAAACCTGCCTGCTTAGAACATCACTTGTCCTATAAACTGGACACCAACCTCAGCCCTGACCCTCACCTCAGGGTCACACTGAATACCAGCTGTTGGCAGGGATGATGACAGGTGTTGATGACAGACCCATGTGCCCCATTTGTCATATTGCAAATGGATGATTTAATTCCTTTTTCAGTCATGTTGGACTCATACAGTAAGTTTGATAGCCAAGCAAACAGAATCCTAGGTGATCAATATTTGTTTAATTAGCTCATACTATGGGAAAAGTGTTATACTACCTACTTGAAAGTTAATTATACCTACTGAGTTATACAAATATTATGATTTTATTTTTTAAAGATTTTATTTATTTATTTGAGAGGCAGAGTTACCGACAGAGGTGGAGAGACAGAGAGAAAGGTCTTCCATTGCTGGTTCACTCCCCAAATGGCCACAATGGCAGGAGCTGGGCCGATCCAAAGCCAGGAGCCAGGGGCTTCTTCTTGGTCTCCCACATGGGTTCAGGGGCCCAAGCACTTTGACCATCTTCTACTGCTTTCCCAAGCCATAGCAGAGAGCTGGATCAGAAAAGAAGCATCTGGGACATGAGCAGTCTCCCATATGGGATGCCGGCACTACAGCTGGAGGCTTAGCCCACTATACCACAGCGCCAGCACCTCAATATAATTTTAGGTAAGTGCCACAGCCTCAGGACTCTAAAAATGAGCTGCTTGATATGAGGCTAGCAACTCAGGGAATGCTTCCTTTAGCAGTAACTGGAAATCTGGAGGGTACTAAAAGCATTATTAGCAAAGGGTAGGGTGGTGGTGGAGACTTGCACAGGCAGAAAAACTCATTTGCAGGGTCTGGGTCATAAAGAATTACAGCCTTCTCAAGGGCTTGATTTTGTCACAAGTGTGACCAAAAATCCTCTGAAAAACAAGTACCAAGGAGGAAACTGTTTTAGGCTTCCCCTCTCTGCTCCTGCACCCATTCTTGCCTAAATCCCACACTCCGGGAGGAAGAAGCCCATTTTTCCAAAGGGAGCCTTCTACTCTCTTACATCATCAGCAGGTTGGGGTATATGCTCTCACACCTGATTCCAGTTTATTTTTTCTTTCCTTTTTTAGTGACTGGGGCCTCTTCACCTTGCATGGACTCACCCAGGGTTAACCCAAAACCTAACTTGAAGTTCCAGGAGTTGGTAAAATGACTTTGTATGTGATAAAGGGCTTGTGGGGTCAGACCTCCTCACCACTACTCCTACCCATGCCACCAGCTGTTAGTAACATCTTCCACAGAGGTGAAGTTCAAGTCTTACTGGTCACTTCATCTACACCCCTGAAAATGTGTAATTAACTTACACAATGGCCTTTAACCTGGAATCTTTTCCCCATTTATGTGCTTTACATGTTGCTAAGTTAGGAGTAAGGACACAGGACCTTAACAGGAATGCCAAGACCCCACAGAATCCACTCACAGCATTTCCCACAGTTCAGTTGGCCCGCGCTTGGCTCTGCTTCATGGTTAACAGTGCCAGTCACCTCAAGCCTTCACATTGCCACACCCTTTGAGGTGTCAGAGTTGATTAAAAAGAACTAAACCCAATCTCTTTTTCCTGCTCCAAAACTTCCATCGTCTGCGTGGGCACTCCTCCTAGTCCCTTTCTGCTTAATAACCCAGCTTTGTTTCTGGTAAATCATGACCGAGATGCAGCAAATACATCATTAAGTAAGCAACCTGAGCTGAAAATTGACTGTATTTTAAAAATGCTGATGTATGGGATTTGGAGGTCTTACCTTCCTTGACAGAAGGCAAAAGAAAATTAAAGAAAATAGTCACAGTGGCTCCCTTCTTCCACACTTCAGTGCTTGGTTAAATAAGAATAAGTCTATTTAATTAATATCGATTTAACACTGACTGTCCTTGAGACACATTACCCTTTGACACATTTATACTTTAAAAACTGTCAAAATTGCGAAATGTATAACAAAATTCACATGTATTTCTAAGCACAGGGTTATTGTTCTCTGTTATCATGGGTCCCCAATGACTCCAGGAAGGAGCCACATGCCTTAGCATGTGGCAGTGTTTTTATTTGTGACCTCCAGGGCTGAGTTACCTTTGGCAGAGACTGCTCAGAGCATGGGCCAGGTCACTCAAGTGAGGGATTTGGGGGAAGGAGAAAGATTCTGATCATTGGCTTGCGATCCTGGCATTTGATGTTAATTTGTTACTTCTTTCTAAGCAAGTAACTCAAAGGAAGGATTTCTCTGTCAGTGGGAGGAAGAGAACAAACATGTTCCTCCTGAGCCCTCCTGTCTGGCCATTTGAATCATGGGTCAGCAACCCACAGCCCTTGTTTACTTAAGCGAAGACTTTTTTCATTGGAAAACTCGCTTGTGCGGCTCTCACTTTGTTTTCTTGCAAATTGTGGACAAGGTGTGGGGTAACAGTCCCTGGTAGTACAACTCCATCCCTCCCAGGGATATGAGGTACAACTTATTAGATTGAATAAGCTCATCTGAAATGCACACTCCATTTTCAGTCTCAAGATAGTGGGTCATTCTACATATAACTATTCCACATGTAATGCATATGAACACAACTGATGTGCATACGTATTAGATAGCACTAATATCATTCCACATGTAGGTCACACCCATGCATCTTCAGTAACCAGCACCCTCCTTTGTGGCATGGTGCATGTCATGTTTTTCCTGTGACCCCAGTGAGTGAAAGACAACAGAGGCAGCAAAGATCTGGATACTGGTTGGAGAAGGAGACTCAGGCCCTCACTTCAGCCCTACCAGCCTACAGGTGCACTGGGTGCAAGCATTTTATCATATGTTTCCAGAACAGTGGAACAGAGGCTCCTCTCCTAGACAACCAAAACTCAGATTCCTGGAAATGGAAAATCTCACCTGCATTTCTTTTTAGTTTTCTCCCAATACAATCACTGAGAATGATGGGGTGAATTTGTAGGTAATAAAACAGAAAACAGAGAAACATCTGGGACCAGGGAAACCATTATCAAGTTTAAAGGAAGTTGCACAGTGGTTCTGATTTGGTAGGATATTCTCGGTAGGGCTTAGGCTAAACAGTAGTTCATGAAAAGGATCAAGATAAAACCAGTTGATGGCCGGTGCTGCAGCTCACTAGGCTAATCCTCCACCCTGCAGCGCTGGGACCCTGGGTTCTAGTCCTGGTTGGGGCACCGGGTTCTTTCCCGGTTGCTCCTCTTCCAGTCCAGCTCTCTGCTGTGGCCCGAGAAGGCAGTAGAGGATGGCCCAAGTGCTTGGGCCCTGCACCTGCATGGCAGACCAGGAGGAAGCCCCTGGCTCCTGGCTTCAGATCAGCGCAGTGTGCCAGCCACAACACACCAGCCGTAGCGGCCACTTGGGGGGTGAACCAATGGAAAAAGGAAGACCTTTCTCTCTGTCTCTCTCTCTGTCTGTCAAAAATAAAAATAAAAAAAGATAAAACCAGTTGACAGAATAGAATGATTCTGAGGTGATGTGCAAAGTGAGGGATGGCAAAAATGAAAAGGCCCTGTCTGTAGCAGCCCTTGCCCAATCTCCAGGCACAGCACCCACTAATGGTTGTGAGAGTGGGATTTCACAGAAGCTGCTGCCTTGATTTCCCACTGATGCAGGACTGCTCTCCTGCTCTGCACTATTCCTGGGATAAATGCAATCCTTTTCTCTGGGTCATGATCCTGTCTTCCCTTGAGTCTTAACATCCATGGATGTAACTCATTTCTACTCCCCTTGGGGTGAACTGTGACAAAGCCCAGCTGTTCTGGGGTGTTCAGGATGCTGAAGTAGTGCCAAATAAGCCCTGGTATGAAAACCAGCAGATCCACAATTTGAAATATAAGGAATAAAATTGTCCCAGGAAATTCCCATCCAACAATTGCTGTTCCCATCACTGTGACCACCTGTCCAGTTGGCACTGTACTCCAGGAACACAGGCAGTCACACTCCAGAGTCTTCTACCAACTCAGAAATTATGATAGGCTTTCATGGAGTCTCACACACACTTAGCATCCTCTTTAATCCGAAGTGGCTTACAATCATTTCCTACACTCAAATAGGCATCTTCCGGGAGTCCCCTGGGTAAACATCCCAACACAGATCTAAAGCTTCTAACTCCATTTGTATATTTCTAGAAAGAATGAAAAATGTGCTGAGAAAAACTGATGGAAAAAGCAAGTTGCAACTGTTGATTATTATTAAGTAAATCCCATCAAGATCTGTGGGCTATTTTTTTCCCAAAAGAAGTTTTGTATCATTTTTACAAACATAATACAGAGTACTTGCAAAATTCTGCTTCCAATCTGTACCAACTCCTTGTTCAATATGTCCATGAAAAATGCAGAAAGAAAAGGTTGCACCACTTAAATCTGCTTCAAAAGAGTCACTGAGTTTTCATCACACATCATTGTTGCCAATCATTTCTTCTCCTGAGGAAGCTATTCATAAAAGGTGGGAAAAATTCCATAAAATTCTTAGGGTCAAGTTTTCCATGATGACCCTTCCTGAATGGTGAACACTTGAAACAAAAGAATCTTACAAACAGAAAAAGGACTGAAACCAAGAGGGTGACATCAGAATTGGTAGTTATATTGATTGAACTGGAGAATAGAAAGACATATAGGCCGTTGACTCAATCTGGCATCTTGTTACTTTAAGTTACCTCTCTCATTATTCATGGTAGATAAAATGTATACCAGAGCTAAAAACTGTAGCCATCTCTGATTTGGACAAATATGTAAAACAGGGGATACATCCTAGGGCAGTAAAGAACCATAGGCTAGGAGTCCTGCAACCTGAAGGACAGCCTCATATCCGCCTGTGTGTTTGCCTACCTATAAATGTCTCAGTCTTTTGAGACTTTTTACATACAAATTGTCACATATTCCCCTGGTCCAACAAAACATAATGGTCCGGTCAGAGACATACACCCATGAACACAGCTCCAGTGCTCAGACGTCTCCTGAGTGTTTCACTAGCCTTCCCTGTGTTCGGATTGACTGATGTGCCTCGGATCTGTCGTTTCCTCACCATTAGTTGTCATTAGACCGTTATGACTCCCTGCAGTGCCTCAGCTTACTGCTTCCCAGGAGGAGGTGCAATTTTACCAGCTATGTTGAGTTGGTTATCACTAGCAATAATTTTCTGCCAGAACCCATGAGTAATGTCACATTTCACACTGTTCCAATAAAAACATTTGCTCCTAGGCAGGGCTGGTAAAGAGCTGCTTGGAGAAATTAAGGAAGTTTCCTAAGGGGGCAAAGGGTGACCAAGGGACTTTGTCCTGAGGAAGACAGAGAACCTATTGGGCTGACCCAGCAAACCAACACAAGGAAGATGACCAAAAGAATTCTAGACATGTATCTGCTTTCTCAACAATATATTTTCAGTGCCAGACACTGCAAATAGAATTGTCAAGTCTGTTGGACACAGAATCTTGGATCCAGGAAACCTAGAACCTGCTCCATGTTTCCACTTTCTGGAGTTGTACACCGTAATAAAAGCCACTTACCATTGTGAGGCCCTGTCTACTGATCCACATACTGGCTTTCTGTTATATAATAGGCTTATGTAACAGTATCTACAGAGTATAAATAACATAATTATTCATGCTTCAATGTATTGATAGAAATTCATGGAGAATGTCATTGGAATTGGCAGCATTCAGAGAAACAGGAAACCACCCATACAAGGGTCCTTCAAAGAGCTTGTGGAAACAATGAAATTAAAGGATAAGTTTACTATGGTGAAAAATATTTTGAATCCATACAGTGCTTTTCATAAAACATATCTGAAAAAGTACCCTTCAAAGTACTCTCACGTACTTGAGGTTACAGTCCAATAAACTCTTAGTGGAAAATATTCAACTGAGCAGAGGTGGACATAACAAGATAGCATTTGACTCTACTACCTTGACTCCACTTGTCTTCTACAGCTGAGGTGGGCACAGCCAACCAAACCAGGTGTGATGGTTCAGCAGTGGACCTATCACCCAAACAGCCTGCCTTCAGAACACCCCACCCCATGTGGAATGCTCTCAAGCTATCTGAATTGTCTCCATTTTAAATCCTAAGTCCCCTTGAGAAGAAATGACCACCAGGACCCTCCCTCACAAGACTGTGAGGCTGAGGCTGAGCTGGGGTAAATGCTTTCAGTCTGCCTAACCTGCCAACACTACAGCTTAGCCACATGGCACCCAGCAGAGCATCAGCTGCTTCCCCTCATGCCCATGGGGCTGACTATGCCCTGGGCAGCTGCCACCTGCCAGCATCACAGCAGATGATCAGCCCACATATCACCAGCCAGCGAAATGATCAACATTCAAAATACATTTTCTATTGGATGCCTGTCACTTCCACACTGCCATAACATCAAAAAATCTGTCAAGCCATCATAAATTAGGGACTGCCTGTATATGTTTTTTGTAATATTTATAGAGGGATACTTCCAAAAGTTCATTTTCTGCATCAAAATAAAAGTGTCTTTTAATTCCAGTTTCCAGGAACTCTCTGAAATGCCTGTAGGTACAAAATTGTATATCTATATGTCCTTCTGTCTATCAGTCAAGCAATGGGAGAGAGAGGTAGCAGGCTCTTGAGAGGAAGCCATTCTCCAACATAAACTATCTTTCTACTGCAGCAGAAGGCAGGTGCTCATAGCAACAAGTTAACAAATAAATGTAACCTCCACATTGCCACCTACCCATGACCATGGGTCAACTGGCCAGGAGGAGGATGTGCTCTGAAGGGCATCATCTTCACCCTCACGTTCAGTGGATGTTGAAATGTTGGGAAACAGCTCTGCATGACCAAAGCACAGAGTCTAGGCGAAGGCACTGCTCATCAATGGAGGTCTCTGGGACTGCCCCCTAAGTTCCTCTCCATTTACAATCTCTGTGGAAATTTGGACCTATTCACAAGGACACACTTTGTGCTATGCTGGTTCTACTGCTGATGGACTTTCCCTTGTCTGCATTAACTTCCTATCCTTTAGCTCCACTGCTTTTGATACCTGACTCAGTTTACATGAAAGCTACAGGAACTAACTTAGGAACATTAGTAAACCAAACAAACAGCTTACTTAGTATCTTCCATACAGGTTGTCCCACAACCCATAGGCCCACCTGTTGGTTTACTTCCTAAGTGCCCATGATGGCCAGGCTGGGCTGGGGCAGAAGCTGGGAGCAAGCAACTCAATCCAGGTCTCCCACTTGGGTTGCAAGAGCCCAATTACTTGGGCCTTCATACATTGTTTCCCAAGTACATTAGCAGGAAGCTGGATCAGAAGTGGAGGTCTCACTAGATCCTAGGCACTCAGATATCAGATGCAGGCATCCAAAGTGGTGGCATAAACTACTGAGCCCCAATGCCTGACCTGAACAGTGTGTATATATTCAAGACAGCACCCCTTCAGATAAGGTGGTTTACAAATATTTTCTCTATCATGCCGTTTTTGTTTTCATTCTCTTAGCAACCTTTCCATAATAAAATATTCAAATTCAATGAAATCTGATTTACCGATATTCTGTTTATTGTTTATGCCTGGGTTATCAACTTCAAGAATTCTTTGCCTAGCCCTACATTCTGAAGATTATTTCTGCTTATTTGCTATTTTTTTGTTTTATAGTTTTACATTTATGTGCATTTCCGCATTTCTTTTTTGACTAGTTTTTGTTTATGGTATTAAATTTAGATTTTCTTTTTTTAATGTTAATTTTTTTTGCCTATGGATGTGCAATATTCCAATATCATTTTGTTTAAAAGGCTTTCCTCCTCTATTAAATTGCTTTGTAATTTTGCTTTTTGTTACTCATAAATTAGTTGAGTCTATTTATGTGGATCTGTTTTGGGGTTCTCTATTTTTCCTGTCTCTCTGCTAATACTACATGGTCTAGTAAATGAAATTTATTTTTAATTTTGCTGTCCACATATTCATTGCTAGTATATTAAAATGTGATTATTTTTGTGATCATTCCTTGTATTCTGTGACCTTCCTAAACTCACAATAGCTTTAGAAATTGCTTTATAGATTCTTGGGGACTTCCTATGAAAACAACTGCGTCATTTTTATATAGAAAAAAAATCATTTCCTCCATTCTTACATATGTGTTTTTAATTTCCTTTTCTTGCCTTACTGCATAGTCTAGAACTTTAGCACTGTGGTGTAAATAAGAACAATGAAGACAACATCTTTGCCTTGTTACAACATCAGGGGAAAGCATTCAGTATCGTATTTACCATAGGTTTTATTCCGGTCTTTGTTAATTTCATCCTCTTCTCTTGCTTGCTGGTTTTTGTTATCACAAATAAGTGCTGGATTTTGTCAAATGCATTTCCTGCACCAGTTGATGGCACCATATAGCTAGTTTTTCCTTCCTAGGTGATATGACTGATTATATTGTTTTTCTATTTTAATGTTGAGCCAGACTTGCATCTCCAAAGAAGCCACATTTTGTCATAATGTGTAACTTCCATGTATTGTTGAATCTTATTTTTAATATACTGCTGAGGATGGCTGCATCTGTATTCACGAGAGATATGGGTCTTTAGTTTTCTTCTTTTGTACTGCCTTTATCTGGTTTTTATTAACTTCATAAAATTGGGAAGTGTTGCCTCTTCTATTTTATAGAAAAGATTGTGTAGAATCGGTGTTACTTATCCTTGAAGTGCTGTGTAGAATTCTCCAGTGAAATCACCTGGCTCTGGATATTTTGGATATTTCTGTAAGAGACCAGGATAAGCACCTGGCTCCTGCCTTCAGATCAGCGTGGTGCGCTGGCCGCAGCGCGCCAGCCACAGCGGCCATTGGAGAGTGAACCAATGGCAAATGGAAGACCTTTCTCTGTCTTTCTCTCACTGTCCACTCTGCCTGTCAAAAAAGAAAAAAAAAAAAAAGAACTTTATAATTAGGAATTCAATTTCCTTAAGAGTGTGGGGGTAATTCAAGTTATCTATTTCATATTGGATGTAGTGTGGAAGTTTGTACTTTTCAAGTGAGTAGTGCATTTTATTTAAGTTGTCACATTTATGTGTGTAGAGTTTCCCATAATATTCCATGGTGGATTAGTTTTCTTTGGCTGTTTTAACAAGTTACCATAAACTTGGTGGATTTAAAAAACAAAATTCCATTCTTCCACAATTCTGTATGCCATAAATCCAACATCTGTTTCACTGGGCCAAAACGAAGCCTTCAGAAGTGCTGTGCTTGTGCTATGCTGTAGGGAAGACTCTAGTCCTTGCCTCTCTCAGCTTCTGGTGGCATCTTAGACATGTCACTCCACTCTGCCTTCATCACTCCACTCTGCCTTCACAGTTACACACCTTTATCTTTTCTGTGTCTGCCTATCTCACTCTCTTTTCCTCCTATAGAGATACATGTGATGGCACTTAGGGCCTACCTGAAAATCTAGGACAAGCTCCTCATCTAAGATCCCAAGTTTAGGTCCAAATGAAGTCAAATGGATAACGTCCTAGAAATTGAGATCTAATATTTTGCAGGCCACCGGCTGCCATTCAGCCAGTGACACCTTTTTATCAATTTGATGTCTGCAGGGTCTGTAAGAACCTTTTGTTTCAATCTTGATCGTGGCAATTTGTTCTCTTTCTCTCTGTCCTATCTTATAGATGCCAGTTAGTTACATTCACCTTTCCAAAGAACTAGCTCCTTGTCACATTGATTTTCTCCATTGTTTTTAACTTCATTGATTTTTTTTCTTATTATTTCCTCTGTTGCTTGATTTATTTTACTGTATTTTTTCTAGATTCTTCACGAGAAAAACTTCAATTATTGATTTGATAGGCTTTTATTCTATAATATATTCATTTAGTCATGTTTCTCTCTCACTGCTGAATTAGCTGTATTGCATAATCTCATGTTTTGTTTCTTAGTTTGCTATATTTTTTTATTTCTCTTGAGACATCTCCTTTTACTCATGGATTATTTCTAAGTATATCATTTAGTCTCCAAGCTTCTGAAGACACTCTTAACTTTCTGTTATTGATTTTTAGTTTGATTCCAAGTGGTTGGAGAGAACACGTTGTAGGATTTAAATTCTTTTTTAATTTGTTAAAGTTTGTTTTATAGCCTGTGTTATGTGTCCTGTGGACATCTGAAGAGAAAGTATATTCTATTGTTACTGCATAGAGTGCTCTAGGAATGCCAATTAGATCCTATTGTTAATGGCATCATTGAGTGATAGGATCTTTCTGCTGAATTTCTATCTATTTTATCAAGTGTTGAGAAAGGGCACTGAGGTCTCCAGCTATTATTGCGGATTTGTCTCTTCTTTCATTTCTATTGGGTTTGGTTTCACATAATTTGCAGCTTTGTTGCTGGCTGCATACTCTTTAGGACTGCTTTGTCACCTGGGTATTGACACCTAACACTTTATAACATCCGTTACTGTCCCAGGCAGTTTGCTTTGCTTTGCAGCCTCCTTTATCTGGTGTAATATAGCTGTCCCTGCTTTCCTTAGATTAATGCTTGGATTATACATCACTTTTCATCCATTATTTTCCAACTGCCTTTATCATTATATTTGAAGTAAGTTTCTTATAGACAGCATATAATTGGGCCACTTTACTTATTTGTTTTATTTGAGAAAGACACAGAGAGAGACAGAGAAACGTCCCATCAGCAGGCTCACTTTTCAAATGCCCAAAACAGCCTCTGCTGGGGGTCAAACCCAGGGGACCGGGAACTCAGTCCAGGTCACCTGTGTGGGTGACAGGGGCCCAGTTTCCTAAAGTGCCACCTGCTGCCTCCCAGGGTGCACATTAACAGGAAGATAGAATCTTGATCAGAGCCAGGCCCTTACTCAGGCATCCCCAGTGGTGTCTTACCCAATAGATCAAAAGCCTGCCCCAGGGGGTCATGCTTTTTATTTATTTTTATTTATTTTTTATTTTTGACAGGCAGAGTTAGACAGTGAGAGAGAGAGACAGAGAGAAAGGTCTTCCTTCCGTTGGTTCACCCCCCAAATGGCCACTATGGCCGATGGGTTGCACCAATCCGAAGCCAGGAGCCAGGTGCTTCCTCCTGGTCTCCCATGTGGGTGCAGGGCCTAAGCACTTGGGCCATCCTCCACTGCCTTCTTAGGCTACAGCAGAGAGCTAGACTGGAAGAGGAGCAACCGGACAGAATTTGGCGCCCCGACCGGGACTAGAACCCGGGGTGCCGGCACCGCAGGCAGAGGATTAGCCTAGTGAGCCACAGCGCCGGCCAGTCATACTTTTTAAACCACTACACCAAATTCTGCATTCTAATTATAGTGTTTAAATTATGTTAATTCAATATAATTATTGATATATTGGAATTTTTATCTGCCATTTTTATTTTTATTTTGTTTGTTTTTGCTGGCTTTTATTTCTTATTCTTAAATTTCAAACACTTTTAGAATTACATTTTTTATTTGACAGAGTTATAGACAGTGAGAAAAAGGTCTTCCTTCTGTTGGTTCACCCCAAATGGTGAACCCAAATGGCCACCACAGCTGGCGCTGCACCTATCCGAAGCCAGGAGCCAGGTGCTTCCTCCTGGTCTCCCATGGGGATGCAGGGGCCCAAGCCCCTCCCAGGACACAGCAGAGAGCTGGACTGGAAGAGGAGCAACCGGGACTAGAATCTGGTACCCATATGAGATGCCAGCGCCGCAGGGCAGGCAGAGAGGATTAAACAAGTGAGCCAGGTGCCAGCTCCTAGAATTACATTTTATCTGTTGGGTGTCTGAGTAAAATTCCTATTTAGTTTCCTAGTGGAACTCTAGGTGTTACTTTATGTGTGTGTGTATGTGTGTGTGTTACATGTATATACATAAATATACAGAAACACTATAATATGGGGGTGTATGTGTGTGTGTGTGTGTGAACATACACACAACATCAGTACCTATTGATGTCATAATTACACTAATTCAAGGGAGGCATAGAAACCTTACCTCAGGCACTAGGGGCAGGCATTAGGCACAGAGGTTAAGATGCCACCTGAGATACACATGTCCCATGTTGGAATATCTGGGTTCACATCCTGGCTATGCTTATAATTCCAGTTTCTTACATTGTGCATCTTGGGAGATAGCAGGTGATGGCTCAAGTGTGTGGGCCCTTATTGTCCATGTGAGAAACCCAGACTTAGTGCCTTTTTTCACTGAAACCTGGTCCTTCTCTCTGTGTTGAGACTTCTGTATTATTTCATCCTTCTGTCAGCCTGTAAGTGATGGCTGTAGAAGCTCAGGTTCCCCACTTGGCTTCCTTTGATGCAAAAGGCATTTCTTGTTCTTGCAGGTCTGGCTCTCCCCCAAGCAGCCTGTGACACTGCAGAGGGAGTGGCCTCATCTTCAATGGGTAATGGTGCAAGTCTGATGCTCTGGTAGGCCTCCTAGGACACTACCCCAGTAAAAAGGAGGAGTGGTGTCTCATTACTGCAATGAGTGGCTAGGTTTGGAGTGAACACATAGGAGTTCCATATGGTCTCCACTGACAACAGGCCTCTGAAGGCAAGTGAAGATGAAAAACCTCAGTTCTTTATTGGGCCTTGACACCATCCCAAGGAGGGTGCTGTGGTTCTTCATTTCTGAATCAAGAAGCTGGAAGTGTAGGCTCCACACTTGGCCTTGTCTGGTGTGATAGGACTAACTGGGGTCTTTATGTGCAATTCAATGATTGCTGACTAAGTGATTTCTGTCTTGCTAGGCTGTGCTTTTCTTGATTCTTTGACAAGAGAAAGCAGGCTTTGGTTATGGCTTATTTTGTCTACACTTGCTGGGACTTCTGAATTGCTGGCTTCTTGAGTTCTCAGTCTGAAATATGTAAGAACAAAGGAAAGCCAGGAAATTCACCATTGTGCTGAAGTCCCTAGTTGGTCTGCCTTCATTTCCATACCTTTCAGTATTCTTATGCTTGTTTTCTAAATAATAGCCAATTTTTTCAGTAACCATTAGTGGGAGTCATAGAGAAAGAAATACCTATTCCACATACCACAGAAGGAGCTCTAAAAATATATTTTTAAACAAGACATACACTACTTTATTACTTACTGAGGAGTTGACTCTACTTTTGCTTGGGTAGGAGAAAATATGCATGATATAGCTTCAGATATGAGTTATGGTATTTCCCCAGCATGCAGTCTATCAGAGAAACTAGCTTTAAGAGACTGCTCACTCTAGTGACAAAGTTGGATGGTTCCATTTCAGTGTTAGCAAAGCCGACTTAAAAAAAAACACTTATATCAGTGATTCATGAACTCTCATTTTAACTATCCAACCTCCCCACAAATGCTCCCAGGGTTGTCGAGAGATGAATTGGCTTAGTGGATCTTGTCCTTACAGTGAATACCTAGGCTGTGACAGTCTCCTGCATCAACCTACCTGCCCCACCACCACCACACACACACCTTTGAACAACCCTTCCTCTCTGAGGACTGTACACATCTCTCCTTTAATGTTCTCATTTTCTAAAAGAACCACTGGAGCATTTTGATGTTAGTTCCTTCATGAACTCGCTTCCATGATACCTGACATTTTCACAGGAAACTGGTCCCAGTCCCCAGGGAAAAGAAAGCTTGTTTGGTAGGAGATTGCAATGACCTTGCTGTCTCCTTCTCCATTCCCTTAACGCATTGCTTCTGATGTTTCAAACTCCAGTGAATGATGAGTCAGCCACAGTTAACATACATATTAACTTGGGTAACCCTACAGCAGAAATAGCACCAAAATGAGTAACTAATTCTGGTGAGTTGATAAGTAGAAAGAAAGGTAGGGAGTGGAGTGGGTGAATGTGAGGGCAGATGCTTTAAAGGGAAGACTGTGGCTGCAGGTGACTCTTGGAGAATTCTAGAAAGGTGACCTGATGAACAGAGAAATTGCTTCAATTTATGTTAGAGGACATTTCATTTCTAAACCAACATACTTGCACAAAGTGACTTTCCATCCTGACATGAGCACAGACAATATTTGGAAAGGCAAATTTCAGGGGAATGTGATTTAATTGTTCATCAGATTAGGCCAGCCTCCAAAATGTCATTTGCTGCTCTCTTCTGCCAACTGGACCTAGTTTCACACTAAGAGGACTTTAATATCAAGGCCCAGGAAGATTGGCACCTTCTGAGATCTAAAATGGCTCAAAGAGGATTTTCTCCTTGACACTTGAACTACATCAGTTAACCTGCCTCTCTGTAGTTCTCAAACACAGGCATCACATGATGTATTTATTTTCCTGCTTCTTGCACCCTCAGTCTCAGAGAAAATCAACCAAATAAACAAAGGGTTGATCTGCATTTTAACAGCATTTCCAGAAAGATCTTTCAAAGTTTATTTGATACTGGCTATGTTTATAATGTCACCTATTATTTTCTTTCTCCTGTTTAGTTCCCTGGTAGCCTTAGATTTAAATATCAGGCAAGAGACTTAACATCCACCTCTGCTCCTCATATATAAATCACAGCCACAAAACCCTTCATCCTTCTGTTCACCCCACCTTGTAATGAGCTAAGAATAGGAAGGAGATGCAGCCTTCAGAGCCTTTCACGCTGTGACACATGAGCAGAAAATGCCATCTAGAGAGAGGCTGAGTTCTGTTCACAATAAACGTTAATACAAAAGGAATACAAAGCCACAGTCTCAGGTCCTGTCTGCAAAGTGTACCTTTGTTTAATGTGTCTTTTTCATTAGCCTTCCTGAGCAAAGCAAGCTGGGACATTTAAAGTCAAGTTCATGCAAATGTTTAAGCAATGTGGCTAGGAGTCCGTGTCCTGGAGACATTGACCAAGCTGTTGTCACCAAGTATTCCCCAGGTGCTGGGGCAGCAGATGTGACCTTGAGCTTCTGCAAAGAGCAATTCAGATGTGTCTTCCTCCATTGGAAAGCACAGAATCTAAGACTAAGTCATATTGCTGGCATTAAAATAAAATAAAATAAAATTCAAACACATTATACATGACAGAAGACTGAACTTAGGTAGAAAATGTCCAAGCCCCAAACATGCTTTGAGTCAATAAAAATCTCACAGAGCATGCAGAATAAGGGGTCGTCATAAAAATTAAGTAGAAGGGGCTTCAGCAGAATTTGTAGACATAAAAATCGGGTTAGGTTTTCATGCTTGTCTGGATCAGTTCAAGGAATATTCATGGAGGGGTTATTATTTCTGGATTTGCTTTTAAGCATTTTAATAACATGAAAGGCATGTTTGGGATAAGTTGCCATTTCAGATAAGCATTAAGTAAATTCACTGATGTGACTAGCCCGGGGTGGATTGTGGTTTAAGAGACATGGGGGATTAGGTGAAGATCTGACTGTGGATTGTAAACATGCTGAACTCAATAGAGATCCAGGAAACACAGCAAAAGTATTGGCAAGAAAAAGACCCTGCTTACGTGATCTCACAAGAGGTTTCTGAAAGACAGCTCACTTTACACATGCCATTCAAAACCACCAATTTGACCAGAACCTATCCTAAATGGGAGAGACAGGAAGCAAGTCCCTGGCGGATTGAGTTATTCCTGATTTAACAGTCAAACCAGACTTGCTTAGAAGGCCAACAACAGGTTCTTGGACCCTGAAAATTTAGGTACGAAGTGTTTGGACAACATTGAAATCATTCACAATCAGTCATCCTCCAGAACAACATGGTAAAGCAAGAAAACCTGGAGTCTGGGGACCAGAATGTAACCTCAACTCTGTAGATTACCAGTTATGTATCCTTGGGAAAACCAATCTATGCCCATGAATCTCAGTATCCAAACCCAGAAAATGTGGGACTTATTCTATATTAGCATTTCTTAAACTGTGTTTCAAAAAGTGTTCTGTGTGTAGTAGTAGATTGTACTCCAAGAGGGTCGTGGCACTTCCTTGTACCACTCTCAGTGACCCTCTGCAATTTGTCTTTGGCCTCCCACCAAGAGGAACAGCAGTGTTCACATCCCTTGAGTCCAGCCCGGCCTTGTGACTTGCTTTACCTGATATTGTGCAGCAGAAGTGCTGTTGTCCAACTTTCACAAGTTAGGCCTTTGGTTGTCTAATGGTTCTCTTGTTGGCCCTACTGAAACACTGTCTTGAGCACACCTTTGTAAGAAAGCCATCTGGAGACAAGAAATCACGTGAGAGAGAAGTGGCACCCCAGACAGCACCAACTGGGACAGCATCTTCCACCTTCCAGCACAGGAAATACATGGGATTTTGAAATGTAAATCCTGACTGTCATCTGAAACCACTAAATGTGGGGGCAATCTGTTGTGCAGTATTAGATAACTCAAATGGTGCTCAGTAAACTATGCAGTTTTATTGTCAAGTAAGGTTGGGTGAAGATTGGCTAAACAATTGTAAATAAGTTTCTCAAACTATGGAGTTGCATAGCTTTTAATATTCTAATGTGGACTTAAAACTCCAAAGCATGGGAAGGATTTGAATGTCATGTCTGCCAGACTTCTTTTGATCACAGGGTATTATTTTCCCTAGAAAACTGTTTAATCATTGTGGATCACAATGTGGGAAGTACTGATGTATTAGAATCCCAAAGACCCTGCCAGTCCTAGCATTCGAGAAGTCCACAAATGGAGCAGAGTGTTTTGGTTGCTATTTCTTCTTGATTATCTTGATGACAAGCAAATTCACCCCATAGTTGGTTGCTATGAATTTCATTATTCACTTCCACTGAAAGTGTTTTTTAATCAATTAACAGAGGAAATCACTATTGGAATTATTAATGACCAATTAAATAGAGATTAAAGAACTATTAACCTGCAGCTCAGTAGTGGAGACTCGGCTGACAGGTGGTGTAGGGAACTGATGGATGTGGACCTAGGAGAGGCTGTCACAATGATGAAACAAGCAAAGAGCAGACTAATAGACGTATCTATTTCTTCTTGGCAGATTGTAATAGGATACGGGATTGTCCTGCTGATCTAGGGATCTAGAGAAAGCTCCTCATACAAAGAATGTGATTAGCACAGGAAGGACCGCCCATCTGCACTGTGTGTACTCCATGCTCACAAAGAACAGTCACATGAACAGAGTATATGTGTGCATGGTATTCGTGTGCTCATCGGTGCGAGAGCAGGCAGCTGGCAAGCAGAGTGTTGCCAAGTACTGCTTGTCATATCTCGCACATGTTGTTTCTCTGTGTGTATTTATGTGCTTCTGACTTTGCATATGTTTGTATGGCTCTCTGCGCATGCATTTCTTGAGTATTCATGTGATCTTGTGTGAAGGCAAGTGCACATGCACATATATGACTGGGACGCTGTGTGAGTGATGAGCTGTACTCCTCTGTGCACCTGAAGAACAAAAGACACGGGGACAAGAAGGATCTATAGCCCAGGAAGGGGGCCACCACAGCAAGTGAGGGGAGCCTTGACTTTGTCTAAGGGAAGTGAGCTGTTTCACTGAGTTGGTGAGCTCACTCTCCATGGTGCTGGGGAAGATCAGGGAGACAACAGCTGGAAATGATCAACAAGGAGATGCAAGGGACCGGCATTTGGGTAGCAGTGAAGATGTCCCTTGGGATGCCTGCATCCCCTACTAGAGTGCCTGGGTTTGAGTCCCGTGTCTGCTCGATTCCAGCTTCCTGGTAATCCACACTCATGGATCAGGTACTTGGGTCCCTGCCACTCATGTGGGAGATGTGGACTGAATTCTTAGTTCCTGAATTCCACTTGGCCCAGCCCTGGCTGCTGGGAGCTATTGGAGCATTTAAGAAAAGCCATAGGTGGGAGAGC
Organism: Lepus europaeus; assembly: GCF_033115175.1. Lineage (NCBI taxonomy): Eukaryota > Metazoa > Chordata > Mammalia > Lagomorpha > Leporidae > Lepus > Lepus europaeus. The sequence goes on along the minus strand of NC_084843.1, from coordinate 72,570,533 downwards.
TCTATTTCTCTCTCTCTCTCTCTCTCTCTCTCTCTGCTTTTCAAATTTTTAAAAATTGTTTATCTTTTTAAAGTAAATATAGGGGCCGGTGCTGTGGCGCACTAGGTTAATCCTCCACCTGCGGCACTGGCATCCCATATGGGCACTGGTTCTAGTCCCAATTGCTCCTCTTCCAGTCCAGCTCTCTGCTGTGGCCTGGGATAGCAGTAGAAGATGGCCCAAGTGCTTGAGCCCCTGCATCTGCATGGGAGACCAGGAAGAAAAACTTGGCTCCTGGCTTCAGATTGGTGCAGCTCCTGCCGTTTCGACCATTTGGAGAGTGAACCAATGGAAGGAGGACCTTTCTCTCTGTCTCTCTCTCTCTCACTGTCTGTAACTCTACCTGTAAAATAAATAAATAAAAATCTTTAACAAAAAATAAAATAAAATAAAATAAAATAAAGTAAAGTAAATACAAGTCTGGGAATCAGATTGGCAAACTTTTTTTAAAAAGTTTTATGTAGCTTAAATGAAAACTCCTTTATTTTCTCCCAAATAATTAACATTTTCCCCAAATAAAGTATTATCCCCAAATAAAGTATTATTTGATTTAATATGTCAATCTGATCCAAACCAATCTGGATTCCTGACAGTTAGTAATTTCTAGACTCTTGAACATATAAATAGTTTTCAGCACTTATTGTATAGTATCAAATCTATACTCCCATTTCACACATATGTTCTTTAATCTGCAGAGTTATGTGGACTGAATACTACTATGACCACTACAATATTATGTCCACAGGCAAGTGGTTGAGGGAGAAGCTTGGCATCTGGATCATGGATGTATATTTGTGCAGATTCAGAAACACAGCTCTGGAGAACTGACTCCAGAACCCACGTTCTCAATAACTGCACTGCACTCAACACTGTTCTCTTGCTCACAGAAAGTGATGAGGTAATCAACTTAGTGTTGGCCAAGCCTGAATTCTGAGTCTTCCCTCCTCGGAAATGTTTCAGGTAGTCAAATGGGGAAAGGATCTTGTTGGGTTAACCTTCAAGGGAGAATTAAAAATGTACTAGAGACCTATTTTAAACCAACTACTGTGATAGGATTTTTAAACCATTATTTATTTGAAATGCACAGTGAAGGGCAGGGAGAGAGAGGGGGAGGGAGGGAGGGAGAAAGGGAAGGAGAGGGAGAGAGAGAATTGAGATTTTCCATTCATTGGTTCACTCTCCAAAGGTCCACAAGAGCTGAGCCTGGGACAGGCCAAATCAAGGAGCTGGGAATCCATCCAGGTCTCTCACATAGGTGGGAAGGACTCAAGTCCTTGAATCATCAATTACCTCCCAGGCACATTAGCAGGAAGCTGGACTGAAAGCTGAAACAGGATTCCATTCCAGGCACTCTGATGTAGGAAGCAGCTTAACCCATTGAGCCAAACACTGACTCTGTGGCAGGATCTGAACACACACCATGGTATCTGATGTTTAAGCAGCCTTCTGGGGTAGGTAAGATCATCTCTATCTTATGACTGATGCTCAGAGGAAAATGGTTCCCAAGGTAGAAGGAAAAGTCTGATACCAACATCAGTTTCTACTCTGTTTCTGCCTAATTCAGGCCATGATGTTGTTATTCAAATAATGGGTTTAAAAGAGGGGAATCCACCCAAACAGCTACATGCATAGTATTTCACTAGCATGGAGGAACTCTGAAGTGTGTGGAAGATAAAAGGGCACACTCAGGAAGATGGAATTAGTGAAATCCAGCAGGAAAGGAAAAGGAAACTTGGTGGAGAAACTGAACAGTGTATTAACAAAACCAGACTCAGAAAAGCCTCCTTTGGTGGGGAAGAGAGGGGTCTTTTTCCCTGAATCCAGTAAGCAAGGTAGAACCTGTGACAGTCTCCCACCTTGTATTGGTAAGACCAGGGGGAGTCAAAAGACTGAAGGAAAAAAAAAAAAAAAAACCTTTGCAATAAGCTTCTGAAGGCTGCCTCTAACTGTTGATTTTGGACAGAGAGGACAGCTCCCCTGCTCAGTCCATATGTAGGACCCACAGGGGCTCCTGGAAGTGTAACCTCTGCAAGAAGCCCACAGGGGCCAGTGTAGAAGGTAAAACTGCCACCAGCAGTGCCGACATCCCATATGGGTGCTGTTTCAAGTCCTGGCTGCTCCACTTCCAATCCAGCTCTCTGCTATGGCCTGGGAAAGCAGTAGAAGGCAGCCCAAGCCCTTGGGCCCCTGCACCCATGTGGGAGACCCAGAGGAGGCTCCTGGCTTCTGGCTTTGGATTGGCCCAACTCTGGCCTTTGTGGCCATTTGGAGAGTGAACCAGTGGAGGGAATACCTCTCTGTCTCTGCCCCGCCCCCCGCCTCGCCTCTGACTCTCTGTAACTCCTTCAAATAAATAAATAAATCTTTAAAAAATTGAAGTCTACACTGTATCCTGGGATTTTCCCTATGGTATGTAGGTCCTTCCTAGGGTCTTTTGTCCAAGTGGGGAGTATATGGGGACTGGGATCAAGTAGGTGGACATCTAGATTCTGCCATTATCTGTCATCAAGTAATTATAATTCTACCTTCCACGTGAGGAAATAGAAGATTTTGAGAGATCACTAGCATGAAACCAGTGAGAGATCACACCACGCGTGTGTGACCTTGCCCCATGCCCTGCCTGCGGCCTGGGAAGTTGCTTGAGAAGAACAGACTGTAGGTTATCATTGCAGTCTCCAGACACCTACTGGGTCCTTCTGTGTGGGGACACCACCATGAGTGCCCTGGGCAGGACGCAGAATAAATCAGTGTTGCCCCTGCCCTCCAGGAGCTCCTGCTTTAAGGAGAGAGACTCCTACAGGGAAAAAAAAGCCAACACTCAGAAGGGGCATAATGAAAGCTTATTGCAGAGATTTATGAGCAGGAAAGACAATAAGTTCCTGGTCTCCTGGGAGGCACAGAAGAAAGTTTTACTGTGAAGGCTGCTCTCTGAAGGAAGGGCAATTTCAAGAAGTGGCAATGTGTAGGCCTTCCAAGCAGCAGGGACAATATGAGCAATGCCAGTAGGGGCCTGAAGGACACACACAGGGTGAGTATTTGGGACTCACTGCTGCAGAGGGGAGGAGCGTGGAGAGAAGCTGTGACTAGAGAGAGGAATTTCATCTGAAGACAACGTAAGCCAATGACAGAGGGGCCAGTTCTCCAAGGCAGTCTTGGAGCACATTCTCTGCTTGGCACAGGGATGTCCCTGCATCGTAGGTAGGCCCAGCATGTCCCTGGACTAGGGTTTGTGGGGTCCTCCCTGGTGTCCACACACAGGAGGGGCAGAGTAGGCAGAGAACTAGAGCCTTGGGGTTCAGGCAGGTGCACAGCCCCTGTTTCTCATCATTTCTTGATGTCTTTCCCTGATTTTTAGGTCTATGTGGCTACACCTGATTGACAGACTCCAAGTCCTGGAGTGAGCCTTTCACAGCCCATGGTCCACCACAGCTGGGAAGTGGTGCTGCAGCTCAGCCCATGGTCCACCACAGCTGGGAAGTGGTGCTGCAGCTCAGTCTATTGATTAGAGATGTGGAGCAGACTTGTTGGGGAGCTCGACAGGGTATAAAACAGTCAGCAGCAAATCTATGTTTTCTGGCTCACCGTGAGGAACCCAGAGGGGCACTGAGGCCTTGGCTCTGGTAAAGCAGAGGGTCTGAGAGAGGGAGAGCCCCTGCCATGGGAGACTGTGCTGCAAGGGATCCCAACCATCAAGCAGTGGCCAGCCAAGGTCATCGCCTGCAAGGGGATGCTGAGCTCTGCCTCACAACAGTTCAGGACCCGGCACCTATAATCTGCCCCAGCCTGCTTCCACATCAGAATGGAAAGTTCAAGTTCTGCTTCACATCTAAAAGATTAAAATGAATTTCTGGGCAGGCATGGCTATATGTTTAATGACTCTTCACTATGAGCAGGTGAGCTAGATTGATTCTTACTGGGCCTGTGGCAGACAAAAGGACCAGAAACCCCAGGTTTGTGCCCTGGTATTGACTCCCTGCTCTGAATATTTGGCCAAGCCCCCTTGTCCTGTTGACTTTCACTGCACCCCCCCATCCCGCTGACCCAGCAGAAGGGCAAGCCCGATTCTGCATCTCTCTGATGGAAGCATACTTTGTGAGATCAAGTCTGCACATCTTCTTGCCACTTTTCCCTAAACTCTAGGGATCCTGATATTATGCTCATAACAACTGCATCATACCCTTTGCTCAACAACTACAACCCATGGCAGCACAGTGCCTCCTTGGTGTTTGTAGGGAATACAGTTTGAGCTGCAGTCAATTTCAGTGGGTTCTGGCTTGTCTTAGGTTTCACCCTGCTCTTGGCCCCATGAGATCCTGCACATTCTTCCACCCCTCAGTCGAGATGTTGGTAAGCAGTGTGACCTTGAGTAAGTCAACAAATTGCCGTCTGTCTCAGTCTGTCTCAAGTTCTTTGCAATGCAGAAACACATTACAACCCAATTAGAGCCCTGTTAGGAGGATTAAGTGATACAAAGTCTGTCAAACTACTGAGATGCCTGACATAACACTGCACCTAGAAATGATGTTGTCCTTGAGGTTGGCATTGTAGCACAGTGGGTTAACGCAGGGTTAAACTGCTACTTGGGGTGCCCATTTTACATATCAAAGGGCCTAAGATCAAGCCCCACTCTGATCCAGCTTCCTGCTAATGTACACCCTAGAAAGCTGCAGGTGATAGCTTAAGTAATTGGACACCTGCAACCCAAGTAGGAGACCTGGATGGAGTGCCTGGTTCCTGGCTTTGGCTGGGCCCAGCCCGGCCTTGGAGGTTGCATGCATTTGAGAAGTGAACCAGCAAATGGATAATCTTTCCACTACCCTGCACTTCCCCTTACTTTTATCCCCATCACTTTCATACCCATTTAAAATATTATTTTAAATACTGTCTTCAGATAATGAAAAATAAAATGGAGAATGTCCCCTCTGATCAAAAGTTGTAGGTTACAGTGAAACTATAAGGACCACTTGTTTCTTCTCAGGATTGATCTCCCTACAAAATGTTTCACTTCACGGCTCTCAGCTGTGACCCACTTTTGAGACTGTGCTGTTCTAAGTGAGGAGTGACCCAAGGCAGCTTGCCCAACCCTGGCTAGAGAAAGAAGGTTTGTTTCCCACCAGGCTTTCCCCCTTCATAGGACTATTTGTCCCTGGAGTGGAAAACTGCTAGAGGTAAGGATGACAGCTGTGCTCCCAAACATAGATGTCTGAATAATGTAGGCCACTGGGTACCCCTCCCATGGACTCCCAGAACACTGGGCACTGGCCTCATCACAGGACTTCCCCTACTGCTGAAGATTCTTATGGAGCACATCCCCGTAAGATCACAGCCTCGAAGAGGGCAGGAAGCAAGTTATTCTCTCCATTGCACCACCCAAGAGAGCATCTGGCACAGGGGACGGACTCAAAGAGCGCTCACAGACATGGATGCCTGGTTGACTTAAAGAATCCAAGGGAGTTCATAGGCAAGAGACTTAAAAATATCTGGCGGGTGGAGTATCCAGAAATGCAAAAGCAGTTTCTGCTCTCTTTGGGAATAGCTGCTTGGAGTTCAGAGCAGGCAAGTTTTCTCACTATGTTATGCACAAGAAACATACACACCTTCTTCTTGCCCTATTACAGTGCTTCAGGGGCAACATGGGTCTTGCCCAAACATCTCCAGCTCCAGCTCTGACTCCACTTCCTCCTCTGGTGTGACCCTACAATATTTTAACCTCAGTCTCATTCCTGTATTCCTGCGACCTTGTGGAGTGAGAATATTGAGTTGAGACCTCATGTGCCAGAAGAGGTCAGGTACAGATCACAAGTAGGACTGAGACAAGCCCACACACGTAGTCTTTTTCCATCTGCCTGTGTTAATTTTTAATAAGGCAAACAATGAATGTTTGTGCTTCCTTCCTAAAATATTTTGACTAGCGATTTCGTGAGTGGGAAGGTTTTAACCAGGCTGTCTTCAAAATAGTGAGCAAAGAAAACAAAGTGAAACATGCTAATTTCAAGAAGATTAAATTACAGCACGGTTGACATCTAGCAATTTGGGAAAATATTAAAAGTGTGGGAGAGGACGGGGAAATAGTTTCCCACATGTGCCCTGCTGAGCACACACCCTCCCCCCTAGGATGTGGCCTGTTTGACAATCAGGGATGCTGTTGTATCTTGCAGTATAAGCAGTGTTTCAACAACATCTTTACACAAGTAGACCACGCAGTCCCCAAGTCACAGAGCCCTGGACACATCAGGTCTCAATCACACCTCTTTCTTCACCTGCTAAGCTGAACAGAATTCCGTCTTCCACAGCTGTCTTCACACCCAACGAGTCCTCTTTCTTCCTCCCAGTTCATTTCAGTCTTTTTCTTTTACTTCACTGTACAAGGTAAACGATATACCCCGAGCCTGGGAGAGGCCTCTGGAGGCCTCTTTGGGTCCCAATGGCTGAATGGAACATTCTGCTTTTGCTGCTCCTGTCCTCCATCCTTGAGCTGCAAGAGCCTTGCTTAGCACTGCAGAGCATTGTCAGGGCTCAAACACAGTCCAGGCTCTCCATCAGCAAGGGAGGCTGCTGCATCGTGAAGTTCACTTGCTCTATGTTTGAAGCATGTCTGTATGCAAAGATGCTGAAATCACAATAACCACTGTTCCCAACCACTCTGAGAACTAAACTATTGAACTACAAATTCCTGGCACTGCCCAGCTGTAAGCTCCCCACATCACTAAGAAAACTAATGTGAAAGTTTCCACGCACTCTCTGAGAAACTCCGACTTCCCCACTTGCCTGTGAAAGCAGCCTGCTCACCAAGGCATCCTACATCAAATCCCTCCTGTCCTTGCGCACTCCTCACTGGCGTACTGCAGCATCCTGGGGCCATACCTTGTATTTAAGTCCTCACCAGTGGGTCTGCTGAGGCCCAGTTCCAGCTGTCCAGAGCAGGAGTTTTATTAGGATGAAGACCACCACCATCTGCAAGCCCCTCTGCTAGGGATGGATTCTTACCCATGGGAGACTTTGTGACAAGCAGGGCTGATTTCTGCCCTTTCCAAGCCTTGTTTTATTGACAAATACACAAAACTCGGCTTGAAACAAAGTGTTTTTTACCTCTTGCCATAAACAGGCTGATCCACAGACAAAGCTCTCCCTCTCCCTTTGTTTTCTCTCCACCACCCCAGGCACGATTTGTTCATGATCCTTGGTTGAGCTTTTTTTTTTTTTTTTGACAGGCAGAGTGGACAGTGAGAGAGAGAGACAGAGAGAAAGGTCTTCCTTTTGCCGTTGGTTCACCCTCCAATGGCCGCCGCGGTAGCGCGCTGCGGCCGGCGCACCGCGCTGATCCGATGGCAGGAGCCAGGTGCTTCTCCTGGTCTCCCATGGGGTGCAGGGCCCAAGCACTTGGGCCATCCTCCACTGCACTCCCTGGCCACAGCAGAGAGCTGGCCTGGAAGAGGGGCAACCGGGACAGGATCGGTGCCCCGACCGGGACTAGAACCCGGTGTGCCGGCACCGCAAGGCGGAGGATTAGCCTGTTGAGCCACGGCGCCGGCCGATGAGCTTTTTATTTTAGTGGAGGTTGGAGACAAAAACATTTTAAAAAATTCAAAAATACAAATCACCCCACGCATTCATGCAAACAAATGGTTACAGCTGCGAATGAAGTCTGTGACCAACAACGGACAGGCACAGCCTCTGCTCCCCACAGTGTGGAGATTTTAGGGAATTCCTCCAGCCAGGCTAACTGGGGCTAACTGGCACCTGTTCGTTCTGCTGAAGAGGGAGAAGAAAATAGAAGAAAGAACAGTTGAGACTGGCACAGACCAAGGTTAGCCCCTTGTCCTGAATTCTGGGTTTGTTTTGTAATATTTGTTTGTTTGAAAGGCAGAATGCCAGAAAGAGAGGGTGGGGGTGGAGAGAGAGATCTTCCATATTCTGGTTCACTCTTTTTTTTTTTTTTTTTTTTTTTTGACAGGCAGAGTTAGACAGTGAGAGAGAGAGAGAAAGACAGAGAGAAAGGTCTTCCTTCTGTTGGTTCACCCCCCCAAATGGCCACTACGACCGGTGGGCTGTACCAATCTGAAGCCAGGAGCCAGGTGCTTCCTTCTGGTCTCCCATGCAGGTGCAGGGCCCAAGCACTTGGGCCACAGCAGAGAGCTAGACTGGAAAAGGAGCAACTGGGACAGAACCAGCATCCCAACCGGGACTAGAACCCGGAGTACCGGCATCACAGGTGGAGGATTAGCCTAGTGAGCTGTGGCGCCAGCCAGGTTCATGCTTTCAATGGCTACAACAGCCAGTGCTAGGCCTGGCTGAAGCCAGGAGCCAGGAATTCCATCCAGATCTCCTACATGGGTGGTAGAGACCCATGTTACTTTGGCTATCATCTACTGCTTCCCAAGGATTAGTAGGGAACTGGATTAGAAGTTGAGTAGCCTGGACTTCCACTGGCACTCTTATATAGGATGTGGGCATCCCCAGTGGTGGCTTAACCCACTGGGATGCAAAACCTGCCCCTTCTTCTGGGGTTTAGGGAGTCCCTTCACCTAAAGGATTCTGTTTTCCCTTTAGTCCCACCTTTCCCTCTTAGTTTTTATGGGTAATTTAAATGTTGGTTTTGCCTCAATATTGTAGGAGGCACAGTCAAAATTAAGCTAGATCATAAATATTTTTAGTGCAAAGAACATGGATATCTTGTTCTGTGTGTCCTCGGTGCCTAGCCCAGGGTCTGGTACACAGCAGGTGTGTTCAATCAACAAATAATGAACTAATCAATCAACCAATCATCCTATTGACCAAAGAGGTTCAATATAAAAAAATATAAACAGCAAAACAAACTTGTTATAATACTAACCATGAATAGATTCAAACACACACACACACACAGAGTTCTAGGTGTAGAAAACATGTAACAGTGTTTCAGGTCCTGAAGCAACGTCTAGGGAGTATTCTCCCCAGCAGGCAGGGAGAGCATTCTTTGCAGGCTTCTTTCTCAGCATATTCTAAACATATTCTAAACCAGTTCCCTGCATTTAAAGCCAAGTGAACATCATTTTCCTATTTGCCAAGTTGTTAAAACATGTTTGCTTCTGATGTGCTGGCTCAATGATTACTCGAACCTTCCACTCAATTTCTCACCCACCATAAAAGGTTCTTCTATGGATTAAATGAATTATTGCAAGAAAAAATGCATAGAATAGGATCTGCACAAGGTAAACTCTTAGAAAATGATTAGCTATTATGATTTTCTGACTTCTGAGCAGTGGTAGAATTAGCAAGATGATGTGAATACTTCTCTGTTCTAAATTCCCATCAAATTATTCTTGAAACTCTCCCCAAATGTCACTTCTCAGCAATAGGTGTGACTGAAACTGGTGGCAATAACTTTACAATATTCCGATCTACAATTCTCCATGTCAGAGAAATCAAATTAAGACGAACCTCTCCTTCACACGCTAGCTCAGCTCCACTGCATCCATGATCATCTCACCAGCTCCCATGTCAGAAATAAACTCTCCAAGCCTAAGACTAAAGGAAAGCCAGCCCTTGCAGGCAGTCCCACCCTGACTGGTGGTCCTGGGACCTTACTCCATTCAACACAGCACAGGGAAGAAACAGATCTGAGCACTGTGCTTTCACACCCACTCTCTTGCCATGCCCAGTTCCTTAGAAGGCAGGTGTCTGATGAGAAAAGGGCATGTGAACAGACTCAAGATGCATAACCCAAAGAGAAGTCCATATCAGGAACCCTGGGGATGCCAGAATCCCTTCAGCTACTATGCAAGCAGCTGTGTTCAAGACCTCCAAGGAGTGAAATCTTTGGTTTGCATTCTTCTGCTTAAGCCACAGAAAGAGCATTAATGCTCAGTGGGCCAGCAGATTCAACCAGAGTCCAGAGAGCCCTCAGCCACTTAAAGTGAAAAAGCACACTTTGGTTCTGGCCTCTGGACTCATTTACAGATGAATGGAAACTGGGGGTAGGGGTGAAGAACTTTCTCACTCTCTACCCAATCTTTCCTGATCTCCAGATTATCTGCAGAACTCTGCTCTCCTTGGGTCCTGGAAGCTCAAGACCATCCCAATCCATTTAGGTTATAAGCAATCCTGTCCATGCCATGTTCCATGAAATGTGGGCTGTATGATTGTAGCTGAGAAAGAACAAAAGATAGAAGCATAGCAAAGGACAGACAGAGAGTTACTCAGATTTGTTAGTAAGGCAGCTTGCCAATGTAAACACAGAATTAGCTACCTAGAAATTCACCCATTTAAAATTTAAATGTAAGCTAAAAAAAAAAAAAAAAAAAAAAAAGCCTGATTAAAACAACTCCTAGTGGAAAGGCTTGACTGTAGCCTATAGGAGTAATGAATGAGAAAGCATGAGAATGCAGTAGCACATGGGAGTTGTTTTGTTTTTTTTTTTTTTAAAGCACAATTTAATCTTTAGACCTTATAAAAGAGATGGCTAACATTTTTCTGCAATAGCATAGCCAAAATAAGAACTCAAATAATAATCTCATAGCTAGATTCACTTCGCCATCAGCGAAGTATACAGTAAGTAGAAAAAACCTCCCTTTCAGACCAAAGGGAAAGAAAGTTTTAAAGTGAGAATATAATTTTCCTCATGGGCATTGTCTACCTTAGAAAAACTACTACAGAACATGCCTGTGACTATAGACTTGTAGTTCAGGCCACCGAAGATTAGAGATGGGACACGGGCACTCCCTTGACTTGCATCCTCTGGTCTGCTTTAACACAAACCAGGAGGAAAAGAAAGCTTGGCATCAGAAGCAATGGGTGGCAGGCCTATTAATGGCTGATCCGTACAGTGATCTGCCCTCAAGGAGACCCAACAGGCCAGTCCACTGCAGTGGCTTTCAATGTGGTAAGCCTGGGCTTCAGCAGAAGTCAGCTTGTGAAGAGCCCTGGCAGCTCTGCCAAGAGTTGGATCACTGGAAATGGACCTGCCCTGGAGTCGAAGGATGCCCAGGTCAGAGCCACAGATCTTATTGGCTCTAAGCTGAAAAGCCCTTCACTCAGCCCAACTTCCAAAGTGACCACTGCAGCTGAGGGGATGGTCAAGAAGGGCAGCAACTTTGCAGGCAGAACTGTAAATTTCTTGTTAGAGATGCCACCTGCCTTTACCTGGCCAGCTCTCCTCCCAGGCCAGCCAAGTAATGAAAGTCAACAGAGTGCCTTCCCCTAGGAGGTTCACACCTCCCTTAGGATATACCCCATGTGAAGAGATAGATAGGTCTGGGCCTCTGAATTTACAAGGCCTAAAGCCCACCAGATTATTATCAAGCCCCTTCTATCAGGTTCTATTTGCCTCTCAATCAGAAAACTTAATTGTAGCTTAGACAGCACCTTTCTTAGCTCCTCTAATAATGACTCTGTCCTTTGTTCTAGGCCCTGTCTAGTGCACTTGGGCCTCATTCCTTTGTAATCATAACCTCTACTCTACCACCAATGGCTCTACTCCCAACCTGTGTGTACTGATGGTCCTCTTCCCCACTTAATGCTGTATAATTGTGCAAACCTGGTAAATGCCACTCTTAGGATCATTGGTTACTATCCTCACTCTGTCTTTTATGACCTTGTCTAAATATGATCAGAGTCGGCAAACTTGGAAGGCTTCCATAGCCTTGGCAACTCATGACGACAGCCTAGGATGGTTACTGGCGCCATAAACTAGAGTGTCAATTTGTTGGGTCAACAACAGGAGCCACAGTGCACTTGCTCCTCATGTGGGATCTCTGTCCTTAATGTGCTGTACATTGTGATTTAATGCTATAACTAGTACTCAAACAGTATGTTTCACTTTGTGTTTCTATGTGGGTGCAAACTGTTGAAATCTTTATACTAAATTGATCTTCTGTATATAAAGAGAATTGAAAATGAATCTTGATGCAAATGGAAGGGGAGAGGGAGCGGGAGGGGGGAGGGTTGCAGGTGGGAGGGAAGTTATGGGGGGGGGGAAGCCATTGTAATCCATAAGCTGTACACTGGAAATTTATATTCATTAAATAAAAGTTAAAAAAAAAAAAAAAGCAGCAATGCCCAAATCCTTGGTGATAGCTGTGTACTCATCTCCTAAGGTTCCCCAAACACAGTCCCACAGACCACGGGGCTGGAGCATCAGGGGTGTAATGTGCGCTATCCCAGCTCTGGAGGCTCAGAGGTGAAGAGCAAGGTGTCTGCAGGGCTGGTTCCTGGAGAGCTGTGAGGGGAACTTGTTCTTTGCCCCTCTCCTAGCTTGGGCAGCCTCAGGTGCTCCCAGTCTTCAGACTGTGTCATCCTGTGTCTTTCTCTCATCCTCCCCTGTATGTGTTTGCCTCCATATCCAAAAATCCCCCTTTTCTAAAGATTCCAGTCCAGTTGGATTAGAGCCCACTCTGTGGCATCATCTTAATTATATCATCTAACTAGACCCCACCACAAATAAGGTTGTATTCACAGCCATCCCAGGTTAAAACATTAACAAACCTTGAGGCGGCCACAGTTCAATCCTTAACAAACTGAAATGTTTCATTCCTAGTCTTCATCCCAAATAATTTCCACAAATGAATAGTGCCTAGGGCACATTTAGGTCTACAGAAACTCACTAGGGGTGGGTGTTTGGCTAGGGGTAAGCATACCTGGGGTTCTAATCACATACCTGTGGTGGGTTCCCAGGCCCCAGTGCCTATAAATAGAGACCCTGGAAATCAGTAGTGATGGCTTAAATAAGTGTATATCCTGCCATCCATGGGGGCCAGGGTTGAGTTCTTGGCTCCTGACTTTAACTCTTTATTTTTTTGACTTTATTTTTTTTTGGACAGGCAGAGTGGACAGTGAGAGAGAGAGACAGAGAGAAAGGTCTTCCTTTTCTGTTGGTTCACCCCCCAATGGCCACTGTGGTGAGTGCACCACGCTGATCTGAAGCCAGGAGCCAGGTGCTTCCCCTGGTCTCCCATGCGGGTGCAGGGCCCAAGAGCTTGAGCCATCCTCCACTGCACTCCCGGGCCACAGCAGAGAGCTGGACTGGAAGAGGGGCAACCAGGACAGAATCCCGTGCCCTGACTGGGACTAGAACCTGGAGTGCCAGTGCCACAGGTGGAGGATTAGCCTAGTGAGCCATGGTGCCAGCCCTGACTTTAACTCTTGCTGGGTACCTTGTGGACATTTAGGGAGTCAACCAGCTGATGGAAGATTTCTCTTTTTCTATGTGCCTCTCAAAAAAAATAAATAAAAATATAATAAACCAAATGTTGCACATTGAACAACATTTTGTGGATTTTTTTTTCAGAGCAGAGTCTTCCAATATGTAGGGCAATTCAGAAACTACAACAATTTTGCCAGGTACTATCAGTATTAGCTTCCTATGGCTGCTGTAAGAAATCAGCATATATTTGGTAGCTTAACACAGCAGCAATGAATTATCTTACAGTTCTAGAGACCAGAAGTCTGAAGTGAGTCTCACTGGATTGAAGTCAAGGTGCTGGTGAGGCCACACACTCCCTAATGCCTTTCGCTGCTCCTCCTAAGGGTCACATGTACTTCTTGGTTTGGGCCCTAACTTCCACCTTCAAAACGAACCACTCCAATCTCTGCTTCTGTCATGGCATTGCTTTCTCCTCCTCTATTGCAGAGTTTCCTCCCACCCTTCTCTTCTGAAGACCCACCAGGAAAATCCAGGACCATCTTCCCAACACCAGACCCTTAATTCAATCACATGTGTGAATTTCCCTCTTCCATATAAGACTGCCTTCACAGGTTCCAATTATTAGGGCCCGATCATCTTTGGAGACCATTACTCAGATTTCAATATTGTATATCCTACATCAAATCAAAGTTCGGTTCATCTTCAGAAAGGAAAACTTTGCCCTTAACAGAGCATTAGTTTAGGGCTGGCATTGTGGTGTAGTGGGATAAGCCACCACTTGTGACACAGGCATCCCATATCAGAGTCCCAGTTCATGACTCAGCTGCTCCACTTCCAATCCAGCTTCCTACTAATGCCCCTGGGAAGGCAGCAGAAGATGGCCCAAGTGTTTGGATGCCTGCTGCTGATGTGAGACCCAGATGAAGCTCTGTTTCTGGGTTCCTGGCTCTGGCGTGGTACAGCCCCTGCCATTGTAGCCATTTAGGGAGTGAACCATTGGATGGAAGATGTCCTCCTCTGTCTCTCCCAATCTCATTGCACTCTTTCAAATAAAGAAAATAAATCTTACAAAGTAAAATAAAACCAGAGCATTAGCTTGCTAGGTATTTCCCCAAATTTCTTGTCAGTTTTCTTCTCATAGATTCTTCCATTTAACACCTGATCAAGGAGGAGTCTGATTTCAAGCACAGCTATGTCCAATTGAGACATGTAAACAGTAGGAAGGTGTTGCTGTGGATTCATTCTGAGAGGAGGAGCGTGGTTGGGGCAAGAGATGTGGAGTCACCACACAGACCCCGGGAGTTGGGTGAAAGCAGGCCAGAGGCGAGCAGCCACAGACTCATTTATTTCAGTTGGTATAGCAGCTTAAATAGCCAAGGCAGCCAATCCAGTCAAGGGGCGGTTTATGCCCTAACCAATCACAACCTGTTGCCAGTCAGTATCTGAAACCATCCAATCACAGCCTGTTGCCAGGCAGGCTCTGTTGCCATGTGGTTTCCAAAGCCATTTAATCACAGCCTGTTACCAGGCAGGCTCCCTTGCCAGGTGGATTTCAAAGCCATTCCTGAGTAACTGACGCTCACTTGCCAGCGGCCATCTTGGCATGGCCTTCTCATTCCACCACATTTCCCCCTTTTCATTTATTTTTGAGCAACAGGAGGCATGATTCTTGGCCATACCATTGTTGACCTCATTTCCATGTGGTCTCCAAATGCAGCTGTGCCTGTCTTAGGTTGTCCCCCAGGGGATCTTACCTGTCATTGACTAACCAGCACTCAAAATGGGAGACCACAGGAGTGCTTGCTCAGAAGGGGTAGTATGAGGAACAATGGTAATCAGGAATGGCATGACCACACGCAGGCTGTGGCTGTTTGAATGACTGACCAAAGCTAGTGGGTATAAAACAGTAATGGATGTGGCTATGGGCAGTTCCTCAGGGTAGGAGGATAGGGAAAGTGCGTCTGCTAACAAGGCAGACTCTCAGTCTTGTTCAGCTGATTCTGGTTGACTGTCAGTTGCAGGCTTGATGTTTCTGGCTGGTACCCAAATGGGCTGTCCCACATTCTCTGGAAAGACACAAGCATATCCTTGGCCCTTGGTTAGCAGAAGCTTTTCTACAGGTGTTGGAATCCAGGGTCTGAATTCTCCATCTGCTCCTATATTAACAGCAAACATGCAGGTAGGATGGAGTCTAGTGGCTGCCCTGAGAGCCTAGGGTGCCTGGGGACTACCACAAACATGGGGATTCTCGCTGGGTGTGGATGGGATGACCTCATGTGGGTTATTACCTCGAGATCATCTGTGTTCATCCTATGGGTATTTAGGGGGTGGTTGACCAGGCATTGCTGTGTTGTCTGCAATTTCACTGTCATTTCGCTGTCTGAGCTCTCTCTCCCCAAGTCATCAACTGTTGCCTGTGAGGCAGAGGCCTGGAGTGACAGGCTCTGATCACTCACAGATTTCTGACCACTCAAGCATTTAGGCTGTCTTCCACTGCTTTCCAAGGCCATCAGCAGAGAGCTGTATCAGAAGAGGAAGCGCTGGGACATGAATGGGCACCCATATGGAATGTTGGCACAGCAGGCAGAGGCTTAGCCCAATATGCCACAGTGCTGGCCCCTGAATGAAATTTTTGAAGTGCCCTCATATGCTTGCTACTTAGGAGAAAATGTGTTTTTAATCTTAAAAATCAAGTGCTCTTTTTTTTCCTTATCAACTGAGAGATGATGGTGTATGACACATTTTTTAAAAAATGATTTATTTTAAGTAACTAGTTTTCAAACATGTATTACAATGGATCTACAGAAAGCAAAAAAACTGATTTTTCAATCACAGTTCACTGGATGAGCTTTCCCTTTTTCCCCCTTGGCAGCAGGAAGTGAAGAAGAACCTGCCTGTTTCTCTGGAGAAAGTCAAGGCTCTGAAGCTATCTTCCTGTACCCCTTCCAACTCAGAAAACCAAGGACAGCTTTGTCTGCTTGTGCTGGTCTAACAAAATGCCTGAGGGTGGGTGATTCACAAAAAATAGAAATTCACTCCTCACAGTACTGGAGCATGGGGAGCACCCGTGAGGGCAGAAGCAGGTTTGGCATGTCCAGTGAGGGCTGCCATGGGCTTGCAGGACAATGCCTCACTGCTGTGCCCTCAGTGGGTGGAAAGGCAGCACCCACTCCCTCAACCTCTGTGGTCCATCATCTGTGAGGGTCTCACTGTCAGGACTTAATCACACCCTAAGGGCCCACCTCTTCATACTACAACATCAGCAATTAACTTTCAACATGGGAACTGCGAGGGGAACTTGTGTGTAGGGGAGGTGCACATTCAGGACAAAGCAGGGGCCTTTGGTTTTCTGCCAGGAACAAGGGACCAATAACACAGAAAGGAGATGAATGATCTCCATGCACTTCTCAGAATTATCTTGAAAAATAGTCATTTTCCTTTAGATGATTCAAAAAGAACTAACTTGGTATCACTCATTGTTCTACACACTTGAGGATCAGAGGTAATCAAGAAAAATGTTCTGGAATTGAAAGAAGAAATCTGCAATGTTGCAATGAATAAAAAATAAGGGAACAATAAGTGACACATTTCACAGCAGAAATATTTACTGTTCTATAGAACAGTAATCATTCCCTGATTGACTCACACCCTTCTTGTGTTTCCAATTTAATAACAATATGCTTTTGAACTCCCTCCCCATGTGTTCCGGATTCTTATCCCACTTGTTTTTCAAGTTCCATTTCCATTTATTTGCATTGCTGTCTCTGTCTTTTTTTTTTTTTTTTTTTTTTGACAGGCAGAGTTAGTGAGAGAGAGACAGAGAGAAAGGTCTTCCTTTTCCGTTGGTTCACCCCCCAATGGCCACTGCGGTGAGTGCACCACGTTGATCCAAAGCCAGGAGCCAGGTGCTTCTCCTGGTCTCCCACGTGGGTGCAGGGCCCAAGGACCTGGGCCATCCTCCACTACACTCCCCAGCCATAGCAGAGAGCTGGCCTGGAAGAGGGGCAACCAGGACAGAATCCAACACCCCGACCAGGACTAGAACCTGGGGTGCCAGCGCCACAGGTGAAGGATTAGCCTATTGAGCCACAGCGCTGACCAAGACATAATTCTTAAACCAAAACAAACTGACAAAAACATTATAACTTATATAGAGAGTATGTTTTCTTTTACAAAGCCAATAAAATGTATAAAATCAAGCAAGTTTGATACAGGAAAAATGAAAATACACACTTCTGGAATAATAAAGTAAATATATTTTCAGATATAGGGGAAATTTTTAATTTAATATTTTAAATATTTAATAACATTGCAAAAGACTGAAGGCATTTCAACTTGGTTTACTAGATGAGCCCAACCCTGATAATAAAATTTGACAAACAGAGCACTAAGAAATAATCTATGTACCAATCTTTCCACTAAAAATAAAGGATACATGAAATGATTAAAATCAGAGGCTTAGAAATTAATTGGAACTACATTAAAATTCTTGCTCTATTGCAAAGAAATATTTTATGACTTGGACACTTAACTATTCTAAATCATTTTCCTGAAGTAAAATAATGACACATACCTTAAGAATAATGTTAAAGGTAAAAATTATGTAAGTACATTATAAGATGTTTTATGCATTAAGCTTATGTCTGATAATGCTTATTCATGCATGAGGAGGAGGAGAAAGAAGAGGAGGAGTAAAATGGTGAAATTGCTGTAACACTGTGAACCAAGTCTGATAAAATTGAATACTGTGGCATAATATAAAACAGAGTCAAAAAAATAATAAAGACTTTATCTGGAAATTCAATGATAATTTAATAGAAATATATATTATTTAACTCATCACATAAGAGGAAGAAAAAATGCATGAATCTCTCAGTAGATTCTGGGAAAGTAATAGGTAAATGTCAATAAAGAAAATCAGAATCCATAGAAAATATTGTTCATATTTTGAAGCATGCTAATAAATCAAGAAGGAAGAAGGAACCCTAGCATCACCAGAATTTTTTTTTTTTTGTCCTAGAACCTCTAGCTAATGCCACAAAGGGGAAAAATGTATAATTAGAAGCTAAAATGACCCAAATTATTATAGTTTGCAAGTATGATTGCTTACTAGGAATTAACCCAGATGTCTATCAACTGATGACTGGATAAAGAAACTGTTGTATATATACACTATGAAATACTACTCAGCCATAAAAAATGATATCCTGCCTTTTGTAACAAAGTGGATGCAACTGGAAACCATTATACTTAGTGAAATAAGCCAGTCTCAAAAGGACAAATATCATATATTTTACCAGATCCGTGTACATTTGTGTACCAAAAATGTAATGTGTAGGAGTGAAACTGACATTTTAAGATTCGATAATTGTTTACATCCCTTGTCTCTGCTGTTGAGGAACAGCATTTTTGTAATTCATATTTTTGTTGAATTATTCACTTATCAAAAGCATATCATAAAAATTAAGGAAGGAAATAAGAAAAGAAGGAGGAAGAAGGGTGGGAGCATGGGTGGGAGGGAGTGGAGGGTGGGAAGTACCACTGTGCTCCTAAATCTGTATCCATGAAATACATGAAATGTGTTTACCTTAACATTTTTTTAATTTAAAAAAGAAATTAAAAATAGCAGCTTAAAATGTATGACAACAATTTAGGATCATTTTAGGTTATAAAAGTAATCTTTACAAAAGAAAAAGCTTTTATATGAATACTCACAAACTGGCACTCATTTTGATATTATGCAGCAAATAGCATGGCCTAATATAAATTTAACAAGACTTACCTGAAAGAAATGACACATGTCTAATGAATGTAATTTTAGGACCTTGCATGCTCCTGGAAGGAAAGACATAATTGCAAAAATGTCATTTTCTCCTACATTAATCTATAAATTCATCATAATTTTCAACATTAAAATGGGGATATTGATTTGTACTGGAATCACATTTATTTGTATGAAAATAGAAGAAATGTTCACAAAGAGTAATGAAAGAGCACATATTTCAGGCCACATTAAAAGCCTCAATGATTTAACCCAAGTAATCAGGGTGCACACACTGAAAACAGGACATGAGCTCAGATTTCTAAAGCAGACAAAATGGAACCTAGCCCATGATACAGGCAGATCTCAAATCTATAAACAATGTATTATTTATTATAATTGGTGACAGGAAAATTGAGTAAATTTGGACAAAATGAAATTATATTCTGATTAACCATTCATCACAATGTGGGTGGGCGCGGGGCCACAGAGATGCACTGCTCATGCCTTTCACCTGGACGCTGTATTTCTGTGTTCCTCAATGATACCTTCACTGCAGTGAAGGGACCCAAGGAGCTAGGGAATTACGGAGTGCTTCTGCACGATGCTGCCCTGCTGATCACCCTCATTTTCAGCACGTCTCCACTGCAGACCTTCAACAGGTTACTAGATTCATCCAATGGAAGAATGTCCCATTTATCACACAGTTTCTTCCTTCCCTGTTTTGGGGGTTTTGTACTGATGCACCCCACAGTTGTGTGCAGCTATTACAGTTTGGCCCTGATGACAAGTGCCAGTCAGTGCTGTCAGTCATGTACCTATTGCCTGCACTGGGATGTGAGCTGGTGGAGATGATACCTCCTCCGTGGTAAACTTTGAAGGATTAACTATTTGCATGGCAGGGCACCCGAGATATTCCTTTTTAACACTAAAGAGTCGGTCAGAACCTCAATAACTGTTGAATGAAGAAACTGTCCCTCCAGATTTGAAGAGCTAGGGGTAGAGTTGGCATTCCCAGGAGGATCAAGAAGCCAGAGCACAAGTGGGAGCTTCTGCAAAGCACAGAGGACTCCCCATCTGCCATCCTCATGGCCTGTGCTGAGAAGGAGGCTGGCAATGCGATCTGCCTGTTTGCGTAGCAGCACCATGTCCTTAATTTCAAAGGTGCTGTCCCCAGCAAAGTGCCAACAAGAACATTTCTTTTTCAGTGTAAACAGATACATCTTTATTTCAATAAAATTGCTCAATTAAATGCTCCCAAGAATTAGGTTCTGATCTTCTAGCTTCCATCTAAATGATTCCAGAGAAATTCAAGATTCAAATGAAGGAAATAAAATTTTAAGATAACTTGAAAAACTGTAATCTAGGGATAAGAACATGAAAAGAACATGAAAACTCGTGAAATTAAAATACATATGAAAAATAATCTAATATGTAGCAATATACTAATATGTGATATTAAATTATTTATAATATATAATTATTAATATAATATTAATAATATACACAGCAAACCAAACAGAATCTCATTTTAAAAAGAAGAAAAAAAAATAGGAAATCCCCTAGGAGACCAATGTCAATGGTTTATAAACAAAACATACCAAATTTATCAACAAATTAAGAAATACAATTTAGAAAAAATAGCAATATAAATATTTAAATGTTGTTAAACATTGTACCTTTTGATCCAAAAAATAGTAAAGCTAAAAATAACAATAATCAATATCATCAATGTCATTCAGAATCCATCACTCCTGGCAGGAGGGAAAGTTAGCATAACCTTTTTAGGAGTGATCTGATAATGAATAGGTTTAAAACAGAAAGTTCTAAGTCTGTCTATCCTTTATTTTTATTCTTTAAAGATTATTTTTAAAAAATATTTGAAAGGCGGGGGGGGGGGGGAGATCTTCTATCCACTGGTTCACTCCTCAAATGGCCACAGAAGCGAAGTGTGGGCCAGACAATAGCCGAGATCCAGGAACTCTATGCAAATCTCTCACAGGGCTGGTGGGGGGCCCAAATACCTAGGCCATCTTTGCCTTCTGCTGCCTTCTTTGGTACATTAGCAGGAAGCTAGATGAGGCAGAGTAGCCAGGACTCAACCCAGCATTCCAGTGTGTGATGCCAGCATCACAAGTAGTGGCTTACCCCACTGTGTCACAATGCCAGCCCCTTGACTATCCTTTAACTCTGCAAGTTCATTTCTAAAATTTATACTGATTGTATAATTGAACAAATTTACAAAGATATATATTCAAGACACACTGTAAAATTTAGCAAATAACAAAATAATAGATCTGACCTAATTAATAAAGACCTGGCTACATCAAACACTATGATACCATGGAATGCTAGCTTGCATTAAAAATAATGATGCAGAGCTCATTTTGTTGAAAACTGCACTAGATTTGTAAAAAATTGGGTGCTGTTTTAATAAGCATGTATATGTTAATTTTAGAATCATAATAGTGGATTTAGCTATGTATTTTATCCTAACTAATTTGGTGAAAACAGAGTGTAAATTTCTGAAATCATTCTGAGGGCAAAACAGTGTATATTTATTAAAAGCCTTAAAACTGTCCAAACTTAAAAGGATAATTATACTTGTAAGAAATTATCATTAGCTTAATTTAGTCATTATCTAGTACCACTATCTTGTACTCAGGGACACTGAGCCCTTGCACTATGAGGCACCATAGTAGGCTTTCATAAAATGTATCTGACATGGATAGACACACAAGAGAGTTCTTCCACCCATCGGTTGCCTTCCCAAATGCCCACAACAGCCAGGGCTGGGTCAGCTCAAAGCCAGCAGCCTGAAACCCAATGTCCGTCTCCCATGTGGGTGGCAGGGACTCAGCTACTTGAGTCAGCACCTGTGGCCTCCCAGGGTCTGCATCAGCAGGACACAAACCCAGGATCACCAATGTGGAATTCAGGTGTCCAAGCAGGATGTTACTTGCTAAGCCTATTGCCTGCTCTGTTAGAGACACTGTATGTGCAGCTCAGCTGAGCTCTGCTCCGTGTGAGAACAGGACTGTTTCTGTAAAGCCCCCTCCTTTACAGGGGACAGCTTGTCCTTCATGTCACCACCAGCCTCTAAGAGACAGGGGCCTAGGGATCAAACGTGTTCTAGGCTGCCCTACAGGGTTTTGTTCATAAAGGATGGGTCATTTGGAGGCTGAGCAGCTAGGGACACAAGAGTCCCTAATACAAGGATCTGTGGGTGCTCTGGGTCCCCTCATCTACTGCATGTCTTCTCCACAGAGAAATGCAATGGGCATATGGCCCCTGGCTGACTTCAAAGGGTTGTCTGGTGCTGGGGATATCCAAACACCTTGTTAACTCATGTTGTATTGTACCCAGCTTGGGGACAAGAGCAATTACCTCACAAGAATGAAAATAATTTAACTTTTATAAGAATATATATGGGTTTATATATATGTGTGTGTGTGTATATATATATGTGTGTGTGTGTGTGTGTATGTTTATCTTTTACTCAAATCAGAAATACTAGGATCTAATTACCAAGTGTTTGCAGGCTTCCTTTTCTGGTTCCACAGAGAGAGAGAGAGAGGTATCAATCATTCTCAAGTTGGAGGAAGGAAAGTGAAGCCGCTGATGAAGGCAGAAGACAGAGTGGGGAGCAAGCATGGGACGCATGATTGGGACACTGACCTGTGTCATAACCAGTATTATTTCATCTTCACAAGAAAGCTTCCATAGATAGTAGATGCTGTGTTTCCATTTGAGTCTTAAATGTGTCAGGAGCTCTGGCCAGTCACAGACTCTGTAAGGAATCCTAGATCTAGTATTTCAAACTCAGGCTGTTCAAACTCTTCATCCATTCCCCACACTGAAAACATAAAGGTCAAAAAATGTAATCATTTTTTGATAATGAAATCAATGAAGAAAATTTTTAAGATTATAAATCTCATGTAGTTATTAAAAATAATGGTTTAGAAGATAATTGTATGGGAAATGCCACAACTTATAAGGCAAAAACTTATAAGGCAACTTATAAGGCAAAAAAAATGAGGGCATTGTGACACAGCAGGTTCAGCCACCACTTGAGATATCAGCAACTGATTATTAGAGTGCTTACTAGAGTCCTGGCTACCCACTTCTGATCCATGCCCCTGCAAATGCACCTTGGGAGCAGCAGATGAAGGTTCAAATTCCTGCCATTAATACGGGAGACCAGGATAGGTTACTGGTTTCTGGCTTCAGCCTGGCCCATGCCCAGAAGTTGCAAGCATTTAAGGAGTGAACCAGTGGATGAAAGATTTATTTCTCTCTCATTTTCTGCCTTTCAAATAAATAAATAGTTCTTCAAAATAGTCTGGTACACATGCAATAGAAAAATACTGGAAATGTATTATAAAAGTTAACAGTGGTAGAATTATAAGTAAATTTTTTTCTCTGTATTTTTATTTTTTAAGGTAGATGGAGGATAAGCCCTTAATTTTTTTTAATATTTCATTTTTAATTGAAAGGCAGACAGACAGAGAGAACTCTTATCACTGATTAGGTCCTCATAAGCATGCAACAGCTGGGGCCAGGTCAGGCTGAAGCTAGGAGCCTAGAACTCAATTCAGGACTCCCACATGGGTAGCAGGGATCCAAGCACTTGAGCCATCACTGGTTCCTCCCATTAATGCTTCCTGTGCACTAGTGGGAAGACAGAATCAGAAGTGGAATGGCGGCCGTTGCGGCCATTTGGGGAGTGAACTAATGGAAGGAAGACCTTTCTCTCTGCCTCTCTCTCACTGTCTATAACTCTACCTGTCAAAAAAAAAAAGAAGTGGAATGGGCACTCCACCCCAGGCCTTCCTATATGAGATGAGGGCTCCCAAACAGACAGTGTCTCAACTGCTACACCAAACGCCCATCCTTTTTTTTTTTTTTTTTTTTGACAGGCAGAGTGGACAGTGAAAGACAGAGAGAAAGGTCTTCCTTTGCCGTGGGTTCACCCTCCAATGGCCGCCGCGGCTGGCGCACTGTGGCTGGTGCACTGCGCTGATCCAAAGGCAGGAGCCAGGTGCTTCTCCTGGTCTCTCATGGGGTGCAGGGCCCAAGCACTTGGGCCATCCTCCACTGCACTCCCTGGCCACAGCAGAGAGCTGGCCTGGAAGAGGGGCAACCGGGACAGGATCGGTGCCCCGACCGGGACTAGAACCTGGTGTGCCGGCACCGCAAGGCAGAGGATTAGCCTATTGAGCCATGGCGCTGGCCCCTCTTTGTGTTTTTAAATTTCCTCAATACCTATTAATATTTGTGCAACTGGGAAACAATAATAAAGGAAGCACCCACATGTGCTTCTGTGTGAGCTACTATAAAAACATCAGCACAAGGCCAGGGAGGGAATTAGAACTCTTCCCCTGGGGTGCTTCTTTTAAGGTATTAGATCTGGAGATAACTGAGCTGCTGGAGGAATGTTGGAATTACTGGAAGTGACATGTGCAAGGGACCTCACCGATCACTGCACTCAGCCTTGGCATTTTGCAGATGGGGACAGGGAGAGCAGAGGAATCCGAGAAAACAGTGAGCATCCTTGACCCAGTCACTCATTGCCTTCTTAACAGGATGGAGCATGGACATTCATTTCCCCAAAAGTTTCCTATCACTCAGCCCCTGAATAAAAGTCAATGTCTTATCAACAGCAGCCCTTCAGCCTCTGCCCTGACCGCAGAATTGAAGGAGCTTAGAAAGCAAGGCGGGGTTTGCAGCATTCGCTTTTCCTCTGCAAACCACTGGGATTAAAAACCAAAGTCCCAGCCCTCATCCCCTCCATCGAGGCTGTCTTGGTCTTGCTTCCCTCCGCTGAGAAGGACAAGGCTTCTCAGAAGGCATTTTCTCTGTCATGTGTGTGTTCTGATTATGAAAACATGACATTATAAGTGTATGAAATGTGGAAAATAACAGAAAATCCCAACCATGTGTTATACTGCTGCTCCACAACAAGGATGGTTAACATTTTACAGGCAGATCCAGACTTCTCCCTTTTATGCCAGACACACCCAGGTAAGATTCTGTAGGTGGCTGGTGCCCCGGCTCACTAGGCTAATCCTCTGCCTGTGGCACCAGCACCCTGGGTTCTAGTCCTGGTTGGGGCACCAGATTCTATCCCGGTTGCTCCTCTTCCAGTCCAGCTCTCTGCTATGGCCTGGGAGTGCAGTGGAGGATAGCCCAAGTGCTTGGGCCCTGCACCTGCATGGGAGACCAGGAGAAGCACCTGGCTCCTGGCTTCAGATTGGCGCAGTGCACCGGCTGCAACATGCCAGCCATAGCGGCCACTTGGGGGATGAACCAACTTTCTCTGTCTCTCTCTGTCTCTGTCTCTCTCAATGTCTAACTCTGCCAGTCAAAAAATAAAAAAAGGACAAAAAGATTCTGTAGGCACAGAATTTTGATTATTTTCTCTCTGTCTCTCTCTCTCTCAATGTCTAACTCTGCCAGTCAAAAAATATAAAAAGGACAAAAAGATTCTGTAGGCACAGAATTTTGATTATTTTAAGATTTATTTATTTGAAATGCAGAATCAGAGGTGGAGGGGGGGACAAAAACAGATCTTCCATCTGCTGGTTCACTCCCCAAATGGCTGCAACAGCCGGGGCTGGGCCAGGCTGACACCAGAAGCCTGGAACTCCATCTGGGTCTCCCATGTGGATGGCAGGAGCCCCAGTACTTGGGCCACTCGACACTGCTTTCCCAGGCAGATTAGCAGAAGAACAGCTGAATTTGAACTGGTGCTCATATAGGATGCCACAGGTAGCAGTTCAACCCAATGCAGCTCAGGTTTCTACTGTTATTCAAAAACATCCACTGTCAGTCCCCAAGGCCAACCTTCTTGGGAGTGGGAGCACCCAGTGCCCTGAAGAGGCTCAGCTCTTGGCCAATGAATTGTTAGCAGATGCCCTGAAAACAACAGCTTGAGATGTGCTGACCTGGCTGGGGTCCCCCTCTCCCAGGTGTGCTACTTCCATAAGAAAACTTTCCCTCCAGCGGCAGCTCCCTGGGCCACAGTGGAATACACCGCAGGTCACATGCACACCTGAGGTAAGAGGCAGATTCATTCACTCCAGCAGAATGGTATCTGAGGGAGAATAAATAGTGCTGCTCTAAGCCAATCCAGGTTGATAAACAGGACTCTCACCTGTGCACCCCCACCATGTAAGAGGTTTTCCTCTCTCAGAATCCCCTTGACTTGATTTGGGTGGTCTGTGCAAAGGCTCAGCAGGTGTTGCTCTGCCTGCTACCAGGGGGGAACAGGGATAAAGATCTGCATCCAGCAGTCCTGTTGTCAGCATTCCCCAGGGCCTGTGGCAGTCCAAGGAAAGTTGAATTCTTTGTGGTATTTCTTCTTTACACCTGACTTTCTTCAAGTCATTTATCCCTTTTACTGAGATGGTTTATAATGCATCTTCATCTTTTTACTCTATTTTGATTTATTGCTGTCCCACTGTGTCCACTGGAAGAAGTGAACCTGAACTCCCACAAGCAAGATGGATGTGCAGAGAAAAGAGTGGCAGAGTCAGTGAGGCCTGAAGGAGAAGGAGTCCTGCAAACGTGTGGTGTGGAAAGGAAAGCGGGCTGGCCCCTGGTAAATGTGGGAGGAAAGAGAAAGTCAAGAGGGACACAGAATGGGCCGCAGGCACCCTGTCCCAGGGCCCGGGCTCAGGTGACCTCCACGCCCCCTGTACAGACATCCCTTACTTCTTTCCTGTTTTCTCAGACCCATTAGCCCTTCTTGGGACACCTGTATTCCCATCTCTTTTTAGGAAAGTGTTCCCTCTCCCTTATTTGTATAACCTCAGCAATATCAAACCAAGGAGTTTCAGCCTCTCTGGACAAGTGTGCATATGACACGCACACTTCAACAACTAAAATCTCCCACTTAAGACTGAATCTTACAGTGCCCCCCCCAGAGGAAAAATAGAGCAGAGCTGAGAAACTGTCCCTAAGTTCCCATTTTCTAGAATTCTAGGCTGCAGAGGCTTTCATCCTTCCAAAAGACTACTGCAATGTTGGATCTTCAATTCAGGAATATTCTCCTTTTTATATAAAGGATTTGTTTGTTTATTTAAAAGCACAGTTGGAGAGAGAGAGAGAGAGAGAGAGAATCTTCCATCCCCTGCTTCATCCCAAAAATAGCTCCAAAAGCCAGAACTGGGCCAAGCCGAAGCCAGGAGCCAGGAGCTTCTTCAGGATCTCCCACATGGGTGCAGGAGCCCAAGCACTTGGGCCATCTTCTACTGTTTTTGCAGGTGCAGGAGTTGGGTTAGAAGTGGACCAGCTGGGACTGGAACTGGCACCCTTATGGGATGCTGGCACTGTAGGCAATGGCTTTACCCATTACACCACAGTGCTGAACTCTATTCAGGAATATTCTAATGCACTGCGGCTGCTGCTTTTCATCAATGCAACATGGATTTGCAAAAGAACAGTCTGATTTTTTATACAGAGATGCCCTTATGGCATTTTGCTTTTGTGTGTTAAATTTCTACCATGAAAAAAATAAGACTATCTTGCATTTTAGGATTCTCTAATATACCTTAAACATTTTGAATAATTCATAGAAACCAAAAAATGACAATTAAATGAGAAATCCACCGGAAAGCACCAGCACCCCGACACTGCTTTAACCATCACTTCAGGGCTCTCTTAACAAATCTGTGTGTGGGCCAGCGTCGTGGCTTAACAGGCTAATCCTCTGCCTTGCAGCGCCGGCACACCGGGTTCTAGTCCTGGTTGGGGCGCCAGATTCTATCCCGGTTGCTCCTCTTCCAGGCCAGCTCTCTGCTATGGCCCGGGAAGGCAGTGGAGGATGGCCCAAGTCCTTGGGCCCTGCACTCGCATGGCAGACCAGGAGAAGCACCTGGCTCCTGGCTTCGGATCAGCGCGATGTGCCAGCCGCAGCGGCCATTGGAGGGTGAACCAACAGCAAAAAGGAAGACCTTTCTCTCTGTCTCTCTCTCTCACTATCCACTCTGCCTGTCCGAAAAAAAAACAAAAAAAAAAACCAAAAAACAAATCTGTGTGTGATTTAACATGAACGGGACTCTATCATATGTGCTGTTTCCATGGTGAGAACCAGCTCATGGCAAGACAGGCTATGTTGTTTCTGCTTACCTCTTTTTCTTCTCGTCAACCACTGCCAAGATAGATTGACTGCTATCGTTTCCTAGCTTCCCCTCTGTTTATATAATCATACACACAGATATCACATATACAACTGCACACATGTACTTTCCCAGCCTTCCAGAAAAGAATGAGATTGTATTGCTGCATTTTGCTTTTTCTCATGTTGCTTTTCTTGTGTTGCACTTCACAGATGAAATCTACCCAAGTTCACTGCTTTCCACAGGCAGTTGGCATTCCATTTATAGACCAATCAACATTTACTCAACCATTCCGACACTGACATAGGCATTCTTTTCAGTTGTCTGATCACTGAACTGATGAAGCAATAAACACTGCTATGAATATTAGGAGAAAATGATTAAAATGATAATATGATTGCCTGCCTAGAAAATCCAAAAATTATATGGAAAGCCAATAAAATTGGCAAGGGTATTTGTTAATGATGGCTGTGTATAAGATATGTATACAAAATCAGTAGCATCAGGGGTGGTGTGACATTACATATTGGAGTGCCAGTTCAAGTACTAGCTGCTCCACTTCTAATCCAGCTCCCTGCTAACACACCTGGGGAAGCAGCAGGTGATGGCCCAAGTACATGGGCTGTCACCTACATAGGAGAACTGGAAGCAGTTCCTGGCTCCTGGCTTCAGTGTGACACAGCCTTGGTTGTTACAGGTATTTGGAGAGTAAACCAGAAAATGGAAAACCTTTCTCTCTCTCTCTCTCTCTCTCTCTCTCTCTCTCTCTCTCTCTTTCCCTCCCTTCTTCCCTCCTTCTCTGTGACTCTGCCTTTTGAATAAGTAAATAAGTAAATATTTTTTAAAAAAACAAATAGCATCTATAGTAGATTTAAATGGACTGAAAACACAATCATGTGTGACATAAAGAGATCTCCATCAGACAGGCTGCATAGATGACAATGGGCCCCTAAGATTATAATGAAGCTGAAAAATTGCTTCACTTACAGATGTTGTGGATTTTGTAATGTCCCACATAGCACCACTCACTTGTTTGTGGTGACACTGGTGTAAATCAACCCACTGCACTGCCAGTATAACATATACAATCATATATGAGGGGGCTTCCAAGAGTTCATGGAAAATTCATATTCTCCTTTAATTCAATTTGTCTATGACTCTTTGAAACCCCTTCTGGCAGCTCATAATATTTGATAATGATAATAAACAACAAGCTCACTGTTGTATGCATTTACTATATTGCACTATTTATCATTATTTTAGAGTGAATTCCTTCTAATTACATAAACAGCATTTGATGTGAACTAGCAGGCTGTGCTCTGCTGCCAGCAGCCTCATACATCTCATATTTGTGTAAATACACTCTACCGTGTTCACGCAATGACCAGAACTCCTAATGGCACATTTCTCAGAACACCTCCTTACTTATAAATGATGCATGGTTGTTATCAATTCTTGGTAAAAATAAATATAATAGATTTCTTTGGAACAAGTTTAACCATAAAAGTATTCAACCTAACATAAGAAAACTACCAGATCATACAGGACATAAAATCAAACAGGAAGAAATGGAACATTGCATATATTTGGATCACAAAACCATGATTCCTCCCATAATTGATATAAATATGTAAATATATTTGACTCAATTCTAATTGAAGTTCCAATTTTGTGGTTGTTCTTTTGAAACAAGATAAAATGATCCTTCAGAAAATATGAAATAGGCTGATAGTATTCAAGAAACGCATAAAGAAGACTAATGAGAGACCTTGCAGAACAGATGTTAAAATGCATTATAAAGTCACTATGCAGAAAGCATGATGATACTGTCATAATTTTTCCTAATCTCCCACTAGGTACAACTAGAAGTCCTGCACATTACATACAAAGCAAACACAAGAAGACTCTCACAGTTGGAGAAAAAATGGCAGATGGACTACAGACTTTGGCTCTCAATGAATAACAGAGTTCCTTGAGTTTTCTCTTTGCTTCATCTACCCAGACTTGGTGCTGGAGAAGACAGCAGCCCACAACTGCCAATGAGCACAGACAGCCCCCCCCCCCAAAAAAAAAAAAAAAACCTTTCAAAAGTTCTCCACTTAAAGGATCAGGAAACAGGAAGCCTAGCAAAGCAGAAAAGCACGCCACAAAACTGCTCTACTGCCCCCAAACACCACAGAGAAAACTGCAGACTCATCCCAAACCCTGCAGGAAAGGCTGAGAACCTGGTTTTCTGTCTGACAGAAGGTCCCCAACAGTCCCATTCCACTATGGTTATCAGACAGGACTGAGCATCCTGTCCTGCACTACTATGGGCAGTAATGACCACACTCCATGCTCTGCCCTACTGTGCTGTCTATGTGGGCAGCTGAGACTTTACTCGGGACTGGATGTAAAGAGGCCATGTCCCACCCCAGCCCGGAGCATCCAGGGAGGTTATTCAGGGAGCATGAAGTAGGCATTCTTATCCCTCCCAGCCAGGGTGGTGTGATCTAAGGGCTGGAGAGGAGTCATGTTGGAAGCCGCAGCCTCACACAGAGTAACACAAAGCCCCATCCAAGCATTAGCAGAGGCTGAGTAGGGAACGCGGACTTCTCCAATTTCACTGCAGCTACACCATACATGCCCTTTCCTGGCAGGGGCAGAGTTGCACAAAGCCAAATGAAAATGAAAGGCTTAAACAGGATCCAGAACCTTATAACCCAATATCCAAAATGTCAAGTTTTTATTCAAAACCCACTCATCATATCAAGAGCCATGAAAATCCAAATTTCTATGGAGACAAGCATCTATTTAGATACCAACACCAAGATGGCAGAAATACTAAAATTACTTGACACAGTAATGAGCCATCATGTAAAGGGTCTGCTGCATAATTATAACATTGAAAGTAATGTAGGCTAGCGCTGTGGCTCAACAGGCTAATCCTCCACCATGCGGTGCTGGCACACCGGGTTCTAGTCCCGGTCAGGGCGCCGGATTCTGCTCCAGTTGCCCCTCTTCCAGGCCAGCTCTCTGTTGTGGCCAGGGAGTGCAGTGGAGGATGGCCCAAGTGCTTGGGCCTTGCACCCCATGGGAGACCAGGAGAAGCACCTGGCTCCTGGTTTCAGATCAGCGCAGTGCGCCGGCCACAGCATGCCGGCCGTGGCGGCCATTGGAGGGTGAACCAACAGCAAAGGAAGACCTTTCTCTTTCTGTCTCTCTCTCTCACTGTCCACTCTGCCTGTCAAAAAAAAAAGTAATGTAATAAAACCCCCAAAGTCTCAGCAAATAGAAAATATAAAGAATCAACAAGTATACATTTTAGAACAGAAAAATATAATAACTGAAATAAAAAAAAAATCAATGAAGAGCCTGGCAACAGAATGGAGGGAACAGAAGAAGTGATCCAAGAAGTAAATGGAACAAAAGAACTTACCCAAGCTGAATAATGAAAAAACAGACTGGAAAAAAAAAATAACAAGCAGAGTCTCAGGACCTGAGGGAGTATAACAAAGCATCTAACATTTGTGTCATCACAATCCCAGAAGGAAAGAGAAACCGAGTAACCTGGAAATGAACTTCAAAGACTGACTGTTGAAAAACTCCTGAATTTCACAAAATACATAGACTTACAGATTCCAGAAGCTGAGGCATCCCCAACTAGGATAAACTCAAAAAATCCATACCAAGACAAATCAGTCAAATGTGTTAAACTGAAGACTAGGAGTAAAGTCTTGAAAGCAGCAGATTGTACAGGTTACCTACAGGGGAAAGGGGGAGCTCAAACACAATGGGTTTACCACCAGAAGCCATTCAGTAAGAAGAGAGAGGCAAACCACTTTTCACCTGCACAAAGAAGAGGATCATCAACACAGAACCCTGCTCCATTGGAAATATCCCTCTGGAATAAACAGGAAACAAGGACATTCTCAGATGAAGGAAAACTAGCAGGATCTGCCACCAGCAGACCTAAGGGAAGAATAGCTGAAAGAAGTTCTCTAAGCTGAAAGCAAACAATTAGAGAAATAATACTAGAAGATCAAGAAGGAAGACAGCACACAATAATGGTCAATATAACGAGCTTCCCTTCCTCTTTTGAGTTTTCTGAATTGTGTTTGACAGTTGAAGTTTTTTAAATTTTTATTAACATGAAGAGAACAGATTTCATGTATTTCTTAGATACAATTCTAAGAAGATAATCATCCTTTCTTCCCTCCCTTCTCCCTCCCTCCCTAAATATCTGCTCCTTCCTTCTTCTTTTTTCCTTTAATTTTTGCAATAAAATACTTTCAATATACTTTATAGTCACAGACTTAATGCACCATGAAATATAATACCCGATTAAGTTCCACAGGAACTGATGACCACAGTTCCACAAGAACTGATGACTACAGTTCCACAGGGACAGACAGTTTCATTCTTATACAGTTTTTTGCATTCCATATTAAAGACAATATTTTAGAGAGAACACATGATATTTATCTTTTGGGGACTGCTTTATTTTACTAAGCATAATAGTCTCCAGTAGCATCCATTTTTTGCAAAAGACAGGATTTCATTCTTTCTTATGGCTGAGTAATATTCCCTCATATGTATATACCACATTTCCTTTATCCAGTCATCAGTTGGTAGACTTATGGATTTTACATTAATTTGTTTGAAAGACAGACATTGAGAAGGAGAGAGGGGAAAGAGGAAGAGGGAGATTGAGATCTTCCATCTCCTGCAACAGCCAGAGCAATCTAGGCCAGCTCAAAGTTGGCTTACCTAGAACTCAATCCAAGTTATCCACAAAGAAAGCAGGGATCCAACTACTTGAATTATCACTTGCTATCTCCCAGGGTGGACATTAGCAGGAAGCTGGTATCAAAAACACAGCTCAGCCTCAACCCCAAGCATTACAGTATGGAATGTGGGCATCCCAAGTGGCCTCTTAACCACTGTGTCAAATACCTATCCCCTGAAGCAAAAATCATCACACACTGATGTGGTTTTAAATGTAAGTAGATGCAATATTTAAGGCAATTATATTATAAACATGGGAAAATAAAAACACAAAAAGGGAGCTAGCGGGGCCAGCACTGTGGCTCAGTGTGTTGAGCTGCCACTGAGATGGAGCACAGTTCAAGTCCCAGATGCTCCACTTCAGATTCAGCTCCCTGCTAATGTGCCTGGAATAGCAGCAGACAATGGCCTGAGTGCTTGTGTTCCTGCCACCTATGTGGGAAATCAGAATGGAATTCCTAGCTCTTGGCTTCAGCCTGGCTCAGCACTGGCTGTTGTGGCTACATGGTGAGCAAACCAGGGGATGAAAGGTTTCTCTCTCTCTCTCTCTCTCTCTCTCTCTCGCTTGCTCTCTCTCTCCCCACCCCCTACCCCCATTCCCCACATCATCCCTCCGCCTTTTGATTAAATAAGTAAATCTTTTTTTAAAAAGGGAAGTAAAGTTCCTAGACTTTCCTCACACTGGTGAAATGATGAAATAAGTAGACAACAATGTTTGATATATAATCTTTGGAGTAACCACTAAAGAAGTTATACACAGATGCATGCTCAAAAACTAGTATTACAAAATGGGATAATATAAAATGTTAATGCAGTCCCACAAAAAATCAAATAGCACATGAAAACATGTCCAACAAAATGAGTCCTTAGAGAAATGCAAATTAAAATCACAGAGTATCATTGCACCATATTATAGTGGCCAAAATAAAGAAAAGTGACAACACCAACCACGGGCAAGGATGCTGAGAAGCCAGAACACTGACTGCAGGAATGTAAAATGGCACACCCACTAAGGAACATGGGTTGGCAGATTATAAAAACAAATAAACCTGTGACTGTTAAATGACTCAGTGATCCCATGTTTGAACTTTTATGCTAATTAAATGAAAATTTAACTTTACATAAAAACTTATAGCAGTGTTATTCATAGTAGTCCAAAATTTGAAAACAACCCATTTGCTCAAAGGGCAAATTGTTGCTACCCAGCCACAACAACAAAAAAAGCACTGCTGATACATATAAGAATCTAGATGAATCTCCAGGGCATTACACAGAGTGAAAAAAGGCCAATCCCAAAAAGTTCCATACTGGTTGATCCTACTTGTGTCACGTTCTTGAGGCAACATAGTTACAGGAATGGAGGGCAGACAAATGGTGGCTGGGGCCTACAGAGGGAACAGGAGTGGGAATAGGAGTGGGCCTTGAGGAAGTGGAGATGTTCTGTGTCTTGGCTGCATCACTGTCCATGACCCTCACGGGGATGTTTTCTATCACAAGATGATGCCACTGGAGCAAGCTGAGTAAATGGTACAGGGGCTGTCTCTATTATTTCTTAGAATTGCTTGTGAATCTATCTGTATCTCCTAATATCAATTAAAAAAAACTAAAAAGACCTGATCCTTCCCTTCGGATGTCCCTGGCTTCTAGGGTGGGCAAGACCCAGTGAAAACATGAGTGCCCCAGGGCTTGGTGCAAAGGAGAGCTGCATCCCAGACAGAGCTGGTGCTGGGAAGACCACCAAATGCAGTGCAATGCATCTCTTCCCCAGTGTCCCTCCTTCATACACCCACCATCACTGGTCAAGCCCAGCCAGGTCAATTTTGTGTTTTATATTTCCCGTGTGATAAGAAATCCATGGAATCCACAGAACCATGTCATTTATTGAACCCACACTCTCCATCGTGGATAAAGTTGTCCTTTTTCCTTTAAATGTGCAATATGTATTTGTACTTTTTTGCTTGAATATCTGTTCATCTTTTGCCTTTTATTCTACTGAAGCCTATTTTGTGCAGATTTATAGAATATAAGAGCATGCTGTATATTAGGGATATGACTCATATGTCTAGTATTTTGATGGCAAATATTTTCTTTAAAATAACTAACTTTTTCAGTAATTTTTGCTGTTCAGGTAGTTCAAATTATATAAATTTAAATGTATAGATGTTTTCCTTATGGCTTTTGAGTTCTGTAGTTAGATTAATAATGCCTTGCCTGCCATCAACCTGTTAAAAAAACATTTTCATAGTTTTTTATAGGTTGTCATTTCATCTACAGAATTAAATAATCTATGAGGCTGAGCTATAACTTTATTTTGGACTTTCAAAATGGTCTAAAGTCATTTATTTTAGAATCAATCATTTAGCCACTGATTTTAAAGGCTATCCTTTTCCAAACTAATACCCCCATATATCCAGGAGTGTCTAGAATCCCTTTCATTCCATTGATTTATCACTTCCTAGGCCAGCACAACATGTTTATTTCATGTGGTTTGGAGGTGATTACCATTTCCATTAGGACAGCTATAGAATACTTTCTGCATTCACCATCTTCAGGATGTTGGCTTTTGTTTTTTCCATTCCTGTGTTGTTAAACCATATTTCAAAACTCTCTCCACCCTTCCACGTGCAGTTCAAATGTTACCTTCCTGAGAAAACAGCTCCAGAGACGAGGATCTTGTGTCAGGCACACTTGGGATCAAACCCAATCCTGGCTTGGCCATTTTCTTCCCCTTTGAACTGAGCTACTTCCTTTGCATCTCTGTGATTTTTTTTTTTCTAGCTTCACGAAAATGAAAACACAAAAGTACTGAGAGCACCCACATTGGTCGTGAAGGTTAACTAAGAGAATGCATTTGAAGTGTTTAGCATATGGTAAGCACTCAAAAAAGTGAGGGGACTTCATAAGCTCAGGGAAAATGGCATAGGGAGATATGTTTATTATGCTGCAGAAACATGTCAGAAATCAGGCATATCATCTCCGAAAGTTCATGGAAAATATACTTAATGAAGAAATTATCAGAGAGGTTAACCTTTTTTAGCACAAAAATAAATACCACCTGGTTCCATTTTTCCACAAACATGTTAAAGCACTCTCATATTGACTCCTAGTAATGGTACTACTACCATTATTTGTAGTAGTTATTATTAATTACCTCTGTTCCCACAATTCTTAATGTTTCCATTTGCACACTAATAATATTCTACCCTGAGGGATTTTGCATTTTGCAGTAGATCTTGTGCCTTGTTTTTGCCTGAAGATAATACATATATATTCTTCGGCACTTAGCACAGATCTTAGTCCAAGTAGGAGCTTAATGAATGGTAAAGCAAACAATTGATTGTATGGCTATCAATTTCCTTACATAGCAAGGATGTAAAAATAGAAAACAAAGCATTTTTCCCACGCTCACACAGCACAGAGTAGTCAGAATACTTTACCTCTGGTCACCAAAATTCACATGGCTTTCCCCTCCCTTTCCTACACATCATGCAATTCCCCAGCTGGCAGTCCTATAGTGCCACTCAATTCTGACATTACCTACTTGGAGGTAGCATCAGATCCCCCCTTATCCCCATTAGATGCTGACGGCAACTTTGGGCCTCCAGAACTTCTAACCAACTGGCTGTGAACCGGAGGCTCCAGAAGCTGAATGCAGCTCTGAGCACTCAGGGGAGTCCTTTACTCATGTTGACCCATTTCCTGTAATACATGTTGCAGAGACCCAAAGGACCCCAGCCGGAAGAGCTGCATAGAACGAGGCAAATGGCAAGAGGCATGGAGCTTCCTGCTGCCTCTGGGTCACCACCCTCCAGGGACCTCCACTTTTCAGCCATCTGAAAGTTTTCTGAACTCCATTGTTTCTGGTTTTTATGGAGGCTCCATTGCCTGAGCACAGCTGATTACATAATTGGCCACTGGTGATCAACTCAACCTGAATTCAGCAACTCTCCCCTCCCTGGAGTCAGGGAGTGGAACTTTAAAATCACCTTGTCAGCTCTGTTACTCCTATGACCCAAGACATTCCAAAGGACATAGGAACAGCCGACCCTATCACTCTGGAATTCTGTCTCAGGAACTGAGATGAAAGACCAAACATCAGAACCAAAGATTTTACCTGGGCCCCTCTGTTAGGGTTTTAGGAACTCTACTGAGGAAAAAGAGGCGCATATATGAGTCCCTTAATTATTTCTTACTAGGTAATGACTAACTCTATCCCCCTTAGTGAAGAATAATTATTATCATATTCATATATTTCATTCCCTGTTCAGCTCATTGCCCAGTACACAATCTAACTGCCAGGAACCTGAGATTAAAATCCTGCTGCAGTTGTGCACATGTGCCTGCATACATGTCTGTGTGTGTGCGTGTGCCTGCATACATGTCTGGGTGTGTGTGTGTGTGTGTATGCCTGCATACGTGTCTGTGTGTGTGCCTGCATACATGTCTGGGTGTGTGTGTGTGTGTATGCCTGCATATGTGTCTGTGTGTATGTGTGCCTGCGTATGTGTCTGGGTGTGTGTGTGTGTGCCTGTGTACGTGTCTGGGTGTGTATGTGTGCCTGCATACATGTCTGGGTGTATGTATGTATGTGTGTGTGTGTGCATGGTGCAGGTGGAATCCCAACTGTGCTGTCTGGAGAAGCTCTGATGCCTCATGGCAGTGTCTTCTTCAGAGGAAGATGTGAATGTTGTCCCCCACCTCACAGAGCCAAGCCTGCCAACAGAGAGGAGCAACGCTGACTGCAGAAGATGGAGCAAGGGATTTGTGAGACAAAAACGGGAGCTGACCTCTGATCTGGAAAAGCCCCAAGACTGCTCCTCAGATCCTTCTTGAATCTGGAGCCCACGAGGAGATGACTCAAGGAAAGAGACAGAAGAGCAGCAGGAGCTAAGGGGG
Organism: Lepus europaeus; assembly: GCF_033115175.1. NCBI lineage: Eukaryota > Metazoa > Chordata > Mammalia > Lagomorpha > Leporidae > Lepus > Lepus europaeus. The sequence continues at coordinate 72,532,828 of NC_084843.1, read as the reverse complement.
CAGAATGACGTGGAAGGAGAGGCTAGGAGGAACAGCAGTGGACATCCAGGAGGGAAACAGTGAAGTCATACACTGGGGCTCCTCAGCCAGGGCCTTTCTCACTTAGCCCAACATCTCACCCTCTGTATGTACTCCACCAATGGAAAGTGCACTTCTGAGATGCCGCACGAGGAGGCCTACGACCTTCCTGAGTCATGCCTACCTTGTGAACCTTGATTCCGGCCGCCAACAAAAACTGCCTCCCAGCTCTGCCAAGGGTGGGCTCAGGCCAGCTCCCCACTCAACACTTTCCTTTCCCCATGAAAGTTTTCTGAGCAGCTCCTTGGACCTGGGCTCTCAGGCATCCCAGTTGATGAAAAGGCCCTTTAGGAACTTCCAGAGTGTACACGGGGAAAGTGGCTGGAAGTATTAGGGATACATCATTTCAACAAAGTGAAGAACTCAACAGTTGTATGTATTAAAAAGAAAAAAGGATTGGGGATCTCATTGTGGCACAGCAGGTTAGGCTGCCAGCTGTGATGCCAGAGCCCATATGAGCAGCAGTCCCGGCTGTACCACTTCCAACACAGCTCCCTGCTAATGCCCCTGGAAAGTAGCGGATGACAGCACAAGTGCTTAATGCCCCTGCACCCATGTGGGAGACCTGGATGGTGTTCCAGGCTCCTGGCTTCAGCCTAGCCCGGTCCCTGCTACTTTGGCCACTTGGAGAGTGAACCCATGAATAGATCTCTTAATATTGCCTTTCAAATAAATAAATAAATAAATCTTTTTTTAAAACAAAAGACAGATTTGACTATTAAATATTATAATGGAAAATGATATCATTAATGAAGTCAATAGATAAAGAATTGGGAAGCTATTTATAGCACAGATATATGAGAAAGGATTAGTATCTATATTCTGTCAAAATTTCCTACGTTTTTAACAGGAAGAACCACCCAATAGAAACACAAATTGAAGGTAAAAATTTTGGCAGAAAATCTAAGCAATTCACAGACATGTTAAGATACTTGGCCTCACTAAGAGTAAAGGAAATACAAGTTAAAACAATGAAATATTTCCATGTTCATCTAGAACTGAGCCCTCACAGACTGATTTAGCTGAATGTGAGCTTGTTTGTGGGGAAAGCTCTTTGAAAGACTCGGTGGATTTCGGCTCTGTGTGCTTCCAACCAGTTCATGAAGCAGCCCCTCAGCCAGGGACCCCGACAAGCCCTATCAACACCAGGGGCCTGGGGACACAGCCTCCTGGTGTTAGATGCTGGGGCTCTGTCCATCAATCTCTGCCACAATGTTCAGGTCCCACTCCACCCCATGCCCAGCAGAGTGTGGAGCACAAGCCTAGGGAGGGGAGGCACTGTGAATATTCCCCTTGCCTAGAAGCAATGTTGTAGGCTTCTTCCTGGAGCCAGTCAGAGAACACAGAGTCAGAGAGGAGCTACAGTGGGACCTTGTGGGATGGGAACAGGCAACCAGGATCCCCTGCACCCCGGTGTTGTCCTCTTTGCCACCTGCTAGCCTAGCCTAACTGTGTAGCTTGGGGATCCACTCTTTTAGCCTTTTAAGGCTGATTTGCATTGCAGGCTTCCTACTGAAAGAGACTCCCTTCCTGCTTCTCTTCCAGACAGATCCAAAGTAAGCACCCTGTTTTCTTGCAAGCCCTTCTGGAGCCTGTCTCCAAATTGGTCTCCCAGAAAGCTGTACCTCCCAGCATGCCTGCCCTTCTGTGACCCTTTCCTCTGAAAACTAATGGGTTCATCTGACTCTCTCATAAGTGACAGAATGCTTCCAAAGTGATCAGAAGGCTTTCAGCTTAAAATCCAGGCCTCTTGAATGCTTGGGACATGCCCTCTTTCCTTTTTTTAAAATTTATTTATTTATTTGAAAGTCAGAGTTGCACAGATGAGAGAAGGAGGGGCAGAGAGAGAGAGAGAGAGGTCTTCCATCCACTGGTTCACTCCCTAATTGGCCACAATGGCCGAGCTGTGGTGATCCGAAGCCAGGAGCCAGGGTCTCCATGCGGATGCAGGGGCCCAGGGACTTGAGGTATCTTCCACTGCTTTCCCAGGCCATAGCAGATCAGAAGTAGAGCAGCTGGGACTCAAACCAGTGCCCATATGGGATGCTGGCATTGCAGGTAGTGGCTTTTACCTGCTATGCTACAGTGCTGGCCCAGGACACGGCCTCTTAAAACAGAGCTTAGGGCCCAGGGTTCTGGCTCAGTGAGTTAAGCCTGCAACACCAGAATCTCATGTCAAACTGCTGTTTTGAGTCCCAGTTGCTCCACTTCAAATCCAGTTCTCTCCTGTTGCACCTGGAAAAGCAGTGGTATATAGCTCAAATACTTAGGCCCCTCCCACCCATATAGGATATACAGATGGAGTTCTGGGCTCCTGGCTTTAGCATGGACTAGCCCCAGCCTGTTGTAGACATTTGGGGAGTGAACCAGTGAATGAATGATCTCTCTACCTCTCTCTTTCTCTGTGTCACTCTGCCTTTCAAATAAATAAATCTTAACCACAAAAATCAGCTTCCATGATTGCAGATACCATGTGAAGGCACTCAGGTCAACAGCTTAACTGAGCTCCCAGAAGACCACCCCCATCAACTTCCTGCCCTGTGAGAGCACCAGTCTGCACGTCCAACCCAGCTGACTTTTCTAAGTCCATCAGTGGATGGCAACATGACGGGCTGCAGGTGCTGACCACTGAGTGAGCCCAGGCACCCCACATACCGTGAATGCTCATAATAAATGTGTGTTTTAAGCCACTGAGTTTCGGAGCGGTTTGGTACATATCATTAGATAACTGGAGCAGGCTTTCCTGGAGGCTGTAACAAGTGGCCAACTTCAACATCCTAATTTTCTCCAAGACCCCTAGTGCTACAGCTTGAAAGATAAGTGGTCTGGATATCAAAAACCAACAGGGAGCGATTGAGCAGTTAACACACTGCAGCATAACCAGTGGTGTTAATCCTGCTGCCGGCAGTGGAGGCTTTCCTCTCATTGCCCCTCTCCACGCATCAGCTCAGTCAATGCCACATCTGTGTCCAGCACTGTCAACCTCTACTCCCTGGGACCAGCTTCTGCATGTGGTTTCATTCAGTTGGAAGGCAGAGAAACCTGTTTCACAAGGGTTGAAGTCATATGGAAAAATCCACTGATTCGTGTAACTTACAAGAGCAGAATTAGGTATTTCTGGCTGCAGGAAGAACTTGATACCAGGCACACAAGACAGCACCTTTGTTTCCTCTTCATCCATGCGCACATCAGTGCCACATGGTGGCCTCCTGCTGACTTCAGACTTCCACTTAGGTCTTCCGCAGTTACAAGTTTCATACAGCAGAACATGTGTACCTTGTTTTAAATCCGAACCATAGCACTTACTACCTCTGTGACCTTGGACAAGTACTAACTTTTCTAGTATGAAATTTTTCTTTAAAATGAGAACAGTAATGACCTCTACCCTACAGGGTTGTTTTACTAAGTGAGGAAATATATATATATATATATATATATATATATAAACATGTATACATATATATTTATTTATATTTAGCATAGTTCTACAAATGTCACTGTTATTTTTTGTAATCACAGTAATAGTAGTACCAGCAACAGCTACAATAGTGGATTTAACAATAGTAATGTTCTCTACTTCTATTCAAGCACAGCAAAGAGAATCCATGCCCCAGCTTTCTCTGGGATTCCTGAGCTCCCTACACAGTCCATGAACATAGTACAGGGCCCTAAAGGTAGGGAGTACTGATTGGCTCCAGCTGAAGCTGGTGTAGGGTGATTCCTGCAAGGCTGGGAAATGAGGGGCTCTCTCAGAAAGGGGATGGACTCCAGGAATGCAGCTGAGATTCCCTAAGAAGTGAGATTCTCAGTGCTCAGAAGTCCCCGGCATCCTGCTGTGCTGAGCTGGGGACACCTCCCCAGCTGTCTCAGAACTCTACTCAGGTGAAAACAAAGCTACAAAGGTCTGACTTGGAACAAGAGATTTTCTCACCTTCTTGGGGGCACCTCTCAATGTGTAAACTGCATCAGCAGAGAAGCAAGGGCACCTCTCACCTCTGCTTCCTGCTTACTGACTCCTCCCCACACCAGAACCCACCCCAGTGTTGTGCTGAGGGAAGGGACTATGTGCCCTGAGGTCTCCGCAGGGACTGCGCACATCCCACATGCAGGGCCTTCTTTCTGGGGTATGAAAGGAGCATACTTGGGGCCTGCATGTGGCGTAGCAGGTAAAGCTGCACCTGTGATGCCGGCATCCCAAATGGGTGCTGGTTCAAGTCTCGGCTGCTCCACTTCCAATCCAGCTCCATACCAATGCATCTGGAAAGCAATGAATGGTGGTCCAAGTGCTTGGGCCCCTGCACCCATGTGAGAGACCTGGATAAAGTTCATGGCTTTCGCTTGACCTGGTCCTGGCCAGTGTGGCCATTTGGAGAGTGAATCATTGGATGGGCAATTTCTCTGCCTCTGCTTCTCCCTATCTGTAACTCTTTTAAATAAATTAATAATAATAATAATAAAAATAAAGAAGCATGCTCAAGAGCTAAAATCTCCTTGTGCCAGACCCACAGTCTTTCTGATGGCAGGTTGTCATTCTGATGTGAGTCCAGGTGAGTTCATATTTTCCGGAGCAAAACCAGCTCATGCAATCTGTAGCCCATAAATCCCTTCCCTACAGTACAAGGAGAAAATGCCACACTACAGATGATACATGTTGTTGCTTGGTCTCAATAAAACATTTGTCTCTCTTGTACATAATTAATTGCTAATTGGACATATGATGAATTATAGTTGCCTATGATTAATTTAGTAAGAGACTTTGGTGAAATATGATTCTCTTTCTGCAGATTTATTTTGTTTTAGAAAGCAAAGGCAGAATTGGCTCCTGTGCACATTCTTCCATGGCCTGCTGTGTGTTAAATATTACAGATTGGTGGGGTGGGGAAGAGGCATGCATGAAAGCACAATGGAAGGATGGCCTCCGTGGGGATGGCATCTGGCATTTGTGTCATCCATGCCTCCCCTGCACAAGGGAACCAGGCTCCTTGGCTCTGCAAGATGAAGTCACCCGTGTGGACAGTGGTGTGGGGCCTGAGAAAATGGAGAACTCACCTCAGGCCCCAGGCAAGACCCTTCAACTGGGTTATTTTCAAGTTGCAGAAAGAGGTGTCCTCTGAGGACAGAGTAGATCTAATCTTTCCTGGTTGGAATGGGAGGGGAGTTCAGCACCAGAATGTGAGTTACCCAGGGCTCCACCCTGGACCAGGTTCTGTGAGAATGGTGTGATGGTTCCTTAGGACAAACTCCCCAGTGCACTGGATTGACCCTGCAGGTCCTGGAGTTTATTTTACAAAATGGACAGCATGTGACAAAGAGCCCTTGGAGGGCCTACAGATTCGTAGCCTAAGGATATCCTGACCAGAGAGCTGCCACCTCTACCTGGGCAGCCCTGCTGGCAAAGGACTCCCTCCTCTGGCAGCCTCCCTGGTTCTTAGGATCTTTCACCCAGGGACCTGTGCCCAAGGCAGGCAGAGAAGCATCCTCCTTTCTGCACAGTTCCTTTCCCATCTTCTCTTGGCCTTCCACTTTCCTGCCCTGACAGCCTTTCCAAATCAGAATCCTATTCCCAGCCTCACAGTAGCCATTCCATCCTCATATCCTGCCTTGTCCTCCTGTCTGCTCCCTGCTGACCTCCATTTGCTACACAACCATTGCCCTATCCCCGACTCTCTCCATCACATCAGCTCACTTGGAATCACTCTACTCCTTTTTCTCTTTCAATGAAGACAGAAACTCTCAATTCCTACTCAACCCAGATTTCCTTCTGTGAAAATGTCTAAAGATTGAGGGTTTAAACACATGTTCTACCATGGAGACCACACAGCTCAACAAAAAACACCTCTACCCAAGTGGAGGGTCTCAAGGTATCTGAGCATTAAAGGGGGAAGCTTGAATAATTCCTGCCCTCCAAGACTCCACCTCTCTAGGGGTTCCTGGGTCATCTGAGTAGCAGATAAAAACGTCTGTCATCTTCAGGGGTGTCAGAGCCCTCACAAAAGCCCTGGGTGGTGGAGAATGAACTAGATTTTATCTTATTGGTGAAAAAAACAGCCCACTCTACTTTTACTACCTTCATAAGACCTTTCTTCTAGAACTGAATGAGAGGTACTCCAGGACCCAGGCTCCTAGGAAACAGAAACCAGTTTTGATGTTTTAGTCAAATCATGAAACCCAGGATCCATCTGACTGGACACATCAGAGAGGAAAGATGTCAAGAACACAGAGGGGCTCAGCCTAGAGACCACTGCTCCTTAAACCCCAGCCTCAGCCAACTTCACCAACAGATCTCTGCTCTTCTGTTTGGAAAATGCTGTTTTTGATGCCTGGTCAAAGGGATTTTGACAATTGTTACTAGCATCATGGAAGTCAATCTCATGCAGGGGTTTCCAATCCTGAATATTCAAATCACCTGGGGGAGTTTAAGCAGCAAAAGAAAAAACCCACAGCAATTAAATCAGAATCTCCAAGGTTGGGAGCCTGGTATCTGAATGTTCATAAAGCCCCTTAGGAGGTCCTAAGGTGTAGTTAGTATTGAGAAAAGCTGTCCTAGTGTCACTCTCTCCTGACCTGCCACTGGGTCTCCAAGCCCATGCCACCTCAGCTTTTCCTAGGCTGTTGTTATCCTAGAACATGCCCTTAAGTGTAGGTTTTTGGAGCTTGGATCCTAAGAACTACTCAAGCTACAGTTACATAGTATGCTCCCGCAGTATTATTCCACTGTATTGCCCACATTAGTGCACTATGTTAGTACCCTAGGTTAACATAACCCATCTCATCTTTCTGTGTACTGATTAGTTCAGGTAAGCCTTGGACTGGGGGAAAAACAAAGTGATTCTCTCTGCTCTGCCTTAATTTTCTTGGGAGAGCAACTAAATCCAGAGCCCCTAGGAAAAAAATGTGGAAGGAAAGAAACTCAGGCAATCTCAGTCAGTTGAAGATACGACAAAATCAGTTAGTGCTGTGTAGGGTGTAATTTACCAACCTGTCAAAAATTCCTTAAAGAACAACACAAACTGTGGCCAGCAGGACCTCCAACTAGGTACTAGAAAGTCTGGTTTCTCTAAAAGAAAACAGCATATGAAAGAGTTATCTGTATCCTCATGTTCATTGCAGCACAAATCACAATATCTAAGATTTGGAATCAACCCAGATGTCTATCAACTGATGACTGGATAAAAAAAATTATGGTACATATACAGTATGGAGTACTACTCAGCTGTAAAAAAAAAAAAAAAAGAAAAAAAAGAAAGAAAGAAAAAGAAAAAAGAAAAAAAGTGAAATCCTGTCTTTTGCAACAAGATGGTCCCAGCTGGAAGCCATTATACTTATTGAAATAAGCCAATCCTAAAATGACAGATATCATAATTCTCCCTGATCTGAGGTAACTAAGACAGTACCTGAAATATAATATATTGGAGTGAAATAGACATTTTGAAAGGTGATGTTTCTTTATAGCCCTTGTCTCATTTGTTAAGGAACAGTGTTTTGTTTTGTCTTCATGCTATTTGTTGAATTCTTTCATTTAGGGTAGGGTTAACTACACAATCATTAAATTTGCTGAATAAAAAAGATCACTGTAAAAATTAAAATGGGAGTCTGAGAGGGAGGGGGAGAAAGGGTTGGAGCATGGGTGGGAGGGAGGATGGGGGAGAAGTGTCACTATGTTCCTAAAATGGTATAAAGGAAATATATGAAACTTGTGTAACTTAAATAAAACATATAAATAAAAAACAAAAAAAAAAGAAAGTCTGGATTATATTTCTTCTGCCTTTTTGATATCTTCATTGTAATATACCACAGTCTTTACTTGCTGTGCTTTTCCTAGAAACATTCAAGTCACATACAGTGAAATCACCACGTCTCTGAGACTGCACTTTCTGCTCCTTTACTTGTCCCCGCAGTCTAGATATGAGGTCAGCAGGCTCACACCACAATGACATTTCCATTCCTGAACCTTGGAACCTAGGAATGTGCTGCCTTACACGGCAAAGGGAATTTGCTTATGTACTTAAGGTATGAACCTGGAGAGGGGAAGATGATTCTGGATGAGATAGGTGGGCCAAATCTAATCCTAAGGAGCCCCCTACTTTGTCTGAGGACCACAGAAGGATGTGTTGACTTTGAACAAGCAGGAGACGCACTCTAGAAGCTGGGGGCTGCCCACAGCTTAGAGCCAGAAAGAACGGGGACTTGGGTTCTGCAATACCAAAAAATGGTATCATGTTGTACCACTCAGAGTGGCTATGATTTTTAAAAAGCAAAAGAAGATGAAAAAATAATAAATGCTGGTGAGATACGGAGAAAAGAGAACCCTCTGCACTGTTGGTGGGAATGCAGACTAGACAGCCATTATGGACAAGACGTGGAGGTCCCTCAGAAAACTAACAATAGACCTGCCACAGGAGTCAGCTGCCCCAACTCTCGGCATACATTGCTGAAAGAAATGAAGTCAGCACAGAAGAGATATATGGCCTCACATGCTCGCTGCAGCACTATTCACAATAGCAAGATACAGAATCAACCTAGGTGTCTACGGGTGGCCAACTGAATAACAAAAATGTGATATATAAACCCATAGGATATCACTCAGCCATAAAACAGAATGAAACCCTGACATTCACAGTGAAATGGAAGGAACTGGGTTAAGTGAAACAAGCCAGAAAGACAAATACCACGTGTTCTCTCTCTTTTGTGGAAGAAATAGCTGATTACTAGAGACTGGGAAGGGTGGAGGTTAGAGGACGGAGGGAGACTGGATAACAGGTATAAAACACATTCCAATAGGAGCAATAGGTGCAGGTGCTCACAGCACAGCGGGGTCCCTGCAGGTCACAGTCATGCACCGTACACTGTATGAAGAGCTAGAGAAGAGAGCTGGTAAGCTACAAATGGAGGGGAAAGAAGAGGAGGTAGGGATGCTAAAAGAAGATCTGACCAGTTTACATTGTATGTCTGAACTGCAATATTGTACTCTGCCCCGTAAAGGTGTACAAATATTACATACCGATCACAAATTTTAAAAAGTAAAATTAAAAAAGAGAGAGAGAACTAGATTCTGTTGACAACCAAGTGAACAAGGAATGAATCATTTCCTAGAGCACCCAGAATGCAGTCCTGTGGACTCCTTTGTGTTAGCCCAGCAAGACCCGGGCCACGCTCCTGACCCGCAGAACTATACATTACATTTGTGTTGTCTGAGCAGCCAACTCTGTGGCTACATCGACAATGGAAAAGTAATACAAGAGGGCACACTGAAGTGACTTGCAAGTGTAGAAAGCCAACAACTGATACAGGAAGCTAATGCTGAATTCTACATTGCTCTTCTTCCAGCTTCTCCATGTTGACCTTCAGGATGCAGAAGATTCTCACTGAAAAAGGAAATAGAATTCAGGGACTCTTATCAAAGCCAAAGGCAAGGAAGTGAGGGTCAGCCAGTGATGGGAATCTTCACCTTCAGTCATATTTCCCTTCTCTGGGGCATTCAAGTAAGGGTACAAGGCAGGTATATGCCAGGACAGTGGTCCAGCTGGTACCTGGAACTAGCAGAGGGACTCCATGGAATTAGGGGCAATGCCAAGAAAGGTCATTTTGGGAACTGAAAGAAGAAAAGGAAGCTAATATGTATTTATTATTACATTGTAACATATATTCTACAGAGGTACAAGTATATGGAGATGCTTTATATATATTATAATATTTAATCTTTAAAGCACTGCCAGAAAATCAGGATTCTTACATCCATTGTACTGCAGAGCAACTGAGGCCCGGGTAGATCCAGAAATATTCTAAAGGCCACACAAAGTAAGATCTGACTAATCCCAGATCAATCCAGAGTGAAAGTGATGGTGCCTTAGATTAAAAAAAAAAATTAATGAATTCTTCTTAAAGGCATCCCCAGATCTTCATTCTGAATTTTGGAGACAAAATACAATCTTACCTTTCTAAGCAGACCTGTGTCCCATTAGTTTTGCCACTACTGTAAGTGAATAACAGTGGTTAGTGTGGCAATCACTGTATGTCAAGTAGGGTTCTGTGTTTCATTTATTATTCCTCATTCTAGCAATAATTATATTTTGCAAACAAGAAATCCTAAATTCAGAAAGGAAAAGGCACTTTCCCAAAGTCAACTTTTTGTTCTGGCTAGGCTTTTCCAAACACACATCACCTGCAGTAACCCATGGCTGGGCTCCTCCTAGCTTCATGGTTAGTATAAACTCCTTCCCAGTACCTCTCAACTCTGAGGGGACTGACAGACTCAACCAGGAACTTTGAAAACTGTCACACATGCTTGTCACCATGCCCACTCCAAAGTTCACACATCATGTGAGATCCCATTTCAAACAATCAGGCAATCAAGGTTCTTGATAGTTTTTCTTCTACAACATGGACAGGGGGTGGGGGTGGGAGTCAAGGCCTTGACATGTCTACAGAGTACTGTGGGAAGAAAAGCAGACTGATCCACTATGTGGTCCATTCAGAGCAGTCCTTGTGTTCGCCAGACATAATTGACACAGTCTCTGGATAGAGTTGCTGCAACTTGAACAGTCATCAGAGATTTCCCAACACATACTGCAGGTGTTGTGTATCTTGTCTGAATACAAGGGAAATGTTATAGGACTGCATAAAATATGTAGCATTCTGTTTCCAGAATCAAGAATTTCTCCTGCCAACCACTAAGATCCTGATAATTGATACACTGTGGTTTTTGGCCAGCCAGTGTCTTATTTCCATAATGTCAGTTGGTGGTTTAGTACATTTTATTTTTTATGGTTTGCTTACACTGTTCACTCTGGGTGTAAAGCCAACTTACCCACCACAACATTCACTGTGAATTGTTGAGTACAGAGCAGTAGCATTTCAACTTCTGTGTAGACTTCCTGCAGAGAGGCCAAATATTTTGTGGTACTAATTTTGTTGTATTTACCTGTTACGTTAAAAAAACAGAAAGAAAAACAACCCGCAAGAATACAGCTGTGTTCAACCTCTAAGCAGACTCCTATGCAACAGCCCTTTCGTAAGGAGCAAAGGAAGAAGCTACAAGGGCAGGAGAATGGAGTCTTTTACAAAAGTCAAGTAGCAGGCTCCAGGATTAGTTACTAGCAAGAGTTAGGTTGTCAGGGCCGGCACTGCAGCACAGTAGGCTGTCTCTGCCTGTGACACCAGCAACCCATATGGGCACCTATTCATGTCCCGGCTGCTCCTCTTCTGAACCAGCTCTCTGCCTATGCCCTGGGAAAACAGTGGAAGATGGTCCAAGGGCTTAGGCCCCTGCATCCACATGGGAGACCTGAAAAAAGCTCCTGGCTCCTGGTTTCAGATCAGCTTAGTTCTGGTGATTGTGGCCATTTGGGGAGTGAACCAGTAGATAGAATACCTTTCTCTCCATCTCCCCCTCTGTCTATAACTCTATCTCTCAAACAAATAAATTAAAATATTAAAAAAAATACCCAACAGGTTGTTTAGAAGTCCAAAAAGTGGATTTTTTTTTTTGTGGAAGATTTATGAGCTTATCTAAATAAAGCTACAGTAGTAGCTCTAATCCCAGAACTCCACTGTTTATAGCCAGGTATGAACGAGATCTAATGGACTTGTACACATGGACATTTTTTTTCAGGTTGCCCAAAGAACCCAAATCATTTATTTCTAATGGACACGGGATAATCAAATGACCAGAAACACTACCCTCTCTGAATTAACATTTTTAAAATGTTATTCTAAATATCATAAGGTGGAATTAATAAAAGTTCTTGCCTTCTCAAAATTAATGTCTGTCTACATAATCATATAGGTATTGGATGAACAAGATTTGGAGGGAAAGTCATATACAATGAAATTAGCATTCTTTAGTTGAACCAAGTACAATTCACAGTGTGTTGGTTTTTTGTATGATAACCTTGGCTTGTCCTAGCCATTTAGAAAATAAATCTTCATTATATCTCCTGAAGATGAGACACCCATCTGTCAGTTCATTATAGTGGTTGTAGAGAAAACATTTGGAAGGGATGACTTAACAAAAAAATACTTCTTGGCTAGACGGAACTCCCCAACTGCAGAGAAGCAGAATGATGGCATCTTGGAAAACACAGACACTGGAAAGAACTCAGAACCCTGCTAGAGCAGAAGCCAACCTGGGAAAGGCTCCACACACTCAGAATAACACTGCTACAGCAGCAGATGCTGGAGAAGAGTGTGCAGCTGCCAAACATGGAGGAACAATAGCCAGAGATGCAGGCATAGCCTTCAGGGGTGTTGACACAAAGCATCAGTGAAGAGACAGTGACTGGGAAAGGAGGGACCATGCCTTGTGATGCAAAATAACAGCCAGACTTGGAAAGAAAATACTACAATGGTGTCTTTCCCCAGAATCCAAGTTGTTGGGAACAGTAGACCTAGAATCAGTCTCCTGTACCCAGAGTTAGAGGAAACCAGTAGTAGAGAGACCTTGCTTTTGCCTCCCTATTACCCAGTCTCTTCAGATCACAGCACCCAGTGCTTTCTTCTGTGGGATTGCCCCTCCCTCCTTGACTCTGAATATATATCAGGTTGGGCTGATATCATCATGGGTCCAGTGATGACTGTGGGAGACTAAACCATGAAACTAGTATATACAAGGTTCCCAGACTTAACAGGTGCAGAGGTGATAAACCATGACCAGGTCTGCCCATGGACAGACCCCGAGAAGATGTAGATAGAAACTCCCTAGGCTCTGTTATTTACTGCAGGAAAGGAAGAACTGGCTGCTGGATTGCTACTGTAGCACAAAAACTTCAAGGTCCAGATATTAGGCTTGGGTTATTTCTTGTTAAGTAGTGCAATCAATGCCATGTATTATGGTAGAAATATTTCTGGATGGCGAATTGGCAGGCTGGGTGAGTAAAAGGCCTGTGATCCCCTGACCTAGTGAACATTTTCTCCAGATGAGTTGCTAAGACTTCATGCCTCCTTTGAGCCAAACAAGAAAGGCAATGGGAGCCCCAGGCGCATACTGGCATCCTCCTCTCAGCTGTGCACCATTTACATAATATTTTGGAGGTAAAGCAAAGCAAACAGCACTTGAACTGAGTCCATGTTGATACTGTTGCCAATCCTTGAACTCTAGCTATATTTAAGTGGCTGAACCTAGCACAATCTAGCACATGGCATTTCAGAACCAATCAGTACTGGCTCAAGAATGTGGGTGGGACAACTGAAAGGGAGAAGAAGAATCCCTATTAATTGTAAAGTTTGATTTATTTATTTGAGAGAGAAACAGAGAGTGAGGGAGAGAGAGAAAGAAAGTTTCCATTGGCTAGTTCACTCCCCAAATGCCCACAAAAGCCAGGGCTGAGGCAGAATGGAGCCAGAACCAAGAACCCTGGGACTCAGTCCAGATCTCCCACAAAGGTGCAGGGAACCAACTATTTGAGCCATCATCTGCTGTCTCTCCACCTGCCTCAACCCGCAGGTTCTGCAGTGAGGTGGAAATGGTTGTTAAGAATCAGGAATCAAACCCAAGTACGCAGGCATCTTTACTGGTATCTTAACCAGAGTCTTAACTGCTAAGACAAATGCCCACCTCTTCTCCTCCCCCATTATTTTTGTGGCTATGAAGTTATTATATCAAATCTACTGAGAGTCTTGTTACCATATAAGAGATCCTGCCTAAGAATGGAAAAGCAAAAAAGAAAAAAAAATAGAGTGAGAAAGTAGAGTTGGAGAGAAACTAAGTGCTAAAGATCTCACTTCTCACTTAATCCTGTATATAAATCTAGCTATTTTTTTTGAGTATTCAGTTTTAGGTGTCAAAATTTGCTTTTTCTTAAGTTGTCTTGCATTCAGATTATATATTTTTTAAAGATTTATGTATCTGAAAAGTGGAGTGACAGAGAGAGGGCGAGACATACAGAGAAGGACATCATCCATCTATTGGTTCATTCCCCAAATGGTCCCAATAGCCAGGGCTGGGGCAGGCCAAAGTCACGAGCCAGGAACTCCCATGTGGGTGGCATGGGCCCAAGTCCCAGAGCAGCTGGGACCCAAACTGGTGCTCCTACATGGGATGCTGGTGTTGCAGACAGTGGTTTAATCCATTGTGCCACAACATTGGCCCCAGATTATATTTTTCTTATCAGAAAGAGTTCTAATTTATTGTGATTTGTCAACAGTATTTTGAAAGATTTTCTTGAAGTTCTCAAGAATTAAGATTCCCAAGTGTGTCAGTTATTTGCCTACTGTTTTTCAGCCCTGGAACCACTCCCCACCCACTTCCCTGTGCTGTGTGATTCTAGAGCAGGCAATTCAAAAACTACATTGCACAGAATCCCTTGTCACTCCTTCCTGTTAGTTTTGGGCCAACACTGAGTCATGGGAAGGACACTAGAAATAGGTAAAGGAAAGAAAGGACTCTTCCTGCTTCCAGTTCTGGCACCTGGAGCACAGCTGTGGCTGTTACTCCAGCATCTTTTAGCATTCTCAGCTCACTATCAGAGGCATCAGCAGCAGTGGCAGTTTCCCCCTTGGTGGCTGAAGCACTGACATGGGGATGCCCCGGCAGCAAGACAACCCCCTGCACAGCTCAAGTGGTGATGTTGTGGGTAACAGCAAAGTCCTGGCGACTTCTCCTTCAGATCTCTGTGCCTAGACTCATGCCATAAATCAATGCTTTTTCATTAAACCACTGGGGGGAGGACAGGCATGTTCTACAGCACTATTGTGATAATAATTCCTTGCTAACAACCTACTAACCAAAACCAATCCTGTCCACAGGGCCCCAGTGGGAACTGGACAGCTTAATGATCTCCAATGAGGTCATAAATACTGACACATACATGGTTCTCCTGAAACCAACCAGCCAGTTATGCCTGGGTGACCAGTCCCCAACCTGCAAATTCTCTGGGGGTACTTCCCCAAGGAGACACATGGTTGTCTTCAAATAAAGATAACCTATCTATGATAGCACTATTATTCCATCCCCACCCAGCTAACTAGAACTACTTTGGCTTGACCTATTTTGCCATATGTAGAACATGAATAGTACCATATGTAGCTATTGATACTATGTTAAGTCCAGTCTTACCTACTGTTCTACTTATTTACTGCTACACAAGAACCCCCTCAAAGTTCAGTGGCACAGAACATCATTTTATTATTCTCTCAGATTCAGTGGGTCAGAAATCTGGGTTGGGCAGATCAGAGATGGTTCATACCCACTCTACAAGGTTTAGGTGCTCAGCCAGTAAGACTCAAATACATGGACTTGTTGCAAATGGCTTGGCTAGATTTATCTCAAAGGTATAGAAGGTGGGCTCAGAGCACCAAAATGTGAGCTCTCCATCACAGCACCGTAAGGTAGTCAGACATACCACAGAGTAGCTCAGGGCTCCAGGGGTGAGAATTCCAGAAAACCAGGCAGAAGCTGCTTGGCTCCCTTAATCTAGCCTCAGAAGTCACACAGCATCCCTTGTGCCCTACTCTCTTGATGAAGAAGTCGCAAACCCATCCACGTTCAACAGGATGGGACATAGTGTCAGAAAACTGTCAAAGAATATGCAGCCCTATTGTGAAACCCAACATCTACAACATCCATAACTCACTCGGAAAATGGTGTGCGACTGAAGTTCTTCCTCCTTTCTTAAAAGGCATATGTTTCTTGTATCATCAGTACCGCAAAACTCCTGCACTAGCTGTGGCCACATGAGTTATAAGGATAACCTAAGAAAGACAAATACCTCTTTTTTTTATTTTTAACTTTTATTCAATGAATATAAATTTCCAATGTACAGCTTATGGATTACAATGGCCTCCCCCTCCCATAACCTCCCTCCCACCCGCAACCCTCCCCTCTCCCGCTCCCTCTCCCCGTCCATTCACATCAAGATTCATTTTCAATTCTCTTTATATACAGAAGATCAATTTAACATACATTAAGTACAGATTTCAACAATTTGCACCCACATAGAAACACAAAATGAAACATACTGTTTGAGTACTAGTTATAGCATTAAATCACAATGTACAGCACATTAAGGACAGAGATCCCACATAAGGAGCAAGTGCACAGTGACTTCTGTTGTTGACCCAACAAATTGATACTCTAGTATATGGTGCCAGTAACCACCCTAGGCTCTCGTCATGAGTTGCCAAGGTTATGGAAGCCTTCCAAGTAGGCCGACTCTGATCATGTTCAGACAAGGTCATAAAAGACAGAGTGAGGACAGTAACCAATGATCCTAAAGTGGCATTAACCAGGTCTGAACAATTATACAGCATTAAGTGGGGAAGAGGACCATCACTACAAACAGGTTGGGAGTAGAGCCATTGGTGGTAGAGTAGAGGTTATGATTACAAAGGAATGAGGCCCAAGTGTGCTAGACAGGGTCTAGAACAAAGGACAGAGTCATTATTAGATGTGCTAAGAAAGGTGCTGTCTAAGCTACAATTAAGTTTTCTGATTGAGAGGCAAATAGAAACTGACAGAAAGGGCTTGATAATAATCTGTTGGGCTTTAGGCCTTGTAAGTTAAGAAGCCCAGACCTAGCTATCTCTTCACATGGGGTACATCATAAGGGAGGTGTGAACCTCCTAGGGGAAGGCACTCTGTTGACTTTCAACACTTAGCTGGCCTGGGAGGAGAGCTGGCCAGGTAAAGGCAGGGGGCATCTCTAACAGGAAATTTACAGTTCTGCCTGCAATGTTGCTGACCCTACTTGGCTGTCCCCTCAGCTGCAGTGGTCACTTTGGAAGTTGGGCTGAGTGAAGGGCTTTTCAGCTTAGAGCCAAGAAGATCTGTGGCTCTGACCTGGGCATCCTTCGACTCCAGGGCAGGTCCATTTCCAGTGATCCAACTCTTGGCAGAGCTGCCAGGGCTCTTCACAAGTTGACTTCTGCTGAAGCCCAGGCTTACCACATTGAAAGCCACTGCAGTGGACTGGCCTGTTGGGTCTCCTTGAGGGCAGATCATTGTACAGATCAGCTATTAATAGGCCTGCCACCCATTGCTTCTGATGCCTAGCTTTCTTTTCCTCCTGGTTTTTGTTAAAGCAGACTAGAGGATGCAAGTCAAGGGAGTGCCCAAGTCCCATCTCTAATCTTCGGTGGCCTGAACTACAAGTCTATAGTCACAGGCATGTTCTGTAGTAGTTTTTCTAAGGTAGACAATGCCCATGAGGAAAATTATATTCTCACTTTAAAACTTTCTTTCCCTTTGGTCTGAAAGGGAGGTTTTTTTCTACTTACTGTTTACTTCGCTGATAGCGAAGTGAATCTAGCTATGAGATTATAATTTAAGCTCTTATTTTGGCTATGCTATTACAGAAAAATGTTATCCATCTCTTTTATAAGGTCTAAAGATTAAATTGTGCGTCCTACAGATTCTTTCATAATAGGATTAGTTTCCTACCTTGAAGAGAATAGAGAAATGAAAGAACAAGTTGGGCTTAGAATAGAGAAATGAGGGAGCAAGTCCTAGATCGCTTGCTGACAATAGCAATATCACATGAATACTTAGCATACAGTTTCAACCATTAGATAACAACTTAAGAAAACATTTACCAGAAGGTCCAATGCCTTCTATACATTTTAAGAATCATGTATTTGGAAACACCTCTTAAATATCTAACATGGTGTAGTTTGTTTAACCAGTAAACTTAAGCACAACCATATAAAATGCTTTTAGTTTCTTTCTACCAACAAGTATAAAACATATGATGCAGAGATTCAGGTCACACAAATTAAAATGTATCTTTGATTAGTTTTAGCAGCTTAAATTTATGGACAATCTTATCTATAAGCCATTTAAAATAAAACTCTTAATAAAATTTTCCCATGTGGACATACAATATGTACACACATATAACATAACATAATAGACCAATATAGGAATTTTAATAATAGCTTTTAAAATCTTTAACACTTTTTGCAGATTGCCAATTGATTTGAATTGCTTTTTGTTTTTAGTAACCTCAGTTAACCATACTTTCTCTCAGTTGGTACTGTTAATACACCATTGGCTTCATCTGTTTACAGAGCCATCCCAAAGTACTGTATACAATAGAAGCGGCTGGAAAAAGTCCACAGGAACCTATAGGAGGACAGCTAAACACAGAACCAACAACGCTTTAGTTTTATGAGCAGCACATCATATATAACTGTGGATGACAAAAGACTTTAAGTTGCCATGTTTAAAATTATAAACTCATCAACCAACAAGAGGCACTTGCTTACTTCACAGTATTTTTGAAAGCACCTGTAGGATTTGACAAGTATTTAACCCTTTAGGCCTCTGGGGCTTTCTCATTAAGATAACTATCAGTAACACAAGATCATTAGACTTTTTAATTCTCAAACATTTGTATTAATAGCATTTTCCATTATAGAAACTTAAAATTTAGTACCACGTCACATGTTGACAGTACTTCTAATATGATCCAAATAGCCTGATTAGTTGATGTCTCTATAAGATGAGAGACATAGGTCCTTCGATTTTTTCAGTTGGGCCCAAACTGGAAAAACCAAAGTCCAGGATTTACTGGAAATTTTAGAGTCCAGATTGTTTGGAACTTTGATTTTTTGAATGCCTGTCAAGAATGCCAAGAAGGCTCAAAATCCAAAATATCTGGTTGAAATAAGATTCCTTAAAATCATGACATAACATAGACCAAATCTGATCATTGTTACAAGGTGATTATTCAAATCTTTGAAAATAAGCACATATTTAAATAACCCATAGCTCTTAATAAAAATTCAGCTGTTTTTGAACAATTAGAATTTAACAGACATCAAGAGAACATAATAGATTACTTTAACACATTGCTTTAACAGAGAATCAGATTTTAATTCTATGTCAAAGAGAAATTGAGCTTCCTGTGATCTTTTGCTGTGAGGTTTCCTTCCTTTACCTTCTTTCATATTGGTGACCATGATTCTGTGTTTCTGTGTGTAACACATCTTTAAGCATCTTTTGCAGGGCAGGACGAGTGGCAACAAATTCTTTCAGTTTCTGTTTGCTATGAAAAGTCTTAATTTCACCTTCATTCACAAATGAGAGCTTTGCAGGATATAATATTCTGGGCTGGCAGTTTTTCTCTCTTAGTACCTGGGCTATGTCTCACCATCCCCTTCTAGCTTGTAGGGTTTCTGATGAGAAGTCTGCTGTGAGTCTAATTGGAGATCCTCTGAGGGTAATCTGACGTTTCTCTCTTGCACATTTTAGGATCTTTTCTTTATGTTTCATTGTGGTGAGTTTGATTACTACATGTTGTGGTGAAGATCTCTTTTGGTCATGTTTATTAGGGGTTCTATAAGCTTCCTGTACTAAGATGCCTCTGTCCTTCTCCAAACCTGGGAAATTATCTGCTAGTATCTCACTGGAAATGCCTTCTAGTCCTTTCTCCCTCTCCATGCCTTCAGGAACTCCTAGAACCCGAATGTTGGGTTTTTTAATAGTATCCTGTAGATTCCTGACAATATTTTTTAGATTTCTAATTTCTTCTTCTTTTCTTTGGTTTGCCTGTTTCCTTTGCTGTTCTCTGTCTTCTAAGTCTGATATTCTCTCTTCTGCTTCGCCCATTCTGTTTTTAAGGCTCTCTAATGTGTTTGTCATTTGATCTATTGAATTCTTCATTTCATTATGATTTCTCATCACTATCACAGTTTCTTATTCTACTAGTTGTTTCATTTCATTTTGATTCCTCCTTAATATTTCATTTTCACGAGAGAGATTTTCTATCTTGTCCATTAAGGATTTCTGTAGTTCAAGCATTTGTTTTTGAGAACTTCTTAATGTTCTTATCAATTTTTTGAGATCTGCTTCTTGCATTTCTTCGATCTCATCATCTTCATAATCTTGAATTGGGGTGTCTTTTTCATTTGGGGGCGTCATAGTGTCTTCCTTGTTCTTGTTACCTCAGTTTTTTCGTTTGTTGTTTGGCATATTGGAGATATTTGGTTTCTTCACTGTGGTGTTTTTTTCTTGTTACACTATGGCTCTATATTAAGTGGACTGTCTGCTTTCAGTGGAGCCTTAGAGGCTTGAGATGAGTGTGAACTGAGGGCTGTGTTTGGTTCCTCAGGGTTGAGGGTGTGTCTAAGATGACACTCCCAGGTTAGGTGTGGTAAATCTCTTTCTTTCTTTTTTTGATTCAAAAGGGAAGTAATTCCACACAGCTGAACGTAATTGGAGGTAGTTAGCAGGCAAATGATATACCCACAGGAGCCAGAGATTGGAAGCTCTTTCCCAAGGACCACACAGGGAATCTGTGCTGCCCTCAGTGTGGGCTCAAATTCTCCTGCAGTCTCCCACTGGGTTGCCAAGTTAGATGCTAATCTCCTGTTATTTCACCCTTCCCCCCAGAGTCAGGTTTTTCTACTAGGCTCAGGGCCGGTGCAGACCTGAGGTCGCCCTGCTTATGACGTATGTCCAAAATGTCGCCTGCTCTTTGTCTTGCTCGCCTTTGAGGGGTGAGCGGAGAGAGAGAAACTCGTGCCCGTATTGGTCACTTTTTTTTTTTTCCTCTCTCTCTTCTAGTTAGCCTGGTGAACTTTTACCCATGGAGTTTCAAGCCTCATTCCCTCTAGTCTCCTCTTTCCGCTTGCCCGCTGGTGTCTTGGGCTATTGAGGTTCGGCTCACCTCGCGTTCCAGCGCTGGTGTGTTGAGTCTGCCGCTGGTGTCCCGAACTTGGGCTCCCACGCTCTCCACACAGGTCCACTGTGAATCACTAGTTCCAGAAGAGTTTCCTCTGCTGTTTCTTCCCCTACTCTTCCTTGACCCTGCAGTATCTCCACTTTTATTAACTTGTCTGTCCCCCAGACTAATAGTGTGCTCCCTTCCTATTCTGCCATCTTGCCGCTCTCAAGACAAATACCTCTTGATTCCCCCATTCTTGGGTAGTTATCACCCTCTGAAAATGCAGCCATAGGCAATGTAACTCTCAAGCCTGTATATGAAACTCACAAATGTTTAAGATAGCTAAGATGGTTCTCCACATGGTATGTATCATCTTTTAAAATCTGTTTTAGGCTTAGTTCCTTACATCCCCTGCATGAAACCCATCCTGCAGTATGGAGCAGGGTCATCCAGATGACATGGATGCTCGAGGCCTCCCAAAATAATCAACCTTTAACACTAATTGAGAGACACTGGCCCTCAGGGGGTGTGTGTGTGTGTGTAACTATCATGATCAACAATGAGGCCTTTGGGCCTTTTGTCACCTACAGAAATCACCCATCAGTTTTAGAAGAAGCTTCACAGATGAACCTCTGAAGCAGCTGGGTATTCCTGCTAAAGAGACTGCTTGGGTCCAGACAGATATGTCTTTCATCATGTCAACAGTCACACAGGAGAATGAAATGAACAGCAAACTGCCCTAACCTCACACACTGAATATGCAAATGAGAAGAATCCCAGCACCAGCTATCTAGCTCTGCTTCCATCACAAATGGAAGCCATAAATGGGTTCTGCAATAAGAGAGGCTGTGGGTTATCACCAAGTGGCCCCATCCACTTAGATAAATGAATGTGGGCTAGTGAAGGCTGTCCCTAGGCACAAAAGGCTTGCATATAAAGACCAAGGCACTCTGGAATACTTGTTGACTGCGGCCCTGATCCTATTAACCTGGGCTCATAATACTGTCGACCATCTCAATTCTCATGGGGTGTCCTGGCTTCAAGCCCTCTGACATGGTCATTGTAAAACCTGTAGTGAGTATCTTTTGATATTGACTTTTCCTCTAAAATTCAGTTACTTCCACACCACACTCACAACCATTGCTTGGATATTTCAATCAAAAGTCAGTTGTCACTGGGGCTTGTGTTGTGGCACAACAGGTTAAGCCACTGGATGTGACATTAGCATCCTCTATCAAGTGCTGTTTCGAAAACTTGCTGCTCTGTTTCTGATCCAGCTCTCTGCTAATGCACCTGGGAAAGCAGCAGATAAAGATGCAAGTACCCGGGCCCTTGCTATCCATGTTGGAGTCCAGGATGGAGTTCCTGGTCCTGACTTCCTCCAGACCTGGCTATTGAAGGCCATTTGGGGAACAAACCCGAGGACGGAAGAGACAGATCTATCTTCCTCCCTTCTTCCCTTCCTTCCTTCTTTCCTTCTCTAACAAATTAATCTTTTTTTAAAAAAATTAAGAATCATTGTTCCTCAAATTTTTGTAGCATGCAAAGCATTGCAACTTTGATCCCAAACTACCAACATTTTCTACAGCACAATCCATGTTCTTATCTGAGTCTTCTTAACCCTCACTTTCTCTATTTATTGCAACAAAGGCCCTCAATGGTGCTTTTCCCCACCTTCTCTTACTCTCTTCTGAGACAGCCTCAGGGCTGTATGTGGCAGAGCTCAGGCAGTTCCAGCACTGGGTAGAGATCAGCCAGACTGCAAGCTATCTCAGCAGGAGATGTCAGGATGTACTCAAAGGTCCATTTGCAGAGCCAGGCAAGACGGAGAAGGAAAAATCCAAAAAATAAAACAGAACAGCTCTGCTCTAACATAATGTTTTGTGTATTATGTTTTTGCTCCAAGGTGTGCAGATACCTTGCCTAAAAAAACATACTTCCATTTCTGGTAAATCATCAGAAATGCTCCCTGCAAGACTTGGAAAGCAAGGTGTCTGTTTCTACAGAAACCTCAGCTTGACAAGAGGTTCCTCATACTACAGCAATCTGCAGCACAAGGTCTGACCCAGAATACACGAGAGTGGGGAAAAGAAAAGGGCAGGCTAGGATTACAAGGAATGGGCAGACACAGAACTCTTGGTTCCCAGTTTCTGGAAGGACAGGTGCCCAGCACATAAGGTCAGAGCTCCTGTTAGTGGAAAGATTTCCCTTCCCTGCTGCAGCGCTTACACTCTGTTGTGTCTCATAGCATGCACCTCTCCCTGCTAGAACCCTGGTGCCTCTTCTCCTTCTTTCACAGAGACCCCGCCTCCTGGTCCCACTAATGCCACACCTGCCTGCACAGAGCCCTGAGAGGCTAGAGGTGCAGTGAGTGCCCTTTTACAGGCTTTAGCAGAGTCAGCAGAGGAAAGCTGGTCCAGCCTGCTCATGAGTGCCAGGGACGCCCTTCCAGAACACTCTCCTCTGCAGCTTCCCGTGACAGCCACCTGGGTCCAAACTCCTTGCTGCCTACCCTTCCTAAGCGTCCATTGTCAACCATGATCTTCTCTGTGCCCCTCTGCCCAGGACAGCTCTGCTCCAGGAGTGCAGTCCCCAGATATGGCAGCATTACTGATCCCCACCCTAAACAGGTGCAACCACCTGTTTCTGGATTAACCCTGCAGGGACCCTGAATATACACTCACTCCACTGCCTGCAAATAGGGGACAAGTTACAGCCCAAGCTGGATCATCTTCCTTCCTCACCTCTCTGCAGGTACTGTCACTCCTGCCTTTGTCTAGACTAATCCTGTACATCCTGTCTCAAAGACAAGTCCCTTATGTTTACAGTCTGTCAAGGACCTGCCAATACAGTGAAGAGGCATCAGAGTTCACCTACAATGAGGAGAATGAATCTTTCAAAGAGAAACAAAGAGTGAGGCTCAGTTTGAAAGCTCTTCAGAGCTAAAGGAAGACTGAACGATGGAGTTGACGCTGCTGGCAGGGGTGGCATGGGGATGACTTGTGCAAAGAGATTTTGCCACAAAAACTGAATGCCAGCCTCCTTCTTTATTGTGAAATCCTCAATACAATAAAATGAGCTTCTCTTGGGGCCAAAAACAGTGGATCTCAAACCTTAAGGTGCATCAGAATTTCACTGGGATCCACTCCCAGGGTTTCTGATTCAATAAGTCTGGGGTACAAGAGATCTGCATCTCTTGCAAGTTCCCACATGATGCTGATGTCGTTAGTCCTGGGAACACATTTTGAGAATATTGTATAGAGGCTCAAATTCTCAAGAAAGGGGACTTGCTCTCTAGGGAAAGGGGAGACTGTGGGTTAGGAAGAGGAAACTGCATAGAACTCTCCCGAGAAGAGGTCATGGTGCCCTGAAACACTGCTGGATGCAAAAGAGAAACCCATCTTCCATGGCACCTGCTTGTGGGAAAAGGAATGGAGGTGGGGTAATTTCCCCTCAAGCCACCTAGCCAAGGGAGAGACCTGCAGACCCTGAGAACTCAGATACTGGTGCAAAGTCCTTGGCCATCTTCAGTTTGCAAAGCAGGAATAGTGGCTCAGTAGCTTTGCTCAGAAAGCATAGGGCAAAGGGCTTTGCATTTTTCCCAGGCCCAGTGAAATGGCATCGAGTTCACATTAGTACCATTTGCCCTGGAGTCAAGATCAGATGCTGCATTCTGTGTGGGTTCCCTGTGTATTTTGACAGCAACATGAAACACTTCTTTAAGGCTGATATTCCAGTAGGCTGCTCCTTTTCTTCCTCTAAGATAGGGGAGGGATGCCTTGTGGATGATTGTGGATACTAAAGCACACAGCTAGTTCCTTCCCAACAGCGACTCTTTAGTGTAACAAAATGAGCTTTCCTACAACCAGCCACAGCCTTGCCTCCAGCCTCGTGTGCCTTTATGGACACAAAGCCCAGCAGGAGAGGCGCAGTTACCAAGACAATGGAAGTTGATGCTCCGAGAAATATTAGTTATAGTGAAAACAAGCCTGGTAATTTTCCCTGAAAGCAAGCAACCCTGGCCATATGAAGTATATGTGTAAGGGGCTGGTTGTTGGAGATATAAAGTATACAGTGCAGGATGATACTGGGAGGCTCAATGAAGTAAAAGTTTCTTGATAAAAGTTGAGGCACCAACCTCTGTTTCCTAGTGCCATAGAAGCTCAGATTGCTTTATGTGCTTGATTATTTAAAAGATAACAGTTGTAGCCAGCACTGTGGTATAGCCGGTAAAGCCACTGCCTGCGGTGTTGGCATCCCATATGGATGTAATTTCGAGTCCCAGCTGCTCCATTTCCAATCCAGCTCTCTGCTATGGCCTGGAAATACAGTAGAAGATGGCCCAAGTCCTTGGGCCCCTGTACCCACCTGGGAGACTGGGAAGAAGCACCTGGCTCCTGGCTTCAAATCTGTGCAGCTCTGGCTGTTGCAGCCAATTGGAGAGTAAACCAGTCAAGAGAAGACCTCTATCTCTGCCTCTGCTTCTCTAATTCTGACTTTCAAATAAATAAATAAAAAAAGATAATTGTTGAATAGCCCATTTCGGGTGATTAGTTTTTAAAAAGGTTTACATATTTGAAAGGCAGAGTGACAGCATGAGAAAGAGTTAACAGTGAGAGCAAGAGTGAGAGCGAGATCTTCCATCTGCTGTCTCACTGCTCAAACGGCCAGACTGAAGCTAGGAGCCTGGAACTCCATCCAAGTCTCCAACATGGATGGCGGGGGACTCAAGTACTTGAGCCACCATTCTCTGACTTCCCAGGTATGGAAGCAGGGAGCTGAATTGGAAGCAGAGTAGCTGGAATGCAAATGAATATTCTGAATGGGATGCCTGAATTGCAATCATTAAGCTACTGGCCACAATGCTGGCCCGGTTCTATGTATTTTTACCACACACCTTCAAAGTTCTGTAACAGATGCTCCTAACACAGAAATGAAAGCAAGTGGTTCCTGCCCTCAAGCTTCACCTGTCCATCACTCAGATATGGCCTGTCCTGCAGTCCAGCATTCATGGTTGAGAGGACAGTGCTACATCCAAGAGCACAGGCTGAGATGTCACAAACACCAGGTGTAAACCCTAAATCTGCAGATCCCTTGGATATGAATGGTGTGATTGATGTCACCAGGTCACATTTCCCTCTCCTTTAAAATAGGAGTAATAATTCCTCCCTATAGGCTGTTAAAGAATCGATGACAAAATGCTTGTGCAGCACTGAACACTGGGCAGGAAATGAAGGGCCTTTTCTTTCTTGGCTCCTGTCCCTCGGGCGCCTGCCCGAGATGACAACTGAAACAGGGAGACAGCAGCTGCAGGCCCTAGCTCCCACCTAGCTGCTTCCTAACAACCAACCTGAGTGCAATATTAAAGGGCTTAAGGGTTTCACTTACAAGGAAGCATGGATGCTGCACCAGTCTGAGTTCTGAGTCTACATCCGGGTTACTGCTTTGAGAACTGTGCCCCCATTTCTCCCTTCTGGCCAGGGCTCTGTTTTATCCCTCTCCCCTATGTCCACAATCCCCCATCACGTGTGCTCTATAGACCTACTGGCCTACTCTTTCTCTTTTCCTTTATTTTCAGATGAACCCTGCTCCTGTGGCCCCAGTAAAGACTTCTGATTTACTCATTCACCTGTGACTTCTTGTTTGCCTCTTAATCTAATTGAACATATCCCAAGACACTTGAACAACTTGTTCTATCTCAGCCACAGAATAAAACAAGACCAGAGAGTGCTCTTGACTCTGAGTCAAATGAAAAAGGGACATTCAGGTGATGGGGTGCATGGGTGAGCTCAAGATAACACAGACCTCTGTGACTCCTTTTGAGTCTTGGTCCCAATTCCCCATTCTAGAAAACAACACCATCAATATAAACCTAGCTTACGAGGCATGGCTGCTCTATCTTTCCAAGGATACCTTCAAGTTTAAAATAGGCATTAGGGTGCACTTGCCAGGGGAAGCCCCAGGACTATGGCAGCCCCTGCAGGCTGAGAGGCCATGCACCAGGTATGGGGCCTAGAAGGGATGCAGGAGCCTGAGTTGCGGCTAAAGCCGGGGGTGTGGGCTGGAACCACTAGGGTGAGTGTGCTGTGTGGCAAGGAAGGGGATGGTGGGATCCACGTGGCTGGCCAAGGGAGGAAGCAGAGGTGCAGGGCTCCTCGGTAAGTAAGGGGAGTAGGAGGGCCCCTCAGCTGATGTGGCAGGATTGGGGAGCAGAGATGCCTGGACGTGGATGGGGCTTACAGAAGGGAGGGGACCAGAGAAGTCGTTTGGGAAACAGACCCAAAAACAGGTACAAGGGCCTACTGCCTACGGAGACAAGGGGCTGAGGAGGTAGAAAAGAAGGGAAACATGACAGCCACTTATCAAAAGGGGACTGCTGAGGTACAGTTTGGCAAAGGGACCCCAGCTGTCCTGGTATGTATAACATGAACTAGGTGAGGACAGAGAGAAGTAAAGCTCAATGCCCCATAACAGAGCAGGCAGCAGGACACAGGGGCCCTGGGGTGCTGAGAGGGAAGGTGTATGAGGCATCCCAAAGATCTGCAAGAGGGATTCCATAGTGGGGGAGGATGGAGAGGCCTACAGGTGTGGAGGGATTTGGGTTAGTGGGGTTCTGGGGAAGTACAGGGCTGAAATCGGCAGGCAGAAATGTCTACAGAGAAGGGATGCTTTCCAGGTGGTGTCTGGAGAATCCCCCAGGCTCAGGTGTAGCCCAAGGGGAGGAGCCAGGCAGTCCCCAGTGTGGGACAGGGAGGCTGAGAAGATGAAAAGAAGGAAACTGACTTGGAAACTGTTGTTGATGCACAGAGGATACGGAAGCGAAGGAAGAGGGAGGACATCACTCAGGCTCTGATCAGGCCGGGAGGAGGACTCAGGGGCAAGGGCAGGTTGCCCCCGGTCTTGCTGAGTTCTGTGGGAGGTGGCCCGGAAGCAGCTTTTCAGAATCTGGCAGACCTGGTCTGGAGTCAGTTTTCATTTTGGAGGTAAGGTCAGTCAAAGGCATAGAAAGGAGGCCGTCACTGTGGCGCAGCGGATTAACACCCTGGCCTGGAGCACTGGCGTCCCATATGGTACCAGTTCTAGTCCTGGTTGCTCCTCTTCTGACCTGGCTCTCTGCTGTAGCCTGGGAAAGCAGTGGAGGATGGCCCAAGACCTTGGGCCCCTGCACCCACGTGGGAGACCTGGAGGAGCTTCCTGGCTTCAGATCAGCGCAGCTCCGGCTGTTGCAGCCAATTGGGGAATGAACCATCGGATGGAGGACCTCTCTCTCTCTGCCTCTCCTCTCTCTGTGTAACTCTTTCAAATAAATAAATCTTTAAAAAAAAAACAAGGCCTAGGTAACAAGCAGTGAGAAAAAGGGAAGGAAGTGATTTTAACTTCTCTCATCTCCACAGTTGCCACATAAGATGCCACCATGGTCCCCCCACCTTGGCCCTCCTCTCCAAAGGTCATGGGCTTACTGCCCCCCAAGGCCTCTCCTTCCACTCCTCCCTCCACCACAAGGTTTGTCAATGCCAGCCGGGTCTTTTCATGTGCACTGTGCAGCTGAGGGAGTCCCAGCCTCACTAGAGCTACAGCTACTGGAGTGCACCAGTGTCTTCGCCAGTCCTCTGTGGTTGCAGAACTGCCATGTGTCACACTAAGCCCTTCATATGCAGCACCTGCATCAAGGCCTTGCAGTGCTCTAGCCATTTGTAGCAGCACCAGGCTACACCTGTGCTGGGTTGCTGCCCACCTGCCAGCTCCACCCACCCTGCCTGCACAGCTTCTGGGTCATCAAGGGAACTGGCACAGCTCACACCACCTCCACTGAGACAGGGCTATGCTGCCCTGCCCCTCTCTGGGCCACCTCTATGAACATTCCCTGGCTCCCCAGAGGGCTGTTTCCCTGTCTATTCCAAAGGAAAAGCATCATTTCATCTACCATCCCCACCCCGCTGCTTTCTAGCTATGTGACATAGACTGGAGGCACTGCCCCTCTCTGGCCCTGGGGGCCAGACCAGTCCAGCTGTGCTCTGTGAGCCTCTGCATGTGATAGGACCTCTCCAAGCCTAATTTTTCTCCTCTGAACTGTGGCTGTCCATGTGGAAGAGATGACAGGGCAGGGGCACTGTCCAGTTCATTTCTGTATGTCCTTTGTTCTACTCATGACCACCTATTCTTTGTTCAATAAACATTCTGTACTCTAAGCACTAGTTTGTACAGTGTGAATTTTACATTCTGATGGTAGACTTTGACAACAATAGGTATCCGGACAGCTCTGAGATGTACACCATTCCTAAAATATGCCTTGAATTAGAAAGACTTGATCCGGTTGACACCGGCTTCCAACCCATTCAGACCAAGGGCTTAGTGTAAATCTCTTCCACACAGAGCCTGTAGGTCTGGGTACCTCTAAAGAGAGTGGAGGTGCTCCTGGAAAAGTTCTGGGGACCACGGACCTCTGAAAATGGGATTTCTTTTTCAGAAGATTCTACTGAGAGATCTGTCAGTTTCAGAGAAATTTGAATGTCTGGAAACAAGAGCCAAGGAACAAAGCTGGGAAATCTGCCAGTAGGACATCACAAAAGTCCAGGCAAAAGATGATGGTGGTTAAGTCAAAGGTGGAATTGGTAAAGGGAAGGAAAATCTATGGAGAATGCTGCTGTTTTGATGACAGAACCAAAGGAACTTGTTGATGAGCTAGATATGTTAGCAAAGAGCTAAATTAATGAAGAAGCCATGTCCTAAGTATCTGGCATGATGCAATTGCTTTTCATTGAGATGAGGAAGTTTGGAGAGACAGGGAAGAATTTAGGAGTTCCATTTTGGAAGTATTACTTTTGAATGACACATTAAGTACCCATACAGAGAGTTGCAGTGGGCAGCTGGATAACAACATTCAAGTGTGGAGTTCAGAAGGGGTTGTCTGAGTTGGAGATGAAAATGCCTAGGGTGCCTGAGTATAGACAGTGTTTTAAGCCATGACATTAGGTGTGCTAAGGCCTGAGTTCTGCCAGAAGAGTGAACATAGCCTGTCATGTCATTTCATCTGCCTGGAATTCTCAACATTGAGACAGCTCATGAACAGGAGCCAGCTCTTCCAGGTGTGGCAGGACGTGGCCAGATCATCTTCAAACCTTTCTCTTCCTGGCACACAGGCAAATGTCTACCTATCCTTTTGTATCCAGGAGGGGTTTATGATCAGCTCTGGCCATTGGAATTAGGTAGAAAGTGATGTGTGCCCCTTCCAGGCCCAGCCTCCAGAATACTGTGTTTTACCTGTTCTTTCTTCAGACTACTAGAGAAAAAGGATCTCTGGTCTCCATCAGATGTTAGAATTAGCAGAATGAATGCAACCTCAATCCACAGATAAAGTTCCCTGTCAAAATATCCAGATTGGTGATGTGTATTTTAGTTACCTAAACACAATAGATTTCAGCCCTTGCCATTGACTAAATTCTCTCACTGTTTTCTAGGAGTGGGATTGTGAGATAGGAATCCCTCTTAGACCTCAGCTCTTATTACAGTCTCCACCATCTCCAGCCTCCTTGGAGCTGTCCAGTCATAGTGATGGACAGGTAGCCTGGTGGTTGAGGCATCAGTCAAGATGCCCATATCCCACCCTGTAGTACCAGGGTTTGAGTCGGAGCTCTGCTCCTGATTTCAGCTTCCTGCTAATGAGCATCCTAGAAAGCCTCAAGGTGGCACAAGTAGTTGGGTCCCTGTTACTCAGGTGAGAGACCTGGATGGAGCTCCAGCTCCCAGCTTCCACCCAGTCCTGCCTGTTTTAGGCATTTGGGGAGTGAATCAGCAGACAGGACTGATGTCTTTCTCCCTCTATCTCTCCTTGTCTTTCTCAAAAAAAAAAAAAAATTAAACTTCATTTTAGAGAAATGGCTCTCCAGACAGGACAAAGCAAAGAATCAAGTATGTCACTTTATGGGGCTGACCCTTGGAGAGGGAAATGACAAAAACTCAAGATTGGGTAGTGAAATCCAAGAACACATTACCAAGCAGAGATGAGGGACTCACCGAAGCCTTCAATTTCTCTGACTTGGCCATACCATTCCTTCTCCCAGATTCTGCAGGGGCAGGCTGCTGTTCAGTGATGCTCTGTGTGCTCCCAGGTACCCATCTGCAGCCTCAGGTGCTGTGCAGGGAAACCTCTCCTCAATACTACCTTAGCCTGGATCAATTTCCCAGGGGCAAAGTGTTAAGCCCTCCAGTGCTAGAGTCCTGGTGACTAAGGACTAGTGGAAGCTGTTGGTCACCTCTAGCTCAGTGCTCCTTCTCCCAGGTACTCAACCTACCACCAGCATCTGGGGGGGCACTATTTCCCCAAAGACATTGCCAAAAGAGGATATGTCTAGTATTTTTAGTTCCTGTGCATTTGCAAGCTCTCCTCCAGCAATTCTGTAAAAACAATACTCACTAGAATCAAAGTCTTTTGTATTTCTTTACAAAAACTTCTAATCCCATGTTTGAAGAGGGTTGGGTTCCAGGAAAGGGTGAAGAGGAAAAGGATCTCTAGTGGCCGCCATAGTCAGATGGTGTCTGGCCAGGCCCCTCTGTCAGCTGGCAGATCATTAGACCCACATTCTCTGTGTACTGGGTGCACAGAGACAGTGACAGCAAGGGGGACAGATCTGGGCACAGGGCTTCATTGGAATTCCTCCCACACCAGCCCCAAACAAGCTGCCCTTTACTGCCTGAGGTTTTCAGAGGATGCAGGTGGTGAAGGATTAAACAGTGAATAACTATTTATTATTCCAAACCCACGGCCCTCTCAGGGGGCTGGCATGGCTCCCTGGCTCCCCAGACCTCAGCGATGCCTGTGGGTCCAGGCAGTGGGTACGCCTGTGGTTTGGGGTTTGTTCTGCCTTCATTGTGAGCTGAACCTCCAACAATCACTGCACCCCGGGTGGTTGCTATTGATTTATGCTGGCTGTGAAACAACTGACTGAGGCAGCAGAGTGAATGCAAACTCAGGGGCATGTATTTCTGCCATGAGGAACAGAACTCCGTGTGCGGACTTGGCAGGCGCCCAATTAAGTACTTGATGATGATGAGCTGATTCACTTTTCAGATTCTGGAGGCTTATGGGTTCTCTGCACCCCTGGATCTGCCTTTGTTCCTGCCCGATGCAAATTACAGAGCTGTGTTAAGAGGCCTCAAAGGGTAGCACCTCCCTCAGCCCACCTTCTCTTCTGATCTCCAGGGCTTTCTTACATTTTGACTCTGCAAGAATTATGTGCTTTCTTCACTAATTTCCCCACCCTACCAAAAAATGCACCAAAGAAGAGAAGGAAAATCTGTGTCCTCATATTTTCCAATGCCACCACCTCTGGTTGCTGTGTGTATCACAGAGGTCTCTCCTTGTCAGTTTGCCTTCTACATCTCATCCACCGAGCATCCCTCCATGGCCTTCAAGTCTCAGGACAGGGGTCATTTGCCTGCCCGTGAGGTCACCACATGTCCTCCCCAGATGCCCTACACCATGCTCCACCCAAATCCCTTTATCATGTCCATAGTAATACAGAGTGCCATTATTTCATACCTAAGACACACCTTCCCCACTAGGAGCCACCAGAAGGGCAAATCAAGGACTATTTACCCTTGAATCCTCACACACAGAAAGCAGAGAAGGCATCAGTTCCATCACACCATGGTTAAATGCAAAAATGTGAATTTCAGAATCAGAAAGACCTGCCCAACATCGGCCAGTTACCCAATTCTCTGTCCAAATTGCCTCACTGATACTTCAATTCTGAAATTAATATATTCTGAAATAATTATCCTAATTGCCCAGTGTGTAAAACATTTGGAGAGGAAAACACTGTTACAGTGAAACTTGACATCTAAATAACACTTGGTGAGGCATGTGACATGATGCAGGGGTTTGTGGCCAGGAAGTGACTTCCCCCCTTCCCTAAGGTTCATGCCTTTTAAATAACAAAGAGTCCTATTTTTGATTCTTTTCCAAAAGGCAAAGACGTGCCCTCATTCTAAATCTACGCAGACACTAGGAAAGTTTATTACAATTGATAAAGGTCCAGCACAATATTTTTTGAGCTTTTTGGGCACAGACCTGACAAGAATGAAAAAATGCTATCATAAAACATGCCTAATACACTTATTACTCATGAAGCCTTCTTTTCACAATTTTTATTAATTGATTTTTTTTTATTTGAAAGGCAAAGAAACAGACAGAGCTCCTATCTGTTGGTTCACTCTCCAAATGCCCTCCAAAATTGGAGCTGGGCCAGACAGAAGCTGGAATTCTATCCCCCATGGGTGGCAAGGACTGAAAACACTTGAGCCATCACTTGTTGCGTCTCAGTGTGCAAATCAGTACGAAAATGGAATCAAGGGCAGAGCCAGGACTTGACCCCATCCTAATATGGGATGCAGCCATCTCAAGCAGTGTCTAAACTGCTGTGATAAGCATAGCAGGCCAAATACCCCTCATGATGCCTCCTGATATGCTCCTTCCAGTTTACTCTATTCTTTAGCTATTTATTTATCAGAGAGAGAGAGAGAGAGAGAGAGAGCGAGCTCCAATCTTTGAGTTCACTCCCCAAATGTTTCCAATGACCAGGAGTCTGGAACCAATGCTGTCTCCCAGGGTCTGCATTGGCAGGAAGCTGAAGTCAGGAGTTGGAGTTGGCTATTAAACCCAGGAATTCGGGATATAACCACTATGCCAAACATCCATCTATATTTCATTTTTTTTTTAAAGAAAGGCAGAGTGAATGAACGAATGAATGAGAGAAAGTTAGGGGGAGACCTCCCATCTGTTGGTTCACTTCCCAAATGGCCACAATGCCCAGGGATGAGCCAGTCCAAAGCCAAGAGCCAGGAACTCTATCTGAGTCTCCCACATGGGTAGCAGGGTAGCAGGGGTCCAAGCACTTGGGCCATCTTCCCCTGCTTTCCCAGGTGCAACAGCAGGAAGCTAGATCAGAAGTGAAGTATATGGGACTCAAACTAATGCTCACATCAGATGCTGGCATCATAGGCTGCAGCTTAACCTGCTGTGCCACAGCACTGGGCCCCATATTTCATTTTTTAAAGGAATTCTGATTGTGAATCCCAAAAGGGTGTCTACTTCAGTTGCACCAATGTGAATTGCATAGGACATACTGTGGCTGTGTGAGATGTTATCACTAGGGAAGGTACACAAGAGCTATCCATTATGGTTCTACAGTGCATTGTTGTCCTAAACTAAAAATAAGGACATTTAAAACAAAAAAGAATGTTGTGAATGCTGAATTTATGATACATTAATGAGTTCCCTAATGATGTTCTAAGCATTGATCCCTCAAAGTGAGTTCATATAAATCTACTTACTTATCCATGAATAATCAGTTTCTAAAAATTACATAAATAATATATAAGGAATAAAATTATAAATACCCTAGGAAGACAAACATAAAAAATTATATGAAAAAATAACTCTAAGACATTGCTCAAATTTAAAAAACATTCTTGAAATAGAGAAGCTTAATACATACTGTATTAATATTTGAATAATACATGGACTTAATTTTATTCTTATAAAACTGACCAGTTTTGAGGGGAATTTGATGACATGATTCCAAAGTTCACCAGGGCAAATAGAGTGGAGATGATTCTTAACAAAGGTCTCTGAGCAGAGCCATGAAGGAGAAACAAGGATGTGCCAGAGCCATGCACACAGCTTGTGAGAGCATATGGTTAAAATGTCAGGGATTCTGTAATCTGGTTGAGGTCACATTGGTAGCTCATAGCTAAGGGAAATTAAATCCTCCTAGGTGACTCTATAGACAGGAAATTATAGAAAACTACCTCAGAAATTCAGAGGAACAAATAAACAATTGTCAAAACTTTAAAAGTATATGATAAAAATATTGCTGATTTTAATTTAATATTTGGTTTTAGAGTATGTATTAAATTTCAAATTAATAAAGGAAAAACATAGATAACATACTTTAAAATGTACATATTTGGGGCCTGTACTGTGATGCAGTGGGTTAGGTCACTGCCTGCAATGTTGCCATCCCATATAGATACAGATTCAAGTCCCAATTGCCCCACTTCCAATATGGGAGACCCCAATGAAATTCTAGGCTCCTAGCTTCAGCCTGGCCCAGCTTCAGCCATTGCAGCCATTTGGTGAGTTAATCAGTAGATGGAAAATCTCTCTCTCTTGCTCACCCTCACTCTGGCTCTCTCTCAAAATATTTGGAACAGATAGAAGAAAACAATATTATAATCATATATATATATATATATATATATAACTTGTCTAATAAATAAGAAAAAATTATAATTCTAATAGATAAATGGGGAAAGTCACAAAAAGAGAAGTTAAAAGAGTCCAATCCAGAGCAAGTAACAAATTGGAACCCTTACGTCCAGGGTAACCTTTGAGATGTACGAACGTCACACATTTCAAATGCACTATGTGACAGTGTACACAGTGAATAATGCAGCTCAGAGCATGGATGCACCATGCTCTCCTCCTTTTCACTCTCATCTCCGTACACTCATGATTTCCCAAAGACATCAGCTTACTTGCTTCTCTGGTTCAGTTCCTAACAGCTCTCATTCTTAGGGCTCCATTACTGAAGTCCATGGCTTTTCACCTCTTCATCCTCTTTATTTCTGTAAAACACCCTCTACCAATCCACTCAGAATCCTGAAAGGCCTCAAATATACCCTCGTTTTCCTGTAACAACAGGCATCTATTGAAAAGTCTCCTCTCTCCTTCCCACTGGTTGTTCAACAGCCCACATGCTGCCCATCCTCTACCTCCATCATGATAGCCAACCCAATGGCCACTCCTCTGTCTCCTGATCCTGTCTCCATCTTCCTCCTCATCCACCGTAGAGTCCGCAGCCCACTAGTAGCTCATAGAACCAATCAACATTCTTCTTCTTCCTTCCTTTCACCAAGTCACCTGGCAGAACTGCAATCACAGATGAACCTAGCACTTTCTCCATGCCTGTACATAGCCAAGCAAAATGAATGAAAACCACACAGTAGGCAAGTTAACATCCCCATAAAGACATGATCACCAGCCAGAATTGACTGATGGCAGCACAGCAGAGCTTTTCCTATAGAAAATTTCCACAAAAAGTCAATTTCAGAGGCAGCTTGCTGGCTCGGCAAGAATCCTAAATCACAAACCCATGCTGATTGGTTAGTGTGCTAGGGCATTGCCCGTTGTGAGATATTAAAGGCTGATGAATACCAATGTTAGCTGCTTGCCTATGTTTATGGATTTAACTTTAGCAGGGGAACACAATCCTTTCCCAATCTCCTGACCCTGCTTTAGAAAGCTTTAGTCTTGGGTACATCATTTTCTTTCACACTTTCCCATTTTGATCAAGATTTCTCTCCAGAAAGCATCACTGATCAACCAGCACATCTGAGTTGTCCTCATCACAGGGGTGGACTTGCCTCAGAGAGGATCTCATGGTTTGAAGAAGTGAAGGGCTAGATACGGCCACAGTCAACCAACAAGGAGGTTTTGAGAAGAGAGCTCTCAAGCCTGCTTAGGTCCCAAAAAAGTTGCCATACTGATGCCTTCTCTGAATTGTAAGCTTGACTGACCATTATATTACCTTGGTGAAACTGTTATTTCTAAGCAGATTTGAGTAAGGAGTGACAAGAGTAGCTTAAGTATTCCAATAAACACAGTGGGTAACAAAAGCTGAAGACTGGATGCTAGCCACATTCTGACTTTAGAAGGCAGTTAGCTGAAGAGCTCAAAAACTCAAACATCTTAATAGTGGTTCTACTTAACAAATTAGCATGTGCACAGATTCTTTCCAACTCAGTGTCTACTTTGTCAGAAATATTTATCCAAGTGTAACAGGAGATATCGGCTACAGTGCAAATATTTGCTCACTCCGCTAAGATATAATTCAGCGTCATTGTAGTGTGAGGGACTAGAAGGCAAAAGCTAAGACTGTAGTGAAGGCAACACACAAAAGGCCAGCTCCATCAGGAGATCAATCAGACACTGGTCTGGAGGTCTGAGGTGAGCAGTCTCCACTTTGCAGTCGTCTGCTTCACTTCTTGGTCAGTTTGGCTTCAAGTTTCTGGGTTCCAGCAGGGAGTAGGAGCTTTCTATACATGAGCAACATTCATTCAAGAATCAAAATCTTTTAGTTTGGCAGCACAGGGGTTGGTGAGGAGGGCCTGATATGTACTTTCTATCACACTGGGTGGAAATCTTAGAAATGCTTATTCCAATAGACACAATCACCAAATGGAAGGGCGGGATGTTTGGTTTCTTTATCTCCCATGAGCTCACTGTGAAAAGACTGTTTTACCAAGGAATGGCTTTTTATCTATAGTCCTATTTATTCCCTAGAAATACTAGAGAATGTCTCTTTTAATCAAGTGGCTATCAAAAGCAGAGCAGGTTAATGCATCTGCCATCCAGTTATAAAGTCAAAAAGTGACGACTTACATTTTACAAAAGGTACGGTCCTTAGTTTCAATAGAACCAGAAGCAGTGCTTTTGGCTGGGCAATTTTAATGTGTCCATAAATTTTGCTACTTGAATTTTGACGATGCTATTTATTCTGCCAATCTGGAAGAACAGGGAATATAGTTGCAATGTAAGCATTGTAATATGTACCAAACACTGCACATTTGTTGTATCACCTGGCCAGTGAAGTGAGTTCTTCAGTCACTGTGTAACTCAGAAGGAATGCCCCATGTAGAAATAATCTGTCTGATAACAGTTTTGCTGAGGCAATGGCACACCAGGAAAGGAATGCTTCTACCCAACGGGAGACATATAACTCATAAAAAGAACATATTTAGAATCTTGAGAGGGAGGCAGCTGGACAGAAATCCTTTGCTAAACCTAAAAGGGCCTATTAGGCAGGAGAAAATGACATGAACTATCTTGATTGTCTTGTCTAGTTGAATTATGGACAAATAGTCCAAGAAAGCTGTACCTTTCTGACAGCCTCTGAAATGTTTCCCCTCCAACACTGTTTCAGAAAACTTACTAGTCTATCATTTGCCCAATGAGTCATCAGATGTGTCATTTTTGGTAGGGCTTTATTCACAGATTCTGGTAATATTGGTTTATTATAGGAACCACACCATAAATTTGTCATCAGGCAAAAAAATGCAATCATCAACTACATAAAATAAAAAATTTTAAAAGATTTATCTACTTATTTGAAAGTCAGAGTTACAGAGAGGGATGGAGAAACACAGAGAGAGAGATCATCTATTTGCTGGTTCACTTGTTAGATGGCCACAATGGCCAGGGAGGGCCAGGCTGAAGCCAGGAGCTTCATCTGTGTCTCCCACATGGAGAGACACTACAGCCATCTTCCACTGCTTTTCCCAGGCACATTAGCAGGGAGTTGGATCAGAAGTGGAGCAGCCAGGATATGTATTGGCACCCATATGGGACACTGGTTGCAGCTTTATCCACTATTCCACAATGCTGGCCCATAAAATTTTTATGTGGTGATCTAGAGTGGGCATGTTTAACATCATTTAAACATTGGTGAAGGCATGATCAATAATACCTACAAGATTTCAGCTGTACTGGAACTCAAGCCAGATGTTTTTGCTGTATCAGCCAATTTGTATCTGTAGCTTCATCAGATTCCAGTTTTTAGTGCCCAGATATTTGATTATGGCTAAAGCAGAGAGCAGCTGAAGGGAATTTAATAAATTATCAACAAATGTGCTATTTTTAATTTACTTTCCACCAGAGACCACAAATTCTGTTTCCAAAGCATGTCAACACCATGAACATGCACAAGGGCATAACTGCTATGTTGTCAATGCTTAGTTTACCTTTCAAGTTCTAGTTAGGCATAGAGTTCTGCTTGTTGGGCTCAAGTAGCCATTGGCAGCAGGGTTGCTTCAACTACTCCAAAAAGGCGGGTGCTAATAGCACATTCAGGGTAACATTTCCTTCATTATCTGCCATGTATGATCCACCATTAAACCACAAACATTATGTGTTGGATATAGGAGGTTCATGTAAATAAACTCTAGGTTTTGGTAGCCAGTTAGACAATCATAAAGCACCTTATCATCAGGTACAGGAAAGATGGTTGTTGGATTAAGCTTACCACAGCAGGAAAGAATAATAGGTCTTCTAACAGTTCATGTAAAATGAATATTTAAAAAAAAAACCCACAGATTCCAAAATTGTTGTACCAAAATAAACTTATCATTTAATTCTATCTTCCATGAGCATTTCAAAGTATGCTTGCGTGAGAAGATGAACAAGATCTCATAGGAAGTGAGTTTGCTCACAGAAAGCTGTTGCATTTGACAAGAGTTGAATAAAGCTCCTACAGCTTCAGGAAGTGCATAGTTAGAGAGAGCACACATGATTACCTTTCTGTGGATGTAGTTAAAGCCACTGTGGCTGATGCAGCTCTTAGGCAGGTAAAGGAGACCCTCAGCTACTGAGTCTGATGACTGACTGTAACACCTAAGTGAGCCTGTGTTGGTCTCCATGTTTCTGAGTAAGGAGCCCCAGTGCATTTCTTTCTCTTTGATGCACAAAAAGGAAGAAAAGGAGATGATACTAGGAGTGTCCAACAGCAGGAGAACATAGAAGTCCTTTTAACTGACAGAAGACTATACAGGCATTCTCTCCACAGTGTAGGGGATCTGGTTTGTTAGCTTTCAGAGAGGTGTTTAAGGGATAAACTTTCAAAGCAAACATGGGTATCCCATTTCCACAGTATCATGCAGGGCACTTGTAATCATCTCTTGGTCTGAGATTGAGAATAGCTTTCTATGCCTTTAAGTGTATGAGGATCCAAATGAAGTTCTTGGTTTGATATCCAGTGCCCTAAATATTCCGGGGTATATAGGAGTTTTTTGCTGAAAACTTTGTGGTTTTTGTCTGTGAGAAGTTTAAGGGAAGGAATGCTATCATGTTCACAGACTTCTTCAGAAGAGGAACAAAGAGCTCACCATCTTACTACAAGAGAGAGTCAGTCCCAAGGGAAAGAAACATCTATCCAACCTGCCTTCAGCATCTGTGAGGGGCTTTCAGTATATCCTCAAGGCACTACTGTCCAGGTGTACTCACAGTGTTGCTCTTCCCACATAGAGGTAAATAAAAATCGCCTCTCAGACTTCACAGCACGCACTACAAGGTCTCTCATTCTGAAAAATGCATTCAATGGGATACAAAGTATGGGATTTGGAATGACAAGGTGTCACAGAATGCCAATATTATTGATGACTTTGAGGTATATACAAATCTCCACCCTCATCCATTAGGTTTCACTACAGGAAGGCCAAGAGAGCTAAAGGGGTTGGTGCAAGACACTGTAAGATCCTTGGATTTTTCTTATTCTTCTATAATTGGTTTAATTCCTGTAAGAATTTCAGGGTTTAGTGGGAATTCTCTAAGAAAGGGGCTCATCTGGGTCAATTTGAATCTTTGTCAATGCAGTCAAGTGGACTTGTTCAGTGTCCATTGTGGATTGAGCCCAAAGTTCCTCAAGAACCTCTTTGAAAAAAGAGCCAAACCCTCAGCATTTTCATTCTTTAGGTTACGGATAAAAATGGCCAACGGTGCAGAAAAAATGTTCAGTGTTGTCAGTAAAAGTGGAGGGTGAGTCAATTTCAAGAATTATCTCCCCTTTGAGGAAAATGAAATGATAGCCTGCTATCTTTCTAAGTTTCTTCTAAGTAAGTGAACTGGGGCTGAGGGAAGAACTAAAAAGGAATGATTGTCCTCCTGGAGAGGACCTAACTGAAAAAGCAAAAGTAAGAATTTAAACACTGCTGAAGGTGTATTAGAAACTCCCCCTAGCCCTCCGAGAAAAGGGCTGCTTGAGGCATGTGGGGTTCAGCACAGAGAACGCTGCTCTGGTGTCAGTGAGCATGCCAAGAATCTCCTCTCTGATCATTGGGTAATTTTCACACAAAACATGAAGGGGAAAGATCAGAATTCTTTTTTTTTATTCTTTTTTTAAACTTTTATTTAATAGATATATATTTCCAAAGTACAGCTTTTGGATTACAATGGCTTTTTCCCCCCATAACCTCCCTCCCACCCACAACCCTCCCATCTCCCAACTCCCTCTCCCCTTCCATTCACATCAAGGTTCATTTTCAATTATATTTATATACAGAAGATCAATTTAGTATATACTAAGTGAAGATTTCAACAGTTTGCACCCCCAAAGAAACACAAAGTGTAAAGTACTGTTTGAGTACTAGTTATAGCATTAATTCACATTGGACAACACATTAAGGACAGAGATCCTGCATGGGGAGTAAGTGCACAGTGACTCCTGTTGTTGACTTAACAATTGACACTCTTGTTTATGGTGTCAGTAATCACTCTAGGCTCTTGTCATGAGTTGCCAAGGCTATGGAAGCCTTTTGAGTTCACCAACTCCAATCTTATTTAGAAAAGGTCATAGTCAAAGTGGAAGTTCCCTCCCTCCTTCAGAGAAAGGTACCTTCTTCTTTGATTGCCCATTCTTTCCACTGGGATCTCACTTGCAGAGATCTTTCATATCTTTCATTTAGGGTTTTTTTATTTTATTATTATTATTATTATTATTATTATTATTATTATTTTGCCAGAATGTCTTGGCTTTCCATGCCTAAAATACTCTCATGGGCTCTTCAGCCAGATCCGAATGCCTTAAGGGCTGATTCTGAGGCCAGAGTGCTGTTTAGAACATCTGCCATTCTATGAGTCTGCTGTGTATCCTGCTACCCATGTTGGATCGTTCACTCCTTTTTAATTCTATCAGTTAGTATTAGGAGACACTAGTCTTGTTTATGTGATCCCTTTGACTCTTAATCCTATCATTATGATCAATTATGAACTGAAATTAATCACTTTGACTAGTGAGATGGCATTGGTACATGCCACCTTGATGGGATTGAATCAGAATTCTGATCCTTTGTTTCTGAGATCAGATGAGATCGGGTGCATTCAGGGTGGTATGGCCGTAGATGATCTTCTGTTTCCTAGAGCACCCTTAGTCCATAGAGGGCATGAAAATTTGTTTCTCATGCAGTTGTTTGGCACACATTTAATTTAATTTGCAAATCCCCCCCATGCTTTCTGTAGTAGTAGAAGACCCCTCAAAGACTGGTTTTATGATGTCAGATTGCCATGTTCTGTTAGGAGGAGTAGAAAGTGGTGGAAGCTGTATTTTCCTTGTTTCACTAACTAAGGTCAGGCACAATACTGGATGGCAAAGTAGGTTGAAACATTCCTCTAAGGAACCTCCAATGCAATACGTTACCCACCAGGGGAAAAAAAAAAAAACAAGAAAGAGCCAAGAACCATTCTTCAGCATTCACTAAACCAGCAGGTTGGAAAAGATTCAAGTCTGCACCCTAAAGAAAGGTGGAAAAGTTTACTTAAGTTTACTTGGTTCATAAGGTTAACCAAAAGGGAGATGAGCACTGTTTCCCAATTAAGTCGAGGCTGTCTAAGTATAATGACAAGATCTTCAACTAAGCCATTTACAAACACAAGACTCAAAGACATTTTGGCAGCTATTGCATTTGAGGGAGGCATTCAGAGTTTTCCTTATAAACTTTTCCACCATTCTTTAGGGCGCAGGCTTGAATCTTTTCCAACCTGCTGGTTTAGTGAATGCTGAAGAATGGTTCTTGGTTCTTTCTTGTTTTTTGTTTTCCCCTGGATGAGTAACATATTGCATTGGAGGTTCCTTAGAGGAATGTTCCAACCTACTTTGCCATCCAGTATTGTGCCTGACCTTAGTTAGTGAAGATGTGCATTAATTGAGAAAGGTCACGCAAACAAATTCAAAAGTTTGTATAACATTTTGAAATTCTTCAGTCAATTTACAAAGTTCCTTATTAAGTTTGGTGAACTCTTCAGCCATAGCCCTCACTCAGACTTTGTTCAGTATATACAGGAAATGTTTGAGAGAATGCCCTGGATATTCAAATGGAGCTTGAAAGGGTGAGTCTGAACATGTTTTGTAGGAACAGAGAAATCAGTATAAGTTTCAGGGTCCTAATAATAGAAGGGAAGCTCAGCAAGTGTGGGATAGGGAGTCAGAGGAGAAGGAGTGGGGGAACAAGAGTTGGGGGAAGAAACCTGAGCCTTGATGACTCTTCTTTCTCTTTTAATTTTTTTTATTAGGCACTGTGAGTTCAGAGACTATGTTTTTGGAGAGAATCAATCTTCAAGTCTTGAATGTATTTGGACACCTCTAAATGTCAACTAAAATTTGCACCCCCATTCAGGTCATTTTGTGTTAGAACCAATCTTCTAATTTAGTTGGGAGAAAATCAAGTTTTGGTATCTCAAAAGAATCTCAATTCTGTCCATCATAATTATAAAATATCCTTCTAGTCCCGGTCGGGGCTCCGGATTCTGTCCTGGTTGCCCCTCTTCCAGGCCAGCTCTCTGCTGTGGCCAGGGAGTGCAAAGGAGGATGGCCCAAGTACTTGGGCCCTGCACCCCATGGGAGACCAGGAGAAGCACCTGGCTCCTGCCATCGGATTAGCGCGGTGCGCTGGCCGCAGCGTGCCAGCCGCGGCGGCCATTGGAGGGTGAACCAATGGCAAAGGAAGACCTTTCTCTCGGTCTCTCTCTCTCACTGTCCACTCTGCCTGTCTAAAAAAAAATATCTTTTGGATAGATGGTCCACTGTTCCAGATAAATAAAGGGAGTGAGAGCCATGCTTTTTGAATATATAGCCAGGTGGAGTCTCAGAA
Source organism: Lepus europaeus (assembly GCF_033115175.1). Taxonomy (NCBI): domain Eukaryota; kingdom Metazoa; phylum Chordata; class Mammalia; order Lagomorpha; family Leporidae; genus Lepus; species Lepus europaeus. The sequence goes on along the minus strand of NC_084843.1, from coordinate 72,489,452 downwards.
GTGGGACAATGTTTACAAAGTTTAGAATGATACTTACAATAATCATGCTGTCTAAGAGGCAAACTCCTAACAAACTGGAAAACCCTTTAACAAACTATGAAAACTTTCATAGTTTAAAAGTCATATTCAACAGAAGGCTTCCTTCTTCCTTCACCTTCCAGAAACAATCAACTGCCCATCCTACTTCTTGAAGATAACATTCCATTCTTCCTCTCTGTGAATCTGCAACTACTTTAGCTCAACCCAGCTATCCCTCCATGGATACAGCTTAAGAGCCAACCCTGTCATTTCTCTCCAAGCCATTCACCACAAATCCCAGCCACAACTGTCTCTGAAACAGTCATCTGTTAATGCTAATCCCAGACCCAAAACCCTGCAGCTGCTTCCTCCTATTCTTAGGATAAGGCTCACATTCTCTCTACCCCTCAGCCAAGTCTTGTCAGATTCCCTCTGTATCTCCCACAATAGCTATCTCATAGCTCCTCCTGAAAGCCATGCTCCTGTCCTCTCTAAACATTCATACATCTCACTCCCACTGCCCAGGACTCCCTTCCCAGTACCTGCCCTTTGCTCAGGTACTCCTGCTATGCTCTATAAACAACAGATGAAACACCTCCCTCTCAGAGAAGCCTTCCTGATCACTCCAGACTATGTCAGTTTTCCTCCTTAACCTCTCGTAACAGCATTTACTTCTCCCTGACAGCATGCATCATACTTTGAATGCAGTGAAGGAGTTGTGTTTCTTTCCTCTGTGTGTCAGCCCAGGAGGTAAGAGTTCTGCAGGAGCAGAGACTGATTCTATCATGTCTCCCCTTTATCTCAGAGCCCAGCATAATGTCTAGCACACAGTATGCTCAATTAAATGTGTTGTGTAAATTAACACCCTTTCACCTATAAAATGCAGAAGGAATCTTAACAAGAATTTCATACACTGTCAAGGGTTCAGCAAAATATGCCCAATTGTTCGAAATATGATTTGTCACAACCTTTTTAGAAAATCATTTTACAGGATGCATTCCAAGTGTTACTTTTGAACTGGTATTTCCATTCAAAAGAAATAAGCTTAAGCACTTGCACAAAAGCTCCTGCACAGATGTTTTGTGTCTCATTATTTGTAATACTGAAAAAATATGAATAACATAGATGTCCAACAATAGTTAAGTAAATTAAGGTTTGGCATTTAAATAGACTATTACTTCACTATTTTTAAATTATGTGTACAGAGGTTAGCAATAACTTTGGGCAATGTTCATTTTCTAATATATGTGATTAACAGTCACAAAATTATATAGACAGAATGAACTTAACTATGTACAAAAGTATATGTAGAAAAAAGAATCAAACTATTAAGAAATGATAAGGACCATCATAATGATAAGAATGGCAGTAATGTTAACAACCAGCATTTACGAGGAATTGGCTGAGTACTGGCCATTGCTATACTTTACATACACAGATTCACTCAGTGCTCACAACTCTATGATTTCAGTTAGCTCACTATTATTTCCATTTTTAAGATGAGGAAACCAGGTCTCAGAAAAGGTTAAATAACTTGTTGAGAGCCACCAAGGATGTCCGATGTCAGAGTCAGAACACTTTGAAGTGATAAAAATATTCCCCAGTAGCAATCACACTGTCTCTTGATTATATGATTATAAGACATTCTCCCTATATTTTTCTACTCTAGTTCCATTAAAAATATGCATAACTTCATAAAAATTATTTTTAAAGATTTACTTATATATGTGAAAGGAAGAGTTAAAGAGAGGCAGAGGCAGAGGCAGAAAGAGAGGTCTTCCATCCACTGGTTCACTCCCTAAATGGCTGCAGTGGTTGGAACTGAGCCAATCCAAAGCCAGAAGCCACATCTGGGTCTCCCACATGGGTTCAGGAGCCCAAGCACTTGGGCCATCTTCCACTGCTTTCCCAGGCATATTAGCAGGAAGCTGGATTGGAAGTGGAGTAGCCAGGACTTGAACCTGCACCCATATGGGATGCCTCACTACAGGCGGTGGCTTTACCAGCTTTGCTACAGCACCAGCCCCGAAAAAAAATTATTCTTAAAGAGCCGGCGCTGCAGCTCACTAGGCTAATCCTCCACCTTGCGGCGCCAGCACACCGGGTTCTAGTCCCGGTCGGGGCACCGATCCTGTCCCGGTTGCCCCTCTTCCAGGCCAGCTCTCTGCTGTGGCCAGGGAGTGCAGTGGAGGATGGCCCAAGTGCTTGGGCCCTGTACCCCATGGCAGACCAGGAGAAGCACCTGGCTCCTGCCATCAGATCAGCGCGGTGCACCAGCCGCAGCGCGCCTACCGCGGCGGCCATTGGAGGGTGAACCAATGGCAAAGGAAGACCTTTCTCTCTATCTCCCTCTACTGTCCACTCTGTCTGTCAAAAAAAATTATTCTTAAACAAAAAAAAAACTGACTATAGTTAAACTAAATTATTATTTACTTCAGAGCAACAAAATGTTCTTTGGGACAATCTTTATTCCAAATCAATCCCAGAAGCAGAATATTAATTATGAAAGTGTATTGTTTCAGAGGGCTACAGCTTTGCCTTCAAATGACAGCTATCAGAAATGTCAAGACAACCTGGCTGCATTCAAAAATCAGAGCAAGAACACTATATTGGGAGTTCTTTCCTAAATACAAGCTTCCATCTCCTTATGTAGCCATCTTTGCCAATCACCATCATTGGGATGTAGAGATTACACAGTTTTGATCAAGCTATTCTTTTTATTATTTATTTCAATTTTAATTAGTTTTTTAACATTCAATCTGATTTGTAGACACAGTTCTAACAACGATAAAGACATTTCTTCACTCCATCCCTGCCTCCCTCCTTCCTTTTTTAGTTTTTGAGGTAATATATTTTATAATTATATTACAGTAAAAGGGCTTAATACTTCACCAGATAAGAAGTTTAACAAGTAAAAAAGTAAAAAGACCCTAGTTTAGTGAGAATATAGACCACAGCTATAACTTATAATTGAATGGAAAAATGATAATTCAACCCATATACCATAAATTCTACAATAATCACAGATCATAAAACTATAGTATAACTTCTTTTTTTGGTTTAATTATTTTTTATTTGACAGAGTTACACAGTGAGAGAGAGAGAGAGACAGAAAGGTCTTCCTTCTGTTGGTTCACCCCCAAATGGCCACTATGGCTGGTGCTGCACTGATCTGAAGCCAGGAGCCAGGTGCTTCTTCCTGGTTTCCCATGTGGATGCAGGGGCCCAAGCACTTGGACCATCCTCCACTACCTTCCTGGGCCACAGCAGAGATCTGGACTGGAAGAGGAGCAGCCAGGACTAGAACCCAGTGCCCACATGGGATGCCAGTGCCACAGGAGGAGGATTAACCAAGTGAGCCATGGCACCGACCCCTAGCAAAACTTCTTAACCATTACCTTAACAAAGTGATAAAACAATGTTTGATAAAACTATATTTGCAGCAACACTGATACACAGAGATCTTTCTTTTCTGTTTGCCTTTTAAATTGCAGCTCCCAAATATAGGGAGAACTTGTGGTATTTGTCTTTCTGGTTCCAGCTTACTTCACTCAACAGTATGTCCTCCAGTTGCATCTCTTGTACTGCAAATAGTAGAATTTCATTCTTTTAATTGCTAAATAATATTCCAATTCCATAGTGTATATAAACCACAATTTTTTATCCATTCATCTGATGATGGACACCTTGGGTGGTTCCAAATTTTGGCTGTTGTGAACAGTGCTGCTATAGCCATGGTGATGCAGCTATCTCTTTGATACACTGTATTCAAGTCTTTTTTTAAATTTATTTGCAAGTCACAGTTACATAGAGAGGAGAGAGAGAGATTCTCCATCTGCTGGTTCACTCTCCAAATGGCTACAACAGCCAGGGCTAGGAAAGGCTGAAGCCAAGAGTCTGGAGCTTCATCCAGGTCTTACACATGGGTGATGAGGGCCCAAGGACTTGGGCCATCCTCTACTGCCTGCCCAGGGGCATTGGATAGGAGCTGGATCAGAAGTGAAACAGCTGGGACTAGAACAGGCACCCAAATAGGATGCTGGCACTGGGGATAGCAGTTTAATCCACTATGCCACAGAACCAGCTCTGTTAAAGCCTTTTGGGTATATACCCATTAGTAGGACTGCTGGATCATATGGCAAATCTGTTTCTAGTTTAAGAAATCTTTACTGATGGTGGATAGTGAGGATGTGTGCCGATAGTCTGGGAAAATTTAGTTTCATAAAAGTGGAATTACTGTAGCCTCAGAAAAAGACTCAAGAAAAAAACTGCGGAGGAAACGCTTCCAGATCTAGTGGATGTGACACAGAGGACCTACAGGGAGTCCACCGCGTGGAAGCCCCGCCGCGGGAGCCGAGCCACAGAATCTCGCCAGCAGGGGAACCGGAGGTAAGACAAAAGCCTCAGAAACCCGAGACATTGGTGGGGAAAGGCAGTGGCCTCTCTCTCCACTTGAGCAAAACAAAGAGCAGGCACCATTTTACATATGTAAAGTGGCAACTTTGGGTCTATGGTGAAACTTGAGAACACATTGAGGGCTGCATAAACACTTTGTGTGGTCCCAGGGGTAGATCAAATGAATACTCACAGAGGCCAGATTTCAACTACCCTCAATTCCACTCAGCTGTGCGGAATTACTTCCAAACAGAGTCCAAAAAAGAGAGAGAGAGAGAGAGAGAGAGAGAGAGAGAGAGATCCAGCAAGGAGCAAGGGAGAGAACAATCTGGGTGACTCACTTTTTGCACAGCCTTAAACCTGAAGAATCAAGCAGAGCTCTCTGGCCACACCCATCACAGCCTCTAAGGATCCATCAAAGCAGACAGCCCACTTAGAGGCATAGTATAACAAGAAAAAAACACCACAGCAAAAAAAACAAAAACAAAAACAAAAACAAAAACATAAATTATCTCCAACATGCCAAACAACAAATGTAGAAACCGAGGTAACAAGAACAAGGAAGACATTATGACATCCCCAAATGAAAAAGACATCCCACTCCAAGATTATGAAGATGAAGAGATAGAGGAAATGCAAGAAGCGGATCTCAAAAAATTGATAAGAACATTAAGAAGTTCTCAAAAACAAATTCTTGAACTACAGAAATCCTTAATGGACAAGATAGAAAATCTCTCTCGTGAAAATGAAATATTAAGGAGGAATCAAAATGAAATGAAACAACTAGTAGAACAAGAAACTGTGATAGTGACAAGAAACCATAATGAAATGAAGAACTCAATGGATCAAATGACAAACACATTAGAGAGCCTTAAAAACAGAATGGGTGAAGCAGAAGAGAGAATATCGGAATTAGAAGACAGAGAACAGGAAAGGAAACAGTCAAATCAAAGAAAAGAAGAAGAAATCAGAAATCTAAAAAATACTGTCAGGAATCTACAGGATACTCTTAAAAAACCCAACATTCAGGTTCTAGGAGTTCCTGAAGGCATGGAGAGGGAGAAAGGATTAGAAGGCCTTTTTAGTGAGATACTAGCAGAAAATTTCCCGGGTTTGGAGAAGGACAGAGACATCCTAGTACAGGAAGCTCAAAGAACCCCCAGTAAACATGACCAAAAGAGATCCTCACCACGACACGTAGTAATCAAACTCACCACAGTGAAACATAAAGAAAAGATCCTAAAATGTGCAAGAGAGAAATGCCAGATTACTCTCAGAGGATCTCCAACTAGACTCACAGCTGACTTCTCATCAGAAACCCTACAAGCTAGAAGGGAATGGCAAGACATAGCCCAGGTACTAAGAGAGAAAAACTGCCAGCCCAGAATATTATATCCTGCAAAACTCTCATTTGTGAATGAAGGTGAAATAAAGACCTTTGTCGACACTCATCCAGCCCTGCAAAAGATGCTTAAAGATGTGTTACATAAAGAAACACAGAAACACGGTCACCAATATGAAAGAAGGTAAAGGAAGGAAACCTCACATCAAAAGATCACAGGAATCTCAAACCATATATTAGAAAGTATCTTTGGCAAATGACAGGGCAAAGTTACTCCTTCTCAATAGTCACATTGAATGTTAATGGCCTGAACTGCCCAGTTAAAAGACACCAATTGGCTGATTGGGTTAAGGAACAAAACCCATCTTTTTGCTGCTTACAAGAAACCCATCTATCCAACAATGATCCATACAGGCTGAAAGTGAAAGGATGGAAAAAGATATACCATGCCAACAGAAATGAAAAAAGAGCGGGCGTAGCCATCTTAATATCGGACAACATAAACTTTACCACAAAAACTGTCAGGAGAGACAAAGAGGGGCACTATATAATGATTAAGGGATCCATTCAACAGGAAGATATAACAATTATCAATGTATATGCACCTAATTACAGGGCACCAGCTTATTTAAAAGACTTGTTAAGGGACTTAAAGGGAGACTTAGACCCCAATACAATAGTACTGGGGGACTTCAATACTCCACTCTCAAAGATAGACAGATCAACAGGACAGAAGATCAACAAGGAGACAGTAGATTTAAATGACACTATAGCCCAAATAGATCTAACAGATATCTACTGAACATTTCATCCTACATCTAAGGACTTTCTTTACATTCTTCTCAGCAGTACATGGAACCTTCTCTAGGATTGACCACATACTAGGCCATAAAGCAAGTCTCAGCAAATTCAAAAGAATTAGAATCATACCATGCAGCTTCTCAGACCACAAAGGAATGAAATTGGAAATTAGCAACTCAGGAATCCCTAGAGCATGTGCAAACACATGGAGATTGAACAACATGCTCCTGAATGAACAATGGGTCATAGAAGAAATTAAAAGAGAAATCAAAAATTTTCTGGAAGTAAATGAGGATAACAGCACAACATACCAAAACCTATGGGATACAACAAAAGCAGTGTTAAAAGGAAAGTTTATATCAATAGGTGCCTACATCAAGAAATAGGAAAGGCACCAAATAGATGAGCTTTCAAGTCATCTCAAGGATCTAGAAAATCTGCAGCAAACCAAACCCAAACCCAGTAGGAGAAGAGAAATAATTAAAATCAAAGAAGAAATCAACAGGATTGAATCAAAAAAAACATTACAAAAAATCAGCCAAACGAGGAGCTGGTTTTTTGAAAAAATACACAAAATTGACACCCCATTGGCCCAACTAACTAAAAAAAGAAGAGAAAAGACCCAAATCAATAGGATCAGAGATGAAAAGGGAAACGTAACAACAGACACCACAGAAATAAAAAGAATCATCAGAAATTACTACAAGAACTTGTATGCCAGCAAACAGGGAAATCTATCAGAAATGGACAGATTCTTGGACACATACAACCTACCTAAATTGAGCCAGGAAGACATAGAAAACCTAAACAGACCAATAACTGACACAGAAATTGAAACAGTAATAAAGGCCCTCCCAACAAAGAAAAGCCCAGGGCCAGATGGATTCACTGCTGAGTTCTACCAGACATTTAGTGAAGAACTAACTCCAATTCTTCTCAAACTATTCAGAGCAATCGAAAAAGAGGGAATCCTCCCAAATTCTTTCTATGAAGCCAGCATCACCTTAATTCCTAAGCCGGAAAAAGATGCAACATTGAAAGAGAATTACAGACCAATATCCCTGATGAACATAGATGCAAAAATACTCAATAAAATTCTGGCCAATAGAATGCAACAACACATCAGAAAGATCATCCACCCAGACCAAGTGGGATTTATCCCCGGTATGCAGGGATGGTTCAACATTTGCAAAACAATCAACGTAATACACTACATTAACAGACTGCAGAAGAAAAACCATATGATTCTCTCAATAGACGCAGAGAAAGCATTTGATAAAATACAACACCCTTTCATGATGAAAACTCTAAGCAAACTGGGTATGGAAGGAACATTCCTTAATACAATCAAAGCAATATATGAAAAGCCCATGGCCAACATCCTATTGAATGGGGAAAAGTTGGAAGCATTTCCACTGAAATCTGGTACTAGACAGGGATGCCTACTCTCACCACTGCTATTCAATATAGTTCTGGAAGTTTTGGCCAGAGGTATTAGGCAAGAAAAAGAAATTAAAGGGATACAAATCAGGAAGGAAGAACTCAAACTATCCCTCTTTGCAGATGATATGATTCTATATTTAGGGGACCCAAAGAACTCTACTAAGAGACTGCTGGAACTCATCGAAGAGTTTGGCAAAGTAGCAGGATATAAAATCAATGCACAAAAATCAACAGCCTTTGTATACACAGGCAATGCCACGGCTGAGGAAGAACTTCTAAAATCAATCCCATTCACAATAGCTACAAAAACAATCAAATACCTTGGAATAAACTTAACCAAAGACGTTAAAGATCTCTACGATGAAAACTACAAAACCTTACAGAAAGAAATAGAAGAGGATACCAAAAAATGGAGAAATCTTCCATGCTCATGGATAGGAAGAATCAATATCATCAAAATGTCTATTCTCCCAAAAGCAATTTATACATTCAATGCAATACCAATCAAGATACCAAAGACCTTCTTCTCAGATCTGGAAAAAATGATGCTGAAATTCATATGGAGACACAGAAGACCTCGAATAGCCAAAGCAATCCTGTACAATAAAAACAAAGCCGGAGGCATCACAATACCTGATTTCAGGACATACTACAGGGCAGTTGCTATCAAAACAGCATGGTACTGGTACAGAAACAGATGGATAGACCAATGGAACAGAATAGAAACACCAGAAATCAATCCAAACATCTACAGCCAACTTATATTTGACCAAAGATCCAAATCTAATCCCTGGAATAAGGACAGTCTATTCAATAAATGGTGCTGGGAAAATTGGATTTCCACATGCAGAAGCTTGAAGCAAGACCCATTCCTATCACCTTACACAAAAATTCACTCAACATGGATTAAAGACTTAAATCTACGACCCGAAACCATCAAATTATTAGAGAGCATTGGAGAAACCCTGCAAGATATTGGCACTGGCAAAGACTTCCTGGAAAATACTCCAGCAGCACAGGCAGTCAAAACCAAAATTAACATTTGGGATTGCATCAAATTGAGAAGTTTCTGTACTTCAAAAGAAACAGTCAGGAAAGTGAAGAGGCAACCAACAGAATGGGAAAAAATATTTGCAAACTATACTACGGATAAAGGGTTGATAACCAGAATCCACAAAGAAATCAAGAAAATCCACAACAACAAAACAAACAACCCACTTAAGAGATGGGCCAAGGACCTCAATAGACATTTTTCGAAAGAAGAAATCCAAATGGCCAACAGACACATGAAAAAATGCTCAAGATCACTAGCAATCAGAGAAATGCAAATCAAAACCACAATGAGGTTCCATCTCACCCCGGTGAGAATGGCTCACATTCAGAAATCTACCAACAACAGATGCTGGAGAGGATGTGGGGAAAAAGGGACACTAACCCACTGTTGGTGGGAATGTAAACTGGTTAAGCCACTATGGAAGTCAGTCTGGAGATTCCTCAGAAACCTGAACATAACCCTACCATACAACCCAGCCATCCCACTCCTTGGAATTTACCCAAAGGAAATTAATTTGGCAAATAAAAAAGCCATCTGCACATTAATGTTTATTGTAGCTCAATTCACAATAGCTAAGACCTGGAACCAACCCAAATGCCCATCAACAGTAGACTGGATAAAGAAATTATGGGACATGTACTCCATAGAATACTATACAGCAGTAAGAAACAACAAAACCCGGTCATTTGCAACAAGATGGAGCAATCTGGAAAACATCATGCTGAGTGAATTAAGCCAGTCCCAAAGAGAAAAATATCATTTGTTTTCCCTGATTGGTGACAACTGAGCACCAAAGGGGAAACCTGTTAGGTGAAATGGACACTATAAGAAACAATGAACTGATCAGCTCTTGTCCTGACTTTAGATGTACAATGTAATACTTTATCCTTTTTAGTATTTGTTGTTGTTGTTGTTGTTCTAGTACTAGTGGTTGAACTCTGTAATTAACACACAATTATTCTTAGGTGTTTAAATTTTAACTGAAAAGTGATCCCTGTTAAATTTAAGAGTGGAAAAAGAGAGGGAGGAGATGTACAATTTGGAACATGCTCAATCGGACTTGCCGCAAATGGTGGAGTAGAAATGTGCCAGGGGATTCCAACACAATCCCATCAAGGTAGCATGTACCAATGCCATCGCACTAGTCCAAGTGATCAATTTCAGCTCACAATTGATGGCTCTGATAGGTCTAAGAGTCAAAGGGATCACACAAACAAGACAAGTGTCTGCTAATACTAACTAATAGAATCAAAAAGGGAGAGAAAGATCCAACATGGGAAGCGGGATACACAGCAAACTCATAGAATGGCAGATGTCCTAAACAACACTCTGGCCTCAGAATCAACCCTCAAGGCATTCGGATCTGGCTGAAGAGCCCATGAGAGTATAGTAGGCATGGAAAGCCAAGATATCATGGAAGAAAAAAAGACCTAAATGAATGATCTCTGTGAGTGAGATCCCAGTGGAAAGAACGGGGCCATCAAAGAAGGAGGTACCTTTCTCCGAAGGGAGGAGAGAACTTCCACTTTGACTATGACCCTATAGGAATAAGATCAAAGTCAGCGAACTCTAAAGGCTTCCATAGCCCTGGCAACTCATGACTAGAGCCTAGGGAGATTACTGACGCCATGAACAGGAGTGTCAAATTGTTAAGTCAGCAACAGGAGTCACTGTGTACTTACACCCCATGTGGGATCTGTCCTTAATGTGTTGTCTAATGTGAAGTGATGCTATAACTAGTACTGAAACAGTATTTTTACACTTTGTGTTTCTGTGTGGGTACAAACTGATGAGGTCTTCACTAATTATATACTGAATTGATCTTCTGTATATAAAGAGAATTGGAAATGAAAAAAAAACAACCTGGTGTTAAATTGGAAATGGCATAGAAAATTAATTAATTTTTTAAAAAACTATTATGTAGGATCTCTGTCTTTAATGTGCTGTACATTGTTATTTAATGCTATAATTAGTACTCCAATGGTAGTTTTTTCACTTCATGTTGCTATATGGGCAAACTGTTGAAATCTTTACCTAATATGTACTAAACTGATCTTCTGTATATAAAGAGAATTGAAAATGAATTTTGATGTGAATGGAAGGGGAAAAGGAGTGGGAAAGGGGAGGGTTGCGGGTGGGAGGGAAGTTATGGGAGGGGGGAAGCCATTGTAACCCATAAGCTGTACTTTGGAAATTTATATTCATTAAATAAAAGTTTAAAAAAAAAGAAAATTAATTAATTTTTTAAAAAAATATTATGTAGGATCTCTGTCTTTAATGTGCTGTACACTGTTATTTAATGCTATAACTAGTATTCCAACAGTATTTTTTTCATTTCGTGTTGCTATATGGGGGCAAACTGTTGAAATCTTTACCTAATATATACTAAACTGATCTTCTGTATATAAAGAGAATTGAAAATGAATCTTGATGTGAATGGAAGAGGAGAGGGAGCGGGAAAGGGGAGGGTTGCGGGTGGGAGGGAAGTTATGGGAGGGGGGAAGCCATTGTAACCCATAAGCTGTACTTTGGAAATTTGTATTCATTAAATAAAAGTTTAATAAATGAAAAAAAAGAAATCTTTACTATGTTTTCCACAATGGCTGTGCTAATTTACATTCCCACCAAGAGTATTTAAGTGTTCCCCTTTCTCCACATCCTCAGCAACATTTGTTACCCTTTGTGTTTTGGATTTTAGCCATTCTAACAGGGGTTAGATTATCTCACTTGATGGTTTTGATTTTCATTTCCCTAATAGCTAGTGATGTTGAGCATTTTTTCATATAGTTGTTGGCCATTTGTATTTCTTCCTTTGTGAACTGTCTATTGAAGTCCTTTGCCCACTACTCAACTGGATTGGTTGTTTTCTGTTGTTGTTGTTGAGTTTAAGTTGCTGATATATTTGGGATATTAATCCTTTGTCAGGTGGATTTGCAAATATTTTTTCCCACTCTGTTAGTTATCTCTTTATTCTATTGATCATTTCCTTTGCTGTGCAGAAGTTTCTGAGTTTGATAAAGTCCCTTTTTTTAGATTTATTTATTTGAAAGGCAGATTTACAGAGACAGAGGTGGAGGCAGAGAGAAAGAGAGGTCTTCCACCCTCTGGTTCATTACCTAGATGGCTGCAATGGCTGGAGCTGCACTGATCCAAAGCCAGGACCTAGGAGCCCAAGGACTTGGGTCATTTTTACTGCTTTCTCAGGCCATAGCAGAGAGCTGGATCAGAAATGGAGCAGCCACCCATGTGGGAGACCCAGAAGAAGTTCCTGGCTTTGGATCAGCACAGCTGCAGGCATTGTGGCCACCTGGGGAGTGAACCAGCAGATGGAAGACCTCTCTTTCTCTCTCTTTCTCCTTGTCTCTCTGTAACTCTGACTTTCAAGTAAATAAATCTTAAAAAAAAAAAAAGGGAAAAAAAAGTGGAGCAGCCAGGACTCAAACCAGCATCCATATGGGATGCCAGCACTGCAGGCAGTGGCTTTATCTGCCTATGCCACAGTGCTGGCCGCAATATAGACCCATTATTTTTTAGTCTCACTTTTGTTACCTACGCTTTGGAGTCTTGACCAAGAAGTCATGCCCTACATTTTCTTCCAGCAAATTCATAGTCTCATGTCCTATACATACACATCCGGTTTTGTCAACACCATTTTTTGAAGAGATTATCAGTATCATCTGACCACTTCAGTCAAAAATCAGTTGGCTGTATGTATTTCTGGGCTCTCTATTCTGCTCCCTTGATCTTTGTAGTAGTTTTTATGCCAGTTCCAAGTTGTTTTAATTGCTGCAGTTTTGTAGTATGCTTTGAAATTAGGTATTGTGATGCCTCCACCTTGTTTTTCCTTGCTTGGGATTACTTTGGCTATTTGGGGTCTTTTGCAATTCCATGTGAATTTTAGGATTTTTTTCTAACTCTGAAAGAATGCCATTTATATTTTGATAGAGATTGCACTGAATTTATAAATTGCTGTAGGTAATAGACATTTTGATTAGATTGATTCTTCTGATCCATGACCAAGGAATATCTTCATTTTTTGTGTACTTGATGATTTCTTTCATCAATGCTTGATAATTTTTACTGTGGAGATCTTTCACTTCTTCGGTTAAATTTATTCCTCAATATTTTATTTTTCTTTGTGACTATTGTGAGTGGGATTTCCTTCTTGATCTCTGTGAATTCATTATTAGCATACAAAAAAGCTGGTTTTTTGCATGCTTATTTTGTAACCTGCAACTTTCCTGAATTGGTTTATCAGCTTTTTGGTGGAGTGTTTAGGTTTCTCCATGTGCAGCATCATGTCATCTGCAAATATGGATAATCTGGCTTCCTATTTTCCAATTTTTATGTCTTATTTCTTTCTCCTTCCTAATTGCTCTCACTAAAACTTCCAGTACTATGTTGAATAACAGTGGTAAAAGTGGACATCCTTGTCTTGTTCCAGCTCTGAGGAGAAATGCTTTCAGTTTTTCTCAATTCAGTATGATACTGGTTGTTGGTTTGTGATATACAGCCTTTGTAATTTTGAGGAATGGTCCTTCTATACCTAATTGGGGAGGATTTTTATCATGAAGTGGTGCTGAATATTATCAAATGCTTTCTCTGCATCTACCAAGATGACCAAATGGTTTTTGTTCTTCATTCTATTGATGTGATTTATGACACTTATTGATTTGCAAATGTTGAAACATCCTTCCATTTCTGGAATAAATACTACTTGATTTTTTTAATCTTTCTGAGGTGATTTGCATTTGATCTGCTTGGCATTTTGTTGAGAATGTTTGTATCTTTGTTTAATAAGGATTTGTTAAGGATATAGGTCTGTAGTTTTGTTTTTTGTTTTTTTTATTTCATGTACTTGTTTGGTTTCAGTATGAAAGTAATGTTGTCCTCAGAAAAAGAGTCTGGCAGAATTCCACATGGTTTATTTTCTAAAACGATTTTATTTATTTATTTGAGAGGTAGAGTTATAGACAGTGAGAGGGAGAGACAGAGAGAAAGGTCTTCCTTCCATTGGTTTTTCGCCCCAAAAGGCCGCAATGGCCGGAGCTGCACTGATCCGAAGCCAGGAGCCAGGAGTTTCTTCTGGGTCTCCCATGCGGGTAAAGGGGCCCAAGGACTTACGCCATCTTCTACTGCTTTCCCAGGCCACAACAGAGAGCTGGGTTAGAAGAGGAGCAGCTGGGACTAGAACCGGTTCCTATATGAGATGTCAGCACCACAGGTGGAGGATTAACCTTCTGTTCCACGGCACTGGCTCCCTCCATACTGTTTAATATTTTGGAATAGTTTGAAGAGTATTGGAGTTACTTCCTCTTTGAATATTATGCAGAATTCAATAGTAAAGCCATCAGGTCCCCAACTTTTCCTTGATTGTTGACTTTTGATTACTGCTTCAATCTCATTGCTTGTTATGGGTCTGTTTAGATTGTCTATATCTTCTTGATTTAACCTTGGGGGGTTATATGAACCCAGAAATTTACCCATTTCTTCAAGGTTTTCCAACTATTCTTATGATCCTTTTTATTTCAGTGGTGTCAGTTGTCATGTCTACTTTTTCATCTCTTATTTGAGTTTTTTCTCTTCTTTCTTAGTCTGGCTAGAACTTTTTTTGTTGATCTTTTGTATTTTTTTTAGTTTCAATTTCATTTATTTCTGCTCTGATCCTTACTATTTCTTGCCTCCTGCTGATTTTGGGTTTGGTTTGTTCTTGCTTTTCTAAGTCCTCAAGATGCATCATTAGATCTTTGAGATATTTTTCTTTTTTAATGTAAACACTTAATGGTATAAACTTCCTTAATACTGTTTTTGCTATATTCCACAGGTTTTGATATGTTGTGTTTTCATTTTCATGTATTTCAAGAAAATTTGTTTCCTTTTTAATTTCTTCAATGACTCATTGATCGTTCAGTATCGTGCTGTTTAATTTCCAAGAGTGTTCTATTGATCTTGTTGATTTCTAGTTTTATTCCTTTATGGTCCAAGAAGATACATGATATGATTTCCATATTTTTAAATTTTCTGAGCCTTGATCTATGGCCTAATACATGGTCTGTCCTATAAAGTGTTCCATGTGCTAGTGAGAAGAATGTGTATTCTGTAGCTGTTTAGAGAAATGTCCTGGAAATGTCTCTTAGATTCATTTGCTCAATAGTATGTTTCAACTCTGATGCATCTTGTATGTTTTTGTCTGGATGACCTGTCCATTGATAACAGTGGAGTGCTGAAGACATCCACTATCATTGTATTGAAGTCTATCTCTCCCTTTAGGTCCAATAGTATTTTATTTATATACCTGGTGATCTTCTGTTGGAGATATATATATATATATATATATACATATTTATATGTATATATATTTATGATTGTATGTCTTCTTGCTGGATTAAACTTTTTATCAAAGTATAATGTCCTTCTATATCTCTTTTTACAGTTTTTGATTCAAAGTCTGTTTTATCTGATATTAGAATAGCTATGGCTGATAGCTTTTGGTTTCCATTTGACTGGTATATCTTTTTCCAACCCTTCACTTTCAGTCTGTGTGTGTCTTTGTTTCTGAATTGAGGTTCTTGTAGGTAGATATAGTGAGGGTCATGTATCTTTTTCCATTCAGCCAACCTAAGTCTTTCGATTGGTGAATTTAATCCATTTACATTCAGGATTAGTATTGCTAGATAAGAATGAAGACCTGCCATTTTGTTGACTGGATAATGATTCTACCTGCTCTGTTAGCTAATTTGGTGGTGTCATGTGTTTTCATGATTTTTACTTCTAATGCAGGATGCCCTTCAGAATTTCTTGAAAGGCTAATCTGGTGTTAAATTCTGTTTTTGCTTATCTGGGAAATACTTTATTTCTCCTTCACTTTTAAAGGATAGTTTCACAGAGCAGCAGATGATGTCTCAAGTAGTTAGGTCCCTGTCACTCATGAGGGATACCTGGATTGAGTTTCTGGCTCCAGCTTTGGTTCTGTCCATCCCTGGATACTGCAGCCATTTGGAGAATGAACCAGCAGATTGGAGCCTCTCTCTTCCTCTCAAATAAAATTTTAAATGTGCAGATCTAGCATACTTCTGATTTTCATATGGTCACTGTTCCAAGTTAGCAGGAAAATAAAGACCCATGCAGGGTATTCAAGAGGGTTATTCCATGTCAACTTAAAGATAAATGTGTAAAGCCTTTTTACTCAAGTGTATACTTGCCCTTACTGCTATGAGACCTCACTGGTCTCTTTCTGGTATGTTTCCCATAGAGTTTGGAATACTTTGAGACTAAAAGTAAACAAATTAAAAAAAAACTAAATGAGGCAATGGAAAGATAATTTTGAGCCATTGTGTGTGCTTGTGTGTGGATATCCTAGAAGAATGGTAAAGTGCCAAGAGCCTCCTAGGAAGTGCTTGGCTAAGGGTAGAAAGACATTGAAGCATTTGAGGATCCAAGTCCCCGCATGATGAAGTGAAGGTAAAATCCTGAGTTCTACCAAGTGGCTGCTTTTCCACTCTCTGCCATCCCACATCTCCTAGACCCTAGTCTTTGTGAAAATAGGCTAAATTTAGAATGAGTAGAAACCATAAAATAACACCACTGAAATCTCTTTAAGATATTAGGTAGAAACTGCACCTCTAGCTCATTCCACACAAAGGCTCAATTTTACCCTGGTTATGGCAGGTGACAGTTGAGAATGAATCCAAGACTAAACAGAGGCACTCTTACATGAGAGCAGCCAAAGACATCACCCAATGAATCTTCCTGAAATGAAGAGAGCCACAGACTAAACACAGAGAGAGGGAAGACATAAGTATCATCTAGAACCAGGAATGCTGAGTTTGCAAGTATATGTGAGCCACTTCCTGGATAGTCTGTTCTAATGGAGTAGATATGGGAGAGAGAATGGGGTAAAGGTTCCAATCACTCCTCAGAGGCTGAGACTGGTAACTAAAACAACTTGCTAATTGTGACCCTATTGTCTCCATAAGCTGATATGGACTGGAATAGTTAGATTTCATAGAACAATGACAGCAGCAGTTTACATGATAACCTAGGATAAAGAAGTTAGTATATAATGGTAAGAAGAAATGTACAATGCTAGTTACATATTCAGCAAGAAGGTACTTGATAGAAGGAATAAATCAGGCTAAAACAATATGAAAATAAAGATTCCATGATCTAAGAGACACACAGGGAGAATAATTTCTTTTTGGGTGAAACATTGCAAAATCTGACAAGGCCAAAAGTATATTGCACTCATGTAAAGGAAATCAAGGTCATCAAGACAATATCAAACAGCATGCATTTGCCCTCCTAACGTGACAGCATTTTCTCGGAGGACAGGGACCCACTGAGCTTCTCACTATTCTGCTCAGGACTTCAGTGTTTCTACAACTGGCACAGAAGAAGTCAGGGAAGATGCTTCGAATGTTTCCTTCTCAAAGACTGAGTCCTCCTACTTCAAGATCAATCTTGGGCCTCTCTAAGCCTCGTGTCTATGGAGATATTGATAAGTAACTTGTAATATCTGTATTAGGATTGGGATGAATATAAACCTCTTACACAATCCTTATGCTATTTCTTATCCTTTCCTGTCTTAAGCTATGCATGTCTCTAACATTTTAAGAATAATTTCATGTTGTAAAGTTCTCTAAATTGACAGCTGTATGTGTTGATCATATCCTCCCCTAAACCAAGACTTCTCTAAGGTATTTCCTTTCCTGGAATGTCATGCCAATGGAATCATATAGTATGCACTCTTTTTAGATTGGCTTCTTTCACTCATTAATTTGCGCTTAAGATCCAAGCAAGTGTCCGAGTAGCTCAACAGTTCACTCCTTTCTATTGCTGGAGAGTACTCCATTTTGTGTTCATTCTACTTTGTTGAAACCAACACTGTCTTCTATCTCTGCTTTCACCACCACCACTAAAGCTATTTAGGGTATTTCATTCTGTTTCCTCTAGGGTCCGGATGCTATGATAACCTGTTTTGGATATACTTGGTCATTGTTACATGGCACAGATGTTGCTGTGGGATGGGTGATCCTAAGCATCAGTGGGTCAAGATAACAAGAGAGTTGGCCAGTGCCATGGCTCACTAGGCTAATCCTCCATCTGCAGTGCTGGCACCCTGGGTTCTAGTCCCAGTCGGGGTGCCAGATTCTGTCTTGGTTGCTCCTCTTCCAGTCCAGCTCTCTGCAGTGGCTCAGGAGTGCAGCGGAGGATGGCCCAGGTCCTTGGGTGCTGCACCCACATGGGAGACCAGGAGGAAGCCCCTGGCTCCTAGCTTCAGATCAGCGCAGCACGCTGGCTGCAACGCACCAGCCATAGCGGCCACTTGGTGGGTGAACCAACAGAAAAAAGAAGACCTTTCTCTCTGTCTCTCTCTCTCTCTAACTCTGCCTATCAAAAAAAAAATTTTTTTTTAAATACAAAACAAAACAACAACAAAAAAAAAAAACCAAGAGAGCTGAGCACTCTCATCTCACAGTTTCAGAGTCCCTTTCTCCAACTTTGGGGGGAAAATGTGGGTTCAAGTTGAAACAATTTCCCACCTGATTTTTGAATGTTTTAATCTCACCTTCTTGTATTGGCATAATTCAGGTTCTACAACTCATATATTCAAGCATTAAAAAAGATGATCCAATACCTAAAATAATTTCCCACTCCAACAGGGAAACCTCAGAGATCAACTCCATGAGTAGAGTCCAGCCTCCAGCAAGGCTGAAGAGTCATGTAGTTGTCAGATTGTCTTTTACCACCTCTGTTTCCCCATGAAATCCTCCTACATAAGTGTCTAAATGGATGGCCATGGTTTTAGCCCTGGCCCCAGCTGTACTTGACCATAAATGGTACACATTACCATCTGACTAGCTAAGGCTCTGTGTCTCAATTCCCAACACCCAGGTGTCATGGACACTATCCAAAGTGTCTGCCTAGTTTCCAAAATATAAAAATGCCGAAAGATGGACAGACATAGGCAAGAGCTGCCATGGGTAGGCTCCAGCCATTGTTGACTAGGACAAGAAGAGACGCCAGTCTGAAGCAAAACTAAACATGTTCTTTCTTTCTTGAGAATTTTGGGATGTAAACTGTGATCAAGTTCTGGGGTTTGGTAGAGGTCAAATAAGTGCTCTAAACTGGAAATGCTATTCAAATTGTGGTAAATAGCCCACTAGTAAACCATTAAAAATAGTAACTGATGACCAGCATTTGGGAAAAAATGAAATGAAATAAAAGATATGAGTATATGATGATACACTGCAGATAGCAAAGATAAATACTGCTTTGTAAGAGTTATTTCAGTTGTGCATGTGTGTTTTCTAAGGCACGTGTAAAATGTAGTTCTTATCACTTCAGACCTTGCCTGAGCCATCATCTTCTGCCACTTTTGATGTGAACATTGCCTTGGCAGCATGGTTGTCAGGCAGCTCAAATTTCTTTCAGCTATACAGAATACAGTTACTTTAAGGAATAAATTCTGGGGCTGGCACTGTGGCACAGTGGGTTAAAGCCCCAGCCTAGGGCACCGGCATCCCATATGGGCACCAGTTTGATTCCCAGCTGCTCCTCTTCTGATCCAGCTCTCTGCTGTGGCCTGGGAAAGCAGTAGAAGATGGCCCAAGTCCTTGGGCCCCTGCACCCATGTGGGAAACCTGGAAGAAGCTCTGGGCTCCTGGCTTCGGATCAGCTCAGCTCTGGCTGTTGTGGTCATTTGAGGAGTAAACCAGTGGAATGGAAGACATCTCTCTCTCTCTCTCTCTCGCTCTCGCTCTCGCTCTCTCTCTCTGGCTCTACTTCTCTCTGTAACTTCTCTGTCTTTCAAAATAAATAAAATAATTCTTTTAAAAAAAGGAATAAATTCTGACCATAGAAAGAAGTTGTATTAGAAAATGACATTTTGTTGGGAGATTCCAGGACTCCCAAAGAGTTTCCTGGAGAGCCCTTAATAAGACAGCTAAGTTAACTTGGGCCTCAGCCACTTCGAATTAAAAAAAAAAATCATTAATATGGTGGCCTATCCAATGTCTTTCTAAAAATAAGCTCATGCAAAAGCTCGGAGAATTAAATAGACTGATAATAACTGACAATACTAAGTGTTATGTGGTATATTGGGTTGTTATAGAACCACTTTAGAAATAATAGAGAGGGAGCCCTAAGAGAGTAAATGACATTTTTGAGGGCACTCAGGCACTAACTGATTGAGGAGGGAGGAAAAAACAGATCTTCATGAAACTAAAGCATGTGCCATTCCGCGCCCCCCACACACACCCCCGCCCAACCACTCCCATATACCTGCTGACAGGACAGCCTCAGCAGGGCCACTTCTTGGGTTCTCTGTGTTCAGCTCCCAGTGTCACTTAACCCAAAGATAAGGTAGAGCTTACTCATGACCAGAATCTTCCTGGGAAGATAGCTTTTATCACTGTTGGTCCTTGTATGGGCCCCAGGCTGCTGGATGTGGTCATAATGACTCCAGTTAGGTTTTTCATTTTTATCATGAATCAGAGAGCGAACTGAATAAACCACTGTAATATTTCTCCCCAAGGCTGAAGCACCTACTGGCCCTTCTCTGGGCCTTGTCTCCCTCCTCCCCAACATGTTTCCATAGAAACAGACACCTGTTGATCTAAAAAGGCAATTTCAGTCCTGATGGGATCTGCAGGAGAAGGCCACCAGCATCTAAAGAGGTAGCAGGAGAAAGGCAGGTTCCTGGCAAGTAGCTGAGCTGGGCCTGGGGGCACAGTGGATTCAGGATTCTGGAGCAGAGTCCTAAATTAAAGAGGTGATGAATTTGATTCAACAAGAGATGTGCCTCCTCCCTTGAGAATGGGATGTGTGAGTTTCAGGGCTCTCATTGCTATTTGCTGGTGCCTTGGATTCTGGTTTCCACTGTAGCTTCCTCCTCTCACCCTCATCATCTCCACGCTAAGGACGCACCCTTTCTCCACATGCACTACCCACCCAGCACATGGAACAACCACAGGGTTGCCCTGTGCTGTATCCCCACCTCCACCCACCTTGTCCCCCTTGTGATGCTGAGTTCACCACCATAAGGACATGTCTCCTGTCCAACAAGGAGATGATGAGTGTTGGTCTCACACAGCCCTGGGTTCAGATAGCAGTTCCTTCCCGTAATGGTTGGGTGGAAAATTGCTCAGAAGAGAGGTAGCAGGGAGGGACTTAAGGATTGCAGAGAAGTGGCCCTTCTTGAGTAAAGATGAGAAAACAAGAGACAGCCTATCCCTTACTATCTCATCACCTTCTTGGGCCCTGATCCATGTCTGGGCTGTAACTCCTAAGACCCTGGTACCCCCACCTCTCCAAAGAAACCAGAGTGACTCAGATGCCACTGTCAGCTGAGTTGGGCTCTGGCTGTTTCCCTAACACTTGTCAGTCACCAACCCTACATCTGCAGCAGCATGCTGTCCCTGGGGCCACAGCAGCTCCCTTCTGCTGTGCCACTTTACAAGCTCCCTGGGCTCAGTCTCATGTGCACAGAGCCTCTCACTGGGGGCACTTATGAGCTCAACGAGGTCGCCGGTCTCGGAGTCATGGTTTATGAGTCAGAGAATGCATTCTAGCTCCTGCAGAAACCAAAGCCAGCCTCAGAAAGATTTAGGGAAGAGGTCTGTATAAGCCAGATCACATGCGTCATATCCAGTGGGCAGACATGGCCCTCACTGGCAACTGAGACCTCTCAAAGCAAGCTCCCTCTCTACTTTCTTGTGCTACTTCTCTGCCTTTCCTTCACTTCCCTTTCTTTGTCTTCTTCCCTTTAACTCCTGTTTCATTTCCTCTCCCTTCCACACTCTCTCTGTCCCCATGCTGCCCCTCTCCTCCTGCCTCCTGCCCCTTAGCTTCACATCTTCAGACCCCTCCAGTAGTGGCCATTCCACTCATCACTCACTTCAGCACAGTGGTTCATGCTCCTGGGGCCAAGAGGAGCCAGGTGGACCCAGGCTCACAGCAGAGCGGACTGGAGGTGTTCTATGTACTGACATGGATCCATCTTGAGAAGGTCCCCAGGATGGGGCTATGACCATTGCTAGCTTCCTTACCTCTTGTATCACCCTTCCACTTATCACCTATCTGGTCACAGCCTCTCTCCCCTCCCCTATTTTTCCTGTAGCTTATGAAGAGGGTGACGGGTTACTTCCCTGCAAGCAAGGTGACAACTGTTTGCAGTCTCATTTCCCAAGGTCTCTGAGGAGAGCTATGATCTTGCAAGTGGCCTGTATAATTATCCATGCTAGGCTCACCCACATAGGAAGCCCAGAGCCTCATTCCTGGCCTCCCCTCTACCATGAGATTTCAACGTAAGCTTCTGCTTTTTCTGTCTGCTGAATTTCAGCTGAAGGAAATGACCTTCTGCTAGAGAGCTGGAGGTAAAGGCTTCCCCGTCCCTGGGTTTGTGTCTTGCACCTCAGGCCCAACTTAGGGCCTGCATTACACCAGCCCTGACCTCCCCAACAGACCTACCCCTTCAGTAGCAACAGCAAAGGGAAGCATGGAGTGATGTGATCCCTTCCAGCATCTCCATTCACAGCTGTGGAAATCCAATGGGAAAAGCTGGGCAAATACCCAAAACTCAGCCTCCTCCAAGACCCAGGATAGAAATGCTTCTGCTTTAGGAGGCCTTCTACAGCCTCATAAAGAACTTCATTTTGTTAACATTTACTCATTTATATATTTGAAAGGCAGCATTACAGAGAGAAAGGCAGAGACAGAGAGAACTTCTATCTGCTGATTCACTCCCCAAATGGCCACAGCAGCCAGGGCTGGGCTAGGCGTAAGCCAGGAGCCTAGAACTTCATCTGGGTCTTCCACGTGGGTGACGGAGCTCAGGCACTGTGTCATTCATTATTCACTGCATTCCTGGGCACATTATCAGGGAGCTGAACTGCAAGTGGAACAGCCACAACTCAAACTGGCCCCATATTGGATGACAACATTGCAGGCAGCAGCTCAATGGCTGTGCCACCACGCTGGCCCCAAGGCACATCTTTAAAGTCCTTACAATAAGGTGAATGTGTGTGCCGATAATTATGTGCTTGAACCCATCTGCAGGGATGTTTTGTAGAGAACTTCTAGGATTCAACTAGATAAAAAGTGTTTCACCACAGGGCTTGGAGAAATAATTTGCCCCCTTTTCCTTTTGCTCTCTTTGAGCTCTTCTATAGAAGTTAGGAAAGGGTTACTTTACAAAAATCTTTTCCTGTCTTATAATTATTGTCATTATCTAAATTATCAGAATAGGTTGAAGCAGAGAGCATTTTACCTCCCTGTTTCCCAACACTGGAGGAGACCAGCAGAACAGAAATAATTGAAGAGTAGAAAAATGATTTCTGATTCAATAAGATAGCTGTATCCACTCAAACCTCTTTTCTTATTTTAAGCTGCTGTACCAAAAAATGTTTTATAGCATTGTGTGTAGAAAGAAAATAATAGAAAAGTTCTCTAGAAATCATTGACAGGCTTATTTTGTTTGTTCTAACAAGCAGGGAGTTTTTCTACTAGATGTCACAAGGAATGAGTACACTGAATATTTTCCTTTGGATACCGTGAGCAATTTTTAACAGCAATTATTTAAAATACCTATGAAAAGTTTTGAAAAATGTGTTGGTACCAAAATGCCTGCTTCTGGATTGGGGGGTGCCTTATATCAGAGGGAGCCTTCAAATCAATTGAATGATAACTGCAATTAAAGCTATACCCAAGTAGCTCCAAGAATATATGACTGAGGAGAAGAGAAGAGGTGGTAGACAGAAAAAGAAAGGGACTGTGAGGAAAGAGAAAGGAGGGGAAGAAGAAAGAGAAGAAAACAAAAGAGGGAGAGATGGTGAGCCATGACTGATTGCACACACAGTATGAAATCAGTAGTCACAGTGAACCAGGGGTGGGGACCAGAGAGAGAAAAGTGAGTCACCCAATCCCTGGCCCTTCTGTGAACAGGAAGTCGGGGAGCCTGGAGGTTTCTGACTGACCAGGAGGGTGAACACTGAAGTGAACAGACTTTTGCATGGAAGGAAAGCAAGTTGAGTACTTCATTCCATGTGTCATCCAATCACAGCTGCCTATGAACACCCACAGTCAGAAGCTGGGAGCTACATAAAGTTACAATCTCTCCATGCTTGCCCAGAGGCCCCACACCTACCTGGGGAAAGGCTCCTATTGAAAAAGACCATTGGCAGAACCAATATATCTTTGTTCCATGCCTACTATCAGTCCAGCCTGCGGGAAATCAAGAACCACCAGTTCTTGAGCACCAACTTTATGCTAGGCACTCTGCACATCACTTATAGTATACCATGTTTTGTAATATTTTTCTTAAAGATTTATTTATATGAAAGGTAGAGTGACACAGGGAGGGACAGGCAGAGATGCAAAGAGTTTCCATCTACTAACTCATGTCCTAATAGCTGCTACTCCATCCTGGTCTCCCACACACGTGGCAGGGATCCAAGTACTTGGGCCATCATTTGCGCCCATTCCCAGGGGCACTATCAAGAAGTTGGACTGGTAGCTGGGCAGCCAGGACTTGAATCAGCACTCCAATATGGGATGCCAGGGATGCAAAGTGTCTTAACCTGCTGCACCACAGGGTCGGCCCCCTGTGATATGTGCTCTTGACAACAGCTACAAGATGCAGCTCCCAGGACTCCTGCTTGAGAGTTGCAGGTGCTGAAGTCAGATCACTAATAAGAGGATGCCTCTCATCATCCTAAGCAGACAGTTTCTGAAAGTAAAAGGATCAAAGGCTCATGCCCTACTGAGCACTTCAAGGATCCCAAAGAGCCCTGCTCACCCCATTAGGATGTCAGAGAACATCACTCCCACTCCTGACATTCAAAGGGGCATGTCCCTTGGCACAGGAAGTCGGCCTTTGCTATTCCAAAGCTCCTGGGTTCTAAGCAGTGAAGCAAATTTCTTATTGTTGCTTTTTGAGCCAAGTGTTTTTTTTTTCTTTTTTATTTAATTATAGACTACAGGCCCTGTGTGTTCCACTAATAATCATGTTATTGACATGTGATTCTGAAGTCTGATTGCATTCTGCGTGACACATGCTGGTTATGGAATACGCAACCGAACAGAGTTGTAATGAAGTGAGGCTATGGAAAGATTGAATTGGAATCTGAACTATTGCCAGCTAAGAGACCCTGCCTCTACTTGATTATTCTTCTTCTTATTATTATTATTATGTTTAATAAATGATCATTCATGCTACAAGGAAAGGGAAACAATCAGAAGCACAGCAGGGGAGCCACAAAAGAACCACTTTAAACCTTAGATAAAAACCTGTTTGTTCACATTCAGAGCTGGTCTTCTTTGTTCACAATCAATGCAAGGAACTCTTGGGAACCAAGAGGTGCTGAGAGGCAGGAAACTGAGTCTGAGTTTGCAGAGAGGAGGCTGAGGCACCTCTCTCCCCTCTTTCTCTTGGCCCAGTCCCAGTAACAGAAAGGATGCTGCTCTGGGATGCAAAAGGAGGGAGTGTGTCAGCCTGACACCGTCACCACCTGATGAACTGAACTGATACATGGCTCCTCTCTGTGTACCAAGTACTTGCAAACAGTCCCCTCCTCTGAGGAAAATGAGCAAAATCCATCCAGAACTAAAGAGATTAGCTACATGCAGGAACACCTCAAACAATAGGGATCACCCCAGCCAAAGAAGGCTGAAAAGGGCTTGGGCATCAAAGCAAAGCAAAGCTATTATTGTTAAATTAGTACCATCCCGGAAGGAAATTGTGTGTAGTGGAAGACATCTGTCTAATGGAGCGCAGATAAGGGGAGATGGTGAGCAATGTGTACTGATGCTACTCAGCATTGTCTTGCAGCCGGAGAGACAGGCTGAGCCCGTGAGCTGCCTTTGGTCTTCCACAGGAGAGGCTGCTCTCTGTTGTGGGTGCATGATGAGAAGACAGACCTACCCAGAGACCATGCAGGACCCTGCACCTGGGAGGCGACGCCATCTATCAGGGACACAGCAACATTCAAATGAACAACTTGAAGATGTTTCCTAAGTGACTGATTACAAAGCAGTGAGCAGGTTACAGGGAAATTATGAGACTTGTAACACTGCCTCCCACCCCAGGACTGCAGAGCCAAGGACAAGGGAGTATCTATGAGGGCCAAGACAGAAACAGAGGCATGAAAGGGCCTCCCAGGAAGAGCCGCCCTCTTCCACCTGGAAACAGAGCCTGCCTCACACAACCCAAAGGGAGGGAGTCCAAACAAATAACCACCTGATCAGCCCCTCTCCCTCTCCTGCACCAGAAACCAATGGGAGAGGGAGCACTTCTCTAAAATCCCTATGGATCATCATCCCAGGGCTGACAAGGCTGGAGGGAGATCTCAAAAGACAAAGGAAAGAGCTCTGGTCCAATGTCATAGCACGGAAGTCTAACACAGGCTGTAAGGTTAACTCAAGCCTACCTTCAAATTCTGACACTCCAGATAGAGCTGCACGGCTGTAAGAAAGTTGTCTCCTTTCTCTACTCTTCAGCTCCTCCATGGCAAAGTGATCCCAGGATTCTCTACCTTATGAAGTGGCTGTATGGAGGCAAGGCTGTGTTGGACTCTCACACACCTGCTCTTACATCCTCGCACATCACTACCATGGTGGAGCCATGGCTATAACAACTGGTGGCCCAGGATGGTGGCTTCTGAACACCTCAGCTGAGCTGTACCTAGCCATCTCCTCCTTCTGCCCTAGACCTCCTGTGCCCTGGCTGGGGGATGCCTAGAGGAGCCCACTCTACCATTCTGGACCACGCATAGACCTAGAAGCTGGGAAGAGTTAATGCTTCTGGGATAAGGTATGACAAGTGACAGACAGAAATCCGAGAACACTTCTCAGTCTTGGGCAAATGACTTGAAGCACTTGCTACCCAGAGACCCTCCAGTGGGTTTGAGCCCTAGTTGCCCCTACTGTCCCCAGTCTCCTAGTCCTGCTCCCTGGACTCACATCCCAAAATAAACTAACTGCATGCAAGCTTGGTCTCTGGCCTTGCTTTGTGGGAACCCAGTCTAAGATTTTGTACTCCACAGAGTGGACCCTCATGGTTCTGAGGACTACCGTGGTGAGTCCTGCCACTCACAGATTCACTGATAGGTGGGGCAGAGGGCTCCAGGTAGGAGGAATTCCAGCACAACACAAGTAACTTAACCTCTGGTTCACATGTTGGTCTTTGAGGAGTCTGGTGAGTGTGAGACTCGGGACCAGTTTTGCTTGTGGGATTCTGAAAATATTCTAAGGACATAAGCTGAACCATGGAAGCCCCAGGAGGACTGATCTCCCACAGCCCAGCTCAAGCTGCCCATCTTCCATCACCGAGCACCAGGGCCACAGCTTCTATCTGTCCAACTCCAGGAGACGGCACCTGTCTCTGGAGGACAGGAACCACACCCCTGAAGGGCCTCTCTGTTGCTGCTTTCTGACTGCATGGAATGGTCCTGCCTTTAAAAGAGCCCACACCTGGCATCTGCACAGGCCAACATGCAAAGAGTCAGACACAAATTTTCACTGAGGGTCAAGCCCTGGACAATGTGCTCTGTACCAGTGGTTTCACTGAAACCCTACAACAACCCTGTGTGGCAATGAGTGCTATCCCCATTTCATGGAGGACACAGGAGTGTTCCAGGAGGTAAGGCAAGCCCCTCAGCAGTTAAGTGGCAGATATGAGCTTCAAACAAAAGTCCATTTGACTTCAAGAGCTACACTCGTTGCCCTGTTCAGAGCAAGAACAGCAATGCAGATAAGCAATCCATTAATAGAGGATGCTACAAAAATTGCACAAAGCCAAAGATAATTAACTAAAGGTTTTTAGTTATCTTAACTTAAATATCTCAATTCTCTTCTTGTTTTTCTTTCTACAAGGAAAAGCAAATAAAGCAGTGCAAACAACAAAAGGAGGGGAGAAAGAGCCCAGGCTCCTGTGCCATTTGCAGTGCAGGTCTAGGGAAGCCCCTTCTCAGGTCTTCCTTGACCTGGGGTCTTTGGCTGGAACCTGAATGTCAGTAAGGATGGACAGCGAGGCCATGGAGTGCAGCCCAGTGCCCCGGTTTCCGGCAGATATTACTGAGTTCCATTAACACAGGAGCCCTTGGACCCACTGTAAAGGATCACACTTGCTGCTCATTGGCAACGGCAGCACCCACTGCAGTCCTTACATTTTCTTTCTCATTTCATCTCATACATCAGAGCAAGCACTGTGATCTGGAAGCAGCCTAAGCAGAAGCTGAATGTCTCTGTGCCGTTTATTCATAAACCTCCACTAATTACTAATGAGGCAAATAAACTTGAGATCAGATACTGTGTCCAGCAACTGTTAGCAAAAATAAAAATACTGCCAAGGCACCACCTCCACAGGCATGTGACCAACCCAGCAATGCCTTTTAACAGCCCACAGCTCTGCAGGTTTCCCACCCTACCATGGTGAACTAGGTAGATGGGGAGGTCCTGGCCAGACAACATCTTGATGTGCCAAGGGTAGCTCCATTCATAACGCCTTTATGTTTTACTGTGCAAGGCTTTGAGCCTGGCCCATGTGACATCAACAACTGCATCTTTAACAAGGAGCACTCCGCAGGGCTTTGGTGTGACTGTGTGTGTGTCTAACATGCAGAATGGAAGCTTTAAGAATCTGGTTTTCCAGAAACAGAGAAACATATAGTTTCATGGGCTCTCCTCTAAGTGCCTTCTGATTTTAGAATTCAGATGGCCAAGTAACTCTTTTCCTCTTGGCCTCTGATAAAGGCAATGTGTAGTAGCTACTGAGATATGGGCTTAGCTGGACCAGGCTGGCTCTGAACTTCCCTGGGACTCACACTTCATCCTTTAGCACTGTGACTCTGCCTCATCATAAGAGCTATGATAAGAAGGAATATCAAAGACCTATTAGCATATTCAGCAAAGTTTTCATTGAAAACTGTTTAAGTCCACCATTGAGCAGTTCTCACATAGAAATAGGTGGATTACTATGGATGCTTCTCTCTTTAGCGTGGGCACTAGGAATCATGTAAATAGTGCACTCATTAGTAGCTCGTGTCTAAGAGTCTATGTCTGGATTTGAATGCTCCCCACTCTAGCCCCAACCCAGGGCTCTTGACACCATGCCCTAATTTAAATTTTCCTGCGTCCTGGTATTTATTTCCCTACAGTAAGTCAATTTTATTTTATATATTTTTGAAAGCTAGTTCTTATGCTTTGTGCCAATAAGTAAATATCATCTAATGGTATTTATGTGTTCTCTCTTATAACTTCAGATGAGTAGATTAGCTTCCAATTTACTTCTGTGTTCATTTTAACACTTCAAATCACATCAAGTGCTTAGGACCAGACTCTATTTTATGTTGGAAAACAAAAACATGCTTGAGTAATTTAAGGAGTTTATTGAAAAAAAAAATGGTAAACCTGGAGATTGTTCTATTATTCAGGCTCCATTTAAAGTTCCACCCCAGGGACTGAGGGAGAGGCAGGGAGCTCCAGGGGTTCTGGTCCTCAGCAAAGGAGCCTCTCTAAAGGTTGCTTATGCTTCCTTTTCTGTGCCCCTGCCAGTTTTGAAGGATTACATAAGGTTTTTGGAAGGTGTGATGGAGGCCTCTCATTTTGGGTCAGTTTTTGCAAGCTCAGCCTTCCTGATTTTAGCTTTCTTAAAGATAAGTGACAACTAAAAGTGGAGTTCTACCAACTAGTACTCTCCAGGAGTCACCCAACTAACCAAACATTTCTCATGACTGCAGGGCTGACCCCTACTGTGTGCAGATGACTTAATAGAGATGCTATTGACAGCAGCCTGATTTTCAGTAATACTGTCCTGAGCAAAGGTCATGGGATCATCAAGTACACATGGCAATGAAGGGATAATCTTTTTTTTTTAATTTTTTAATTTTTTTTTATTTTTTGCCAGGCAGAGTTAGACAGTGAGAGAAAGAGACAAAGAAAGAGTTATATATAGACAGTGAGAGAGAGACAGAGAGAAAGGTCTTCCTTTTTCCATTGGTTCACCCCCCAAATGGCTACTAGAGCCAGAGCTGTGCTGATCTGAAGCCAGGAGCTGGGTACTTCCTCCCAGTCTTCTATGTGGGTGCAGGGACCCAAGAACTTAGGCCATCCTCCACTGCCCTCCCAGGCCACAGCAGAGAGCTGTACTGAAGGGAGCAACCGGAACTAGTACCCGGCACCCCAACTGGGACTGGAACCCGGGGTTCCAGTCTCTGCCGCAGGCAGAGGATTAGCCAAGTGAGCCATGGCACCGACCGAAGGCATAATCTAACTCATATCAGCTTTTGTCAGCTTTAAAGTTTATTTATTTATTTCATTTGAAAGGCAGAGACAGACAGATCTATCCAGTGGTTTGCTCCCCTAAACCTTGCAATAGCCATGGCTAGGTCAGGTCAAAGCCAGGAACCTGAAATTCATGCAGGTCTCCCACATGGGTGTCATGGTCCCAAGCACTTGAGCTATCACCTGCTCATCATGTATTATCAGGGAGCCATCATATGCTATTTCCCAGGATGCATTAGTGGAGCAGCCAGGACTCAAACCATGCACATTGGTTTTGAAGAACAAGAAACCCAACAGATAAGCAAGACACATGTGCCTTTAGATGTTGCATATGAAGAAGGGGCAGGACTAGTAACATATTTGATGTTTAACCCCCCCCCCCCCCACACACACACACCAAAAAATAAAAAGTACTCAGGCCATGAACTATTGGAAAGACATGCCAACTACTTAGATAGAAGGAATCAGTACAGCAGTGATCTTAGTTTATCTGTAAATGCACTGAATTATCCACAAAAATGCCACCCTATTGTTTCTGGAGCTATATGAGTCAATCACAATGCACATTTGGAAGAACAAGCAAGCAAGAATAGCCGGAACAATGCTGACGAAGAAGGGTGGGCATGGGTGTGGATGTGGTGGTGGCCTTCTCAGATGTGAAAGTTAACTGTGAAAGTTTTATAAGTAAGCAGTTTAGTACTGATGTATAAGCAGACAGACAAACCACTAGAGGATAGAAAGCCTGGGAATAGAGACAAATTTACATGCAAACTTAGCATACGTTAAAGGCAGTATCCTGCCGGCGCCACGGCTCACTACGCTAATCCTCCTCCTGCTGCACCGGCACCCCGGGTTCTAGTCCCGGTCCTTGCCCTGCATTCTGTCCTGGTTGCTCCTCTTCCAGTCCAGCTCTCTGCTGTGGCCTGGGAAGGCAGTGGAGGATGGCCCAAGTGCTTGGGCCCTGCACCCGCATGGGAAACAAAGAGGAAGCACCTGGCTCCTAGCTTCTGATTGGCGCAGCGCACCAGCCTTAGTGGCCATTTGGTGGGTGAACCAATGGAAAAGGAAGATCTTTCTCTCTGTCTCTCTCTCTCACTGTCTAACTCTGCCTGTCAAAACAAAAAAAAGTTATTAAAAAAGACTCAAATAATATAAAAATAAATAAATAGAAATAAAGCAGTCAAAGAAAAAGGGATGTGAAAGAAATTGTTAGAAAGTTATGTAAGATTAGTGAGCATATGATTTGACACAGCAGTTAAGACAACACTTGGGACACCCACATCCAGTACCAGAGTGCCTGGGGTCACATCCTAGCTCCACTCCAAATTCCAGCTTCCTGCTAATGCACACCCTGGAAGGCAGCAGGTAGAGGCCCTAGTATTTGGGTGCCTGCCATTCACATGGGAGACCCAGGTTGAGTTCCCAGCTCCTGCTTTGGCCTGGCTCAGTCCTGGCTGTTGCAGGCATCTGGTGTGTAAACTAGCAGAGAGGAGAGCTATCTGTCTCTCTGAATCAATATATCTGTCTCTGTCTCTGTCTCTGTCTCAGCCCTGGCTGTTGTGGGCATTTGGGGTATGAACTAGTAAAGAGAAGCTACATGTCTCTCTTCCTCCTTTCCTCCCTCCCTTTCTTCCTTTAAATAAAACTTAAAACAATTCTTTTAAAAAGGGCTACTTGAGAGTTTGAATAGTAGCGAAGTCCAGGATGTGTTAGGCAATAAAACTGAATGATAGCTCAGGGAGTCCGTGGTCACAGTGTGGCTGCTGCTGGGAAGCTAAAAGGAAGACAGAACCACACTATCCCAGCAGATGTGGTGAGCAGACACCGTGAGTCACCATGGTGAGAGCACCGTCAGGGGAGCAACAGAAATAGAGCCCTAGGTGTGTGAGCACCACGTGGCCAAGCACTACACTGCCCCTGTCAGATTCTCAGCGGCTGCGAGGAGATGGAGGATCCTGCAGCTGGAGACAGAAGCTGACCTATGAACACCGAGGAATCTTGAAGCCAATGCAGCTGGTAGCTAGCATGGAACCTTGCATGTAACATATTGTTGAACTCAACTGGAAAGCTCAAGAAACTTGGGACTTCTGTCCAGATCAGAGGATAGACATCTTATTGGACACCATCTGGACAAAGGCTTCATACAATGACATCTCTCAAACCTCGTGTCCTTCCAGCTCATGTAGAGGGGCTATCTTCACATCAGCCTCTTTCTCTCTAGAGGAGTCCTGTCTGCTCTTTAAATGCTACTAGGGCCACCCCAACCTCCACCCTGAGCCACCAGGGCAGAACTTCAGCCCAGTAGGATCCCATAACATCTGTGCACTGCAATCTGCCTCCATGTGGCTCTGCTCTGATGCTGGGATCACCTGCCAATGCCTCTGGTGGGCTTCCTTCTGGCAGTAGCTACTGTGTTGCTTTGTCTGACTTCCATGATTCCTTTGAGCTCTCTCTCCTAAGAGAAACCATGTTTAATTCAGAAAGGCTATCATCACCTTGATGAATGGAAAGAGTACTAGTGAAGGAATAAGATGAATGGAATGAAGTAATAAAATCAAAATGACTGAATCCCCTTAGCATGGTCTTACTCCAGAGCCCTTAGGTAAGCTCCTGGATCAGGGGTAGGAGTGCTGGGCCAGGAGACAGGAGGAGGAAATGGAAAGGTTACTGAAGGCAGAGTCTTCTGGACTAGGGTTTGCCCTTGGAGCAGTGGGGCCTGGAGAGCAAAACCATTGGTTTCCCTCTATGGCCTACACCTCTGGGGCAAAGCAGTGGCTAAGAACAGGGTTCAAACCCACATTTGAGCCACGTAACTACACACTTTTCTATGCCTCAGAGGATTGCTTTGAGAAAACACTGATAAATGAAAGCACTTGGTGTCTCATAGGGACACAAGAAATATTTTCACACTGCTCTCTTGGGTTTCTCTTCCTAAACAAAAGCTGCTGAACCTACCTCAGCAAATACACACATGCCAATTCATTCAAGTGGTACACCCAATGTGAACCACATTCAAATCTCATTCATAGATATTCCCAATTCTGACCATGCAAAGAAGGCTTAGGAGAAAGGACAACTCCAGAATCAGATCACCAAGAATTATCTGCATGTGCCTTACAAGCTGAATGGAGGGGATTTTTTTCTTGTCCCAGAAATCCTTGATGCATGTCTTTTTTAAATATAAAATACATATAAATTATATACTATTTATTTATTTATTTGAGAAGTAAAGAGAGTGAGAAAGACAAATAGAGCTCCCATCTATTGGTTCACTCCCCAAATACCCACAATGGCATATGGCTGGGGCCAAAGTCAGGAACCTGGAACTGAATCCAGGTTTTCTCCATGGGTGGCAGGAATATAATCACTCAGGCCATCACTGTGGCCTCTTAGGGTCTGCATTAGCAGGAAGCTGGAGACAGGGGCAGGGCTGGGCATTAAACCCAGGTATTCCAATAGGGAATGTGATGTGAGAATCTTAACCATTAGGCCAAATGTGTACCCCTTGACTCAATTTTCAAGGATGAATTATCATCTCCTGGAGTAATCTGAATGGGCCAACCTTCCATGGGAGTAGTCAGAGATGACCCAAGGAATGAACGTTTAATCAACATACTATGAAACCAGAAATGTCTTCACCTTGCAGTGTGTTACAGTGTGAGGTCTGGGTATCAAAATGAAATTGTGTTCTTTAATTTACCAGGGGGAAAAAATGCCAAAGAAGTTCTGATAGTCATGGACACATGATGAGATTCTCTATATCAGTTTCATTCCAGCATTTTCCTGGGCCTGGGACACACCCAAACCCCAGATCCATGTGAAGGGTTTGGCAGACACATCCAGAGACATGGAGTGTGTTCAGACCCCTGTGGGGAAGGTACTTTTAAACTTCACAATAAATGTCACAGAAATTTATGATCATATAAAAATTTAAAAATGAAACTTCCTCTTTAATATTCCTTCTTTAAAATCAAAACCACAACTTCCAAGAGTGGATATTTAGCCTTGCAGCTAAGACTCGGGGACCACATTGGAGAACGTGGGCTCAATCACTGGCCCCAGCTCCAGACTCCAGTCATCTGCTAATGTAGACCTTGGAAGGTAACTTTGATGGCTCAAGTGATTGGGTTCCTGCCACCCACATGGAGACATGAACTGTGTTCCCAGCTCCTAACTTCAGCCCCAGCCCAGCTCCAGTCATGTCACTGTGGACATGTGGGAAGTCATCCAGCAGATGGGAGCATATCCTCTCCCTCCGCCTCTCGATAAATGAGTTAAAAAAATTAAAAACACTCCTTCTTGTAACAGCCCACCTATTGCCCAAGCCCTGCATCTTATCTAGTCTTAATATTAGAAATTACTTCACTCTACTTCACCAGAAGATGTGGCCACACAGCAGATTCCAAACTTCCCTGGTACAAGGGAAGTGTGTGGTGTTGCTGTCAGTCCAACTTTAATCCTGACACTGCGTCCAGATTCTGTGTCCAGAATCCTGGGTTCAGATGGAATTTCACCAGGTCAGAAAAAAAACTAGACCATTTCCTCTCTTTTCCTTTTTTTAAAAAGATTTATTTTATTTATTTGAAAGAGTTACAGAGAGAGGGTAGAGATGGAGAGAGAGGTCTTCCATCTGCTGGCTCATTCCCCAGATGGCCGCAATGGCCGGAGCTGTGCCAATCCAAAGCCAGGAGCCAGGAGCTTCTTCCAGGTCTTCCACGCAGGTGCAGGGGCCCAAGGACTTGGGCCATCTTCCACTGCTATCCCAGGCCATAGCAGAGAGCTGGATCAGAAGTGGAGCAGCCGGGACTTGAACCGGCACCCATATGGAATGCCAGTGCTTCAGGCCAGGGCTTTAACCCACTGCACCACTGCCCTGGCCCCTCCTCTCTGTTTCTATATGCTTTATTTCTATCTTGCTACTTGGGATCCAATCAGTTCTTAAGCAACTCTTTCAAACTTTCAAATAAAGAGCTGTGATCAGCCTTGGGTTACTCCCTAGGACAAGCTGACAAGTCTGTTCTCTTACATCCTGTACTTGAACAACTGCCCAGTGTTCATGATTTATTAAAAATGTTTACTTAATGTTTTCAGTTCAACTAACATTTGACCTCATTTGGTACATTATGCAAGAGGCACTTGACCAGGCACTATCATTTTCCATATTTTTTTCACCAAAATTACTTTGAAGTATTAGCCTTGTGGCACAAATAAGGAATTCCAGATGCAATTCTGGCCATCTTTCGCCATATCACTCTCTGCCGCAGCCTGCAGTCATGTAAACACAGACCCAAGTTTCTCAGAAAAGCGCTGTGTGAGGCAGCATCTTTCTGCTTCACTGGAGAACACTGGAACACTCCACAGAAGACACCGAGCCCATTTTTCTCAATGTCCCCTCTGGTTGTGTGATGATTCCTGTTGATGGCAGCTGAGCCAGCTGCTTTTGCTCCAAGTCAGATATTCCTCTGATACTTCCATGCTATGATCTCTTCACTTTTTGGAGAAACTCATTTTTTTTTAGTAAATATAAATTTCCAAAGTACAGTTTATGGATTACAGTGGCTTCCCTCCCCCATAACTTCCCTCCCATTTGCACCCCTCCCATCTCCCGCTCCCTCTCCCATTCCATCCACATCAAAATTCATTTTCAATTATCTTTATATACAGAAGATTGACTTAGTATATTAAGTAAAGATTTCATCAGTTTGCACCCACACAGAAACACAAAGTGTAAAATACTGTTTCAGTACTAGTTATAGCATTACTTCACATTGGACAACACATTAAGGACAGATCCCACATGAGGAGTAAGTACACAGTGACTCCTGTTGTTGACTTAACAATTTGACACTCTTGTTTATAGCATCAGTAATCTCCCTAGGCTCTAGTCATGAGTTGCCAAGGTTATGGAAGCCTTTTGAGTTCGCGACTTCGATCTTATTCAGACAGGGTCATAGTCAGAGAAACTCATTTTGATTCATCTTTAAGGACACTGGAGTTTGTCTTCAAATAATTGTTCATGAAATTAGACACAGAAAGTCAGCCCTCCATTTCTGTGAGTTCCACACTCATGGACTTAAACAATCAGAGACTGAAAATATTCAAGAAAGCAACCACACCTGGGGGCAGATGTTTGACACAGCAGTTAAGACACCCACACTCCCCGTCAGAGTGAATGGGTTCAATGCCTGACTCCGGCTCCTGACTCCAGCAGCCCATCAATGCAGACCCTGAGAGGCAGCAGTGATGGCTTACATGCTTGGGTTTCCACCACCCAAGTGGAGACTTGGATTGAATTTGGGGCTTCTGGCCTCCACCTAATCCTGGCCAATGTCAGCAGTTGGAGAGTGGAGCAATGGATGGGATCTCTCTGTGTCTCTCTGCCTTTCAATAATTAAGCTTTAAAAATAGTCACAAGTGTACCGAACACGTACAAAATTTTCCCCTTGTCATTAGTCCCTAAATAATACAGTATACAACTATTTATATAGTACTGAGTGTTATAAGTAATCTAGATAAGATTTAAATTATAAGAGCATGTATGTGATTTATATGAATATCTGCCAATTTGGCTATTTCCAGGGATCCTGGGACCAATCTCCTATGGCTATCAAGAGACAACTGTGTATACAGAAGTTTTCTGAAATCTTTCACATCTGAAAATGTCTGCTGTTTGCTATCAACAGACAACTGTACTTAGTTTGAAGTTCTTAGATAAAGAAACGTTCTTTCATCAATCATCTTTAGACACTGCTTTATGGTATTTCAGATTTTAATGATGTAGATAGAATCAGGGTAACCTGAGACTTGTTTCTTTGTGGGAATCTATTGTTATTTTCTGTCTAGATACTAACAGGGGTGTGTCTATGTGTGTGTGTTTCACTTAGAAGTGGACCTACTGGGGCCAGTGCTGTGGTGTCACAAGCAAAGCCTCTGCCTGCAGTGCTTGTTTCCCATATGGCCACCAGTTCGAGTCCCGGCTGCTCCACTTCCAATCCAGCTCTTTGCTAATGCACCTGGGAAAGTGGAAGGTGGCCCAAGTCCTTGGAGCCCCTGTACCTATGTGGGAAACCAGGAATAAGCTCCTGGTTTCATATCAGAGCAGCTCCAGCAGTTGTAGCCATTTGGGAAGTGAACCAGGGGATTGAAGACCTCTCTTTCTGCCTCTGCCTCTCTATAACTCTGCCTTTCAAATAAATAAATAAATCTTGAAAAAAAAAGTAATGCTACAAATATAAAGCCAGACATATAGACCAATGTAATAAGAAATACACTGACTAGAAATTGAAATAAATGAATAGAAATAGAAAGTCCATAAATATACCCTTATATAAGTATATGGTTGAGTGTTAAGACCATTCAGTGGGAAAAATAGCATTCTTTCAACAAATGGCATTGGGGATACTGCAGTCTACAGGCAAAAAATTTAACTGGATCTTCATAATTTATAGAGTAGCCACAAATTGACTGTATGTCGGATTCATGCTGAATGAGTAAGTTTTTAGCTACATGTGCCACAAAAACAAAAAGAAATAGAAAACATTTTGGCAATTCCTTAAGAAACTAGAAATAAAACTGCCAAATGATCCAGCAGTCCTACTACTGAGTAAATATCCCAAAGATATGACATCACTGTATCAGAGAGAGCAAACCTGCACCACCACATTCACTGCAGCATTACTTACAACAGCCAAGATACGGAATCAATCAAGGTGTCCATCAACAGGTGAACAGGTAGAGAAAGTGGCATATGTACACAATGGAGTATTCTTTACCTGTAAGAAAGTAAGAAATCCTGTCATTTGCAGAAAAAAATGAATAGAGCTGGAGGATATTATGTTAAGTAAAATAAGCCAGATACATAGAGACAAATATTACATGTTCTTCCTCATAGCTGCAAGCTACAAAACTCAATCTGAGCCTAGAGTTAGAGCCTGGGGTGGGGAAACAGAATGGACTAGATCAGTACTAAGTCAGAGTTAGACAAAAGGAGTAAGCTCCTGGTGCTGCACAGCACAACGGGGTAGCTGCAGGTCATAACAACCTATCATACAGTTTCTAAGCAAATAAAGGAGAGAGGCTTCAAGACGCTAATCGTGAATTAATGACAAAGAGAAGGAAATGCCAATCACCCTGATTTGATCAATACATACTGTATACATGTGCTGAAATGCCATATTGTGCCTCATAAATACCTACAATTATTGCTATTGAAATATTTTGATGTTTAAACTTAAATAAGTGAAAATACACTGTTGCTGAAAACATAAAAAGGTTTAAAAGGTAGCTATATGAGATGATGGTGTTAATGTTTCACTACGGTAGCTCTTTTTCTATCTATATGTATTCCAACACATCATATTGTATATCAATAATATACACACTAAAAATTATTTTTAGAAAATCCATCAAAGATCTAAATATAAGGGCTAATTTATTTTTAAAAAATAGAAGAAAACACAGGGAGAAAGCTTATTACTTAGGATTTGGCAATGATTTCTTGGATATGATACCCACCAAAAGCACATGCAACAAAAGTAAAATAAACCAGTTGGATTTCATCAAAACTAAAAGCTTTTAGGAATCATATGACATTACCAACAATGTGAAAGACAACACAGAATGATCGAAATAGCTGAAAATCTTATGCTATGTAAGTGATTGATATCCAGAATGTACAAAGAGCTATGCCTCAATAGTTTAAAAACAAAAAGCCCAGTTTAAAAATTGGCAAAATATTTGAACAGACATTTCTTCAAAGAAGATATACAGGCAGTATAAACACATACATTCACTAATCAACACCCTACTCATAACAGAAAAACTAATCAAACCATAATTAGATACCGCTTCAACCCATTTGGATGGCTATTATGAAAGCAAGTGAACAAACAAAACAAAGTAACAAGTGGTTGGTGAGGATGTGGAGAAATTGGAAACCTGTGCATTCCCAGTGGGAATGTAAAATGTTGAATAAAACAATACATCCTCAAAAAAATTAAACATAGAATTGCCAGACAACCCATTAATTCCAGTTCTGGACAAACACGGAGCTGAAACAAGCATGTGCCCACTGATGCTAGTCACAGCATTATCCACAACAACCAAAAGGTGGCAGCATCTTAAGGGTCTACAACAGATGGAGACCCATGTGGTATACACATGGAAATCTGGTCTAGCCTTAAAAAGTGTCTCTCCCTCTTTGTAATTCTGTCTTAAAGAAAAAAAATGTACAACCATGTGAATACACAATTAGCACAATTGAACTATAATTTTAAAAACTGTTAAGATGGGGGCAGGTGCCGTGGCTCAATAGGCTAATCCTCAGCCTGTGGCGCCAGCACCCTGGGTTCTAGTCCCAGTCGGGGCACCAGATTCTGTCCCAGTTGCTCCTCTTCCAGTCTAGCTCTCTGCTGTGGCCCGGGAATGCAGTGGAAGATGGCCCATGTCCTTGGGCCCTGCATCCACATGGGAGACCAGGAGCAGCACCTGGCTCTTGGCTTCAGATCAGCATGGTGCACCAGCTGCAGCGTGCTGGCCACAGTAGCCATTGGTGGGTGAACCAATGGAAAAGGAAGATCTTTCTCACTGTCCACTCTGTCTGTCAAAAAAAAACACAAAAAACTGTTAAGATGGGAATCAGTGCTGTAGCACAGTTGGTTAAGCTGCTGTCTGCTGCACCAGCATCCCATATGGTTCCTGGTTTGAGTCTTGGCTGCTCCACTTCCAACCCAGCTCCCTGCTGTGGTCTGGGAAAGCAGCAGAAGATGGCCTGAGTGCTTGGGCCCCTACACCCATGTGGGAAACCTAGAAGAAGCTCCTGGCTTTGGATCAGCGCAGCTCCAGCCATTCACTGGGGAGCAAACCAGTAGATAGAAGATGAATTCTTTCTCTAACTCTACCTTTCAAATAATTACAAATAAATCTTAAAATTGTTAGGATGGCAAATTTTATGTTTACCATAATAAAAAACAAAGTACTTTTTAAAAAGAGTGAAAATCTGACATACATGGCAACAACGCTGAATCTTGAAGACATTATACTAAGTGAGTAAGTCAGACAGAAAAGAACAACTATTGTAATGATTCCACTTAGATGAGGTACCTGGATTACTCAAGTTCATAAAGACAACCTAGAATGCACTTTGCCAGGGGCTGAAAGAGAGTGGGGCACGGGAGTTATTGTTAACAGGGACAGGCCTTCTGTTGGAGAACATGAAAACACTTCAGAGATGGATGGTGGCAATGGTTGCTTAACACTGGGAATGTAGTTAATGCCACTGAACTATGTGCTTGAAAATGGTTACAATGGTAAACTTTATGCTGCACATGGTATTCCACAAAAAAAGAAAAAAGAAAAATCAATGCCAACCTTAACTAACTCAGAGATTTAACAGAAGCTGAAAGCAGAGGCCAGAAGGTGACAGAGCGCTCCCGTCAAAGCTGGCAGCAGCTGGAACTGAGCAAGGCTGCCAAATGTGGGTGTGCATCAGGACTCCCTCAGCATCCTGGGCTCACTACAGTCCCACCTCTCCCACCCCCACACTTCATTCAACTGACTTCCCGCCTAGACCCTGGAGCTATCTGAGTCAGTGGCTCCTGATAGAAAAATGCAAGGTTGAGGCAGTCCTGTCAGGCTCTTGGACCACCTGGAGTCAGCCTCCTCACAGGGGACTGCAGGTGAATGCTGATATGTTTTCAGCTTTGGCCAAACCCAGGATAAGAGTGAGGAGGCAGACGGCAGGCAGACGCAGGATAAATGGTATTCCCACCTATTTTCACGTGGTCACATCCTGAGGCTGAACTTGGGTAGGAGCTTTTCAAAAACAGTTTGGTTTGCTTTGTGGTTGGTGGAAATTCCCATCAGATAGTTCCTGCTATTAGAAGCTGCTGTCTTTGCATGTGTGTGTGTGTGTCTGTGTAGCTCTGAATTTTTCTGATTTTTTCCTTGCAAATTTTAGCCCATTTTTCCTAACAACTGAGAGCATTTGGATCCTATTTTTGCCACCCAAATGCCTTCTATATGGCCTAGTTTTATGTCATAAGTAATATCAATAATTTTTAGCTCTTTACTGAATTTTGTGAGAGGGTCTTGAGCAGGACAGGAGGGAGTATTACATACGAGCAGCTTCTCAGAGGCCTCTCTCCACATGGACATGTTATTAATAGACAGCCTTTGATAGCAGAGGTCACCAGTTACAGTGCCACTAATTTCAATCTGAGCCCACTCCTACTTATCCATATTGTCAAGAAGGACCATCTCAAATGGTCCCATTTGTCCATTATGCTTCTCTTCTTCACCATTCCCTTCAACAGAGCTTTAAAGATAAAAGTAGGGACTGGCTTTGTGGCATAGCAGGTTAAGTTACCACCTGTAACACCAGCATCCTGTATCAGAGCACTGGTTGGAGCCCTGCATTGCTTCTCATCCAGCTCTGCTAATGGGCCTGGGAAGGCAGTGGGAGATGGCCCAAGTAGCTGGGCCCCAGCCACCCATGTGGAAACAAGGATACAGTTCCAGGTTCCTGTTATGTGCCTGGCCCAGCCCCAGCTCTTGCGGTCATTTGTGGAGTGAATCAATGGATGGAAGATCTCTTTCTCCATCTCTCCCTGTCAATCTGCCTTTCAAATAAATAAAATAAATCTTAAAATATGTAATAACTCACAGCACTCCTTCCATGCCCAGGGCATTGTGGATAAGCCTGGAAAGGGTCAGCAGTTGTGTGTGGCTTTGGCTGACAGACTTTAGGGCAGTGTATAAAGTTCTGACTCCAGAGTTAAGGGAAGCAAGACAGTGAGTCACACCAGGAAAGGCAGATTTCATCCTTCCACCCTGTTTTTTAGAGGCTAGAAGTGTACCCTGGTAGTAACAAGGAAAATCTTTTCTAAGTTTTACATCTTTTTCAAACATCATAACAATCAACAACTTGAGATCTGCAAGGAAGTATGAACAATTCATGGAGCCAGCATCAGAGCTGTCTCAAGCTGGGTTCTTGATTTGTAAAATAATAGCATCTTAGGGCCTTTACCAAAAATACTGGCCTAACTGTAGTCCAGGGAGCTGGACCACAGTTCCACCATGCTGGCCTCTTTGCCACTCACTCCGTTGCCTGGCAGCCCTGATGCTTCCACAGACCTGGAGGCTGTGCAAGTGGCCAGAACATGAGGAAATGCTTTGCTCCCCATCCTGGCAGAGGTGAACAGAGAAAGGGAGCAGATCTTGTGGGAGTGTTTCAGCTGAGACAACAGCTGACAGCCACTTCTACAGGTGTCAGAGACCCATAGCACTGGTGCTATTCCCAGACTAGGGAAGCTGAAAGCGCCTACTCAGATTAGGACACTAATGGGATGGCCAACTGGAGCAGTCACTAGAGAGCAGTCACAGTCCTGCAAGGGAGTGTATTGGCAGAGAGATGCCTGGGCCCATCAGCTGGGCTGGTGGCTGCCACAGGCCAGACAGGTTCATCTAGAGTCAAACAGTAGCGAGGCAGTGCTCCCTGGTCCCCACAAGGGGAAATGGTAGAAGCAAGCACATGACTCACATCTGTGTGTGCATGTGTGTGTGTGTATTCAAGCTGGACAAAGTGTGGATCAGGACTGAAAGTACACTACTGGCTATTTAGATCATGCCAATTCAGGCAGAAATACATGATACACCCAAATTAGAACAGTTCAAAGACAGCTTAACAAAGGGACCACTGACAAGGGGGTGAGTAGGATACCAGGGGCCCACAGAAGGAAATCCGGTACCTTGAGTAAAGCAGAGTCATCACCTTCCTCAAAGGAGCAAGGGCAAAGATCAGTTACAGCAGCCCAGAGGCAGAGAGGATGCCCTTCACAGGGTCTCTGTCAGAGCCCAGACCACTGGCTGAGGAACACAGACCCTCCTGGCAGTCCCACAGGGAGACAGCCAGGAATACAGGCTCCTGCTAACCCCACCAGTGCTTCTCAGGGCCCCAATCAGAGGTGGACCTTCCAGCCAAGAGCAAAATAGACAACAGTAAAGAAAAGATCCTTGGAAGGAAAGGAAAGACAGCCCGGAGCTGGAGGATGACTCCTAGCCAGCAAATACAGACCCAGAGGGAAGCAGAGGAAATGAGCTTTTGCTGACAGCTTTCTCCTAAATTCTGAACACCACAAGGTCAGCTTCACAGAATTCCTGGCAATTTGTACCACACACTTTAAATATTTTATTTATGTTAATCCTCACAGACATCCTATGATACAAATATTACTTGTAGCACATTACAATGAGGAAACTAAAAGTCAGAGATGCCAACAAAGTGAGCAGTGTGAAAAACAGATCTAAGTTGGATCTCTTGGATTCCATGGTCTCTCCCCTGCACCATGCTCTAAGCTGCTGGCTGGAAAAGAAGACAAAAATTCATGTCATGGCAGCTATGGCATTTTTTAGCACAGTGGGTTAACCTGTGGCTTGGGACGCTGTCATCCTATATCAGGAAAGACTCCCCAGCTTGAGTCCTGGCTACTCTGTGCTTCCAATCCAGCTCCCTGCTAGTGTATCTGGGAGGCAGTGGATGAAGCCCCAAATACACAGAGAGACCCAAGGAAAGTTCCTGGCTCATGGTTTCAACCTGGCCTAACCCTGACTGTTGTGGGCATTTGGGATGGAAGTATCCCTGTATCTATCTATCTCTGCCTCTCTTTTTCTTTGTCAAGTAAATAAATAAATATTTAAGAATATGTCAAAATTGGCCATCAGGGTAAGATGTGTGGCCCCTTTTAATCAAATGGACACTAAGAACTCTGCTCAGATGCAGGGAGGCGACTTGGGCCAGCGAGCTGGTCATCATCAGCAATTCAGCCTGGAGAAGGGCCCAGCAGGAACTTGAAACTGTAAATGGTTGGGTAGGTAGAAACTGCTGGTAGCCCTCTTGGATGCACTATCTTTAAAACAAACATTTCTAGGCTACTTTCTAGACATAAGAGAGCTTACTCTTGCATGCTGGTTTGCTTCTTATTTGAATTCACACAGATTAATACACATGGAAATAACTGGAATTTAGATGCTCTCACAGCCCTCAATAATTCAACACACATTTGCTAAAAGCCTCTGTGTGGCAGACACTGTGGTAGCTCCTGGAGACACAGTGGTTTAAAGATAAGGTCTTAAAAAAGAAATGTTAGAGCCCACCTATTAAACAAGTGGGAAAAAAAAACAATGCAAGTATTAATATGAAAACAAACTGTATGAAATTACAGAGTGCAGCAGGAAAACAAGCAGGCTACTGTACACAGGCAACAAGGAAAGACCACTGCAAAGAAGTCACATTCAATCTCAGATGTGAAAGACGATAGGAGCTGGCCATGCCTGGTACCCTGGCCAGAGAGCAGTGTGCAGGAAGAACGGTGTCAGGTGTGGGGAAGAGGCACGGTCCAGGTCAGGAGGTCATAGAGGTCTTTTTTGTTCTATGAATGGAAATTTTTGAAGGATGGAAGATTGACATGATAATTTATATTTTTTAATGATCACTTAGGCTATTATGTCAAGAGTCAAAGGAACGAGTAACAGAAGAAAGAAGAGATGTTGAAAGGTGATTACTGTGGCCCATGTGAGAAGCAATCATGCCATGGCCGTGGCCAAGGCCATGGGTGAAAAGGAGAGAACTGCATGCAAACCTCAAAAATGCTGATGGGTTGGATAAGCA
Organism: Lepus europaeus; assembly: GCF_033115175.1. Classification (NCBI taxonomy): domain Eukaryota; kingdom Metazoa; phylum Chordata; class Mammalia; order Lagomorpha; family Leporidae; genus Lepus; species Lepus europaeus. The sequence continues at coordinate 72,444,455 of NC_084843.1, read as the reverse complement.
GTGGGGCAAATATAAAGGAGGAAACCAAGAATTATGTCCATGTGTTTTGCTTGCACAACTACATGATTGGTGATGAGGTTACTGGGAAGAGTAAGGGAACAAGTTCTGAACTGCAAGAATTCCATTTTGCAAGGAGTGAGTCTGCAATTGCTTTGGGGCATCCAAGTTACTTTGATGGATAAACAAGCGTGGAGCTCAAGTAAAAGCCAAGAAAACACATTTGGGAGTTTAATGTATACTCACAAAAAGCTTGAGAGTAGATGAAATGCCAGAGTACAGACAGAGGAAAAAGAACAGACTAAGGAAGAAGCCCTGAGGCGCTCCAATACTTGAAGCCCAAAGACAGGTGCAGAGTGGTAGTTATTAAGCTACAGCCTCACACCCACCCTCTGCTATTTGGCTTTGTGATGCTGAAGTTAGAATCCTGGAAACAAAATGTTCTCTTTCTTGGCCAGCTGTTTCCTTTCAGCTTCCATCAATGGGGGCTCTGGAAGGAAACTGGAAAGCTGAAGGCAAGAAAGGAGCACGCTCCTTGTACTTCCTGCTGGCAGGTGCAGCCTCAGCAGCACCAGGAGGCTGTACCAACAGTACTCCCTAGAGACAGGCCCTGCTCTGTCAGGGGTCTCCTTGAGCTGCCAAACAGCATCCATGTTTCTCAAGACTGAGCCTGGACTGCAGGGATCCTCTCCAAGATTCCACTTCTGAACACCATCATCATCCACGCATTCCCCATCGTTAGCTGGTATCTGAGGTTCTGTTGCTGTGTTCCATTTTGCTTTCTTTAAATGCCTGTGTAACAGGTTCCATTAAGTCCTCTCTACTGAAAAACCTGGTGTGTTTCTGTTGTCCATGTCTCATAAAGGAAGCCAGAAAAACATTCTGAAATGGTAAACAAACAGAAAACCCATGTGAGTGTTGTTTAGAAGCCAAACTGAGATGTATTCCTTAATTTGCTCCACCACAGTAACTGTTTTATCATCTATACATATCTCAAAATTACATTGGATATTGCATTTAATATTACATTAAATATACCTAAGAAAACTTATCAAGAAACAAACAAAAAAGAAAATGTCCCAGGAAATCAAATTAAAATGATTAAGACAAAGAATTTTGACTCAGAGGTCAGAAAAAAAATTATAAAAAGCAAGAAGACTGGATTTTAACTAAATGTGGACTGCTGAAAGCCTGGACTCTAAATATTTCATGGATTTATTTTCTAGGTAAAGGCAAGAACATTACCCTCTGACTCATTCTAGCTGCCTTAGGAATGGCAATCACACAAAGTTTTGCAATAGCTTCGAAGCAGTTTTTTCGTATTTGTTTTTTGATACAGAAAAACATATTTGACTGAATCATCCATTTTAAGTATGTTACCTTCAAATATTTAAATAACTTAGTATATGTAAGATATAAAACACAGCAATTAAATACCCAGGATCCCACTATGCCAATTAAGATATAGATATTTTTCCCATTACTATTTCTAATTACATCCTTCTGCCCCCCACCAACAAATAACCACATCCCCACATTCTGGTATTTTTTATTTATCATTCCTTTGCTTTTCTCTATAGCTTTAATGCATAAGCACTGGTGGAATATCTTCTTATTTTTTAATTTATAAAAGCCCTGTTCAACATGAGTTCTTCTGAACCTTTTGTCCCTTCTTCCTTTGGGATTCATTGGGGCAATACACTCATTTCTCAGTGTTGTATTACAGTATTTCCTCATTGGGTCATCACACTATTTTCCATCTTTCTCTCAGCTGACATTTCTTGGCAGTTTTCTGAAATGCACATAATGCAGCTGTGCAGTAATTTAATATGTATTTTGTGGAATTAACATGTTTGGGTGTATTTTCACATTATTGGCCATGTGTGTTTACTTTTGGTAATACGGCTATTTATGTCTTTGGTTCATTGTTTTACTCTACAGACTTCTTTTACCAATTCTCTTGAATTGGGGGTTCTTTGTATGTTCTGCACACTAACATCTTTCTAGTTGTCTCTATGGAAAACAATTCTTCCCAGGTTCTCTTCAAGCTTGTCATCTAGGGCTCATTAGGGTCTCCTGAGGTTCAGGTCTCTAAATTTTACTGCAGGCAAGTTAGTCAGGTTCACAGTCTATTTTTTATATCTTGATTAATAAATTCTTCCCTAATTCAAAGTCACAGAAATATTTTACTATTTTTTACTAGAATTTTAAAATTATTTCTTCTCTAGTTAAAGTGTGTAACCCACCTAGAATTAATTTTAGTGAACTGAAAAATATAATAATCTAACTTCACTTTCCACATAAAAGTAACCATCCCAACACAACAGTTTTAAGCACCTATCTGAAAGTCCGTACTGCTGGCTCCCTCATAGTTCAAGTTCTTCTGTTTTGGACTATAAGTTCTATTCTATTGGTTTAGTTGTCTCTCTTATAAATAATAATATAGTTTATTATTAGTTTATTAAGGTGTGATATCTAGTTGAGCATTTTCTATCCATTTTTTTCCTTTTTCTTGGCTCCATCCAACATCATCTTCAATAAATTCCAGCTTCCCCTTGTCAGATTCCAAGAAAAACTGGTAGGATTATTACTCAAATCAAAAAGTCTGTGAGTCCTTTGGGGAAGAACTAACATTTTAAAAGTATTGTAGCTCTCTATGAACATTTGTTATATTTATCCATTAATTCAAATGTTCTTTAATATTATTCCATAAAATTTCATATTTTTTATTAAACTTTTATTTAATGAATATAAATTTCCAAAGTACAGCTTATGGGTTATAATGGCTTCCCCCTCCCAAAACTTCCCTCCCACCCACAACCCTCCCCTTTCCCACTCCCTCTCCCCTTCCAATCACATCATGATTCATTTTCAATTCTCTTTATATACAAAAGATCAGTTTAGTACAAATTAGGTAACGATTTCAACAGTTTGCCCCCATATAGCAACACAAAGTGAAAAAAAAGAATACTGTTGGAGTACTAGTTATAGCATTAAATAAGAGTGTACAGCACATTAAAGACAGAGATCCTACATAATATTTTTTTTAAAAATTAATTAATTTTCTATGCCATTTCCAATTTAACACCAGGTTGTTTTTTTTTTCATTTCCAATTATCTTTATATACAGAAGATCGATTCAGTATATAATTAGTAAAGATCTCATCAGTTTGTACCCACGCAGAAACACAAAGTGTAAAAATACTGTTTCAGTACTAGTTATAGCATCACTGCACATTAGACAACACATTAAGGACAGATCCCACATGGGATGTAAGTATATTTTTAAAGACTTAATCATGTATCTGAAAGGCAGAGTGGAGGGGGATGTCTTTCATCCACTGGTTCACTCCCTAAATGGCCACAATGGCTGGAGCTAGGCTAACCCGAAGCCAGGAGCTTCCTTTGGGTCTCCCATGTAGGTGCAGGGCACCAAACACATGGGCCATCTTCTGCTACTTTCCCAGCTGCAACAGCAGAAAACTGGACTGGAACTGGAGTAACCAGGACTGCAACAAGCACCCACATGGGATACTGGAGCCACAGCTGGTGGCTTCACCTGCTACACCACAGCACCAGCCCCAGAATTTTATATTTTTTCAATAGGGACATTAAGTTTGTTACAGGTATTCCTTAGTTCATTACATTTTTGTTAGCACTTTGTTAAATCCATTTTTTGAAAATAATGACATTTTTCTATTCCTTGCTGCTAGCATACAGAGGTACCATTTGGGGCCTAATGCCCACATTAGCCTAATGGTTAAGACACCAGTTAAGACACTTGCATCCCTTATCAGAGTCCCTGAGCTTATGTCTGGTTCCACTCCTGATTCCAGCTTCCTGCTAATGTGACCATGAGAAGCAGCAAGTGACGGCTTAAGTAGCCAAGTCCCTGACACCCACATGGTTTCTGGCTCCTAGCTTCAGTCTGGCCCAGCCCCACCTGTTGGGGACACTTGGGGAGCTCTCTCACTTTCTCTCTCTCTGCCTCTTTTTTTATTTTATTTATTTGACATAGACAGTGAGAGAGAGACAGAGAGAGAGGTCTTCCCTCTGTTGGTTCACCCCCCAATGGCCACTATGGCTGGATATGCCGATCTGAAGCCAGGAGCCAGGTGTCTCCTCCTGGTCTCCCATGCAAGTGCAGGGGCTCAAGCACCTGGGCCATCGTCCACTGCCTTCCTGGGCCACAGCAGAGAGCTGGACTGGAAAAGGAGCAACTAGGACTAGAACCCAGAGCCCATATGGGATGCCGGTGCCTCAGGCGGAAGATTAACCAAGTGAGCCATGGTGCCGGCCCCTCTGTGCCTCTTAAATATTAAAAGTAAAGTACAATTTATTTTCAGATCTAGAATTTGTATAGCAGAGTTTGAATTCATTCTTGTTTATAAGTATCTGCTTATGGACTAATAGGGTACTCTATTAAAGGGTCTCCAAAAATTTCATGGAAACACGAAAAAAAAACTACATGGATTTCGAAAAATTTTTGCACCAAAATAAACTTATCTTTTAACTCAATTTTTTCCATGAACTTTTTGCAGTTTCCACAGATTTGCATTTATATCACATGTGAATAACAACAGTTTTCTTCTGCCTCCATAAATTCTACTTGTCTTGCCTGGCTACACTGCACAGGACCTCCCCTGTGAAGAACACTGCTGCTTACCTGGCATCCGGGCCTGAAAACACTGGTTCTAGGTTTCCACCACTGAACGGGTCACATACGGTTACTTGTTGACAGTTGCCCTTTATCAGACTCAGGAAGTTTCCTGCCAGTACCAGTCTTCTCAGAGTTTTTACTACTGACCACCTGTAAGTAACCCGGACAGAGCCTCTGTATCTGTGGACATGCTTTCATCCAAGTCCTCTAAACATGGTGAAACCTAGCAAGAGGCGTTCTACTGTGAATGCACCCATGTGTTGCTGGGATAACGCCTATCACATGTGACACATGACCATTTTCATAGAGTACGAACCCATTTGACAGATACCTTAAGATTTCTGCATATATGTTCATGAGTGAGATTGGCCTGTAATTTTATCGCTCTTGCAGTTTTCATGTAGATTTGTTATTATTCTTATAAAATAAGGTTTTATTTTCTGGTAGTATGTGTACATGCTTATCCTATGAGAATTGTCTATTACTTGAACTTTTGATAGAATTCAAATGTAAAATTATCTTGACTTTTTTGTTGATGTTGGTTTTTTTCATTTTTATGTAAATGGGAGATTTTTTAGCCATTGGTTTAACTTTGTTGATTTTTGTTTCTTTTTGGCTCAGTTTTGATAAACCATATTTTTTGATAATCTTGAATTTCAAATTCATAGGCAAGTACCATTTATATATTATTGTATTAGTTTTTAATTTCTGTTGTATATTTATTTATGTCCTCTTTATTCTTATTATCTCTTCTCTAATCATTATTCAATCTTTCTGAATAGTTTTCAAATGATACTTTCAAAAAACCAACTTTGCATTATATTTCTTTTCAGGTTTTTTTTGTCTTTAGTTTGACATTCAATTTCAAATTTTCTAAATTAGATTCTCAGTTTACAGATTTTCCCATTTTCTTTATCCTTTCCACTTAAACTTCCTTTGAATTACCACTTCTCTGCATCCCACAAATTTCAATAGTGTTTTATTATTTTTCCCTAAACATTTTCTAATATTCATTATGGCTTCATCTTTGACCTATAAATTATTTAGTAGTGTGTTTTTAGATTTCTGAACATGTGGGGCATTTTAAGTAAAGAGTGTTCTGTTGAAACCTAATATTGTTAGAAAATATAATCTGTGTATAAGCCATTCTGTTATATTTTGGAAGCTTAATTAAATCCTACTACATGGACAATTTTGATAATTACCACTTATGTGTTCTAAAAAATGTGTATTTTCCAATTACGGAGTGTTCCATTAGACTCAGCTTGTTAATTGAATTGTCGGGATCTTTTGTATTCTTACATCTTTGCACATTTTTTGCCTGACCTCCTATCACCAGGTTACACAAATCCAGGGGAATTATTTGTCAGCTGTAGGAATACACAGAGCAGTATATCACCCATAAGTTTTGTGTAAAAAAAATGCAGATTCCTGTCCCGCCTCCATTCTGATTCAGCATCTCTGGGGTAAGGCCCATGAATCTTCTATCTTTAAAAGGCCCATGTGATTTTGATCAATCAAAATCAAATAACACTGGTTTACTGTTTGTTGGATTTCATCCTACTGATGTGTTATAAAGTACATTTGCCAATACATTAAGGGGCAGTCCTCTGTGCAATGGGCAAGAGATCATGAAGAAGTTCAAGACAATTGTTCACAACTGGGATTCAAGAGCCCTTGTGCAGCTTCCTGAGAACATTAGCCAAAGGAAATCTAGTCAAGAACAACCACAGTGGACAACACCCAGGCCTGGGTCCTCCAAAGACAAGCAGATTCTCTCCACCTAGGATGCCGTATTGCTCTCGTTAGATATCTACAGGGAAACACAGGATACTTGTGTTTATAGGGAAAATGGGGCTATCAGAAAGATTTCCTCCACAAGTATTTAGAAGAAGAGCTGAGCCTAAGTGACCTGGGCAAAGCATGAGGCCCAGCAGTACTGAAATCACCCGAGAGCTTGCAAGATATGCAAAATCTCTGGTTCAGAAGCCTAGGGTGGGGCTAAATCTAGGTTTTTAATAAGATCCCCACATAATGTATGTGTTTATTCAAATTTGAGATTCACTTTAGAAACACATACAAGTTTGTATTTCTTTCTTTCTTCTTCTTCTTCTTCTTTTTTTTTTTTTTTTTAAGACAGGCAGAGTTAGAGAGAGAGAGACAAAGTGAAAGGTCTTCCTTTTGCATTGGTTCTCCCCCTCCCCAAATGACCACTACAGCCGGCGCGCTGAGCTGATCCAAAGCCAGGAGCCAGGTGCTTCCTCCTGGTCTCCCATGTGGGCGCAGGGCCCAAGCACTTGTGCCATCCTCCTCTGCACTCCTGGGCCACAGCAGAGAGCTGGACTGGAAGAGGAGCAACCAGGACAGAATCCGGCACCCCAACAGGGGCTAGAACCCAGGGTGCTGGCACCACAGGGAGAGGATTAGCCAAGTGAGCCGAGGCACCAGCCACAAGTTTGAATTTCTAACAAGCTGCCCAATGATGCCACTTCTGCTACTATAGGAACACACCTTGTATAGTCAAGGAAAGTAAACAGAGGAAGGAAACTTTTAAAAACACTTTAGGATGCCCATTGCCTGCTACTGGAACCAAGGCTTAGGAGTTTTTGAAACAAAGAGAACATCCCTCCCTCTCCACATGCACATTTAACATGAAATGTAGGGGACTGAACAGTCTTTGTCACCCAACACAAGGATTCAAATACCCAAGAGAAGGCTGCTGGAGACAATCAGAACTTCCACCTTCCCTGTTTCCTCTGTGCAAGACAGTCTGCCCCTGCCAGTATGACTCAAACTCAAATTCTCTATACATTTCCATGGGCAGGCTGCAGCCTACAGCCCCCTGCTGCTTCACAGTGCTGTCGCTGGGTTGTCTCTGATCTTAGGCAACCACAGCTGGGGAAGGAACACATGGAGAACATATTACCTATTGAAATAAATGGTCTATTTTCCATTTCTTTATCAAGACTAAGAAGTGGAGCCAGCACTGTGGCGTAGTAGGTTAAGTATCCACCTATTTATGATCCAGCTCCCTGTTGATGGCCTGGGAAAGCAGTGGAAGATGGCCCAAGTGCTTGGGCCCCTGCACCTGACTGGGAGACCCAGAAGAAGCTCCTGGCTTTGGGTCAGCTCAGCTCAGCTCCAGCCATTGTGGCCATTTGGGGAATGAACCAGTGGATGGAAGACCTCTCTGTCTCTCCCTCTCTGTCTCTAACTCTGCCTCTGAAGTAAATAAATCTTAAAAATAAAATAAAATAAAAAAGGATTGAGAAGTTCATCCACAGCCAACAATGACCTAGAAAACATTTCTGCCTGGTTGACCTAGGTCAGCCCACTGAAGCCATGTTTCTGGACGTGAGGCTGGGATGGAGGCCAGGCAGCACTCAGCTTGGCCCTTCCTGGGGCAGGGGAAGAGCACACATGATTCATGGCGATCACCTTCCATGGCCTTTGCCAAAGCTGCTTCCCCACTACTGATGCAGGTAAAGCTCTTCTCTCATGGATTCTTCTGGGAAAGATCTGAAGACAGCATCCCTGAGCTTCTGAATGTTTAAAATTTTTCACTGTGCTGACACTTTGAGGACAGCATGTCTGGACACAGTTCTTGGCCACTACTTTTGTTTCTTGAAATTGTTGTTCCTTTTGTTTCTTGAAAATGTTGTTCCTCCTTGTTCTTGTTTTGCAGGTTGCTGGAAAGTAATCAGACACCAACCTGACTCTCTCTTTTCGTTGCTGCCTGGATGGTCTTCTAGGCCTGTGCAGCCAGGCAAAACTATCTTTCTCTAATTTTAACATCTAAAAGTTTCACCAGGATATATCTCAAAGCTTGAATCAAGATATTCTTTAGTATCTGCAAGTGCTTGTTTAGTAGTACTTGACTCCTGCTGGAGTGTTTGTGTTATGGCTCTTGATTTTCATTGTAGAGAAATGTTATTAGCTTGACATTGATTCCCACTTTCTATTTACCATTTGTACTTGTTTTGGGTGAATTCTTCATTTCATTGTATTTTATTTTAAAAATGTCTCCTACCGGGCCAGCTCTGTGGCATAGTAAGCCTCCGCCTGCAGCACAGGCATCCCATGTGAGCACTGGTTTGTGTCCTGGCTGCTCCTCTTCTGATCCAGCTCTGTGCTGTGGCCTGGGAAAGCAGTAGAAGATGGCCCATGTGCTTGGCCCCAGTACCCATGTGGGAGACCCAGAAGAAGATCCTGGCTCCTGGCTTCAGATTGGCCCAGCTCTGGCCACTGCAGCCATTTGGGGAGTGAACCAGCAGATGGAAGATCTTTCTGTCTGTCTCTCCGTCTGTCTTTATCTCTACCTCTCAAATAAATAAAATCTTTTAAAAAATTAAGATTTAAAAAAATAAAGTCTTCTACATTTCCAGATCAGCCACTGATCCTCTTCTACATCTGGACAGTCCGTGAGCTTCCACAGTTCAAGAGCATCCTTGTCTCTCAACACACAGTAAGATTTCTCTCTTCTAATTCAGCCATCCTGGAGTCTGTGCAGCACTGTTAACTTCCTCCACCTGCCACCTTCTCACCACTAACCCACCCAGAATCACCACGCCCTTCCTCCCCCTTCCCTTCCACAGAAACAGGGCCTTCTCACAACAGGCTCTCCGGTCCTGACACTTTCAAATGTGTCCATTTAAATTCTTCAGTAAGCAATGCTCCAGCTTATGAGGACTCCAGACCCAATTCTATATTTTTCCTGCAGGGTGAAACTTTGTCTCTACAGGTCATCTTACCAGCATCCACCACCCCTGGGCCCTTAGTACCCTGCTCTCTCCCACCAGTTTCTACCCAATTGTCCAGATCAATATAGACTCCCAGAGCAAGCTCCATCCTGGGTATTTATTTGCTCATTTTCATTTAGTTCTCTCTCTGAATTGTGCTTTTTAAATTACTCATGAATCAAACAAGAAATCAAAATGGGAAATTATCATTCTGATCTGAACAACAATGAAAACAAAGTATTTCAAATTATAACTATTACAGGAAACAGTATGGTGGTGTCTAAAGACATTAAAAATAAAACTTCTAAAAAAAAATGCTGGGTTCTAGTCCTGGTTGCTCCTCTTCCAGTACAGCTCTCTGCTGTGGCCTGGGAGGGCAATGGAGGATGGCCCAAGTACTTGGGCCCCTGTACCCGCAAGGGAGACAAGGAAGAAGCACCTGGCTCCTGGCTTCGGATCAGCGCAGCGCCGGCTGTAGCTTCCATTTAGGGAGTGAACCAACGGAAGGAAGACCTTTCTCTCTGTCTTTCTCTCACTATCACTCTACCTGTCAAATAAATAAAAAAATAACTGCTATATGACCAGCAATCACTCCTCTTGGTATAGACTCAAAGGAACAGAAGTCACTTCATAAAGATATCTATACTCCCATGTTCATTACTGCACTGTTCACAATAGCCAAGGTAGGAAGACAACCTACATGTCATCAGCAGACACAAAGACAAAGAAACACACACACACACGCGCACACACACAAATACCATTCAGCTACAGAAAAGAAGATACAAGATAGGTGAGTTTAAAGGACATCATGCTAAGTGAAATGAGCTAGACACAGTAAAGACTGCAGGATCTCAGTTAAAGACACGTGCAATATAAATAACTGCAAATTCAAGTATGCAGAAATAGGAAGCAAAACAATGGTCACCAAGGGGAAGGGTTACCAAGGTTGGGGGTGGGGGGGAGATGGAGAGATGAAGGTCAAAAGACACAAAGCAGCAAACCCAGGATGGACAATCCTAGAGAGCTAATGCACAGCACAAGGACATACCGGTCACCTTCGCATTATGACAAGAAAATACTTGCTACAGGCCACATGATAAAGAGGTGATGGAGGTGCAGGGTCGAAGGGTCACATCTGGTGATGCCTTCCTGCAGTCAGTCCCAAGGCTGAGTGAACTAGCAGATGGAAGACCTTTCTTTCTATCTCTCACTCTCTCAATATAAATTTAAATAAAATTAAAAATAAAAAAAAGAATCAGCATTCAACCCTAATAAAATTCTCAGCAAAGTAAAATAGAAATGTTTTCAATATGAGCAGAAAATATACTGAAAACCTGCAGGTACTATCATTCTTGTTGTTGAAAGATAAAGAACTGTGTGTAAAATCAGGAACAAAGAGTAAGGATGTCCACTTTCCCCATAGTGCTAAGATTTCTAGCTGATGCAGTAGGCAATTAAGGAAATGAAAAGCAACCAAAGCAGAAGAGAACAACTATTTTCAGATCATGTCCCAGTATACAGGAGGCTCTAGGTAGTTCAGTAGATCAAGAAAATGACATTAACAACATCTTGAGGTAGATTCTGTCTTTATTAGCCAGAGATGTTATGGTTCATGTAGGAAATTCTACGGAATCTACACAGGAGCACCTGTAACTAATAAGTAAGTTAAATAGCACTGCAGGATAAAAAGTTAGTTTAAAAAATCAACAGCATTATTATGTCTTAGCAACAATCAACTGGAAACTGAAATTAAGATACAATATACAATATCATAAAAAATGAAATTTTTGGAGAAATTTAGCAAGATATCTATAAAATCTGTGCACTGCAAACTAAAAAAAATAAAATCTAAGTAACTGAAAGATAATACTATGCCTTGGAATGGAATATTCCATATTCTTCAAATGTCAATTAGTGCTAAGTGAATTTATAGATTCAATGTACTTCCAATCAAAATCCCAGCAAGCTATTTAAAAATAGAAATTGACAAACTGTTCTAAAATTCATATGGAAATAGAAGGGACACAGATTACAAAAACTAAACTATAAGAGAACAAAATTAGACAAATAAGTCAGCTGAACATAATAATGAGTCTAGAAATAGACCTATACATATATAATTAACTGATTTTTGACAAAGATGAAGAACAATTGGAACATTTGAATGTGTGTGGAAAATGAGAGCAAAAGAGATTAAACCCAAACCTCCCACCTTATACTAAAATTAACTCAAAATTTATCAAACCAAAATGTAGAACCAAAACTGCAAAAATCCTAAACGAAAATATGCAGAAAAAGTTTGCGACCTTGAGTTAGGCAAAGATTTCTTAGATACAAACAAAAACTAAAATCCAAAATATAAATAAAAATGATAAATTAGGTTTCTTTAAAATTAGGAATTTCTACTTTTCCAAAGACATTAAGATAATTAAAAGATAAACCAGATAGGGAAAAAATAGTTGCAAAGTACATATCTGATAAAGAACTTGTAAACAAAACACATAAAGAACTCTAAAATAATTAAGAGAAAATAATACAGACAATGTAAATAGGCCAGATAGTTGAACAAGTATTTTACTAAATAGATTCATGGATCATAAGTAAGTACATATCCATTAGAGATCACTCATTAACTCAACATCAATAATCATTAGGGAATGGAAAATAAAAACCCCAGTAAGATTCCATTGTATAACCTATTAGAAGCTCTAAAAGTAAAAGATTGTTGTCAAGGAGGGAGGACAGCCAGGAATCTCATTGGCACAAATATGTTGTAAAATAAGTGGCCAGTTTCATAAAAAATTAACCACACACCTACCATTCCACTTTAATGTATTCACCCAAAAGAAATAAAAGCTTATGTCCACACAAAGACTCGTGTGTTAGCCAACAACTGAAATAACACAACTGTGCAATAGGATAAAGAAATCGCTATCTGTCCACAAGATGGGATCATACTCAAGAATAAAAATGGAGAGAATCATACTGATTAGAGTAGATGAAAGAAACCATACCAAGGGCCGGTGCTATGGTGCAGTAGGTTAATCCTCTGCCTGCAGTGCCAGCATCCCATATGGGAGCCAGTTCGAGTCTCAGCTGCTCTACTTCTGATCCAGCTCTCTGCTATGACCTGGGAAAGCAGTAGAAGATGGCCCAAGTCCTTGGGCCCCTGCAACCATGTTGGAGACCTGAAGGAAGCTCCTGGTTCCTGGCTTCAGATTGGCGCAGCTCCGGCCATTGCAGCCATTTGAAGAGTGAACCAGCAGACAGAAGACATTTCTGTCTCTCTTTTCACTGTCTGTAACTCTAACTTTCAAATAAATAAATAGCCAGTGCCATGCTCACTAGGCTAATCTTACTCTGCCTGCGGCGCTGGCACTCCAGGTTCTAGTCCCGGTTGGGGCGCCGGTTCTGTTCCGGTTGCTCCTCTTCCAGTCCAGCTCTCTGCTGTGGCCCGGGAAGGCAGGGGAGGATGGCCCAAGTGCTTGGGCCCTGCACCTACATAGGAGACCAGGAGGAAGCACCTGGCTTCTGGCCATGGTGGCCATTTGGGAGGTGAACCAATGGAAGGAGGACCTTTCTCTCTGTCTCTCTCTCTTTCACTGTCTAACTCTGCCTGTCAAAAAATAAATAAATAATCTTTAAAAAAAAAAGAAAGAAAAGAAACCATACCAAAAATTGTGTAGACTTCCTGATTCCACTGACATTAAATTCCAAAAGATGAAAACAAATTTACAACAACAGAAAGCAGATCCTTAGAGGGTCAGAGATATGGTAGGCAGAGTTACAAGCAAGCACAAGGGAACCTCTGGGACTGATGGACATGATTTTGACTGTGAAATGCTTCCTGGATGGCTTCCTGGGTGACACATATATGCCACATATTAACTTGTCCACTTCACAGGTGTGCAGTTGATTGAACATGGCAATTTACAAAAAAGAGTTAAAGATTTTAAAAGCTATTATTAAAATTGCTATATTGGTCTATTATGTTATATTATGTACATATTGTATGTTCACATGGGAAAATTTTATTAAGAATTTTATTTTAATTGGCTTATAGATAAGATTGTCCATAAATTTAAGCTGCTAAAATTAATCAAAGATACATTTTAATTCGTGTGACCTGAATCTCTGTATCATATGTCTTAAACTTGTTGGTAGAAACTAAAAACATTTTATATGGTTGCGCTTAAGTTTACTGGTTAAACAAACTACACCATGTTAGATATTTAAGAGGTGTTTTCAAATACATGATTCTTAAAATTTATAGAAGGCATTGCACCTTCTGGTAAATGTTTTCTTAAATTGTTTTCTAATGGTTGAAACTGTTTGCTAAGTTTTCATGTGATATTGCTATTGTCAGCAAGCGATCTAGGACTTGCTCCCTCATTTCTCTATTCTAAGCCCAACTTGTTCTTTCGTTTCTCTATTCTCTTCAAGGTAGGAAACTAATTCTATTATGAAGGAATCTGTAGGACGCACAATATAATCTTTAGACCTTATAAAAGAGATGCCTAACATTTTTCTGTAACAGCATAGCCAAAATAAGAACTTAAATAATAATCTCATAGCTAGATTCACTTCGCCATCAGCGAAGTATACAGTAAGTAGAAAAAACCTCCCTTTCAGACCAAAGGGAAAGAAAGTTTTAAAGTGAGAATATAATTTTCCTCATGGGCATTGTCTACCTTAGAAAAACTACTACAGAACATGCCTGTGACTATAGACTTGTAGTTCAGGCCACCGAAGATTAGAGATGGGAAACGGGCACTCCCTTGACTTGCATCCTCTGGTCTGCTTGAACAAAAACCAGAAGGAAAAGAAAGCTAGGCAACAGAAGCAATGGGTGGCAGGCCTATTAATGGCTGATCTGTACAGTGATTTGCCCTCAAGGAGACCCAACAGGCCAGTCCACTGCAGTGGCTTTCAATGTGGTAAGCCTGGGCTTCAGCAGAAGTCAACTTGTGAAGAGCCCCGGCAGCTCTGCCAAGAGTTGGATCACTGGAAATGGACCTGCCCTGGAGTCAAAGGATGCCCAGGTCAGAGCCACAGATCTTATTGGCTCTAAGCTGAAAAGCCCTTCACTCAGCCCAACTTCCAAAGTGACCACTGCAGCTGAGGGGACGGCCAAGCAGGGTCAGCAGCATTGCAGGCAGAACTGTAAATTTGTTAGAGATGCCACCTGCCTTTCCCTGACCAGCTCTCCTCCCAGGCCAGCTAAGTAATGAAAGTCAACAGAGTGCCTTCCCCTACGAGGTTCACACCTCCCTTAGGATATACCCCATGTGAAGAGATTCATAGGTCTGGGCCTCTTAACTTACAAGGCCTAAAGCCCACCAGATTATTATCAAGCCCCTTCTGTCAGGTTCTATTTGCCTCTCAATCAGAAAACTTAATTGTAGCTTAGAAAGCACCTTTCTTAGCTCCTCTAATAATGACTCTGTCTTTTCTCCTAGACCCTGTCTAGCGCACTTGGGCCTCATTCCTTTGTAATCATAACCTCTACTCTACCTCCAATGGCTCTACTCCCAACCTGTGTGTACTGATGGTCCTCTTCCCCACTTAATGCTGTATAATTGTTCAGACCTGGTTAATGCCACTCTTAGGATCATTGGTTACTATCCTCACCCTGTCTTTTATGATCTTTTCTAAATATGATCAGAGTCAGTGAACTTGGAAGGCTTCCATAGCCTTGGCAACTCATGACAAGAGCCTAGGGTGGTTACTGGCGCCATAAACTAGAGTGTCAATTTGTTGGGTCAACAACAGGAGTCGCTGTGCACTTGCTCCTCATGTGGGATCTCTGTCCTTAATGTGCTGTACATTGTGATTTAATGCTATAACTAGTACTCAAACAGTATGTTTCACTTTGTGTTTCTATGTGGGTGCAAACTGTTGAAATCTTTACTTAATATATACTAAATTGATCTTCTGTATATAAAGAGAATTGAAAATGAATCTTGATGTGAATGGAAGGGGAGAGGGAGCGGGAGAGGAGAGGGTTGCAGGTGGGAGGGAAGTTATGTGAGGGGGAAGCCATTGTATGTACTAAGCTGTACACTGGAAATTTATATTCATTAAATAAAAGTTTAAAAAAATTTAAAAAAGAAATATATGAGGAAATAATAGTGAAATTTCCTTTCTAGCAGAGAACTAGCTTCTATAATAGGAGAAATATAGAGTCCGAAGTAGTTTGTTTGCTCAGGCCCTATGTAGTAAATTGCTTTTTCTTTGCTGATAAGAAAAGCTGAGAATTCAGAATATTCATGATCCAGGGAGCTACACAAAAACCTGTCCATAAACTCATCAGGTTGAGACAAATATGATACAACAGAATCACTTTTTAGTCTTACATAAATGACAAATTCCCTAAGTTGTGTTTTGCTATCATTCATTATGAAGAGATAAATATTTTCTTGTCAATTTCACTAATTAAGACTATTCCATCTACAATACAATCTTTGTCTCCCTGTCTTGAGAGGATTGCTAGGAACCACAAAAACATTTTTTGGGAAAACCGGAGTGAGAGTACAGGAAGGGCTTGTTCTTTTATTCTTCTCCTTTGATTTACATTGCAAAGCCATCAGCAATGTATTTTTCTGTCTTTCCTTACTCCCAGAAGATACAAAGAGCTAAAGCGGATCTGGTTTAGAGGATAGCTATGAAAACCAATTGCTCTCTTGTTGCCAAATAATTAAAAATAATTAAAGGCATCTGGACAGTGCCAAAACATGAATGAATCTGAAAGCACTTCCTGTTTGAAAGTACTCCCCCCCCACACACATACACGGAGTGCCCCCTAAGTGTGCTGCATCATGCAAGAATTTATTCACTTTGTTTTAGGCTCAGAGAGAAGAAGGGTGGGGTTCATGTTATCTCTTGATCTTGACTCACTGTTGAAGAAAACAGAGATCTGATCATTTTGGCCTCCCCACCTCACCCCTGCCCAGTGCACACCTTTTCACTACTCTCCACGAAGAAATGGACAAGATGCATGATTTCACGTTCCCAGGAGAAGGATGCTCACACAAGTCTCTGACAGGAAAGCAGCTTTCTCACGGCACTGATAATGCCAGGGAGATGACTGCTGGGGCATCACGCGGCACTCAGCTGACATATCTCAGTGACAGAGTCAGCTATCTCAAACAGACTGAACCAGCACGTCAGGCTGCACTGCTTCTGTTTCGTGTGGAGAATGAGACACCCAGGAATTCCTAAGAGGGCCAGAGTGTGGTGCAAGTTATCGGTCAAGAAGCTGGCTGTCCCCAAATTTGGAAGCACCTCTTTTCTTCTACGGTGTGGTGGAGAATGCGAGGGACCAACAGAGTCATTTTTTCGATCTTATTTAAATTCTAGAGAATATAACAAAACACACCCCAGAGCTTTCCAGCAAAACCAGCAAGTGGTTTATGACTCCATTGGCTACTCCTTCTCAAATTGAAGAGTCAGAATCTCCCAGTACCTGGGACCAATATACAGAGAGAGAAGGTGTAGACCTGCAGGGTTCATTCATTCAACAAATGTACTGAGGGCACCCCATCTTCTAGATCCCACTCAGTGTGTTTGGGATACAACAGGGAACAAATATAATAAAATTCCTAATCACATGGACCTTACATTCTAGTTGGCCACTGGAAGAGGGTTTATTTACTACCATAATTCTAGTAAGTAAGTGAAAAAATAGCCACTGGAAGGGAGCATTTTCTGTGCTTAGAAAGAAAATGTTGAGCAAGGTAGGAGGGAACCAGGAATTCCTGCAGAAGGAGGATGGGGGAAGGGTGCAGATGAAATTTAAAGTACAGTGGTGTGAGCAGGCCACATTATGGAGGCAGCCACTGAGTGAGCACTAGCAGGAAGCAAGGACACAGAGTGTACAGATAACTGGAAGCAGGAAAACCATCAGGGAATGTTATTACCAACATTTAATATTCAAGAGATTTAACATAACCAAAAAGAAGAGGAGCCGGCGCTATGGTGTAGTATGTTAAGCATCCACATTTGGTGTCAGTGTACCATGTGGGTGCCAGTTCCAGTCCCAGCTGCTCCACTTCCAATCCAGCTCCCTGCTGATGGCCTGAGAAAGCAGTAGAAGTTGGATGGCCCAAGTGTTTGGGCTCCTGCACCCTCATGGGAGACCCAGAGGAAGCACCTGACTCCTGGCTCAGCCCCGCTCCAGTCCTTACGGCCATTTGGGGAGTGAATCAGCAGGTGGAAAGAGCTCTCTGAGTCTCCCATCTCTGTCTGTAACTCTATCTCTCAAGTAAATAAATGAATCTTTAAAAATTAAAAAAATAGAGAGACCATGTGATACAGAATGCCCATATTCAAAGACAGCGGCCACATGAACTGCACAGATGCTGCCAAACTTGGGCCTGAATCACAAATTCCTTAGCATCCTCAGCCCACTATAATTCCTACCTCTCCCACCTCTACACTTTACTCACCTTGTTTCCTGCCTCTGGGCACGGTGACGTCAGGTCTGAGAGGTCACCACGGCTGGACTATGTAGGTGCTCATTAGTTGAGGCCTTTTGCTGTAATTGAAATTGTGTTTTTTCATGGCTTTTAAAGAGTGGCATGATCTGGCTTAGGTATGACATAAATTATTTTGATTATAGTGTCACAAATTAAACAGCAGAAACAGGGCAAGAAGCAGTGAGGAAGTAAGATGAATACTGATGTAGTCCAGGCTAGAGATGGTGATGGCGCATCCCAGAGTGATATCAGGGAGGTGGCAGAAATATTAACTTGGTATGTTTGGAAGCCAGAAACAGCATCACTCCCTGACAGAAAGGATACCTTGTGTGAAGGAAAGACTGGAAGCAACATGGCTCCAAGGGCATCTCATTTTATTTGAGAGAAAGGGAGAGCTCCCATCTGCTGGTTCACTCCCTAACTGCTTGCAATGGCCAGGGCTGGACTTGCCAGGTCAAAACCCGGAGCCAGAACTCAAGCTAGGTCTCCCATGTGGTTGACAGGGA
This sequence comes from Lepus europaeus, assembly GCF_033115175.1. Lineage (NCBI taxonomy): Eukaryota > Metazoa > Chordata > Mammalia > Lagomorpha > Leporidae > Lepus > Lepus europaeus. The sequence goes on along the minus strand of NC_084843.1, from coordinate 72,426,073 downwards.
CCTGACTTGAGCCATCACCTGCACTAACTGGAGTCAGGATCCACAGGCAGGACTTGAGCCCAGACCTCCTGAAGAGAGCCATGGGTATCTGTAACTGCTAGGCTAAATGCTCTTTCCACAAACTTTTTGAAGTTCCCTTTTATAAGGGAATTGTACTGGAGCAGCTTTTGTGCAGTAGAAGTCACCTGCTTAGAGAGGAAAATCCCCAGCTGGTCATTTCCCTGGTTTCAGCCCTGACTCCCTCCCTCCCCCACTGACCCTGTCACTACGTCACAGCATGTCCCTCATCAAATCCACTCAACTAAGCCAGCACATGCATAGGAACTGTCTCACCTCTATTCCTCTCACCATTCCTAGTGCTACAAACTGTCAGTGAGTGCTTTGTCAAATTAAACAGAAGAACAGGGCCTTTGATTATATGACTGCATTGGGAGAGGGAAATCTGCATTCCTTAAATAACCATGAATGGATAAAGTACATTTTGCTAGGCTGGATAACATTACTGAGGGGCCCCACAGAAGCAAGCAATGTAGGGCAACAATACTCCTGAAGCAGCCACTTCTCCAAGAGTTCCTTCAGCATCACCAGCTCCGCAGTAGCAGGGAGTGTTGGTTTCACCTGAGAATCTAATGACATGCAGCCCCAAACCTGGGAATGATGACTTCCACACACCTGAACCAAGCTTCTGCTGAGTCAATATGCAGGAGTCATGACAGAGCCATGTTGCTTCAGGCTTAAAGCCTGACTCATTCTCCACACCATCCAAAGTCTCACTTTAACTTTGATAAACACAGCCCAAAACACCAGGAGTACTGCATGGACAGTTACCTGATAACCAAGTTACCAGCCTCAATAACCAAAGAGGAGCATCACTGGTCTCCGAAGAGACAGAGAGACAGGTTGTAAATATCATTTATATGGAGCAGAAGGAACTGCCTTTACTCTAACCCTAGTGAAATCCAATGAAAATTGTTAAGTGAATGGCTGAATTCTCATTTAGTGACAGGTATATAATCCCTGAGTTCTAACAAAGGCAAAGAGGAGACAAGGTCACAGTAAAGAAAAATATCACTTGGGTTTCTCCCAACTAATAGGATCATATAAAAATGAAATGGAGAATAAAAACACTGTGATATTGATGGATTATGATGAGAAATGAGTTGAAGAAAATAAGTGCTTTAAGTCCTCCAATTCTCTAAATAACACTGGAAGCCAGGAGTCGCATGTGCTCAAGCTTATCTGCAACAAATCTGGGAAATGCTGGTGAGATTACTAACAGCAATTTCACAATGACATGATGGGGCCCCAAAAGCAATTCTGAAGACAGCTGGTCTCCCTGAAGAGACAGCAGACTCGGGTGCAATCCAGGACACTTCAAAGAGTCCATTCAGGGTTAGAGCCACGAGGAGGCTTGTCATTGCGGTAATTTCACCCTCTGCTGCAGAGGGCCTCAAGTCAGATGAGGCACAGCCCAGAGAAGAGCAATTTCTCTATAAAATTATGATCATTAATAGAGCTCACAGGGAAGGTGACCAAGGCTGTGTTCTTTTCAAAGTTCTAATTTTGTATAAAGTAGTATATTACAAAATTTAAGAGACTGTAAGCTATTCTCAATTGCTAGATTTACAACTTTACAATCCTATAAACACCACTGAGACCACCATCGGGTCATTGTCATCTCCACATCTCATGCAGGAAAGTGTAGAGGAGCATGCCGGTGAAGTGCACTTCCCAGGCAACCCTTGCTGTTAGTTCTAGAGAGAGATCTTACCTTTAAATAGTTTTCATATATTTTTTAAAGAGAGAGAGGATCCTGTCCACTGGTTCACTCCCCAGATGCCCACAATGAATAGGACTGGTGTTAGTGGACACAAGGGGTCTATTCACTTGGAGTGTCACCAAATCAGCCTCAAGTGGGAGTTGCTCAGTGGAAAGCTTTACTTATTGTGACAAGGAGACAGTGAGAAAGTGTAGCTCTCTACAGAAAAGAAGCTGCCTTCCCAAGAAGCAGTTTGCCAGGACTTTTATAGCAAGGATGAAGGGAGTGTCCAGGATGTAGAAAAAGGGGAGCCAGAGAGCTACTCCTGCTCAAACAACACACATCTTCATACACTGCATTCAAATCTCTGACTCCTGGAGTGCCTGGTTACCTGTGCTGGCCCTGCTTCCAATTCCAGATCCCTGCTAATGCACGCACTGGGAGGCAGCAGGTGGGGGCTAAAGTAGCTGGATCCCTGCCACCCCCAAGGGAGACCTGGATTGAGTGCTGGGCTCTTGGTTTCAACCTTTCCCAGCCCTTGGCTGTAGCAGACATTCAGGCAATACGTTAGTAGATGGTCGGTATCTGTCTCTCTCTCTCTCTCTCCCCTTTTGAGTAAATGAATGAATAAAAAAAATAATTTTTTAAACAACCTGACTCACACTGGTTTCTTGAAGCTTCCTTGTCTGTGGAGGTCTGGCCCCCATGTTGCAAAAGAAGCTTTTCTGGAGCATCCTCTGAGAAATAGGCTCAGGAGACCATGCACTTGCAAACTGCTTCAGATCCTCTGCTCCTGTTTCTGTGCACCCCTTTTGCCTGTATCCTGCAACACTTTTGGTTACTCTGGGCCAGGGACAAGGCCCAGAGTTGGTAGCTCAATCCATGTCTCCCACATGGCGGCAGAAGCCCAGTCACTTAAACCATCACCACTTTCTCCCAGAGTGCACGTTAGCAAGAAAGCTGGAGGCAGGAGTTAGACCCAGTAGTTGAACCCAGGCACTCTGATGTGGGACACAGCATCTCAAAGGCTGTTTTAGATGTTTAGACTCTTGCTGACACTGCAGAAGTAAGGCAACTGTTCTAGTCTTCAGGAGCCCTCAGGATTGCACTGGGAGTTGAGGGCTGGGTAGTTGTAACACAATTCTTGCTGACCAGGGAATTGTGTCTTTCCTGCCCATCAAGGAGAGAGATATTTGCACAGCCTCTGCAGGCCACATAGAAGACTATGTTCCTGTAGAAGCAAAAAGAAACCTGTGTTCACTTAGTTTGGCTTTCTTATAACATGAGATGAGAAACTGCTTAAGTGATTTTTGCCAGGAACAGACTAGCAATTAGTGCAAAGCCCATGTGAAGTCTTAAATTCCGACCACTGTGCCACACTTCTTGCTTTAAAACACTTGATGTGTGTAATGATTCTGCCAGCCCCCCATCTGCAGTGTATATGATATTGGAGGAAAGAGCTGTATAGGGACAGATCTCTGACTCGGCTTGCTCTGTCCTGTTTTATTGTGCTAATTACCACAATCCTGGTAAGTATACCAAGAAGATGTTTCCTAAAATAATCTTTGTCCAGGACCACATATTATACATACTTGGGGATCTGTGTAATTACTGCCCCCCAATTCAATCAGGGAAGCCAAGTAATATCTGTGCCTTTCTCTATCAATACTGTTAACTTCTCTGCCACAAGCAGAGATATGACAATTACTAGATGCAATCAGATCTACACCATAAAATGCAATTTTCAAATATTGCTGAAAGCCAAATGTAGTAAAGTTTGCTGTATTTTCATGAACCAAGCTCAACAGAACTAACGACATGCTAGTTTATGTTGACCTACTTAGGATTTGACATTTAAAAGCAAAGTAAAAAGAATAGATTGCCCTGAACTAAGAAGTCAAAGAGACACGGTCTTTGGTTCTCAGCTAGGGAAGCTGGGTTTTCAGTTGTCATTTGGCTGTGTAAAGGGTTAGACAAAGACAAACTTGATGAAATATGCTCTTTCACCTCTTGGCACATGCCTGACCTTACCAATCCCCAGCCTTGTCTGAAAAAGCCTTCCCATCTCATGGTCAGTTGTGTCCTTGGTAAGAAGTCCAAGTGCTGCTTCTGCAAATTCTAACTCAAAAATGGCACATTTGCTTAAAAACAAACAAATCCATACACATATATTTACTCCATTGTATTAGTCTGTAGTGTCTAGAAATAAAGAATGAATAGGACAGGTATGTGGGTATATGAAGGATGTCTGTTAGGTTCACATGGTTATGGCAACCAAGAAGTCCCATGACAGGTCATCTGCAGGCTGGAGACCCTGGGATGCCAGTTGCATGGCTCATTCCAAGTCCAAAGGCCTCAGTACAAGGGAAGCCCCAGGTGTGAGTCTCAGGTCACCATTGAGAGCCTGAACACCAGCAAGGGAATAGAGGCATAAGTCCTGGCATCTAGAGACTAGCAGCTGCCCTTTAAAGTGGGAGCTGAGCTTGCCCCAGCTGTTTCTGAGAGAGACCAAATCGCCTACCCATTTAGTCTCTTCAGACCCCCATGCCCACCTGCATGGAGGCTGGGTCTTCCCGCCTACTCCACTCAGACTCACGTGCTTTATTCATTTGGAAACACACTCCAAGACACACCTAAAATAACACTTCTCTAGATTTCTATGTATTCCTTAAACCAGCCAAGTTAACACCTAAAATTAACCATCACACATACATTCAACTGAAAATGAACAATAATAACTGATCTTGAACCAGCTTCCTCATGACTGCTTTCTATGCAGACTTTTGATGTGTGTTCTCAGAGTCAGATCCTAACAGCTGGCCTCAGATAACAAATTGATCTAAGCAGGAAAGTATGATTCTTACTTCTCAACAACTGACATTTGAAGAGAGTGCTGTTTAATGAAGGTTTCTTTCCTGCGCTGCTCAATTAAGATAAACGTGCTGATCGGTCAACCAGGGTGGGTGCACAGTTCCATAGCTTTCTAGGACCCAGACTGAGAATCATGATGTGAGGGGACCAGGAGGACCACAAAGCACTGCAGTGATGTAACGGCCTGAATGGAACCCCATAAGTGAATCTCCTAACTGTGTTTCCGCTCACCACTGGAAGGCTTCACTTTCTCCTTTAATGCAGAGAGGGGAAGAAATCTGCCCTGTCAAAGCCACACAAGGGAATTCTCTTAAAATAAACAGCTCAACTTAACCGCAGGCTTTTCTTTCCACAGGCATATTTTAAATACATAGAATGTTAGATGGCACCTAGAAAAAATGACAAGTGTCTGTGTTCATTATGCTCCCCAAGTTTCTGGATGTAACTGACAGCCTCTGTGATGCATGGAGGAACTTCCAGCTTCAGGGTTTCCATGGCAACATGGCCCCACTGCAAGAGCCCTGCTGTTTGAAAGCATCATTCAAGGAAGCCCACATTCTAGACACCCTGCTAAGTTATCCAGGAATTTCACTGTTCCAAAGGATAACAAATCCAATTTCCCAAGGTGGTAAAATGTCCTATTTGGGAGATTAAGCTTCCACTTCAGACCTCTAAGAATTCTTTGCTCATTTGGCATGGATTTTCCTCCTAATCTGGCTCTGTAGCACATTCATTGCCCATTTTAAGGGCATTAACCTTGACCTACCTTGGTATCTCCTTTACTCCTCCTTCCAAAGGAATAACATTGCACTCAAACCTATCCCCATCTTCTGGGAGGTAATGGCTTGTCAAGCTGTGGTATCTGAATGACCAAGAAACTCTAGCTCACAGGTCCCCGGGTAAGGTTGGGGGGAGGGCAGAGGCAGGGTTGCCACATCAGCACTTGGCCCACTCATCCCTTGCCCTGCCAAGCCAGGGGCTGGAATCACCCAAAACAGCCCTCTTCTTCGTTACAAACAGGAGCTATGCAGACCTGACAACAGGGAACACACTTACTGAACGTTATTTCAGTTCATCCACAAAGCCTGATGACAGAGGGCTTACTAATCTTAAATTATATTGAGCAAACCAAGGTTAAATACCATGCTCAGGGCCACACAGCTCATAAACAGAAAAACCAAGAACTCAAAGGCAGTCATGCCGGACTCCCATGCCCGAGTTCTTCCTGCCACTCTGGACAGGAGAGAAAAATATGCAGACGGTGAATGCCCTGACCTTCTCAAGGGGGTTGGCCTGCTGGACACAGAAAGGCTGGGCTCTGCTCTTAAACCACCCAATTAGAGGATTTTCTCACAAACTGCTACCCGCATAGGGCCCTTTGACATTTAAGAATCAATCGTCCCTTAAATGTGTTTGTCGCCACCTTCTGGACTATGGCACACAGGATTCTCACTTTTCTCCAATAAGAAGTAATAGCTACTCTGGTGGATATTTATACATAATGCCCCATGTTCTTGGATCTGTGCTGATAGTTGTTTTTAGTGTTTTGTTGTTGTTGTTGTTGTTTGTTTGTTTTTTGACAGGCAGAGTGGACAGTGAGAGAGAGAGACAGAGAGGAGAAAGGTCTTCCTTTTGCCATTGGTTCACCCTCCAATGGCTGCCGCAGCCAATGCACTGTGGCGGGCGCACCACACTGATCCCAAGGCAGGAGCCAGGTGCCTATCGTGGTCTCCCATGGGGTGCAGGGCCCAAGCACTGGGGCCATCCTCCACTGCACTCCTGGGCCATAGCAGAAAGCTGGCCTGGAAGAGGGGCAACCGGGACAGAATCTGGCACCACGATTAGGACTAGAACCCGCTGTGTTGGCACCGCTAGGTGGAGGATTAGCCTGTTGAGCCATGGCACTGGCCTATAGTTTGTTTGGTTTTTTTTTAAAGATTTATTTATTTATTTGAAAGGCAGAGTTACAGAGAGAGAGGGAGAGACAGAGTGAAAGAGAGACCTTTCATCTGCTAATTCACTCCCCAAATGGTCTCAATGGCCAGGGATGGGCCAGGCTGAAGCCAGGAGCCTGGAACTTTTTCCAGGTCTCCCATGTGGGTGGCAGGGTCCAAGCACTTGGGTCATACTCTACTGCTTTTCCAGGTGTATTAGCAGGGAGCTCGATCAGAAGGAGAACAGCCAGGGGATGCTGTCATTGCAGGTGGCAGATTAACCTACTGTGCCAAAATGCTGGTCCCCTGTGCTGATAGATTCTTATCAGTTAATTTTATCAGTCCCTGCCTGTTCACCTGGGTTATCCAGTAGGGTATACAAAGAGCCCTTCACAATTAATAACTTCCCAATATCAGGCTGAATGACTTCCTTCAAATTCATCCTCAACAGAAAAGGATGCCCACATCTCATATTCCTATATGGGAAAAAAAAATTTAAAAAGAAAACCTTAGCCAGGGCCGCAGCTCACTAGGCTAATCCTCTGCCTCTGTCACTGGTACCCTGGGTTCTAGTCCTGGTTGGGGCACCAGATTCTGTCCCGGTTGCTCCTCTTCCAGTCCAGCTCTCTGCTGTGGCCCGGGAAGGCAGCGGAGGATGGCCCAAGTGCTTGGGCCTTGCACCTGCATGGGAGACCAGGAGGAAGCACCTGGCTCTTGGCTTTGGATCAGCTCAGCGCACCAGCCATAGCGGCCATTTTGGGGGTGAACCAAAGGAAGGAAGACCTTATGTCAGATGGTGTTGGGAATTGTGGGAAATAAAATGAGGTCATGTGCACAAGGTTTTCATTTTATTTAAGGAGGCCATGATGAGGGGGCTTTTAACCACAGACACAAAGCAAGGAAGCAGCCATCATGATATTCAGATGGAAGAACAATGTGGCAGAAGGAAAGAACCCCCATAAAGACTCCAGGTACTATCATGCTGAGCACTGCTCCAGCCACACAAGGTGGACAGGGACTTGAGGAAGTGACCAAGTCACTACGAGGTCCCTACGAGGTCCCTACGAGGCAGACTCTGAGAACAAGAGAATTCTACAAGAGCTCTCTATGAGGAGTACTCTAGGGAACAACATATATAAATAAAAAGAGAGAAGATACAGTGTTGAACCAAAGGAGGAGACCATGACCTGGTCTCCACAGAGGACTCAGCCAGCTCCTGGGGGTGTCCCATCCTCATCACCCACACTGAAGTGGGGGGCTGGGGCTCTAGACCCACTCATCCACCAGTTGTCAGATGCAGGCTGCCCAGGAAGGGGCAGGGGATTGGGAGCAGTTGCTTTCTCTGTCTGTAGAATATTTTCCTACAGGGGCCTGACAGTTGGAAGAAACACATTCTAGTCCTGAGGACAGACTGGAACAACACATCACAGCACCCACTGCACAAGTGGGAAAGTACTGCAGGATGGGGAAAGAAATACACTGGACATTAGATGAACTCACGACAGGGACGGGATCTGGACTTCTTGTGGGTAACCACCTTCACTGGGTCTGCATCCGTAGGTCAAAGCAACCATGAGCAAACTATTAAAAAAAAATATTGCACCTGGACTCAACATACACAGATGTATTTTCTTGGCATTATTCCCTACACAATATGGTAAGACAACCACATGCTTGGCCTGTACCTTGTATTGGGCATTCTATGTAATCTAGAAATGGTTTCAAGTAAGGGGGAAGATTGCGTAGGTTATATGCAAACACTGTGCTACTTCATATGAGGGACTGGAGCATCTGTGGATTTTGGTATCCGTGGGAGATTCTGAAACCAACCCCTCAGGGATACCCAGGGATGAGTGTATTTTCAGAAGATCTTTCTAGCTGCTGGTTTGAGAATAGACTGTGGGGGTGGGAGCTACAGGTGAAGATTACAAACAATGATATCATTCATACAGAGCTTAGAAAGAAACAAAAATTGCAAAAAGAAAATAAATTTTCAATAAGGGCAGCAAAGTCACCACAGAATGTCAGTATCACCAGGAGCCCCTGCTAGCGGCCTAAGAAGCTGGAAAAGGAGAGTGGATGGAGACAAAGAGGGCACAAGAATAGGGCTCAGCCACTCACATGTGAAAAACCTAGGAACAAGGAAGTTCTTTGAAGCAGATGAATCAGAGGTTCAAACAAACTTCTTAGTATGTTGGGGCGAGAAAAAGAAAGAGGATTAGAATCTCCTTGAGGGTTCTCAGGAAAGCTTACAGGGAAGGTGAAATTTGCCAGAGAGCTGATAAGAAAAGAAAAGAATGGAGCATGTGTAGGATTTAGGGCTGTAGTTCTCAGACCCGAGGCTCCATGGCCTATCACAGCCACTGGGGACAACAACAAAGAACACAGAGGCCCAGTTCCATAATGGGGCTTGGGCCCTGGGCCTATGGATGGTTACTGAGTTTCCCAGGTGATGCTGACTCCCACCACAGAGAACCACTGGCTTGGGAGTCTTCAAGGTGTGCCTTGAATTGTACTGGGATGGCCTCCCTTCCCTGGGAAAGACCAAAGGGCACCATTCTCCTTCGGTTCTCATTCAAAATCAGTGTCCATTAATGCCCAGGTATTACATATAGTGTATTGTCCTCTGGCTGAGGCAGGGTTCATCAGTTATTGGCAAAAGCCAAGGCACCCAAACTATTGATCTCCTTGGTGACAGAGGATGAGAGTGACTCAGGGACACAGGGATTAACCTCAGTGAGGAGGGCTGGGCAGGGTATGTTTCAAAGCTTTCAAATACTTCTTAGGGTCAAAAAGTAAATAAATAAAAGTAAATGGGCCACAGGTATGCTGCCATCATGAAAGCACTTTTAAGTATCTCCTTAGTGTATGATAGAAAAATAAAATTCAAGCAATCTTGACTTTTAAGCAGAGCTTACAGCAGATCACACAAGCTTTCCTCCCAAGTTACAGTTACAAGAACTTCAAAGAAATGGCGAGTACCAACAGCAACAGCACAATATTCCCATCCCTTCCTGTGAAAAGGTATCTTATCTAGGGATGCCAAGGCTCTTAGGCTATATAAAGGTATTTTCCCGAGAGGTTCTCAGTGACAGGAATTCAGGTTTATGTAAATTAATACATATGGGGGGGGGGGTACTAGTCAGGGTTCTCCAGAAGAAAGTGTAGTCACCACCTGGTATCCACAGGTTCTGCATCTGCAAATCCAACCAATCACAGATCAACAATATTCAGAGGAAAAGCCTACATCTTTACTGAACATGTACAGACTTACTTTCTTATCCTGATAAGCTAAATAACACAGTATGACAACAATCTACACAGTATTTGCATTGCATTAGGTGTTCTAGGTAATCTAGAGATGATATAGAGTACACAGAAGGCTCTGTGTAGGTGATATGCAAATATTAGGTAGTTATATCTAAGGGGCCTGGGCTCATGAATTTCAGTATCCGTAGGAGTGTGTGGTGTCCTGGAACTAATGCCCTACAGGTCCTGAGGGACGACTGTGTGAAGACAGTCATCCACTTATCCAGAAGGTGAAGGGCTGCACCAAAGCCATGCTGCCTTGGAAGTATTTTGATAAGCAGGTCAGCAAGCCATACCACAAGGAAAAAGTGAACACAGATAGTAAGCATGGTTTTTGATATAATAATATTAATTTTTTTTGACAGGCAGAGTGGACAGTGAGAGAGAAAGAGACAGAGAGAAAGGTCTTCCTTTACCATTGGTTCACTATCCAATGGCCGCTGCAGCCAGTGCACCACGCTGATCTGAAGCCAGGAGCCAAGTTCTTCTCCTGGTCTCCCATGCGGGTACAGGGCCCAAGCACTTGGGCCATCCTCCACTGCACTCCCGGGCCACAGCAGAGATCTGGACTGGAAGAGGAGCAACTGGGACAGAATCCGGTGCCCTGACCAGGACTAGAACCCGGGGTGCCAGCGCCACAGGCAGAGGATTAGTCTATTGAGCTGCGGTGTCAGCAATGATATTAATTTTGAAATAAAAAGTATAAAGCAAGGAAAAAATCAACAATCTAAATCATAGGTTCAATGAAAAAAAAAGGGGGGGAAAGAGAAGCTACCAAAATAAACTAAAATCCAAGAATTTCTCATATGCAATAAAGGGGAATTTAAAATTATTGCATTTCACCACCTGTGGATAATCAAGAATATTTATGTTTCATTCTGTCTTCAGCCATTTTCTGCTGCATTTATCAAAGTACCAGAGGTTGTGTAGCTAATGAAAAAGGCAGTTTATTTGACTCACAATTTTGGAGGCTGAAAATCCAAACAACATGGCACCAACTCTGGCAAGGGCCCTGGCTGTCTCACCTCATGGTAGACAGCATCATGATGGGACAGTGTGTGTTTGAGAGAGAGTGAGAGAGAGAGACTGACTGACTACATGGGTGGGACCAGAAGCCACACATTGGAGAGGGCCAGGCTTGCTGTATTAGAGGATCCAAATGGGGTCCCATGAGAAGTGGACTAATCTCTTCCAAGGGAGATACCCCTAATAATATATTTCCTTGGACTAAGGTAGTAAATTATCCTAAGATCCTACCACCTCTTAACACTGGGGACCAAGCTTCCAATTCTAAACCATCTGATAACACACACACACACACACACACACTTTATGCAAAAAAACACAGACTAATTGAAAAAACATAAAATGTGAAGTGGTCTATGGGATAAATAATTTATAGCATGTGTAGAAAGAATGATGTGCATATGTGGAGAAACGTTGTGTTCCATAAAGGCAGGCATCTGATCAAATACACAATGCAAAACAAAAACAAGAACAGAGGACTGGCATTGTGGTAAAGCAACTAAAACCATTGCTTTGTCATGCTGCCATCTCACAGTAAACTTAAGCACAACCATCTAAAATGTTTTAGTTTCTTTCTACCAACAAGTCTAAAACATATGATACACAGATTCAGGTCCCACAAATTAAAATGTATCTTTGATTGATTTTAGCAGCTTAAATTTATGGACAATCTTATCTATAAGCCATTTAAAATAAAACTCTTAATAAAATTTCCTATGTGGACATACAATATGTACACAGATATAACATAGCATAATAGACCAATATAGCAATTTTAATAATAGCTTTTAAAATCTTTAACTCTTTTTGTAGATTGCCAATTGATTTGAATTGCTTTTTCTTTTTAGTAACCTCAGTTAACCATACTTTCTCTCAGTTGGTACTGTTAATACATTATTGGCTTCATCTGTTTACAGAGCCATCCCAAAGTACTGAATACAATAAAAGTGGCTGGAAAAAGTCCATAGGAACCTATAGGAGGACAGCTAAACACAGAACCAACAACGCTTTAGTTTTATGAGCAGCACATCATATATAACTGTGGATGACAAAAGACTTTAAGTCGCCATGTTTAAAATTATAAACTCATCAACCAACAAGAGGCACTTGCTTACTTCACAGTATTTTTGAAAGCACCTGTAGGATTTTACAAGTATTTAACCTTGATATCAATTTGTCATTCTGCTTGAAAGCTGTATATTTTAAAGATATACACCAAAGAAAATAGGTATAAAGTGACAGGATATCTGGCATTTACTTAAAAATATCAGCCAGAAAACTCTTAACCAGGAGGGAGGACACAGTAAGCAGAGGTGCCCAAATCTTCTTAGTTGTTGGACTTCAGTAATAGGTATGCAGGAGTTCATTTACTTTTCACTTTTTAAATATACAAGTTTTCTTTCAATGACTGCCTGTGTATGCAACAAGGCTTGGGAAGGTTCATCTCTCCTTTAGAAGTGAAGAGATCAGAAATGCACGTAGGCAGAATACCATTGTGAAATGCTTGTGCAAAGTTAAACAGGCTAAATGCATGGAAGTTTATAAGATAGATTTCATCCCAGGCAATTAGCATGTGCTGAAGGACCCCATGCACAAAAGTGATGTTTCCATAGAGCATGTCTGCCCAACACTGGGATAGTGACACATGCCAGGCAAGAGACCATGGTCAGGGACACTGAGGAAACCACTGCACACACAGCTCCCACTCGGCACATCATCACCACACTGGCATTTCAAAGGTTCGGCTGAATCCATGGGACCAAAAATGAAAAACACCTCTTTGTGATCTAGTGTGGGAGACTAGGAAGTGCTCCAGGGTGGAGCAAGGAGAGCACACTTCTGTGCCCCAAGAGCAGAGAGCTCTGCGTACCTCCAGAGCACCGTGCCCAGCAACCTTCCTGACATCCAGGGAAGAGGCTCCCACTGTGCACTCTCATGGTCTCTGCAGGCCCCAGCTGCAATACGCACGTGGCCACCCTTCCTGTCACATGGTGAGCTCTTAGCAGGCACAGTCCTTATCATCACTTGTTCATCACTGATACCCACCACTGGCACCCCTTCCACTCAACCTGACTCTTGCCAAGTTGTGGAGGATGAATGAGTACTTGCTCAGTAACTAGCTGTGCCATCTCATGTCATCCTCACAACAGCCATAGCTTTCACTCTTCCAGTTTTACAGAGAAAGGCATGAGGCTCACGGACATAAGATTGATTTTCCAACTTTGTAAAACTGTGAAGTGGCACATCTGGCATCCATACCCAATTCGGGTGACTCTGAAAGATCTCGTATACCTTTACCAGTAGAGACTTTGAAATAAAACTGCAGCAACTTTATGGAGAGAAGTCTGGAAATGGAGAACAGGAACTTCACAGTGGAGAAACATGCCATCACTCTCTCAGCCACTTTCACCACTGATAATAGAATGTATTGACATCAAATGACACTCTCTGGTGTGATATGATGAGAAGAGCACATCACTTCTGTGGTTTTCTCATCCAAACACACACTTCACTCTAATCATGAGGAAAATAATCAAACCTAAATTGATTTATATGCCACAAGCATCAGACCAAGACTCTTCAAAAGTTCCAAGCTCATAAAAGCAAAAGATGGAGAAACTGTCACAGTTTAGACCAGACTAATGAAAGTAAATGGAGGCAGTAGGTGCCATGTCCGGCCGGGAAGGTGGCAAGAAGAAGCCTCTGAAACAGGCCAAGAAGCAGGCCAAGGAGATGGATGAGGAAGATAAGGCTTTCAAGCAAAAACAGAAAGAGGAGCAAAAGAAACTCAAGGAGCTAAAAGTGAAGGTGGCAGGGAAGGGCCCCCTGGCTACAGGTGAAATTAAGAAATCTGGCAAAAAGGAAGCTGTTCCTTGTGCCTGAAGTGATGATGCCCTTGACTGCATTCCTAGCTAAACATCTTGATTCCCGGCCATAACATCTTATGCCACCCGTAGTTAGAATGAAGTGTTAAGAGTTAAGTGTTGGCCAGCGCCGCGGCTCACTAGGCTAATCCTCCGCCTTGCGGCGCCAGCACACCGGGTTCTAGTCCCGGTCGGGGCACCGGATTCTGTCCTGGTTGCCCCTCTTTCAGGCCAGCTCTCTGCTGTGGCCAGGGAGTGCAGTGGAGGATGGCTCAAGTGCTTGGGCCCTGCACCCCATGAGAGACCAGGATAGGCACCTGGCTCCTGCCATCGGATCAGCGCGATGCGCCGGCTGCAGCGCGCCAGCCGCAGTGGCCATTGGAGGGTGAACCAATGGCAAAGGAAGACCTTTCTCTCTGTCTCTCTCTCTCTCTCTCTCACTGTCCACTCTGCCTGTCAAAAAATAAAAAAAAAATTAAAAAATAAAAAAAGAGTTAAGTGTTATCTTGGAGCCTGTTGTACATTTACAAATAAAATTTTGTAAAAAGGGGAATAAACCCCACTGTACTGTAAAAAAAAAAAAAAAAAGGAAAGAAAGAAAGTAAATGGAAACTAAATGCAAGGTGGCATCCTGGATTGGGTGAGGGGGCCAGGTAAAGAACACCAGTGGAAAACCTGGGGAAACCTGAATAAAACTGAAGTTTAGTTAACAAGAGGATTCCAATGTTAATTTCCTAGTTTCAATACACAGAGCATGTTTACAAAAGATTTAACACTAAGGAAAACTAAGTGAAGTGAACTGGCCTGGTTTGCTATTGGTGCTATAACAAAGGACCACAACTTTCTGACCTAAACAGCACAAATACATTATCATTCTACAGGGCAGAAGCATCACTAGGCTAAAATCAAGATTTTCCCTCTGGAGGCTCTAGGGTAGAATCTGTTTCCTTGCCCCCCACCCCATTTTTTTAAGACTTATTAATTTATTTGAAAGGCAGAGTTACAGAAAGGCAGAGTCAGAGAGACACACACACAGAGACAGACACATACACACAGAGAGAGAGAGAGAGAGAGAGAGAGAGAGACAGAGACAGAGAGACAGAGAGACACACACAGAGAGAGAGAAAGAGAGAGAGAGAATCTCCCATCAGCTGGCTTACTCCCCAAATGGCCAAAACAAAAAACTGGGCTGATCTGAAGCCAGGAGCCAGAACTTCTTCCTGGTTTCCCACATGGGTGCAGGGGCCCAAAGACTTGGGCCATCTTCCACTGCTTTCCCAGGCCACAGCAGAGAGCTCAATTGGAAGAGGAGCAGCTGGGACTAGAACCAGCGCCCATATGGGATGCTGGCACTGCAGGCAGTGACTTCCTCATTACACCACAGCACTTACCCCTTCCTTGCCTTTTTAGAAAACTGGTGAAATGTGCATAACATAAAATTTACCAGTGGCATTCAGTACCTGTACATTCTTGAGCAACGATCACCATCCACCATCTGTCTCCAGAACACTCTCATGTTCCCAGAGTAAAACTCTCAGCCTATTCAGCAAGTTGTTTCCTTGCCTCTCTAGCTTCCAGCTTGGCTCATATCCCTGTCCCCTCTTCAAAGACAGCAGCACAGCATCTCCAAATCCCTCCTGCACTCCCCAGCCTCCCCTTTTCCCTTATCAGGACCCCTGTGCTTACTGTGGGTCATCAAGTTCAACCAGAGGAGCATCCCCTTCTCTAGAACTGTAATTCAATCACAGCTACAAAGTCCCTTTTACCTTTTAAGGTGACACAGTGACAAGTTCTAGAGGTCAGGATATGGTCATATGGATATGGACATATTAGATGAGGTCCTTCTTCTTTCACAGCTAAACGGGAATTCTGTTATCTTTGCAACTTTTCCAGAAATCTTCAATTATTTCAAAGTAAAATATTAAAAAGATAAATATGTATGTGACAACTTTAAAAAACAGATTGCATTACAATCACAGATTTTGGGATGAGTGTTGTGATATAGAGGGTAGGCTGCTGCCTAGGACACACATCCCTCATCAGAGTGCCTGAGGTCAAGTCTTGCCTTTCCTTCCAATCCATCTTCCTGCTCAAGAACATCCCGGAAGCAACAGATGATGATTCACATACTTGTGCCTGTAACATCCACATGGGAAACCCAGATGGAGCTCCTAGTTCACAGCCCCAGCCGGGCCCAGCCCTGGCTGTTGCAGGCAGTTTGGAGAGAAAATTAGCAGATGAAATCAATCAATCAACCAAGCATTTCTTTCTCTCTCTCTCTCTCTCTCTCTCTCTCTCTCTCTCTCTCTCTTTCTCTCTCTCTCCAACTCTCTGTCATTCTGCCTTTCAAATAAATAAAAATAAACTTTAAAAACCCCATAGATTCATAGACTCTCAAGATTGAATGGGAAATTAAAGATATTCTTTTTATTGACCAAATTTTGGACATCCTTATAATTGTAATCTGTGGAAAATTGGGTGGGGTTATCAGGAAAATGATCCCTAGATACTTCTCTGGAAAGTGCTTTGCATTGTGGCTGAGACCAAGACCAAGGACTACTCCAACTCCCAGTGATAGGTGGCTGGCCAGAGCCCAGTCATCCATGGAGAGCTCTGGCCCCCTCCTAGTAGTAGATCTACAGTTTCTCAGAGCTTCCCAGCATCTCCTGATGCACATTCCAACACCCCCCTAAACAAACTGCATCTGACCTCTTCTGTCACCACCAAAGCAGCAGAGAGTAAAAGGGTTAGCAAGGGAGGTGGTGACTGCTGAAGCCCCTCCTACAGAGCACAGACAAAACATGTCCCAAAGGCCCTGGCACAGGGGAATCCCAGCAGAATGCCTGGATATCAGGAACCCAGAACTCTGCCTTGCTGATCTTCATTTTGTAACCCTCCCTAGTATCACGTCTTGTTTAATTAAACCACATGACCTTGTAGAATTGACCCTCTTCCAATTCATTCCATAAACAGCATGAGAGACAACTCAGGAGCAAAATTACATTTTGCCCATTATTTACATCATTTATTCATTTGTCAATAGTACAGAAAAATGACTTAGTAGTTATATTTCCATTTCCTATAGACTCAAGAGCTACCATTTGAAGACCACCACTCCTGGAATACTTTGAAAAGGCACTTGGTAGCCTTTGGCAGCACAGGATGAATAAAACACCAATGAAAGTGACTGATTCAGGAAATTCAATGTGCAACCTTTCTTGGCAAGGGGTGTTCTTTTTATAACCTGTACCTGGTCAGAAGTGAATTGAAAGTTTTCTTGGCAAAATACTGTGCCTGGATAAATGGCTCTGCAGTGAAGAATGAGTAAATAGAAAAAGGAAAAAACTAGAGGGGGCAGGGAGGGATACAGAGGCCCCTGCAGACTTTGTGAATCATTAAGAGAAAAAGCGATAAAGCAACTCTCTAAAATCATACTCTATGGGGGAAAACAGAATTAAACCATCTCTTTTATGTTATCAGAAGAATCAAAAAATACAATCTGATAAGAAAGAAATAGACTGATATCAAAGAAATAACAAGCATCCATAAAGAGAAACATAAATTTACCTTTTTCCCAAGAGATTCGTTAGTGTAATGAAACCAGAAGCAGCCTTGGAAATAAGAAATTGTTTTCATTGGCCCAAAAATTATTTTTTAATTGTCAAGAATATGGAAATTAGATAAAATTGGATTGAAATAGAAGTCAGAATAGTAAGAATGATAATAAACTGCCCCAAACAACAGGGATAAACAAAATTTGTTCTAAGATAACCCAGGGGAAGCTCTAAGCTGAGGATTAAACAAACAAACAAAAAAACACATAAGCCTGAGTTGGCCAGGGCATCTTGAAAGTAACTGATTTAAACCCTGGGTCTCACACAGCTACAGAGATAATGATTCTCTCCCAACACCCCACCAAAATGAACCACAGCTTCTAGAAGCAGAGGCCTCTGACCTCAGTCCAACACCAAAGCAGTAAAGCACGTTCTAAAAATCAACGTGCAAGTCGACATGTCCCAAACAAGTGTGCTGACCTTGGAAACAGAAGATGAGCAGAACAGAGAAACTCCAGTAGACAACTCCAGTAGTCCTAGTAGACAACTAGAAGGGCAATAGTGAAAGGAAATGCATTGGAACAGCCATGTGGAGGAAACTCTGTGTCCCAAGCGAAGCTCTTTATATTGTTTTGGTGGCGATGGGGGTCCCCAGTCTGCCAGCCTGCTCTGTCCCCGTAAACCAACAGACTAGCCAACCTATAATGCTTCTCCCATCTGCATCCAAGCCACCATGTGTGTCTCCTGGAGAAGGAGAAGCTCGTTGGAAACACAGACCTCTGCTTTACTCACAAATGTGCAATAATTTGGGTGTCTAGTGATACAATTTATGGAGGTAAGGAAGATGAGGTGAATGTTAATTTGAGGGAGACAGTGGAGACCTGGGGAGATGGATGAAGGAAATCCAGAACTTCAAGAAAGACCTGTTAGTGTGAGAATGAGAAATACCAAACATCAACTCTGATAACATGCAACCACTTTAAATTCTTCTGTCAAACTCAAGATTTGCCATACCGCGTTGAAAACAAATACAAATATATACTGCTTTTATCAGAAACAACAACAACAAAAAAAACAAATGACACTGAAACATTCCAATTAAAAAGTTACTCAAGGGTATAGTGTCTGTTCACAAATAGTAGCTTAGGAGTACCCATTTTAGTATTAAGATAAAATCCATGGGAAAATGCATTAAGTAGAGAAATGGTTTACTTTACATAGCTAGAAAGTGTAGCCCATAATGAAGACCTAACAATCATGAACCACTGGAAATGAATCATACAGCATCGTAGCATAAGGCAAAAGCCATTAGGAATGCAGAAAACTGACAAGCAACTATTACAGTAGAAGGCTCTTAGTGCAATGAAATGTCAGAGACAGAGTAAGTAAGCCAGAAATAAATAAATAAGGAGGTAAATAAACAAACACGCACATAAATAAGGACATGGAGGCTTTAAACAACGTAATGAATAGATGCAAGTGATGTTTATGGTGTGCACTTTGGATGTTAATTTCAAGCCAACTCCTTCTCACTCCTTTCCCATTTGCTCCCCTCCCCCT
Source organism: Lepus europaeus (assembly GCF_033115175.1). Classification (NCBI taxonomy): domain Eukaryota; kingdom Metazoa; phylum Chordata; class Mammalia; order Lagomorpha; family Leporidae; genus Lepus; species Lepus europaeus. Next base: position 72,407,196 of record NC_084843.1, on the reverse strand, counting down.
TCCTCTGCCTCTGCCACTTCCCTCCTTTTTTTTTTAGAAAGTGAGTTCACTGGAGCACCAATGTATCTATTCAAGTTACTTCCAATCCCTTTAGGATGACAGAGGATGTAAATAAGTAATCACATAAAGGAAGGAAAATGTTCTGAGGCTGTGGAAGAAGTAGCTATCGCCTGAGGTGTGAGCTGCACACCCTAAGGTGCATGTTCACCCTTGATGGAGGCAGAGCCCCAAGCCCTGGGGCCTGGTTTCAGAACTTGTCCCTGCCCTGCTATTGCTGTTCTCAGGGCACAGGCTGCCTTGGCCACTGCTGGAGCAATGATTCCAGCATGAAGCTGGGGCATTCTGCTATTATGCAGACTGGTTTCACTTTTCCTCAATCTAGCATATCCCCAAAAGAGACCTGGGAAGTGTACTGCACAAGGTTTGAAGTTAGATGCAAAGTTAGACCCCTACTGCAAGCTCAAGGGCTCCCCCAAACCACTGTTTTGATAATGAATCAGAAGGACTCAGAGTTAGACTCACAGTTAGGGTTTAATGCAGGGAAAGATATAGACTGGCTCAGCCAATGGATGAAGCACCCAGGACACAGCTTCCTGTTGTCCATCCCCTGTGGAGCCAAGACACTGTCACTCTCCTGGTGATAGTGTGTGATGACGCAGAGTACTGTCAACCAGGGAAGTTCACTCAGGCTCTGGTGTTCAGGGATTTCACCGGGGCTCCACCCACAGGAATGATTGACGGTCTATGTGCTCGATCTCAGTCTTCAGTGCCTCCAGGGGTCACCAGAAACTATGTGATAGACAGCCGCCATTCACATCTCTGTTCTTTCTAGCATGACCAGTGCCCACTGAGAGACTGTCTCACACGGCTAGCCCCATCCCCAAATTGTATTGTAGACTCTGCGGCAGGACCCAGTGCTCCTAGGTGGACAAAAGACCATCCTGTCATGGGTCATGCTCCAAGGATGCAGAGATAACCTCCCAGAAGCCAAGGACTCAGGCAAGACTTCCTTCTGGGTAAAGTTAAATTCTTGAGCACACAAAGGCACTGGACCTTCTGCTCGGGACATGTGTATGAGATCTGAAAGAGGTCAGGGCCATGTGAGAACAAAGTGAATGTGAGCCACACTGGCTGGCACTCAGCAAGCCCTTCTGTGTGTTCGCCATTGCTCATCTCCATGCTGAGGTGCCAGCCCTGTGAAGCAGGTGCAGTGGTCAGCAGCCATGTGGTCAGGGTATTGTGCTGAAAAAGGAAAGCAGGTTGGAATTGACTAATGATGTGAGCCAGCTTCACAACTCCGCCTCTGGTAACTTCGGGCAGTTGCTACTAGGATGGAAATCCACACAGGCACGTTTTGTTCAGCAATGCACCTTCATGGAGAAGGCTGCCTAGCACAAAGTAAACACTCGGGAAATCACCACTGGATAACTGAAACCTCTAGACTAGGGCTCATTCCCTAGTGTTGGAAGTGTGGAAAATGTATCTACCTTGTAGGAAGCTGTAAAGATTAATAAGCTAATACAGCACGGCTACGGGCATGGAGTAAGTGCTCAGTAAACACAGCAATTACTGTTAGGACTGCTATCAAGCTCAACAGAACAGCAGGATCAGACACTGGCAGAAGCCCATGTTCTGCTGCTGTAACAGACCACCACAGACTGGGCAGTTTATCAACAACAGACACTCATTTGGGTTCTGTAGGCTGGAATTCCCAATGAAGGGCCATCTCTGGCGGGGTGTTACACACGGTGGAGGGCCTGTGAGGAAGAGTCAGGCAAAGTCACTCTTTTGTCAAGAATGCACTCTTTCAAGGACTGGGCCACTCCTGTGATAATGGGATCAGCCCCTTCAGGAGGACAGAGCCCTTCTGATGCAATCACCGCTTAAAGCCCCACCACCATCACAGAGTACTGTTACCACGGCAGCCAAACTCTGACCAGAGCAAATCCTTTGTGCCCCTCAGGGCCTGTACCTGAGCTTTTAGCAGAGTTGGAGCACCAGTAGCCCAATGATACAAGGGCAAAACCCCAGTGCAACACAGACTCCATCCCTCTGCAGGCTGGGCTGTGAAGAGCTCCTCTTTATTTTCTATCACCTTCATTTTCTCTGACATCTACTGCTCCTCCCATTTGATTCACTCTCTGAATTTTTAAGATGCATAAGTTATTTTCAGCTTTCCAATTTTTTTAAAAAAATGTTTTAAATTTATTTGAGAGGTAGAGTTAGAGAGGGAGAGACAGAGAAAAGATTCTCCATCTGCTGGTTCACTCCCCAAATAGCTGCAATGGTTGGAGCTGAACTGATCTGAAGCCAGGAGCTTCTTCAGGGTCTTCCATGTGGGTGTAGGGGCTCATGCCCCTGGGCCATCTCCATTGCTTTCCCAGGCCTTCAGCAGAGAGTTGGATTGAAAGAGGAGCAGCCAGGACAAAAACTGGCACCCATATGGGATGCCAGCACCACAGGTAGAGGCTAAGCCTACTACGCCACAGCACCAAGCCCCTCAGCTTCCCTTTTTTAAAAAATGTAGGTGCTTGAGGCTAGAGAATGTCCTCAACATGCAGCCTTAGCAGTGTGTTATAGCTCTGCCATCTCGTGATATGACCGTCATTACGTTCTGGCTTATAACTGTATATACTTTATCTTCCCTTTTACTCTGTAATTGACTTTTGCTTAGGATTTGAACAAAACATCCACATTCCTCAACAACAATGCATTCGAAAGTATGGGCTTTCCAGGCCAAAAATGTCAGCCTTATGAAATCTAAAGCCTTAAAATTCAGTTTTAAAAAATGAGCTGTGCCAGAGTCACTGTGCACTTGCTCCCCATGTAGGACCTCTGTCCTTAATGAGTTGTACTATGAGAATGGTAAAACTAGTCTTCAGACAGTACTTTATACTTTGTGTGTCTGCAATCTGTTGAAATCTTTACTTAGAGTTGATCTTCTGTATATAAAGATAATTTAAAATGAATCTTAGAATGGGATGGGACAGGGAGCAGGAGGTGGTACGCAAGTGGGAGTGGGGGGCGGGTATGTGGGGAAGAACCGCTATAATCCAAAAAGCTGTATCTATGAAATTTATACTTATTAAATAAAGGCTTTATTTAAAAAATGAGCTGTGCAACATTTGAAAGCACAGGCTTTGGGTCTGTGTCCTGGTATGCCAGGGGTAAGGCTGGCCAATCAAGGTGGCAGCCTCTTCCATGGCCCTTTCTTCAGCCACACAGAAACCAGGCTCAGAGCCTCTGTCCAGAGCTTCCCTGCACTGGGTGTGACCCCAACTCTGGTGCTGCCGCAGGGACCTCTCCAACTCACTGTGGTGCATCTGTTAGTATTTGCAGAGAACACAACTGGCCACTAGCTATGACAATCCACTCTCACTACAACTAAAGAGCATCCTAAACTTACAGTTTTCCTACTCTATCTTTTCACTTTTAAAATACAAGAATGAGGGGCTGGTGCCATGGCGCACTAGGTTAATCCTCCACCTGCGGTGCCAGCATCCCATACGGGTGCTGGGTTCTAGTCCTGGATGCTCCTCTTCCAGTCCAGCTCTCTGCTGTGGCCCAGGAAGGCAGTGGAGGATGGCCCAAGTGCTTTGGTGCCTGCACCCACATGGGAGACCAGGAAGAAGCACCTGGCTCCTGGTTTCGGATCAGCGTAGCACTGGCTGTAGTGGCCATTTGGGGAGTGAACCAATGGATGGAAGACCTTTCTCTCTGTCTCTGTCTCTCTCACTGCCTACAACTCTACCTGTCAAATAAATAAATAAATAAATCTTAAAAAAATACAAAAACATCACACATGAGTACTTCAAAAGTTCATGGAAATGGAAGCAGAAGATCAATTCACTAGAGCACAGAAATGTTTTGAAATCCACGCAAATGAGTATTTCGTTTCTAGGCTTAATGTGAAACAAGTGATTCCTTTCTGCATGCCTCAGCCTTGGGCCACACTCACCCCTGAGCACTGACTGACTATTAGATGAATGAGCTTGGGTAAGTCATTTAAGCCCTCAAGAGCTCAGTCAACCCACCTATAAAATGGGTATGACACCAAACCCTGGAATTGCTGTGCTGATCAAATCGGAGAATCCATGGAGATGTTCAACTCCGCTGCTGGCACAGCCTAAGCAAGACATTCAGCTGTCATTGTTCTTGTTATCGTAGTGGCCATGATTAGACTCAGTGAGGTACCTAGACCCTCTTTAGTGCACTCTCAGCTACTGAGCATTTGTAACAGTCCCGAGACACAAGCAGAATGTATTAGAAAATGGAAAGCCTCAAGTGTGCCTAGAGGGAAAGGAAAGGACAGCTCTCTCATGAGCTCAGTGAGCAAGCATGCATGTGTGCTCTCTCCTTATATATGTGTGTATATGGCGTATTTATAAAATGTAAAAATATAACTTTAATTACAATATAATTAATGAATAATTTTAATAGATAAAAGGTCTCTAACATGAGTATATATACACTTCTAAGTATGTTAGCATAGCACTAATGAGATATAAATGCCATATAAATAAATACAGCACTTATTTGTCTTCTTCTAGTACAGTCTCCCTTAAGTTCTAGAGTCCTGGAATTTAAGGTTGCCAAAATTGCTACTTTCACATCTTATTTATAAGCTTTAGATTCACGTAATTATCTGAGGCTGGAACAAGGGGTAAATTCTGTTTTCTTTAAACTGACGTTTCATGTAAACTTCTGTGAGGCTGAGAACTCACATGGATGGGGTCTGTTCACCCCACCTGGTGTCCCATCTGAAGCCATGCTCTGTCTCTGATCATCAGGTCCCAGATGTCTGTGGGCAACAGGCCTGTTCCTGCAAGCAGGGGCTCCCACAATCAGCTCCCATGAGACTTTTCCTTTTTAGTTTATAGACAGGTGGAGCGAATTCTCACCTGCTGATTGACTCCCTAAATGCCCACAATGGCTGGGGCTGGGGCAGGGCCATGCCAGGAGCAGGAACTCAATGCACATTTCTTATGTGGTTGGTAGAAACCCAATTCCTTGAGCCATCAGCACAGCCTGCCAAGGTCTACACTGGTGGGAAGCTGAAATCTGGAGTTGGGCCCAGGAATTGAACTCAGAAACTCTGAAGTGAGATACAGACATCTTAAGTGTTAAGCTAAATGCCCACTCCCTTCCAGGTATATTTTGATCTCAAATGCACTTGAAAAATATTTCAGTTATCTTCCAGCATAACAATCAGATTTCTTATAATTAGTAAGCCTTGTTATTGTGGTTACAGTGGTGAGGATCATTTAATGGAACACAAAATTTAGGAAAATGGGACTGGGTTTGTCAATTTGTATGACTTTCAGGAAACTAACTTGGTTACACATACACACACCCATACATACCCCATGCATTATACTAAGAACATTAGGTGACAGTGTACAAAGTTACAGCTATGTAGGGTCAGTAAGTTTAGAGCCCAACCTATAGCATGATGAAAGGGAGAGAGAGAGAGAGAGAAAGAGAGAGAGGAAGAAAACACATAAAAGAGTATTGGGTATGCTTACCTACTTTAACATAGTAATTGTGCTTCTAGCACTCCATCCTCAGGAAATATTTTTAAATTCAGAGAAAGAGTTATTTGCAGAGATATTTAGTGTACTCTCACTTATAAAAATGAGCACTGAAAAAAATCTGAACACTCAACAACTGCTAAGTAATTTATACTATTCCCATCTGTTAGAATATTATGTAGCCATTAAAGTGGTTTATAAAGAATCAGTAATAACACATAAAGTGAAATAAAATGTGAATAAAAAATCATAATTAGGTAAAAGTAACCAGGCAGAGTGAAAGACAGAAAGAAAATAGGCTTAAATGTGTGTTATTGCTCATCTTTGGGTGGTGAGGCTATGAATAACACTTCAGCTCTCCCCTTTGTGTTTACATTCCAAATTTTATAAAACAAAGACTTCTCTGAAACGGTAGCCTGTGCTTTAAAAAGGAAGGAGATGAAAGCCCAGGCAGTCAAGGAGAAAAGAGAAAGGGCAGAGTATGTACTTTCTCCTCTCTGTCTTGACCCTTCAAAGGTCCCCGCCAAAACTTCCCCCTGGGAAGGCCAGTGTGTGTTGCTGCCCTTGAGGCCCAGTGCTCCACATCTAGCTCACTACACGCTTGCATCTGGACAGTTGGGAAAGGGTTCTACTCTTTTCCAGCCCCAGCTCTCCAAACACTCAAGGAACCCTGGACTAAACAGAGTAAAACCAAATGATACTGGCCCAATTCCACTCCATTCCTTCAGTCACCACTGTACAACCCTGATGCAAAAAGGATGAAAATTTCTCTCATCAGTCTTTTTCATACAAGAAATCAAACAGTCTCACAAATGGTCTAGGATTCCAAAGCAGTAAACCTGTCCAGTCCAATGGAGCATACTTTTGAAAATACCAACTGTGATTTGAGGAGGCTGAAGACAAACTCTTGGGAACACTCAAAGAACAGCACAACTCACTGTCACAATTGACCCAATGACTGTCCTCAGAGGTAACTTCAAGTTCCCTTCCTACACACTTGATACTTGTAACACATTTGCCTCTGTTCCCCAAGTCAAAGGCATCCCTTGGACAGCTAACATTTCTGCAAACTGATGTCTGTTTGTAGCAATTTGGTTTATTATCAGTGGTTCAGGGACAATTTAGAGCAGACTTTGGCAGCCTCTTACGATAACAATCTGCCCCCGTTGTGTTCCTTATGGAAGACATCTGCTTTGCCAGGAAGATATATTAGCTGTGGATGATTGAGTAAGAACAAGATTAAGATGTCAAAGTTTCCACTGGATCCTGCTGGGCCTGCACATACTAAATCTCAGGGTTGTCTGTCTCCTGTGTGGGCTACAGTGTCTGTCCAAAGGGGCCTAGTTCCTTCTTACATTTACTGTTGGAAAATGTCAATAATGTCACAGGTCACTAGAAAAAAAAAAAAAAAAAAAAAAAAAAACAAGCTGACAGTCCCATTGACAGCTCTGAGCTGATGACTTCATCCTTGATCTTCTCCAGAAGTTTTTTGTCTTTTTTAAAAGATTTATTTATTTATTTGAAAGGCAGAGTTATAGGGAGACAGAGGCAGAGAAAGACAGAGAAGTTTTCCATTTTCAGGTTCACTCCCCAAATGGCCACAACAACAGCCAGAGCTGCACTGATCCAAAGCCAGGAGCTTCTTCCAGGTCTCCCACATGCTACAGGGGCCCAAGGACTTGGGCCATCTTCCACTGCTTTCCCAGGCCATAGCAGAGAGCTGGAATGGAAGTGGAGCAGCCAGGACTTGAACCAGCATCCATATGGAATGACGGCACTGCAGGCAGTGGCTTTACTTGCTACACCAAAACTCAGGCCCCATCCAGAAGAGTTCTATCCCAACACAGCCTGGAGTCAGGCTGTAGCTAAAACAGCTCACAGAAGACTCAACACAGCTAGAACTGATCAGGGCTTCCTAAGGGCCCACACTTGCTCCAATTTGGGTTCATCTGGGACAGAGGAATTTGTCTATTGAGAGGCAAGATGATAAACAGTACAACTCACTTAAAAAAAACTAAAATTAAAATAAAAAGAATTTTTAAAATGATAAAAAGAAATGTGTCACCTGTGGCAAAAAAAATGACCTAAATGAAAGATCTCTGTGAGTGAGATCCCAGCAGAAAGAACGGGCCATCAAAGAAGGAGGTACCTTTCTCTGAAGGGAGGAGAGAACTTCCACTTTGATTATGGCCTTGTCTAAATAAGGTCTGAGTTTGTGAACTCAAGAGGCTTCCATAGCCTTGGCAGCGCAAGACAAGAGCTTCAGGTGATCACTGACGTCATAAATAAGAGTGTGAATTGTTAAATCAACAACAGGAGTCACTGTGCACTTGCTCCCCATCTAGGATCTCTGTCCTTAATGTGTTGTACTATGAGAATTGATGGTAAAACTAGTACTCAAACAGTACTTTATACTTTGTGTATCTGTGTGGGTGCAAACTGTTGAAATCTTTACTTAGTACATACTAAATTGATCTTATGTATATAAAGATAATTGAAAAATAATCTTGATGAAAAATGGGATGGAAGAGGGAGTGGGAGATGGGATGGTTTGCAGGTGGGAGGGAGGTTATAGGAGGAGAAGCTGCTATAATCCAAAAGTTGTACTTTCAAAATTTATACTTATTAAATAAAAATTTTTAAAAAATGTGTCACATACTTGTATCTCCTCAGTAGAGGCTGGCTTCTCTGGAGGTAGAGAAGGGTATATGTGAGATTTTCTGAGGCAGCATGTTTTGTTTCTCTATCCATTCTGCTAGCCTTGCCCACCAAGGAACATTCCAATTATAATCACAGAGAACTTCAGATGGAAAAAAATGGTGGGGGAAATCAGGGGAAGGGAATAATTCTTGTTCTCGGTCTCGTCCTCTCTCATCACTGCCCCAACTACCCAGGGACTGCGGCTGCTCAGCCCCAGGGCCTATGAGCCCCCTTTTATACAGATCTGGTTTGGTGCAAAGGGCACAGGGGTTTCACTCATACACGCAGACCACAAATTTGGCTCTGAAGCTTATGGGCTGCAGGACCTTCATCTCTATGACCATCAGTACAATCCTACAGCTTGAAACATACACTAATCAAATTATACCCTCCAAAAAAACATCTGGTAATGTCTCAATAGATATGAGCTCCCTCTTTCTTGGCTTACAAGGTCATTCAGGTCTCAGCTCAATTGCCATCTCCTCAAAAGAGCCTTCTGTGCCAACCACCACCCTCCTCACTCAGGAGCACATCACTGCCTTACTCACCTATCTGACCACTCATCGGTTTTCTGCCTTGCCAGACGCAAAGAGCTCTACAAGGACAGGAAGCTTGTCCTTGTTGGCCGCTGCACACAGGGACTGGAGCAGTTGCTGAAAACTGTGGAGTTCATACACTTTTCTTGGCTGGATGAAGCCTAAGCACGGGCTAGCTGAGAAGACCTCACAGTGTGTAGAGAAGTGTGGATGAGGGCCTCAGGAAGGCCTTGCAAGCATACTGTGGCCGGCCAGCTCAGCAGGTGGCCCACTGCTCAGGGGAGAGCTCCTGAGCACAGAACTCACTTTGGTGCTGGTGCACCACCACCATGCCTCAGGCTTCTGGGACGCAGCTGAGCAAGCCAAGAAGCTGCCACCCAGTGGGTTCATGCAGAGCACACTCCCACTCTGCACCCCTCACAGGACAGCCAAGGGCTCCCTGGGTAAATCCAGAGTGACAGGGAAGAGCAGGAGGAATCCTTCTTAGAAGGGAGAATTGGAAACTCCTCCATGTATTCCCAGTCACAGAGACCTAGACTCGGGCATATGCCACAGACACCTTCTGTCTAGTTGGGCACCAGATCTAGCCTCAGTTATCAACTTCCTCTTAACATTTCTTTGTTGGAAAAGAAAGAAAAATCTATCTTTGATAAAAGAGTTTTTGTTCCTTAGAGAAAACTAAAATCATGATTTTTAAACCTCATTAGTAATCTAAATAAATAAAGTACCATGTCCCTCAAAAATTAGAACAATTAAAATAAGTTTCCATACTAAAGCATGGTAAAATGGCACACTCATACACTACCATTAAGAGAACTGGGGAGAGTGTTTCACCTGGAAGTTAAGATTCCTGCATCCAGGGCCTACATCATGGGGTACCAGGTAAAACCATCATCGGTGATGCCAGCATCTCATATGGGCACCAGTTCATGCTCCAGTTCTTCTACTTCTGATTCAGCTCCCTGCTAACAGCCTGGGAAAAGCAGCTGAGGATGGCCTAAGTGCTTGGGCCCCTGCACCCAATGGGAGACCAGCAAGAAGCTCCTGGCTTCAGTCTGACCCAGCTCTGGCTGCTGCAGCCATCTGGAGAGTGAACCAGCAGATAGAATATCTCTCACTCTCTCTCTCCATCCCTCCCTCTCTTTGTGTGTGTGTGTGTATGTCTGTGTGTCTGTGTTCCTCTAACTCTTCCTTTCAAATAAATAAAATAAATCTTTGGGGGGAAAACGATGCCTGTATTTCACATAGAGATACCTGAGTTCTGGTCCCAGTTCTGGCTCTTGATTCCATCTTTCTGCTAATGTGCACTTTGGGACGCAGCAGCAATGGTTCAAGTAACTGCATTCCTGGCACTCATGTGGAAGGCCTGGGTTGTGTCTCAGCCCCTGGCTTCAGCCCTGGCCCAACCCCAGCTGCTGTAGACATTTTGAAGTGAATCAGCAAACAGGAGCTCTCTGCCTCTCAAATATATAAAGAAAATATGGAAAGGAGTTTGGAATCTTATAAATATTTACATCAGGTCTGCCACTTATGGTTGTACAGGTTGAGTTTTGAACAACTCCAAGGGGCGCTACTCTCCTTACAAGAATTATAGATGTAGTTATTGAGACAATTTTCCTATAGATGGCAGTCAAGTTCCCAGTGGAAATGGCACCTTATTATAATTTGCACAAGTTACTTTATCAGCGGCTGGTAAAGGTAATTTACAAACATGAACACTGTAGCTCCATTTCCATGAAATTCACACTAAGGAAAAAAATTTCCTGATGTGGGAAATGTTTTATATGTAAAGATGTTCATCACAGCATTATTCAATAGTTGCAAACAACCTAAATGTCCAAGAGTAAGGAAATGATTAAAGCAACTGTGTATACACAATTGATATTTATGAATAGCTTATAATAACAGGGAAAAGCTGCTACGTTACCATTATAATTTTATACTTGGGGATACAAAATTGTGTATACAGCCATGATTACTACCATGTAAAGCAAACACAAACCTTTAAAAGCTGTTCAAAATAAATTTGTAGGATAGTAATAAGCTAAAATATTAGCAGTGGTTTTTTGGGGATGTAGTGTTACTAATTCTATTTTTGCCTCTCTAATTTACTATATTTTCTAAATATTTTAATGAGCATGTATTCATTTTATACTGAAATCTGCACCAATAAATTTCTAGAAGCAGAGAATAGTCATAAATTAGAGGCAGAATTCAAACCTTTCAACATTCTGTTGCTGAGACACGAAGACATTGAAACACTTGATGTGGCATTTCAGCATTTGGGGGAGACATTTCAGGATCTGGGCCAAGGTAATCCTTTTACACTACCTCCCAGAGAATAGGAAACGCAGGCATGGAAACCTCCAAAAGAGGAGAGCAAGAGCCTGTGTCATCAAGAGCAAAAGATATTACTATTGCCTGTGCCTCATGTCTCAGTGCAGAGCCTCAAGGAACAGAGTAGAAAAGGCCTCCTCCCCATCAGCATGGGGTGCAAGGTTAGGGATATACCCAAATATTCCCCACCTCACAGCCACCAGGGACAGCAATCGTGAACGGAGAACAAGTTTCTTAGAACCACTGATCATCATATGCTCACTATCTCTACATTTATACCCATGACATAGATGAAGATGTTAGACAGTTGAGACTAAAATAATCTGTTTTATTTGCCCAGGTCTCTGCTCTCAGGCAGAAGGGCACCTGTGAAAGCCATAAAGGTTGGGAAAGTTCCCCTATGACAACCGCACATCTCAGGCTCATCTCTGCCCACTCCTTCCACTGGGCCTAACCCAGCCAAACAGAACACATACAAATAGCTTACACTACTCATGGGCACCAGGAAATCCTGCCCAAATCCAGGGTCTGGTCTGCCATGGGCCAGTCAGGTTTATTTTATCCATAATCTCTAATACACATCTTCCATCTGGCCTCTGACTTGTTTCAAACAGCTGCTTGGATCAGAGTGCTGCTGGGGATCCTACATACTTGCTTATTCTAACTGATACTGGCATCTACTCTCATGCTCCCAAGTGGCTGCTGAGGCTTGACTTCAAATGATAGAAAGCATTTCAGTCCACAACACTGGTGCCAGCCTTTAGGTTACTATCAAGAGACTGCCACTGCCATGCATCTTCCACTAAATCACGGATGCATTCTTCTAAGTATCTGTGCATCTACAAGGTGTAAGGCGTGTGCTAGTCTCTGGATTCTGTGGTGACTCTCCTCAGCAAAGTCAAAGCCCCTGCCCTCAGGGAAGCTGCATTCTAATCAGAGAAGGAGAGGATTAACACAATTATCCCCAGGAGATATGTTCCAAGACTTCCCCAGTGGATACCTGAAACTTCAGATAGTTTAATAACTTGTATAGGTTTTCATAATTGAGACTAATATGGCTATGCAGTGACTAACAGGAGGGTAGTTTATACAATGTGGATACACTAGACAAAGGGATGATTCAATTCCCAGGCAAGACAGAGGATGATGGTGTGAGAAACTTACAAATTGGTTCTTTGCACAATTCTTCCTTTAATATTTTTGGACTGCTGTTGAGTATAAGTAACTGAAACTTCAGAAAGCTAAACCACAGGTAAGGAGGGACTGCAGTAAATAATAATTACAGGTTTGGGCAAATACCATGAAGAAATAAAGAAGAATGATAAATACAACAGGAGAAATTTATCTGAACTGGAGGATGGGAATGAGCCAGTCATGCTAGCAGCTCTAACTTGGAGCTTTTCTAGCTGAGCTAGAATTTCTCATTCCCTATAGACAAAACTTTGAACCTTAAGGTCAGATTGAGAATCCTGACCTTGGCCAACTGCTGCTCCTGGTTCCCCCTTCTCAGTGAATTCAAGTTACTGCTGACTAGAGAACTGTCATGAGGAAGTAACCAAAGGATTGAAATGAGCGTGAAGAGGGGTCGTCCTACAATTCCTTCAACAACTGCTCTCACACTTTGGAAACAATCACATGAGAAGTATCATCATTACACACTACCCACAGATTCCAACAGGATTTCTGATAAAGCCCAGGAAACTGAATTTTTAACATGCAATCCCAAGTGATTTTGATATAAGTGGTCCATGGGCTGTATGTTGAGAAACAGTGCTCAGAAAGTGGAAAAATTATGTTAACATTAGGTAAATCATTAGTATTACAATGATTTGGGGGAATGGCATAGAGCTTAGTTAAAAGCATAGGACCTGGAGTCCAGAAAATCCAATTCAAATCTTGGCTCTGTGTACTGTGACTTCAGTCTCAGCTTTTTTATTTGTAAAATAGAGCAAACAAAGACATCTGTCCCATTGTGAAGACAAAGGGTGATGATGTTTTATTGTGAAGATACAATGAGATTCTGTTTCAAGGCATTTAGCCAGGGTCTAGTACATGTTAAGTATTCAAGAAATGGATATTCTTGATGATGCTGGTGGTAGTGGTGGTGGGATTGCAGGAGGAACACTTAAATCTACATGTTTGATTTCAAACAAGCATTGTTCATTCTGGATGCATTGTATTTTTCCCAGAGGAGGTACATTCATACTGAAGCTTCCAGTCTGGAAAGAAAGGGCTAAGGAATAACAGGACAGAAAACAAAGCCATGAGACATTGTCCAGAGCCCAAATGTTGCAGACAATGACAGATTACAGTTAGCCTCCCTTGATCTACAGGGGAAATGTGCAAGACCCCAAATGAATGCCTGAAAGCATGCATAATATCAAATTTACATATGCAAGACTGTTTTTTTCAATATATACATGCCTCTAATAAAGTTAAATTTATAATTTATGCACAATTAAGAGATCAATAATGGCTAGTAAGAAAATATAACAATTATCACAATAAACTGCAATAAAAGTTATGTGAATATTCTCTCTCTCAAAATGCTTTAATTCTGCATTGCACTTCAGTAATATTTTCAGATTGTAGTTGCCCTAAGTAATGGAAAGCACAAAAAGCGAAGCTGAAAGTAAGGAAGACTACTATAGCCAAAACCAGACAGAATCATCACCTGGACTGTGTTGTCTGCCAAGCACTAAATTCCTTCTCCCTTAGTCTAAAGAGCCTTCTTTGGGGACAGATGTTTAGCCTAATGGTTAAGAAACATCCATGTGCCTGGGTTCAGTTCTCAGCTTTGGCTCCCAACTCCAGTTTTCTGCCAAAGCAGACCTTGGGGAATAGCTCACATGATGGGGTCCTGCCACCCCTGAAAGAGACCTGGATGCAGTTCCTGGCTCCTGGCTTCAGCTTGGTCCAAGCCAGGTTATTACAGGCATTTGGAGGGAAACCATGGGAATGCAGACCCTGAATCAGGCCTGATAACCAGAGTTGGAGGTCAGGGCCGGTCAGGGAACAAGCTTTCTGATCAAGCTTCACAACTGTTGGAGTTTTTGGGACAGAACTTCTGCCGCCTGTGGGTCAGGCCAGTTAGTGCCTGGGGGACATCTGTATCACAGTGGGAAAAAGTCTTCTCAATAAAAAACCCAGAGGCAACACAGCAGAGAGGTATGAAAAGAAATGCCAGTGTCCTCATGAAACTTTTGAGCTTTTAGTTATTTGCTGATAATATTTTGATCTTTTGAATCTATTTCTGGCCGGCACTGCGGCTCACTAGGCTAATCCTCCACCTGTGGCGCCGGCACCCCAGGTTCTAGTCCCAGTTGCTCCTCTTCCAGTCCAGCTCTCTGCTGTGGCCAGGGAAGTACAGTGGAGGATGGCCCAGGTCCTTGGGCCCTGCACCCACATGGGAGACCAGGGGGAAGCACCTGGCTCCTGGCTTTGGATCGGTGCAGTGCACCGGCTGCAACACGCTGGCCATAGCAGCCACTTGGGGGGTCAACCAATGTAAAAAGGAAGACCTTTCTCTCTGTCTCTCTCTCACTGTCTAACTCTGCCTGTCAAAAAAAAATCTATTTCTATCTGAGTCAATTCTATTCCTTGAATTCCACCTTACAGAAACCACTAAATCCCATCCCTATTTGTTTTAACCTAAACTATATTCCTGCCTAACATAGGCAGTATAGAGAATGAAGACAACAGAGAAGCAAACACAGTTAAGCTCTTGCGTATCACAGACTTTGTACAAGCACACGTGTGTGTGCACACTCATATATAGATTTACATGTCCTCCACACCTATACATAGATGTAAAATATCTTTTAATTCTATTGTCCACATTTTCAAGTGTCTTTGTGTGTGTGTGTGTGTGTAAGAAGTTGAGCAGAAAATATTTAAATTTTTAGTTAGGGGCTGACATTGTGGCATAGTGGGTTAAGCAACTGCTTGCAATACCATCATCCCATATGAGAGGACAAGTTCGAGTTCCAGCTATTCTGCTTCTGATCTAGCTCTCTGCTAATGTGCTTGGGAAAAATCAGATGGATTCTTAGCTCTGGTCAGTCAGGCCCTGCCCTGGCTATTGCAGCCATTTGTGAATGAACCAGCAGATAGAAGCTTTTTAATAAATTTTCATTTCAGCTTCTCAAAAAACTAGAGAAAAAAATCATAACTCATAGGGCTGCAACCAGCTGGGGAATGAACTATTGGATGGAAGATCTAATGAGCTCTCTGCAATTCTTTCAAATAAAAATAAATCTTAAAAATTGATTAGCCACAATGACAGATACTAAGTTACATTCAATGAAGAGAAATATTTGGTTAGTGTTTTGTGGTTTTTTTTTTTTTTTGACAGGCAGAGTTAGACAGTGAGAGAGAGAGAGACAGAGAGAAAGGTCTTCCTTCCATTGGTTCACCCCCAAAATGGCCACTACCGCCGGCATGCCATGCTGATTCAAAGCCAGGAGCCAGGTGCTTCCATCTGGTCTCCAATGTAGGTGCAGGGCCCAAAGTGTTTGGGCCATCCTCCACTGCCTTCCTGGGCCACAGCAGAGAGCTAGACTGGAAGAAGAGCAACCAGGGCAGAATCTGGCACCCCAACTGGGACGAGAACCTGGGGTGCCAGTGCCACAGGTGGAGGATGAGCCTAGTGAGCTGCGGCACCAGCCTTGGTTAGTGTTCTTACTGATGGAACTCAAGTGCAGTTGACTGGACTTCAACACTAAGACTTTGACACCAGCAGGGACTGTGCCAGGCCAATGCCAGAAGCCTGGAACTCCATCCAGGTTTACCACACGGTGCAAGGACCCAATTCCTTGGGCCATCTTCTGACTGCTTTCCCAGGCACATTAGCAGAGAGCTGGATCAGAAGTGGAGCAGCCAAGACTCAAATCAGCACTCCAAATATGGCCTGCCAGCTTAGCCCTCTGGGAAACCAAGCTAGCACACAGAATAAAGAACTGTAAGTGATTTTAAAGAATTGATCCTGGAAAGAAAAAATTTTTAAAGGTGACACTTGAGTTTGACTAAGGATTGCACACCCACAGACAGACATGGAAACTTCTCCTCAGCCCATGCCTGAAGGACATTAAGGATGGAGTAGGGGCAGGGCTGCTGTTGCCTGCCTCAGCTGGGTAAAGTGGAAATAAATAAAGGCCTTTGGCTTCTTGCATTTATGAATCCATGTGATCCTGTGGCAACAGATAAATAAGGAATGAGTATAGCTCCTTTGCAGTAAATATCTCAGCAGTTCAGTAATATCTGTTCAAGGTCATTACTTCCTCTACATTCTTCCCTGGCCCACCTTAACACTGGCCAACCTGCACAGCTATAAGAAAGTCCATGCAGAGACCGCACATTAGTCTTGGTCTCCACTAAATCCTACCCTCCACAGTCTAACTGCAGCTCTTCTCCTTAACCCTGTCCCCTAGATTCAACTAAACCACTCTTGAACCTAGCCACAATGGCTACAGATCCCAGCATGGCTCTTGCTCAACATGGATGAAGACAAACACACAGGCCATGAACCCCTATCCTAGGTGGGCTGGGAGTCCCAAACACAGGGAGCCACCAATGCAAGAGTAGTGTCAGCCACTTCATAGAGGGAACCAGCTCAAGGTTAATGCCCAGGTGTAGCCATCACCTGCCAGTGGCAGGGCTGTACTAAAAGGTCTTATCTTCTCTTCTAGACCAAGCAGGAAGGCATCCCTAGAGCCTCTCACACCTGACACAAAAGCCCCTGATCTTTCAGATATGAAACCACAAACAAGGACTGTTAAATCTGGAGGCAATGGGAATTTCCTCACTCCTCCTTGGGATGCCATTCCAAGACTTGGAGACCAATTGTGGCCAAACACAAAAAAGGGAAGACAAGGAGGATACTTTATCTGTCTCTGAATGTCATTCTATATGGAGCAGTCCTATCCTCCTCTGTTCAAGTCAAGAGCTTGGGAGCTGGAGCCTAGGCATTGCTGTCATGGAAAACAGCTACTCTGGGCCTTCTCGTTCTTTCTTCCACATGTTACCAACTAAAATGACTTTGGGGCTGGCATTGTGGGTGCAGCAAGTTAAGTCTTCACCTGCCAAGATGGCATCCCATATGGGCACCAGTTTGAACCTCAGCTGCTCTACTTCCAACCCATCTGCTAATGCTTCTGCAAAGGCAGAGATGGTCCAAGTACTTTGATCTCTGCCACCCATGTGGGACACCTGAAAGAAGCTCCTAGCTCGTGACTTCAGCCTGGCCCAGCCCTGGCTTTTTGTGGCAAACTGGGGAGTGAAGCAGGGGATGGAAGATCTCTGTGTCTCCCTTTCTCTCTGTAACTCTGCCTTTCAAATACATAAATGAATCTTTTAAAAAAATTTCTTTAAGAATGATTTTCACTGCTTTGCTGTGGCCAATGGATATGAGAACAAATAGGTGAATATGCTTTTACAAAACTCTATAAATTGCCTATGACTCAGACTACTGATATGCCTAAGTTAAAACCGTTTGTTCCAGCTGAGAATAACGATAAAATCTGAGGCATGCCTTCCCACAGTTGGGAGATGGGAAGGCAGAAAAGAGAGCTGAAATATTTGTTAATCACCCTTTTGGTACCAGGCACCTGACAGATGCTTTATATTAATTATTGCATATAATCCTCCCAAAGATGCCTGTTATATAGGATTAATTATTTCCAGGTTCATATGAAAAAATGTGGCTCATGGAGCTACTGTTGCCTGCTCAAGATCACAGAGCTTATGAGAAGAAGCAGTAACCCTCAAATCAAGTTCTGATTTCCAAATGCCTACACTGAGATGTCTTTTACATATGAGGGGACTTCAGAAAGTTCTTGAAAAGCAGAATTAAAAGATAAGTTTATTTTGGTGCAAAAAAAAACTTTTAAAAGTCATAGGTTTTTTTTCATAATACACACTTTCCATGGACTTATTTGAAGTCCCCTTGTATGTAATGCACACACAAACACACACACCCACATTTGCATACCTGAACACATGCAGGCACCCACTTGGATGTACACATAGAGGTAAAAGCACAAATGGATGGAGTTTTATGTATACATGGCTGGCCACATACACATCCTCTCCAGACTAACCAATGAGAACACAGAATGTTTAAGCTCTTCATCTCCCAAAGTATTCATGGAAGTGGTTCCATTTAGATTACTCAATACCAGAAAAATGAGGTAAAGTGGGCAAGGCATCCCTTCATCAGCACTGTCCTGGACTCTTGGCACTAAGCTAGGAACTGGCTCAGAGGTTTCAAGGAGCTCTGTTCCATCTACCTGCTGGAGAGTAGAGTCTAAATCTACAGCCAGTTAGAGGTTTTTCCTAGAGCTCTGCCTAGAGCTTCTTAGCCTCTCCAATGTCCTAATGCATGTCTCAGGAGGGTGCACTTAATCTGAGTGCAGGTGCTGAATTAAGGTGAGGACACTGCGGTTAAGAACAAAGAACAGCACTGCAGGCCTGAGGCTCCTTCAGCCCTGGCACGGAGTGGGAACTCAGTAGATATTTGATTAACAAGGAAGAACACAGCTCCAGTGGCAAATTCACTTTTGTATGGAGATGTTTTATGTATTTCAAGCCTGCTACTGCACAAAGACAACATTTGCAACCAGTCTGTCCTTAAACGCATCTTCTTCCCAAAGGAGGGGAAGACACAACTCAGTAGTATAGTTGGTCCTGCCACTTTCCAGACAGCATGGGCATCCTTGAGCTAATCCACCTGCTACCTCCCACGAGCTCAACAGGCCCCAGGGCCCAGCAGCAGACTGTAGATACCAGTACCCACCTAGCCAAGGCTCTGTCCCATCTCCCCCCTCCTCAGACTGCTGCCTCCCTCCCAAGCTCTGTCCATCTGGCTATCCATCTCAACTCCTTGAAGCTTCAGAGGTATCACTCTCTGCTCACATCTGACTGGCTTGTCGTCATGCATAGCATCTGAAGAGAAACTTCTAATTCAGCACTGACCCCTCAACTCATTGAAATGGCTTTCAAGCAGGCATGTGAGCACAGCAGGCTAAGCCATGGCATGGAACACTTGCATCCCATACTGAAGTGCAGGTTCACGTCCTGGCTACTTGGCTTCCCATCCAGCTTCCTGCTAATGTAAATCTGGGAGGTAGCAGATGAGGGCCAAATATTTGGGCCCTGGCTCCCACATGGTGAATCTGATGGAGTCCCAGGCTCCTGGATTCAGCAGCAGCCACCCTTGGCTGTTACAGGCATTTGGAGAGTGAACCAGAGAATGAAAGATCTTTCTCTCGCCATCTCCCTGTCACTCTGCCTTTCAAGTAGATGAAAATGAATTTAAAAATAAACAATAAAAAGGCTCTTTCCTATTCCCAACCAGAATCTCAGACCTCCAAACATGTTACAGGCTAAGGGATGAATATGCACATGAACACATGAACACACACACACACACACGGGAGGAGACAAGAGTCTTCCCCACATTCCAGTTGCAAAGGGGGCACATGCACTCCAACTCCTCAGCAGGTGTACTCCATCATGATGTTTCCAATTTAAATGTCAGTATAATTTGCCATGATAAATATACAGCTCCCTGCCCCTTCTCCATCAGTGACTGCAGCTGTAACCACGGTAACAAAATCCAGGTGCAACAGCACAACCACTGTCTCTATGAGGATGGAGGGGAAGCAGAAGGAATGATACGGTCACAGGAGCCTGAGACTCCTGCTCAGCAGAGGCAAGGAACACTCACGTGTATTTAAGGGGCAGAATAAGCCTCTTGTCAGCAGGAGCACTCTTGTACCTATCCTCCTACTTCTGCTCCATCTGGTGAATTTAGCCACAAGAAATGGTTAGCTTCAAGAACAAAATTATCAAATCTGGTGGCTGACTTGCCTAAAGCCAGAATCTCATTCTGGACAACAGATTCCAGTATGTTTGAGCTTATGTTTCCAAGTGAGTAAAAGCCAGTCTCAGTGTCTCCCTCCCTCTCTCTCTCTCTCTCTCTCTCACACACACACACACACACACACACACGGCGGGGAGGGTGCAAAAGCCAAGGCAGAGGAATGGAAGGAGAAATGAGAGAAAATATTAAGGAACTTCTACTCTTTGATCACCAGGCCCAGTGCTGGTGCTTTACAAATATCAAACTTAATAATTACAATAGCCATGCTCTGGTGTGTGTGGTGCCAGTGTATGCATCTACATGCAGGTGCACATGTTTGTATGGCTATGCATATGTACCGTGTGTACACACAGACGTTCCATAACTTGCCTCAATCATTGTAGTTTTCAGAGCTAGGCATGCTCAGTGGTAGCTTCTTTTCATTACACCATGTTTTCTCCCCAAGGGACTCTCAAGGAGTGCCAGAACCAGCCAATAAACATATAAATAAGTGTGTATATAAGCAATTTCAGTGCAATTTCAATGGCATACAAGACACAGCACAACTTAAGAGCAGCAAACAGAAAATCACATCTGTTGAGTCTTTGCTATGGGCCAGAGGCTGCACCAGACACTCTCCATGGTGCAACACTCAGCCTATGGTAGACCCTGCACAGCCTGTGTTACCAAACACAGGAGTCCTCTTCCTGGAGGCACATAAGGAGCCCACTGACCACCAGAAGTCCTGGGCACCTTTAAAGAGGTAGGAAAATCCTCTAGAGGAGCACAAAGAAAAGCAGCCAGAAATAAGGCATGGAGAAGAACCCCACCAGGCCTGGCAGACGTTCCCAGAGAGAACACTTGCTTTGACTTGGTGGGACTCCTGATCTGCACCTTGGCACCTGCTTGCTCTCTCTCTGTCACAGTGACTCCCATTCATTGTTTGTCCCCTCTTAGCTTTTGACTTTCAACTGTACCTGTGCTACATTAACCACATTGACTTCAACCGGTTTGGTTCCTAACTCTATTACTGACTTATAATTGAAACTCCACTCTGCAGACTGAGACCTAATCATCCCTACCTTTGGACAATCCCTCCAAGATGAACTCGGTCATGCCCAGGCTCAGGCTCTGCCACCTGCTGTGTACTGCTGTATTCTGATTCATCTTGACACTTCAAGAACAGAATGTTAAATGCAACTTCTTTTTAGATTTACCAGCAAAGCTAAGGCTTTCAATTTGAGAGGAGTGAAGTGGGGAGAGGTCTCCAATAACTAAAGCCAAACAAGGGACCAATAACAGAGCTCCATTAAATTAGAAGCTTGTACAGAGGTTTTATTATTTAAATATTTTATTTAAACAAAAGACAGGATTATAGAGAGAAGTAGAGACAGAGATACAGAGGTCTTCCATTCACTAGTTCACTCCCCAAATGGACAGAACAGCTGGAGCTGAGCCGATCTGAAGCCAGAAGCTTCTTCTGGTTCTCTTCATGGGTGCAGGGACCCAGGTTCTTAGGCCATCCTCTGCTGCTTTCTCAGGCACATTAGCATGGAGCTGGATTGGAAGTGGGGCAGCAAGGACTCAAACCTGTGCCCATATGGGATGCTGGTGCTGTGGGCCAGGGCTTTAACCTGCTGTGCCACAGCACCAGTGCCTATACAGATGGTTTAAAATTTAGGGGTCAAGGCTATAGCACAGTGGGCTAAGCCTCTGCCTGTAGTGCTGGCATCCATTATGGGCACCAGTTCCTGGCCCAGCTGATCTTCTTCTGATCCAGCTCTCTGCTATGCCCTGGGAAAGCAGTAGAAGATAGCCCAAGTGCTTGCATCCCTGAATTCACATGGGAGATGTGGAAGAAGCTCCTGGCTCCTGATTTTGGATAGGCCCAGCTCCAGTCATTGTGGCCACTTGAGGAGTGAATCATCAATTGAAGACTTCTCTCTCTCCCACTCTCTCTGTAAATCTGCCTCTCAAATAAATAAAATATTTTAAAAATAAATAAATTAAAATTTTATTTTGAGATAATTATAGATTCTTAGGCAATTGTAAGTAATAATAAATATCAACAATGATAGATGAAGACAAAGACCTCCACTTTCAATACTGAAAAGAATTAGAAGAAAATTAACAAGCATATAGAAGACTTGAACAATGCTGTCCACCAGCTAGACTTAACAGACCTCTTAGAGACCTACATCAAACAATCTTAGAGAGCATGTACTTCCTGAGTGAACATGAAACAGTCTCAAGGATGGAGTGTATGTCAGGCAATAAGACAAGTCTTAGTAAATGTAGAAGAATGGGAATCATACGGAATGGAATGGAATGAGTTAAGAATGGGATGAAGTTAGGAATCAATACATAAGAAAATGTAGGATATTCACAAATATATGGCTGCAATGATCAGGGCTGGGCCAGGAAGGAGCCAGGAGCTTCTTCCAGGTCTCCCACATGAGTGCAGGGGCCCAAGGACTTGGGCCATCTTCTGCTGCTTTTGCAAGTGTATTATCAGAGAGCTGGAACAGAAGTGGAGCAGCTGGGATTCAAACCAGCACCCATATGGGATGCTGGCACAGCGTGCAAAGGCTTAACACAAGTAGTAAAAACTGAAAGCTTTCCTTCCAAGAACAGGAAACATACAAATATTTTTGCTCTCATCACTTCTATTCAACATTATATTGTAGGCTTTAGATAGGGTAATTGAAAACACAATATAAAGGAAATAAAAGGCAACTTCTTTGGAAAAGAAGTAAAATCATCTGTATTCTCACATAGCATGATCTTAAGTAGAGGAAAATCCTAGGCAATCCACAAGAAGCTAATAAACATGTTCAACAAGGCTGCAAGATAAAATATCAATAGACCAAAATAAACTATATTTCTATATGTTAGCAGTGAACAAATAATGAAGAAAACAATTCCATTTATAATTACTATCAAAATATAAGAATACAATTTTCAAAAGGATTTCCACATAGAAACCTAAAATCTGCAAAACATAATTTTAAAAAATTAAATATCTACATAAAGGGAGAAACACATTGTGTTCCTGGGTTGGAAAACTTAATGTTGTTAATATAATGGTCCCCAAATTTTTAGAAAGATTAACATTTTAAGTCCTATAAAAATTCTTGCTGCCTCTTCTTCAGAAGTTGGCATAGTGACTATAAAATTCATATGGAAATGTAAGGGACCCAGTATAGAAAAACAATTTTGAAAATGAAGGATAATCAGCTCTCTGCTATGGCCCGGGAAAGCAGTGGAGGATGGCACAAGTCCTTGGGTTCCTGCACCCACATGGGAAGACCCATAGGAAAAAGCTCCTGGCTCCTGGCTTTGGATCAGTGCAGCTCTGGCCTTTGCCGCCAACTAGGGAGTGAATCAGAGGATGGAAGAACTCTCTCTCTGCCTCTTCTTCTCTCTCTGTGTAACTCTGACTTTCAAATAAATAAATAAATCTTAAAAAAAAAGAAAATGAAGAATAATGTTGAAAGACACATTTCCTAACAATAAAACACTGTGGTACTACCATAAGGACAGATGACTGGATAAAGAAATTGTGGTATAGATAAATCTAGATATAGATGTAGTATGGAATACTACTACTTTGCGTTTCTGTGTGGGCGCAGACTGATGAGGTCTTTGCTAATTATATACTGAAGTGATCTTCTGTATATAAAGAGAATTGGAAATGAAAAAAAAAAAAACAACCTGGTGTTAAAATGGAAATGGCATAGAAAATTAATTATTTTGAAAAAAAAAATTATGTAGGATCTCTGTCTTTAATGTGCTGTACATTGCTATTTAATGCTATAATTAGTAATCCAATGGTAGTTTTTTCACTTGATGTTGCTATATGGGCAAAATGTTGAAATCTTTACCTAATATATACTAAACTGATCTTCTGTATACAAAGAGAATTGAAAATGAATCTTTACACGAATGGAAGGGGAAAGGGAGCGGGAGGGGGGAGGGTTGCGGGCGGGAGGGAAGTTATGGGAGGGGGGAAGCCATTGTAACCCATAAGCTATACTTTGGAAATCTATATTCATTAAATAAAAGTTTAATTAAAAAAAAAAAAGAATGAGATTCTGTCTTTAACAAAATGGATGCAACTGGAAACCATTATACTTAGTGAAACAAGCCAGTCCCAAAAAGACAAACATCCTGTTTTCCATGATCTGTGGTAACACAGTACCAAAAATGTAATGTATAGCAGTGAAACTGACATTTTGAGATTGAATGACTGTTTATAGCCCTTTTCTCTACCATTGAGGAACAGTGTTTTCTTCTTCTATTTGTTGAACCCTTTACTTAGTGTAGGGTGTAGGGTTAATCTTATGAGGATAAAGTAAATTGAAAGTAGATCATTGCAGAAATCAAGGGAGGGCTGGGGCTGGCACTGTAGCATAGTAGGCTAAGGCTCCACCTGTGGTGCTGGCATCCCATGTGAGCACCGGTTCTCGTCCTAACAGAAGAGCCTGCTATCCAGAATCATCCTCACATTATACTGCCTTCAGGAATCCCCCAAGAGTCTTAAGTCAGTTCCCAGTTATTTTGGGCAGTATTCTGAAATCTTTTCCTCATACAGCAATGATACACACACACACACACACACACAGGGGGGAGAGAGAGAGAGAAAGAGAGAGAGAGGGAATTACAAAGTCCAAGTGATTTAGTACCTCTCAGTAAATTCTATCAAAGTCTAGTAGCAGGTGTCAGTAGAACATGTGGCTTTGCATTCAGTTTTAAGTTCCACTGTGCCTCAGCCGTATCCCACAAAGAGTATATAAAAGTTCACAAGAATGGCTCATGAAAGTTTGCCTGACTCAGCACTGTGGAATAGAATGTTAAGCCTTTGCATGCTGTGTCAGCATCCCATATGGGTGCTGGTTTGAATCCCAGCTGCTCCACTTCTGTTCCAGCTCCCTGATAATACACTTGCAAAAGTAGCAGAAGATGGCCCAAGTACTTGGGCCCCTGCACCCACGTGGGAGACCTGGAAGAAGCTCCTGGCTCCTGCCTGGCCCAGCCCTGATCATTGCAGCCATTTAGGGAGTGACTCAGTGGATGGAAGATCTTTCCCTCTCCCCTCTCCCTCCCTCTGCCTCCTTCTCTGTTTCTGCCTTTCAAATAAACAAATTTAAAAAAAAAATTTCCTATGCAGATAAAGAGCGAGTAAGGCAATCATCCAACTTAAGAATGTAATTATACAATTAAAATTTTATTTGTGTGGCCTAATTTACCCAACTGTCCTATATCACATTATCATATGATATTATTCTCTTTTCCATATTGCTGACAAAGGAAACATCAAGTTAAAATATACCCACTATCACAGGGACACAAAATGCCACCCTCACTTTTCACTGCCGTCAGCCACAGCCTGTCACTGGACACCCCTCCCCATGTGGGGTCTCTTCCTGCTGCATTTATCAGATGCTTCTTCTTCCAGGAGAAAAGAGCCTCAGGAGGCCAGGTCCCAACCCATGTCTCTCGACTTCAGTGCAAAGGCATTTCTAGAATAGGTCCTACTACATAGTTCGGTTTCCCCCAGAGGAGTTCCTAGGAGCAACTCCATGAACTTTTCTCCCTTTGGTCAAGTGGCACTGTCACATCACATCTCATGTGACTTACCACACACCAAAGCTGAGGAATCCACTGCAGGCTGGAAAACTTTCGACCCCATCACAAAATGCAGTGAAGACACAATTTTCCTGAATTTAAGTAAGACGTAAGCTAATTTTAATTAACCATAACGCCTAAAAAATTTCTTTAAAATTATTCAAACATGGTTCCAGTCACCCCAATTTAAATTTCTGAACAAGCTTAATTTGGTCACTGTATTTCATATAATAAAAGGAATTGGACATCATGCCCAGTGAAATAAGCCAAGCACAAAAGGACAGATACTGTATGATCTCACTCATGAGAGGGTATACTTCAAAGAGCTCACAGAAAAACAGAACTAAAAGGTAAGTCTATTTTTAGACAAAATAATTTTGAAATCCGTGTATGGTTTTTTCATAACAAGCTTTTCCCATGATCTTTTTATAGTATCCTCATATGTGAAATCTTAAAAAGCTGATATCATAGAAACAGAGCAGGAAGGTGGTTCTCAGAGGTGGGAGTGGAGGGGTATGAGGCAAAAGGCGATACTGATGCCAGGGTTCAAAGTTTCAGTGAGACTGTGGAATCAGCTTCAGTGAGCATCTGCCCTGCACGATGACCACAGTTCATATAATACACTGTGAGATTAAAAATTTCTGAAACAGTGGATTATCATTCTCACCACAGAAAGAGAATATATCAATGAAATGATGGATATATGCATTAGCTTGATTTTTAAAACATTCTATTGTTCACCATATATATATATATAATATGCAACTATTTGTGAATTAAAAAGTCTATTTAAAATGCACTTTAAAAGCACTTCAAAAAAAAAAAAAAAAAGAAAAGGGAGGCAGTTGACCAGAGGTTTCATTGCCCTGTTTTCCCAACTGCCACACTATCCACCCATTCCCGGTCCCTCCAGGAAAGAGTCACCATCCCAAGCTGTCTGTCACGTACACTCAGGGGCCACCTCCTCTCCAGCTGACAGGACAGCCTGTACCACCACTGGAACTCATACTCGACTGTCAGTAAATTCTCCTAGAGTGTGGTCTTGAGCTGAACTTCCTTTTCCTTTTCTTGAGAGGACACCAGCTTGTCACTGTGCATAGCAAACATCCTGCAGCCCTCCCCGTGGTGGCCTTGTCCACTGTGCCTGCAGCTGGGCTCAGGAGCCTCATTTTCCCCAGTGAAGTGCCCCTCCCTCTCTCATAAATCCCTGTGCTTCTGAAATCTAAGTTCAAACTTATCCCTTGTTGCCTTCATTGTTGCGAACACCTGCCAACCTCACAAGTCACTCTTCCTCATTCACTGAATACAGTAGAGTCTAGATCACTGTCTACCTTTTCAGCAACACTCACAAGGGCACTTCAAAAAGTCTGCGGAAGATGATACCAGAAGCCGTCTATTTTGGAGGAAAAAAAATTGCAATCTATACCTAGTGTTTTTTCACAATACACATTTTCTACAAAGTTTTTGAAGTTACCTCATTTTTCCAATTTTAAAAATTTTGGCAGCAAGATAAATTTACCTTTTAATTCCATTTTCCACTAACTTTTTGAAGTATCCTCATACATCACCATTCTTGGAAAATACATTGCTGATTCAACTTAACAACTTCTCTTCTTCACTTCATTAATCTTTCCTCCTGTGCCATTTCAATCTCCTGCCCTCCAGACCACCAGTAACTGCTCTACTTCTGAGCAGTCTCTATTACATATACTTCCCTTTATCCATTCCCCACCTTCCAACTTTCAGCAAACTAATCCTAGCACTTCAATCTCTGCCATTCTCTGATCTTACAGAGACCCAGAATTCTTGATTTGGCCTCTTTGCATTTTCCATCATTGCTCCCATATCCTCACTTCTCTCTTAACCCACTCACAGTCCATGGCACAACACATTTACGTAGATCTCTTGGAGACACGCTTGATCTTCTAGCAGCTTTTCTTATTCCATCATACTTGTTGGCAGAAGAGACTACTGACACCCCTATATCTTCTGCCTTTACCTGCACACTCAAGCAGATAAACCAGAAGAAATTAATCAGCTTGCACCAAATGGATTGCCAGTTTTTGAGTAACTTTCATTGTAATACAACTGCATTCATTCACTTCTACATTATCTATGGCTACTTCTATGCAATAATGGCAGAGTCAAATATTGAGACAGAGGCTATGGCCCACAAAAACGAAAATAGCTTATCTATCACCTTAAAGATACATTTGCCTAACCCTGAGAGCTAAATCATTTCATAAGAAAATCCATAATCATGCTAACCAGTCTTAATTTTGTTTTATGTCCTCAACACTCAAGTCAACATCCAACTTTAACAATCATGACTACTACCATCCTTAGTAAAATAGATTCCTTCCCACTCTTAACTAACAACCTCACTTCCAAAAAGAGAAAGAATATATAGAAATAAAATTAAAATAAATAAAAGTAAAATAATTTCATATTATATCTAATACACTGCCTTGGCTATGTGCCTTTGTCAGGAGGCACCTGTTCCCCTAGCACTTGGCCTCTGGCAGAAGCATCATCTGGGAGTGGCTGGGTGATGATGGCTCCTGGATTGCCTATGAGGCCAGCGTCTGTGACTACCTGGAGCAGCAGGTCTGCGCCCAGGCTGAACATCACCAACCCCTGGGCTGGAGCAGCTCCCGTTGTGGGGAGCCAGTCCCTCTTCTTCTGCTCTAGCTTCGCTCACCTGGGACCGCAGCTGCTGCCCCCAGGAGCCCCCACATCCAGAGGAGCCAACGCCTTCCTCCCCAGTGGCCCCTCGAACAACCCTGGGAGCATTCCTGCCACTGTACCCATGCAGATGCCGAAGCCCAGCCGGGTCCAGCAAGTGCCCGCAGGGGGGACTCCAAAGCCAGAGCCAGAGCAGGTGATCAGAAAGTACACCAAGGAGCTGAATTCGCCCCCTGATGAGGACTGCATCATCTGCATGGAGAAGCTGTCCATGGCATCTGGGTACAGTGACGTGACCGACAGCAAGACCATGGGACCCATGGCCATTGGCCGCCTTGCCAAGTGCAGCCACGCCTTCCACCTGCTGTGCCTGCTGGCCATGTACTGTAAAGGGAATAAGGACGGGAGCTTGCAGTGCCCCTCCTGCAAGGCCATCTATAGAGAGAAGACCGGGACCCAGCCCCAGGGGAAGATGGAGGTGTTCAAGTTCCAGGTGTCACTCCCAGGCCACAAGGACTGCGGGACAATACACATCATTTACAGCATTGCTCACGGCATCCAGGGCCCTGAACACCCCAACCCTGGAAAGCCATTCACTACCAGAGGCTTCCCCACCAGTGCTACCTTCCAGCCAACGCCCAGGGCTGCAAGGTCCTGGAGCTCCTGAAAGTGGCCTGGAAGAGGCACCTCATCTTCACAGTTGGGACATCCAGCACCATGGGCGAGACCAGCATGGTGGTGTGGAACGAGATCCACCACAAGACCAAGATGGACCACAACATGACCGGCCACAGCTACCCCGACCCCAACTACCTGCCCAATGTGCTGGCCAAGCTGGCTGCCCAGGGCATGACCAAGGACTGCCTGGAGCAGCAGTGATGCCCACTGCTGCCAGGGCAGGCAGGCTGGAAGGTGCCTTCCTGAGGCTGGGACTTTGGGGACACAGGGTGCTCCCCTGAAGCCAGACTGTGGCCTGGCCCTGCATCCCTCCCTCCTCCCCTCTGGGTGGGGGTCTGTGTGGGGAGCAGGCAGCCCCGAGGCTGTGCTGGTGAGTCTTATGCTGCAGCTACCTCAGTGCGCTGGGTCCTTCTGTCCTCCGGAGGCTGTGCTGGGCCCACAGGGCCTGGGGCCTGGCACCGTGTGGGGGAGAGACCACTCAGCCCAGCCTGGGATGGGCGCGGGTTCTGGGTCAGCTTCTTCTACCTCAGATTTTGTTTGCAATAAATGCCCGTTAGCCAATAACACATATAGCCCGATAGCCAATGAATGCAATAAATGCCCTCTTTCTCCTTTCTGGTCCCCCCTTGGAAAGTCATGTATTAATATTTCCTGTTTAGAAAAAAAAAATGGAAAGCTTCATTTGATCATGCATCCCCCTCCAGCTCTTCTCTATTTCTTTTGTTTACTTTCCTATAAAATTTCCATAACCACTATTACCTACTTTGTATATCTCATTCTGTCCCCATCACTCCACTGAGATGGCTTTTGTCAGGGTCGCCTAAGCCCAGAGTTTGTGCTCAGTTCTCACTCTGCAAGCCTTACCAGCAGCACCGGAGGGGGCTGATCAGGAAGTCATTCTTGAAGGACTTGCTTCTCCTCATTCCCAGAATTCCACATCTGTCTGGATTTCCTCCTATCATCACTTTTCTGCAGTTGCTAGATCTCTAAATGTCAGCAAACCACAGAGCTTGTGTAGCCTTCCCATTTTTTCATTCCTCTCCTCTCTCCCCCTAGGTGATCCTATCCATTCTCATAATTTAAATGCCATCTCTAGGCTGCTGAGTCCCAAATCTATAACTCAAAGCTTGATTTCCACTTTGAACTAGACATCTAGCAGTCAAATCAACATCTTCACTTAAGACATCTATTTACCACTCTGAACTTGGCCTAATCAAGCATTAACTTCACCTTCTCCATTTTCAGAAAATGGTCTGATGATTCACTCAGCTCCTTGGGCCAAAAAGCTAACAGCTTTCCTTGTTTACTTCCAGTTCACACCCAAACCACATGTGAATCTCACTGGTTCATCTTTCACAACACAGCAGACATCGAATCACTGTTCACCATCTCCACTGCTACATCCTAAACTAAGCCACAGGGGCAGCCTACTGCCTCCATCTTATTCTTCTACAGTCCATTCTTCACACTGCTAGAGTGATATTCCTAAACACTAAACCACATCCCACTACCTGCATGTGGAAACTCTCCAGTAACTCCTCATTGCTCCTTACAGTGAAACCAAACTCCTTACTGTATACAAATATATAGACAGAGTGTGTGTGTGTATGATATATATATATATATATATATATATATATATATGTGTGTGTGTATATATATATATAGGCCAGTTGCTATGTCCTTGCACTCTTGTCTCACTCTGATGGTCTTCTGATGGCTATTTCCTTTTCAAATGCTACCCTTCAGAAAGACCCTCCCGATGACCAGATGACCACATAGATCACTTTCTATTATTTTACTAATCTTTGTTTTCCTCATAGCACTTATCAATTCTTCAAATTATCTGCATATAAATGCTCTCATTTATTTTGATAAATATTTTCTCACCAAATTAAGCTCATGACTTGTGAGCAAAAACTTGGTCATTCTTCCACCACCAGTACCAGAAACACTTTTATTTTATTTTTTTTAAACTTTTATTTAATGAATACAAATTTCCAAAGTACAGCTTATGGATTACAATGGCTTCCCCCCTCCCATAACTTCCCTCCCACCTGCAACCCTCCCCTTTCCCGCTCCCTCTCCCCTTCCACTCACATCAAGATTCATTTTCAATTCTCTTTTTATACAGAAGATCAGTTTAGTATATATTCAGTAAAGATTTCAACAGTTTGCCCCCACATAGCAACACAAAGTGAAAAAATACTGTTGGAGTACTAGTTATAGCATTAAATAACAGTGTACAGCACATTAAAGACAGAGATCCTACAGGATATTTTTTAAAAATTAATTAATTTTCTATGCCATTTCCAATTTAACACCAGTTTTTTTTTTCATTTCCAATTATCTTTTTATACAGAAGATCGATTCTGTATATACTTAGTAAAGATTTCATCAGTTTGCATCCACACAAAAACACAAAGTGTAAAAATACTGTTTCAGTACTAGTTATAGCATCACTGCACATTAGACAACACATTAAGGACAGATCCCACATGGGATGTAAGTACACAGTGACTCCTGTTGCTGACTTAACAATTTGACACTCCTGTTCATGGCATCAGTAATCTCCCTAGGCTCTAGTCATGAGTTGCCAAGGCTATGGAAGCCTTTAGAGTTTGCCGACTTTGACCTTATTCTGATAGGATCATAGTCAAAGTGGAAGTTCTCTCTTCCCTTCAGAGAAAGGTACCTCCATCTTTGATGGCCCCATTCCTTCCACTGGGATCTCACTCGCAGAGATCTTTCATTTAGGTCTTCTTTTTTTTTTTCCCCCATGGTGTCTTGGCTTTCCATGCCTACAATACTCTCATGGGCTCTTCAGCCAGATCCGAATGCCTTAAGGGCTAATTCTGAGGCCAGAGTGCTGTTTAGGACATCTGCCATTCTATGAGTCTGCTGTGTATCCCACTTCCCATGTTGGATCGTTCTCTCCCTTTTTGATTCTATCAGTTAGTATTGGCAGACACTAGACTTGTTTGTCTGATCCCTTTGACTCTTAGACCTATCAGAGTCATCAATTGTGAACTGAAATTGATCACTTGGACTAGTGAGATGGCACTGGTACATGCCACCTTGATGGGATTGTATTGGAATCCCCTGGCACATTTCTAACTCCACCATTTGGGGCAAGTCCGATTGAGCATGTCCCAAATTGTACATCTCCTCCCTCTCTTCTTCCCACTCTTATATTTAACAGGGATCACTTTTCAGTTAAAATTCAAACACCCAAGAATCACTTTCAATAAAAAACCGTTGTTGTCTGATTGACTGACAAATGTAACTAAATAAAACAAAGTCCGTAAATTAGCACCTACTCCTAAGGCAGTTACAATTTGGAACACTATTTTATATTCAAATGATACTTGGATTTTGTAATGTTGAGCCATTGACAGAAATATTGCATCCTTGGAGAAGCACAGAACCCTACTTTGTCAGGTAGGTATGATCCAGAAAGAAAATCACATCTTAAAAAGTGAGATTTACCCCCAAAACACATATACATTCATCCCAACCGAGTGCCAGCCTTCCCTATTCAGATACATTCAACAGCCATGAAATCTCATTGCACACTGCACCATGGCATCTGTTGAAAATGTACTGGTCCCTAAAGCAGGCTGGATGACCACTCATCCACTGAATGCTTATCATCCCCATGGCAGTGGGTTCTCTAGAAATATTCCTTTCTATATCATCTTTATCTTCTGCATATAAAAGGAAAAACAGAAGTGACATTATTGAGATGACAGCTAAAGGGCTGACATATGGCCTAGCAGTTAAGCCACTTAGGACATTCACATCCCGTATCTGAGTACCGGAGTTCAAGTCCCAGTACGACTACTGATTCAAGATTCCTGCTAATGTGGACCTGGTAGGCAGAAGGTGATGGTTTAAGTATTTGGGTCCCTGAACCCACCTGGGAGAGCCAGCATGAGTTCCTAGCTCCTGGCTTCAGCCTGGCCCAGCTCTAACTGTTGCTGGCATTTGGGGATTCATTCAGCATTTGGGGGCTCTTGTTGTGTGTTTGTACATACACATCCATCTTTCAAAGTTAAAAATATTTTTTTTTGACAGGCAGAGTTAGAAAGTGAGAGAGAGAGACAGAGTGAAAGGTCTTCCTTTTTCCATTGGTTCACCCCCCCAAGTGGCTGCTACAGCCAGCATGCTGCGGCTGGTGCACTGCACGGATCTGAAGCCAGGAGCCAGGTGCTTCCTCCTGGTCTCCCATGTGGGTGCAGGGCCCAAGGACCTGGGCCATCCTCCACTGACCTCCCGGGCCACAGCAGAGAGCTGGACTGCAAGAGGAGCAACTGGGACAGAATCCGGTGCCCCAACCGGGACTAAAACCCCGGGGTGCCAGTGCCACAGGCAGAGGATTAGCCTAGTGAGCCACAGCACCGGCAAAAATATTTTTCTAAAAAAACAAATACCAGTTAGCAATTTTAAAAGGTCTTAGCCTCACTCTGTCTCCACTGGAGCCACAGCTCCCCATGACACAGGGGAAGCAACTGTTACCTGATGCCTCTTCTGCCCATCAGGGTCAAAAGCATGGATGAACCCTTGGACAGCTCTACCTAAAACACTCTTCTTGTCTTGTGGGCTCCAGGGCCTGTATCTCTGTCCTGGAGACTAGAAAAAGTCAAAAGCCTCTCTCTTTGTTGAGTTGGTCTCCAGGGCTTAGTTTATAGTGCCTCAGCCTTTTTGCACTGCAGTTCATTTGTGTAACCACTTACCTTCTGAAAGGTACAGGTGCACACACACACATACACACACACAATGTTCTGAACAAATTCTTCAGGCCTTCCTCTGCTGTCTAGAAGAGACTTCCACTTCCCTAGTCTGTACCAGAATATAAATTCCACTCATTGCACCAAAGCTGTAACCACGGTAAAATAAGACAACAATGGAGCTACCTCTATCAGAAAAAGTTTCAATATTCTCAGAACAAAACACTCTCTGTGAACTTCCTCAGCACCCATCCATCACTTGTGGATGGAATTAAAAAGCCATTGGGAGAGTGAGACCACAAATCCTTAAATGAAAGCCCAGAACACATTTTGCCCCCTTTCTCTTCTTTGTAGCCTTCCTGTTAGCCTCGGTGACTTTCCCAAAATGACAACAGGAGCCTCTTTCATCTCACCTGCCCCCTTACCATGTGATTCTGAACCAAGGCTCATGTTCCCTCCCCTTGAATGGGGACAGCCCTCTGCGCTGACTCCACAAATAGAATGTACAAAATGATGCTGTCTAAGGGGAGACCATCAAAGGCCAGCAGCTCTGCCTGGTTCTCTGGAATGCTCACTCTGAGAGCCCCACCACCAGGCTGTGAGGGAACCCCACACAGCTGTTGCGGAGTGGGGTGTGCATGTAGAGAGGCCTATGTAGAAAGGAACCAAGGTGTCTACCCTCAGCCCAGCTGTGCTCCGAGCTACCCAGCAGCTACTGAAGATTCTCAAACTAACTGAATCCTTATTGTTTCGAACCACTGAGGTGGGCTGCACTGATCCACAATGGATGGAAACAAAAGCAGCTGTTGGCCTAGTCTCCTTGTCACTCGGATGAGATGGTCACTCTCTTCCAGCCAAGTCAAGGAATGTTTGGGCCTTCTTATCTTACCCCAGGTCATTGTTATTTGGACTTCAGTGCCTAAAGTTAGCTTGGCCACCTGTTCATCTCCATTTCTGCCCTGCACTGCTTCACACCCACCACTAGCTCCCCACCCTTCTCAGAAGCCCACACTTGCCCCTCCACAAAGATTCAAGGCACCTGTCAGGGTTGTATCAGGACTTAAAACTGGTGCCATCATCAGCTTTCCAGTGGCTGGAAAAGAGAGATCTCCAAAATGTAAAGGGCTCTGTCAGTAGCATGAACACAGAAACAAGCTGTGACACAGTCAGCCTTCAGGAGTGCACCCAGAGCCAGAGCCGGGAGCTTTACATGGAGTCCCAGTGTGTTCATCTAAGCAGGGTCATGGGAGGAAGGAAGGAAATGCCTGCAAAGGAAAGGGGTCATAGCTGGCAAGAGTACAAGAGAAATGGCCCACTGCCACAACTACTAGTCCAGTCATGTTTTAGGACCTTTTATTTAAAGAGTTACAGAGAGGGAAAGACAGAAAGATTGTCCATCTGCTGGTTCACTCCCTAGATGGTCACAATGGCCAGCACTGGACCATACTAAAGCCAAGAGCTTTACCCAGGTCTCCCACATGTGTAACAGGGACCCAAACACTTGGGCCATCTTCCATTGCTTCCCCAGGCCATTAACAGGGAGCTGTGCAAGGAGGGAAGCCAGGACCTGAACCAGTGCCCATATGGGATGTTAGCATCACAGTAGGCAGGCAGCTTTACCCACTATGCCACAGTGCCGGTCCCTCAAGAAGATCATTATTAAGTTCTTTCCTCACAACTTTTTATATCCAGTAACTATCAATGAAGGGAGTGAGGTTGATCAGGAAAGGTTTATTCCCAGTAAACTCAAGGATGTCTTCCTTATAATCACATTTCCTCCATAGATGTTTGTGGGCCATTGATTTCTTTCACTGAGTGCATGTGCACATGTACGTGAGTGTGACTGTGTGTGTGTGTGTTTATAACAAAGTAGATCCTATATTGAGATTAAGCCACGTACAAAAAACACTGATCTGCCACTTGTAAACCGTAGGCTGTGATATCAGATCTGGATCCCATCATGACCAAATGTGTGACCTAGTGCTAAGTCTTTCTGAGCTTCTGTGTCTTAATTTATAAAATTAGAGTGATTAAAAGAAAAAAGTTATTTTCAAAGGAGTTTTTATGAAGGTAACTAACATAACATAATTAACTGATCAAGAACCTGAACAGGAAACTAATAAATTTTGAATTCCTTCATCTCCCTATGGGCAAATTGTGGTGAGTCTGCTGTGGGCTGCCAAACTAAGTCATTTCTCCCTACATATTATTTAGAGCTTAACCCAGGCATGTCCTGACTTCTACTTTGGAGCCAATTAGTCACTTCTAGGCTATAGCTCTACAGGTCCTAACACCATGCTAAAAACGCACATCAGAAACTCTCTCCTTTCCTATTTTTTCCCCAATAGCTGCAATTGCATTTTATCACCAAACAAAACCACATTCTCCTTCTTGGCCATGTCTAAAGTGAAGTGTTTGCCACCAACGTGCTCAGAACAAATCCCTGCAAGGCAATCTGACCAGAGTCAGGGCCTGATTTGAGCCAGTGATTGGGACTCTGTTAATGAAAGTCTGGCAGAAAGGCCTACAGGGAGTCTGTCCTAGCAGAAGCACAGCAGGAAACAGACTGGGTTAATCCTCCATGTGGCTCTTGATTTTCCAAGCTTTACAAGCACAGCAAAGCTGAAAACAGCCTATTTTCTCAATTTTTCACTTCAGCATCCCCCTTTAAACCAGCTCCATTCCATAAACACTGCATCTTTAGGGACATGCATGGAGGGCAGTGATCCTGGTCTCCCCTGAATTCCGAGTCCCATAGCTGTGCCCTGCAGGTGTTCAGAGGAGACCGTCTCTTTCCAAAGTACAACTGCCTTCAAGCATTGTAAAAAACTGAGAATGAGAATGTGTTTTGTTCCTGGAAGTGTATAGGACTTCAGCCTGCACCTTACCAAACAATCTCATTAATGCCTGCCTTAAAAAGAAGGACTGATGGCCAGTGCTGCAGCTCACTTGGCTAATCCTCTGCCTGTGGCACCGGCACCCTGGGTTCTAGTCCTGGTTGTGTTACTGGAGAATGTAGGGTTCTTGTCTTCGCACAAGAAAGAATTCAGGCGTGAGACAGAGTAGTGGAAAGTAAAAGTAGCAAAGTTTATTATGGAAGGGACATCCGTAAGAACGGATGGGCACCTCTCCAGACAGGACCTGGGAGAGAGTGCCATCGCTCTGACTGGGGTGGGGGGAAGGAGCGAGGTTACATGGTTGAGTGGAGAGATTACACCTGGCCAGGCAGGCAGGTGGCTCAGCAGAGTGGCAGAGGGTTGAGCGCGTAGTCCGGTTGAGGCTAGGGGTTTTTAAAGGAGATGGGTCTCTGTCTTCACACATTCCTCCTGAAACAAAGGATTTTATGGCTGTAAATATTAAGAAGCTCCTATCTGAGTTTTCCCTTGAAGGTATCAGACAGGAGGAAGCCTAGCTGGTGCCATCCTGGCTTCAGAGGAAGGGTGAGCAGGACCCCTAGAGAATGGGGATCTGGAACAGGGTGTTTGAAATGCAGATACTGGGCTGCATCTGGGAGATTGTGGAAGATTTGTCAGACAGAAGGGGCGGGGACCTCCACCTGGCAGGTTATCAGGTAGAAGGGGGCAGGGCAGGATGCGAATGCTGGGCTGCCCCTGAAACATTATTGGGATGACTTTGAGATGTAGATGCATATGCTGGATATAGATGTCTTCTCTTTAGGCCTGTCATACACACATAAGCTCATATCTAACTTCCTACCTAACAGTTGGGGTGCTGGTTCTGTCCTGGTTGCTCCTCTACCAGTCCAGCTTTCTGCTGTGGCCTGGAAAGGCAGTGGAGGATGGCCCAAGTGCTTGGGCCCTGCATCTGCATGAACCTGGCTCCTGGCTTCAGATCAGCACAGCATGCCTGCCATACCAGCCATTTTGGGGGTGAACCAATGGAAAAGGAAGACCTTTCTCTCTGTTTCTCTCTCTCTCTCTCTCTCACTGTCTAACTCTGCCTGTCAAAAAAAAAAAAAAGAGAGAGAGAGAGAGAGAGAGAGAGAGAGAGAGAGAATATGACCTATTCAAGACAAGAACTGGACAGAAGGATGGCAGACAGTGAAGGAAGTAACCCAAAATGTCACCCTAGACTTTTATTTTTTAAAGAAATCTTTCTAAAATATTTATTTATTTATTTATTTGAAAGTCAGAGTTACATAGAGAAGGAGGGGCAGAGAGACAGAGAGAGGTCTTCCATCCACTGGTTCACTCTGCTGTCATATCAATCCATGGTAGTAAAAGATGAAACAATTGGGTAAAGCTTAAAATAAATATTAGATGTTGCAAGTTGGATTTCAGAAATTTAAGAGAAAGAGTAGGCTTTGAGAAGGAAGATAATTCAAAAAAATATCTGATCCCATCTTACCTAAGCACTCTGGTGAGAAAGAAGTCAGGTGTTCAATTCAGTTGTGCTTGATGCCCCCAAAACACAAAATAAAACAGTGAAGCATCTGATAGCCTGGCCCTGGAGTTTGACCTATGGCATTTGAACCACAGCCTTACCACTTTACAGTAGGAAATGTGAGCTTATTAACTAACCTCTCTACAATACCATTGTCTGATTCATAAAGAAAGAGATGTAACTGCATATATCCCAGTGGTTGCTGTGGTGATTAAATAAGATAATGTAGTTGGCTCCTAATAGAAGTTCAACAGATAGTGGCTATTGTTATCTTTATTATGAGGCTGCATTCTAGGCAAAGAAAATTTAAGGATGAAGTTTGATCCCTGCCCTCAAGCAATTGCCCGCTATTGTAAATAACTAAAATACAATGAGAAGTGATTAGGATATAGCTACAGCTACCTCAAACCTTCTTCCGAATCAGATGTGGAATAAGTTACTCATGTTGTCTCAGCTAATGAAACTGTTATCTACAGAAAACACTGGATATGCCTATTGAGAAATAATTCAGATTGTAAAAGAATCACTCAGTAATGAATTCAAAGTGTGAAAGAATCACTCAAGGGCTGGTGTGGTACAGTGAGTTAAGCCACTGTCTGTGATGTCAGCATCCCATATGGATGGGCACCAGTTCAAATCCCAGCTGTTCTACTTCCAATCAAATTCCCTGCTAATGCACCTGGGAAATCAGTGGAAGATGGCCCAAGTGCTTGGACCCCTGCCACCTATGTGGGAGAACCAGATGAAGCTCCTGGTTTCAGCCCAGTCCACCCTAGCCCAGCCCCAGCCATTGGGCCATGAACCAACAAATATTTCTCTCTCTCCCTAACTCTGCCTTTCAAATAAATAAATCTTTAAAAAAAAAAAAAAAGAAAAAGAATGAAAACAGGGCCCAAACCCAACAGAGAGACCACTGCCTCCCAGGTCTACATCAGCAGGAAACTGGAGCCAGTAGTTAGAGCTGGAGATCAAATACAAGGACTGAGATAGGGTCTATGGATGTTTTAACCACTCCTTCAAGAACCTGGTATCCAGATTGAGAATAATATGACTGGACAACAATGAAGCAATTAGAGCCTTAAATTCATTTAGAAAACTTAAGAGCACCCACAGTCTCTTAGTGCTTTCAAGTCTGTATAACTTGAGCTCTACTCCTAGTTAAAAGAGAATTTTCAAATGGAATTCACAAGCTTCTGTCAGTGCTCTTTGTGAAACTAATACAAAAATGGAAAGTTTGTGATAGGATGGAAATGGGCAAATGCTATTGCAGTTTCCAAGGAGAATTCTACAAACCACAGCCTGGGGCTTTGCAAAGACAGTGAGCTGTCATAAAGCAAGAGAGAAGGAAGCCAGAAAGAAAAGGATTCTCGAAGTGAAAGGATAAATCAGTGTCCAGTGCAAGAATGTGACAGACTATGGCTCAAAGTCATTTGTGTGCATGCCACATACCACATACTATCTATCCTGGGTACCCCTCCATACATGATCCTATTGGATTTCCAATAGTGAAAGGCACCATTTATGTCCACTTTTCAGATGACAGAACAGGCATACAAACAGAAGGTTTAAAGTAGGAAGACTCTCTGGCCTGTTTTTCAGAGCTAAAATTGTATGTTCTCAATTCTGTCAGTGGAGGATGAGCACCAGGCATTCTGGATAAATAGAAACATCCCAGACTCTACGGAGGAGTCTGAACAAACTGGAGAGAAAACAACACTTGCCATGTCCATGAGAGCTCAGCAGCCAGCGATGCTGTGCGGAGTGGATGCTGTGGCAGAACCATTTTGTGCTTTCTTTCCAGCCAACACACTCCTTTTGCTGAGAACTACTGACCTACTCAGAGGTACACGTTTTCACTCCTACTTGATGCGGCTGAGTGGACCCGATCTGGATCAAGGAATCTTCTCTCCCAAGGAGTCTGAGATGTGAAGACGTCAGTCTATCTCTGTTATGCACTTGGACTGGAAAGTGCTGAGGAACAGCTGAAGGCTCATTTTGACCTTCATCATATGCACACAAAGGGGAAGAACAATGTATGAAGGACAGAGAAGCATGGAGGTGTGACCAGAAAGCCCTGAACAAGCCAAGAAATTCACCCTGGCCCCAGACGTTCTTTCAGGGTTTGACTCTAGTCTCCTAAGGAGATAGATACACAGACAATTGATAGATAGAAAGATTGATGGATTCAAACAGATACATAGATACATAGTTAGATAGGTAATTACTGGCTCCTGAATGTTTGTCATGGGTTGAGTAAGACCTGTCTTCCCCAAACTCATACAAGATGGTTAAACTCTACTGTTGTTTTTTTTTTTTTTTTAATTTATTTTATTTGAGGCCAGCGCCATAGCTCAATAGGCTAATCCTCCACCTTGCGGCGCTGGCACACTGGGTTCTAGTCCCAGTCGGGGCTCCGGATTCTGTCCCGGTTGCCCCTCTTCCAGGCCAGCTCTCTGCTGTGGCCAGGGAGTGCAGTGGAGGATGGCCAAAGTGATTGGGCCCTGCACCCCATGGGCGACCAGGAGAAGCACCTGGCTCCTGCCTTCGGATCAGCACGGTGCGCCGGTCGCAGAGTGCCGGCCGCGGCGGCCATTGGAGGGTGAACCAACGGCAAAAAGGAAGACCTTTCTCTCTGTCTCTCTCTCTCACTGTCCACTCTGCCTGTCAAAAGAATTTAAAAAATAAAATAAAAAAATTTAAAATTTTTTACTTTATTTGAAAAATAGAATTACAGAGAGGCAGAGGGAAAGAGAGAGACAGAGAGTGAGTGAGTGAGAGTGAGAGCATGCATGAGAGGTTTTCCATCCACCGGTTCACTCCTCAGATGGCTGCAACATCCAGAGCTGGGCTGATCCAAAGCCAGGAGCTTCCTCTTGGTCCCCCATGTCGGTGCAGGGGCCCAAGGATTTGGGCCATCTTCCACTGCTTTCTCAGGGCATAGCAGAGAGCTGGATTGGAAGAGGAGCAGCAGGTACTTGAACCCGCACCCATGTGGGACACTGTGTGCCACAGGCGGCAGCTTTACCCATTATGCCACAGCACTAAACTCTACTACCAGGGCCAGCGCTGTGGTGTAGCAGGTAAAGTTGCCTCCTGCAGGGCCAGCATCCCATATGGGCACCAGTTCTAGTCTCGGCTACATAGCTTTCTGCTATGGCCTGGGAAAGCAGAAGATGGCCCAAGTCCTTGGGCCCCTGCACCCACATGGGAGACCTGGAAGAAGCTCCTGGCTTTGGATCAGCTCAGCACCAACTGTTGTGACCAACTGGGGAGTGAACCAGTGGATGGAAGACCTCTCTCTCTCTCTCTCTCTCTCTCTCTTTCTGCCTCTCCTTCTCACTCTGTGTAACTCTGACTTTCAAATAAATAAATAAATCTTAAAAAATACAATAAAATAAACTCTACTATCTTAACATTGAAGGTCGATGGATTAAAGACACAGACTTGATCTAATTATGGCACCTGGGCGGTGTGTCAGGTGGGAGGTTTTAGGTCAGGGAGGTGTGCCCTTGGAGGTGGTTCTCAAAGAAATAATTATTAAAGTTCTAGCCAGCTGTTCTCTTACCTGCCTGACTCACCACATAATTATTCTTCCATACCCACCATGACCAGCCTCCATCAGATGCTAGACTATGGGGCCACCTGATTGAGAACTGTGACCTCCAAATTATGCACTGAAATCAAGCCTTTCCAAGAAGGACATTTTAATTGAAAGTATTTTAATGAAAGGAACCAAAAGCAGACTAATAAATTGTTCCTGTGACCTTCTCACCAATCCTTATAAAACTTTGCCTTTGGTGCTTTAATGTGATGGATTGTGTTTGAGGAACTAGTAACCAACATGACAGGCTTAGGTGACCAAGCATTGCTGTGACAGACGTGTGCTCCCTTGAAACACAAACCTGATACACCACAGGAGTCTTGTGAGATGTATGCAGCTCACAGGCCATGAATCTCTCCCCTATTACTCAAAGTAAATAAAATAAAAAGCAAATGATTTGCACATAGAAAGATTTCAGAGACCTAGAGGAAAACTGAAGAACATAGATAGAGATTGTGGTTATATTTTAATTTTTCTTCCACCCAAAGATCACAACTTTGGAAGAGAAATGGGTATGAAGTATCAACAAAGCAGAAGCTAATGCAAGACTCAGCTTCCCAACTCATGACTTTAAGAGATGGCTGAGCCATGGCAACAAACAGAGGAGATTTTATTAGGACAAGCAAGAATGCGAGACAGTAGACTCAAAGTCAAGATCGAATATATGACAGTCAGTGTCGTCAAGAAAATGAAAACCTCATCTAAAATATAGGCTACTGGAAACTAAGAAGCTACCAGACATGACACAGGAAAGGTTCTCAGATGAAAGTTACAGGTAAGGAAGTTAAGATGAGAATATATTGTCATTCCAGAAGGATGGCACCACGAGGGAATTCATACCCCTTCTCCCTTTTTCCTCTTAAAATATCCATGACATTTTCTGTCAAAGGGTAAAAAAAAATTCACATTAACACCCAAAGTGTTTGACAAGAATGTTGAGCATATTTCATATTCTGCAGCAAATGTATACTCTGTCTTAAAAAGTTGGAGAAAATTACAAGTTGGTACCAGCTGCCAACCCAGTCCCAGAACTCTGTCTCCCAGGGGGACATCAAGTCAACAGAGAGAGCAGCATGGCCCAAACACTGGTGGCCAGCTAAGTGCTGACACTGCACCCATAGATGCACAACCAGGCCAGGCACGAGGGACCTCACAGTGCTAAGTTCAGACTTGAGCCCCAGATCCAGTGAGTGCCATTTCTTAGCATCCAAGAGGCTTATGCAGCAATAGCCCAAGCCCCAGCCACACCCTGATGCTGAAGTAGTACTGACAATATCACTACAAGAAGAAAGATGCTGGCTTGACCCTTGCTGCAAATGGAAAGGAACCTTCCTCGTGAGTTTTATTCCATCTTTGGAAACATCTGATATGCTCAAAAGTGGAATGATAGAATAATAAAACTACCTAAATTTAGCACAGACAACAAATCCCAGTTTCAGAAGCAATATTGATGATCCTTTCATTCTGAATAAGGGAAAGACTGAAGTTAGAAATCTGAAAAACACAGAAGCCAACAGCTCTGGTTGTGTTGTAGGCAGGCATAGAGGATAAAATTGATTAGGTTTGTGAGCTGGAAGGACACGCCTTCACCATGCCCCTGTGTGACCTCACGCCCCTACCTAGCCACACCTGTGTACCTACCAGCCAATCAGATTAACTAACCACTCCCCTCTGGAAGTGGATTAAAGCCCTGGGACACGGTGGGCCTGGCAGTTTTTTAGCTTTTTGCCTCTTTTGCCATTGGGGGGGGGGGGGGAGGTTGCTGCCCCTGTGCATCCAGGGCCACCTGCCCCCTGCTTCCTGGCCT
The DNA here is from genome assembly GCF_033115175.1 of Lepus europaeus. Lineage (NCBI taxonomy): Eukaryota > Metazoa > Chordata > Mammalia > Lagomorpha > Leporidae > Lepus > Lepus europaeus. The sequence goes on along the minus strand of NC_084843.1, from coordinate 72,363,699 downwards.
CCATGCTCCTCCACATGGCTGGCTCCTGGTACTCAGTATGAATCCAGATTTCTTTCTCTTTTACATAGGGCCCTCACTCTCTTATGCATTTCTCCCACTGAATAAAAAGCTTAAAAACTTATCATGTTGCCTCGTTCATTTATGCTGGTATTCAGAATTCTTATCTGAATATTAGGCAAGAACCCACACAGGCTTATTAATATTAGGAATTTATTAATAAGCACATGGTGATATCATATGGCACTCCATATTCTGGTATTAGTTGGACCTAAGGATCAAGAATGCTCAAACCCAAATCCAAGGCTTGGACAAGGATGAGCAACAAAAATAAAACTTCAAGACAGACTCCCAGGAAACAAAATCTGACCAAACATGAAAAAAAAACTTAAGACCACAACGACTTCTTCCTTTTACATCTTTTATAAAGTAAGACAATACACTTAAATCACACTATAGAACAATTTAAATGAGGATTGGAAGTAGTTAATGCAATTGACGCTGTAGAAAAATCAATTAGTAAAATAGAAAATGGGCTTCAGAAACATACAGAATGTCAAAGAAATCTACACAGTGGGAAAGAATATGAATAAATGTTTCTAGCATCCACATTCTGCCTGGCTGTCTTGGCTGCTGGGAACACAAATATGAAAAAAACATTTACACCTGCCCTCAGGGTGGTCACAGCCCAGTAAGGAAGGCAGAAGAACAGACCAATAATAATCTAGATGTCATTAAATGATAACACACTACCCTAGAATCACAAGAATACAATTTCTTTTGTAGTATCCACAGATAGTATACAAAAAGAAAGAAAAAAATAAGACACATTAAGAATATCCTATATTTTAAAAAGAAGAAAATGTGCAGGCTTTATTCTCAGGGCACACAATTAATACATCAAAAAAATCTGGAAATAAGGACATTCATCTCCTATTTTAGGGAGAGCCTGTATCACAATGCATGGGATATGCACAGCTATACAAAAAGAGAAACACATGTGCCTTCAATGTTTCCACCATGTCAAAGAGTACCTCAGTGCCATTAGGAGCAGTGATTAGTGAACTACTGGAAAACAAAGACACAGGAAACACTATGATGCAAATAAAAGGTACAACAGCAAATCTAATCAAGAGAAAAGGAAAATCATTTGGAAAAATCATTTTTTAATAAAAGGCATCTCTTCATATCCTGGTTGCATGTTTTATTAATATTATTAAACTATTAAAGAAGAAAGAAAAGGAAACATCTGAGAAAATGACATCTTGAAACCACAAAATACAAAAGCACTGTAATAGAGATCAATAAAGGAGTTGCAATTTTGGATACAATAGGCTAAATACAATCCACCCTTTTTCTAATACTAAATGTAACTGTAAGACCTGGAAAAAATGCATGGAGCAGTAATTTCAGGGACTTGAAAAGTAAACAAGAGGCAGATTAGGGAGGAAGAACAGAATTGAAAGTATCACTAATGGATGGAAGTCTACCAGTTTCCCCAGTAGCATCTGTCAGCCTGCAAAGCCAGCTGAAGCCCATAGCCAGGCATCAGGGTACAGAAAGAGCCCAAGGGCTTTGGCACAATAAACAGAAAAGGGAGTTTCTGGGACTCAGAGAGAAAACAGAAATCTTGATTTTCTTTCTTTCTCCATCTTCTTGAATCCCAGACCCCGGGCATTCTCCTGTAGACTGAAGAACCCAGACCCTGGGGCAAGGGAGCCCTCCTCCACAGAGCCCAGAACCTTGGGCCTTAAGTGCAATTCAAACCTTTATTGGTGTTTTGCGCCCTCTGTCTTGGTGCCACTAGTCTCTGGATGCAGAAGCAGTCACAGAATCACATGGGGGGGGGGGGGGCAGCACCGTGGCTCACTTGGTTAATCCTCCACCTGCGGCGCCTGCATCCCATATGGGTGCTGGGTTCTAGTCCTGGTTGCTCCTCTTCCAGCCCACTCTCTGATGTGGCCCGAGAGGGCAGTGGAGGATGGCCCAAGTGCTTGGGCCCCTGCACCTGCAGGGGAGACCAGGAAGAAGCACCTGGCTCCTGGCTTCAGATTGGTTCACCGTCGGCCATAGCAGCCATTTGGGGAGTGAACCAATGGAAGGAAGACTTTCTCTCTGTCTCTCTCTCTCTCAGTCTATAACTCTACCTGTCAAATAAATAAATAAATAAATAAAAGGATCACATTGGGGAGAGGAGTAACTACAGCCCCAAGAATTAAAAGATTTTTTGAAGGAATTTCTGGGCTCATCCACAGCTGGACACAAGTAGATCTGATCAAGTCAACATAATAAATTTGATAATAAACTAAACAACAGGTCATTGCCCCGATTTCATTTACACACACATACACACACACATACACAGGCTCCAAAGAGCATTACAAAAGCCTTGAAAACTGGATTAACTTTGGACCCACAGCCCCAAGAAGATAGATTGGAACATGTGCCCTAAACCAGGACTGATTACCTAACAAAACAAAAAAACTGCCTTCTCCATAAGATTTGCTTTAAAACTCAGAATTTTATAACACAATATTCAAAATACCCAGGGTGCAATCCAAAATTAATATATGAAGAGCCAGAAACATATCAAGTCACATGGGAGAAAAAAAGCAACAGATGCTAATGCGAAGATATAATTTTTTTTTTAATTTTTTTTTGACAGGCAGAGTGGATAGTGAGAGAGAGAGACAGAGAGAAAGGTCTTCCTTTTTGTCACTGGTTCACCCTCCAATGGCCGCTGTGGCCGGTGCATCTCGCTGATCCGCAGCCAGGAGCCAGGTGCTTCTCCTGGTCTCCTATGGGGGTGCAGGGCCCAAACACTTGGGCCATCATCCACTGCCTTCCCGGGCCATAGCAGAGAGCTGGCCTGGAAGAGGGGCAACCGGGATAGAATCCGGCACCCCGACCAGGACTAGAACCCAGTGTGCTGGCGCCACAAGGCGGAGGATTAGCCTGTTAAGCCACGGCACCGGCCCCAAGATACAAACTCTTAAAATTATCTAACAAAGAACTTAGAGCAGTTAACATTAAAATGCTCCAGCATGTAATTGTGAAATAACTCAGAAACAAATGAACAGAAAATCATACCATAAACAGGAAATATAAAGATTGAATGGAAATATTAAAACAAAAAATAAATGACTACAAAGGAAAAAAAAATTATACCAGAATGGAGATGGCAGAGGAAAGATAACCCAATTAAAAATATATATACTTTCTGAATAGGGAAAAAAGAGACTGAAAAAAAAATTAAGATCTTAGGAACATGTTGGATAATCACAAAAAGTCAACAAAGTCCCAGAGAAGAAAAAATATAAATATGAAAAAATAATAATGTCTGAAATTTCCTGTTTAGGCAAAGACACAACTTACAGATTCAAAACTTTAACAAAACTCAGAGAGGATTCATGTTTTCAAATGCATAAGTGAAACGGCAAAGAAGTAAAGCAATGAATTGGACAGAGATAAGCAACATGTAACCTGTAGGGCACAATGATCCCAACGACTGCGGAACTCCTCATTAGATGGCATTCATTCTCAGGCACTGGCAGGAGAAGAGAGTCAATTTGGAACTCTACAAACAGTGGAAATATTCTTCAGAAAGAACCATGAAATTTAAACTGCCTTTAGATTAAGGGAAACCTAGGAGTATCCTTTGCCAACAAACCTGCTTTTTTTTTTTTAAGATTTATTTATTTATTTGAAAGTCAAGTTACACAGAGAGAGGAGAGGCAGAGTGAGAAAGAGGTCTTATATCCAATGGTTCACTCCCCCAAATGGCTACAACAGCTGGAGCTGCGTCAATCCGAAGCCAGGAGCCAGGAGCCAGGAGCCAGGCGTTTTTTCCAGGTCTCCCATGCAGATGCAGGGGTCCAAGGACTCAGACCATCTTCTACTCCCTTCCCAGGCCATAGCAGAGAGCTGGCTCAGAAGTGGAGCAGCCGGGTCTTGAACAACACCCATATGGGATGCCAGCGCTTCGGGCCAGGGCATTAACCTGCTGCACCACAGCACCGGCCCCCAACAGACCTGCTTTTTAAGAGCTTGTTAACAAGTTCTTCAGAAGAGAATAAAACAGAAGAAACTTAGAACATAAAGAATGAAGGAAGAAAACAAAATGGTAAATACCTGGTAACTATTGTTACCGGTTGAAGAGGGAAGGGCAGTTGCTAGAGCGAGTTTTGTGAGTTCTTTTCCTCAGCTTAGTATAGAAATAAAAAGCTGGGAAACAATTTGCAAAGAGGCAGAAAATGTTATTAGACAGAAAACAAACTTTTATTTGATCAGCAAGTGACAGAAAAAGTGTCTGGTCTGAGAGGAGAGCAGGCAGAGTGCCGAACAGGACACTGGCTTTGAGGAAGTGTCCCGGGTTTTTAAAGCAAATATCACAGAGACCATTTCCTCTCAAGATCCTTAGAACGTGTTTCATGGTTGAAAATTACAATTATCACATTGTGTTATAGAATTTTCAATGCATATTGTAATCAAGTATGGCAATTATAGCTTCAGGGAGGAGAGCAAAGAGACAACATGGTGGTCATATTTCTGTATTCCATTTGAAATTGATAAAATATCAATTATAATTAGACTTAGTGAAGTTAAGTAATTCCAGAGAGAAGTCACTAAAAAACTTTGCAAATCAAAAACTCAGTCGGTAAGTAAAATAGGACACCAAAAAATGCTCAAGTAACACAAGATAATGCAGACACTAGGGGATGGAGGAAAACTAGAAACAGATCTGAAACTGAGTTCCAATTCCCTAATGCCTCTGCTGTACACTTTATCAGGCCTCAGTCTCGCTCCCTTAGCTTATAGTCCCTCTGTATTCACTATAATGATTATGAGTCAATTCTTTATTAAAAATCAACTCCTTAAGTTAAGGAAGACACACATAGGTCAGACTGGCCCCAAAGACCAAATCACACCGGCGCCACAGCTCAATAGGCTAATCCTCCGCCTGCGGTGCCGGCACACCAGGTTCTAGTCCCGGTCGAGGCACCGGATTCTGTCCCAGTTGCTCCTCTTCCAGGCCAGCTCTCTGCTGTGGCCTGGGAGTGCAGTGGAGGATGGCCCAAGTGCTTGGGCCCTGCACCCCATGGGAGACCAGGAGAAGCACCTGGCTCCTGCCTTCGGATCAGCGTGGTACGCTGGCCATAGTGCGCAGGCCGTGCCGGCCATTGGAGGGTGAACCAATGGAAAAGGAAGACCTTTCTCTCTGTCTCTCTCTCTCACTATCCACTCTGCCTGTCAAAAAATAAATAATAAAAAAAGACCAAATCGCAACATGCAGAATTCAATTATCACCTCCACAGTTAATGTCTTAATGCTAGACTCCATTTTGAGATGCTTCTCAACAACATTAGACCTTGATCAAACTAAGCAGTAACAACTAACCGTTATAGTAAACATTTACCAGGAAAAAAAATCAAATTCTTGGGGAGAATATAAAGCAACTAAAATACCCACAAAACCAAAATGCAACAGTGGCTTTATGTTCATTATTTATTTATTTGAAAGACAAAGAAACAGACCTCCTGTCTGCTGGTTCATTACCCAAGAGCAGATGCAGGGCCAGGTTGAAGCCTAAAACTGGGAACTAAAGTTGAATCTCCCACTTAGGTGACAGAAATTCAACTACCTGAGCCATTAGCCTGCTGCCTCCCAAGGTGTTCATTAGCAGCAAGCTGGAATTAGAAGTGGAGCTGGGACTCAATCCCAGGTACTCTGATTAGGGACATGGGTATCCCACGTAGTATTTTACCTACTAAGCCAAATGCCCACTCCAAGCAGCCATTCTAGGAAAGTGGTTTAACCATTTCTTTTCAAGTGAAATATACATTTAGTATACAACCTAGAAATCCATCCCTAGATATTTACTCAAGAGAAATGAAAATATATATTTGCAGAAAAGCTAGTGATAAGTGTTTACAATGGCTATATTCATATTCATCCAAGCCAGGAAATGCCCAAAGTTCTTCAATAGGAAAATAGTGAATATTAGAGGCTAGGAAGGGTAGGGAGGAGGAGGGCAGGGGCAGGTTGAGTAACAGGTATCAGAATACAGTTAGAATAAGTTCCAGTGTTCTACAACACAACAGAGCAGGTACAGTGCAGAGTAACTCACTGTTCTGAAAAGAACCAGAAGACAGGAGCTCTAAGGCTCTAAACAAAAAATACAAGGATATGGAAATGCTCATTACCCCGATTTGGTTATTACATACTGTATACAAGTATTGAATTAGAATACTGTATCCAGGGAGGCGGAGCCAAGATGGCGGATAGTGAGGACGTGTGCCTTAGTTTGGGAAAATAAACTCTCATAAAAGTGGAATTACTGTAGCCTCAGGAAAAGACTCAAAAAAAAAAAACTGCAGAGGAGACGCTTCCGGACCTTGTGGATGAGACACGGAGGACTTACAGGGAACCCACCGCGTGGAAAACCAACCGAGACGAGACGAGCGGGAGAGGAGCCAGAGCCACAGAATCTCGCCAGCGCGGGAACGGAGGTCGGTAAGACAAAGACCTGAGAAGTCCGAGACACTGGGGGGAGGGGGAACAGAGGCCTCTCCCTTCACTCACCAAGCAAAACAAAGAGCACCGCGATTTTACATATGTAAAGCTCAGCCAAACTCAGTATCATTAGCGAAACTGGAGAACACATTGAGGGCTGCATAAACCCTGTGTATGTTCCCAGGCATAAATCAAACGAATACCCACAGAGGCTAGATTTCAACTACCCTCAACTCCACTCCCAACTGAGTCAAAAGAAAAAAAAAAAAAAAAAAAAAGAGAGAGAGAGAGAGAGAGAGAGAGAGCGTCCCAGCAAGGAGCAAGTAATCCGGGAGAGTCGCTCTTTACACAGCCTTAAACCTCAAGAAACAAGCATAGCTCTCTAGCCACACCCATCACAGCCCCTAAGGCTCCAACAAAACAGACAGCTCACTCAGAGGCACAGTATAACGAGAGAAAAAAACAAAAACCAAAACCAAAACAAAAACACCACAAACTATCTCTAACATGCCAAGCAAGAAACATAGAAGCGGAGGTACCAAAGATAAGGATAGCACTATGACGCCCCCAAGTGAACAAGACACGCCAATGCAAGATTATGAAGAGGAACAGTTAGAGCAAATGCACGAAGCAGATGGCAAAAATTTCATAAGAACATTAAGAAGTTCTCAAAAACAAATTCTTGAACTACAGAAATCCTTAATGGACAAGATAGAAAATCTCTCCCGTGAAAATGAAATATTAAGGAGGAATCAAAATGAAATGAAAAAATTAGTGGAACAGGAAACTGCAGTACTGGCAAAAAATCTCAATGAAATGAAGAACTCAATAGATCAAATGGCAAACACATTAGAGAGCCTTAAAAACAGAATGGATGAAGCAGAAGAGAGAATATCGGAATTAGAAGACAGAGAACAGGAAAGGAAACAGTCAAATCAAAAAAAAGAAGAAGAAATCAGTAATCTAAAAAATACTGTTAGGAATCTACAGGATACTATTAAAAAACCCAACATTCGGGTTCTAGGAGTTCCTGAAGGCATGGAAAGGGAGAAAGGATTAGAAGGCCTTTTTAGTGAGATACTAGCAGAAAATTTCCCAGGTTTGGAGAAGGACAGAGACATCCTAGTACAGGAAGCTCAGAGAACCCCTAATAAACATGATCAAAAGAGATCCTCACCAAGACACGTCGTAATCAAACTCACCACAGTGAAACACAAAGAAAAGATCCTAAAATGTGCAAGAGAGAAACGCCAGATTACTCTCAGAGGATCTCCAATTAGACTTACAGCTGATTTCTCATCAGAAACCCTACAAGCCAGGAGAGAATGGCGAGATATAGCCCAGGTACTAAGAGAGAAAAACTGCCAGCCCAGAATATTATATCCTGCAAAGCTCTCATTTGTGAATGAAGGTGAAATTAAGACCTTTCACAGCAAACAGAAATTGAAAGAATTTGTCGCCACTCGTCCAGCCCTGCAAAAGATGCTTAAAGATGTGTTACATACAGAAACACAGAAACACGGTCACCAATATGAAAGAAGGTAAAGGAAGGAAACCTCAGAGCAAAAGATCACAAGAAGCTCAAACCAGATATTAGAAAATATCTTTGGCAAATGGCAGGGCAAAGTTACTCCTTCTCAATAGTCACATTGAATGTTAATGGCTTGAACTGTCCAGTTAAAAGACACCGATTGGCCGATTGGGTTAAGGACCAAAACCCATCCTTTTGCTGCTTACAAGAAACCCATCTATCCAACAATGATCCATACAAGCTGAGAGTGAAAGGCTGGAAAAAGATATACCACGCCAACAGAAATGAAAAGAGAGCGGGCGTAGCCATCTTAATATCGGACAACATAAACTTTACCACAAAAACTGTTAGGAGAGACAAAGAGGGGCACTATATAATGATTAAGGGATCCATTCAACAGGAAGATATAACGATTATCAACGTATATGCACCTAATTACAGGGCACCAGCCTATTTAAAAGACTTGTTAAGGGACTTAAAGGGAGACTTAGACCCTAATACAATAGTACTGGGGGACTTCAATACTCCACTCTTAGAGATAGACAGATCAACAGGACAGAAGATCAACAAGGAGACAGTAGATTTAAATGACACTATAGCCCAAATGGATCTAACAGACATCTACAGAACATTTCATCCTACATCTAAGGACTTTACATTCTTCTCAGCAGTACATGGAACCCTCTCTAGGATTGACCACATACTAGGCCATAAAGCAAGTCTCAGCAAATTCAAAAGAATTAGAATCATACCATGCAGCTTCTCAGACCACAAAGGAATGAAATTGGAAATTGGCAACTCAGGAATCCCTAGAGCACGTGCAAACACATGGAGATTGAACAACATGCTCCTGAATGAACAATGGGTCATAGAAGAAATTAAAAGAGAAATCAAAAATTTTCTGGAAGTAAATGAGGATAACAGCACAACATACCAAAACCTATGGGATACAACAAAAGCAGTGTTAAGAGGAAAGTTTATATCAATAGGTGCCTACATCAAGAAATTGGAAAGGCACCAAATAGATGAGCTTTCAAGTCACCTCAAGGATCTAGAAAATCTGCAGCAAACCAAACCCAAACCCAGTAGGAGAAGAGAAATAATTAAAATCCGAGAAGAAATCAACAAGATTGAATCCAAAAAAACATTACAAAAAATCAGCCAAACGAGGAGCTGGTTTTTTGAAAAAATAAACAAAATTGACACCCCATTGGCCCAACTAACTAAAAAAAGAAGAGAAAAGACCCAAATCAATAGGATCAGAGATGAAATGGGAAATGTAACAACAGACGCCACAGAAATAAAAAGAATCATCAGAAATTACTACAAGGACTTGTATGCCAGCAAACAAGAAAATCTATCAGAAATGGACAGATTCTTGGACACATACAACCTCCCTAAATTGAGCCAGGAAGACATAGAAAACCTAAACAGACCAATAACTGACACAGAAATTGAAACAGTAATAAAGGCCCTCCCAACAAAGAAAAGCCCAGGGCCAGATGGATTCACTGCTGAGTTCTACCAGACATTTAGAGAAGAACTAACTCCAATTCTTCTCAAACTATTCAGAGCAATCGAAAAAGAGGGAATCCTCCCAAATTCCTTCTATGAAGCCACCATCACCTTAATTCCTAAGCCAGAAAGAGACGCAACACTGAAAGAGAATTACAGACCAATATCCCTGATGAACATAGATGCAAAAATTCTCAATAAAATTCTGGCCAATAGAATGCAACAACACATCAGAAAGATCATCCACCCAGACCAAGTGGGATTCATCCCCGGTATGCAGGGATGGTTCAACATTCGCAAAACAATCAACGTAATACACTACATTAACAGACTGCAGAAGAAAAACCATATGATTCTCTCAATAGACGCAGAGAAAGCATTTGATAAAATACAACACCCTTTCATGATGAAAACTCTAAGCAAACTGGGTATGGAAGGAACATTCCTTAATACAATCAAAGCAATATATGAAAAACCCACGGCCAACATCCTATTGAATGGGGAAAGGTTGGAAGCATTTCCACTGAAATCTGGTACCAGACAGGGATGCCCTCTCTCACCACTGCTATTCAATATAGTTCTGGAAGTTTTGGCCAGAGCTATTAGGCAAGAAAAAGAAATTAAAGGGATACAAATCGGGAAGGACGAACTCAAACTATCCCTCTTTGCAGATGATATGATTCTTTATTTAGGGGACCCAAAGAACTCTACTAAGAGACTGCTGGAACTCATCGAAGAGTTTGGCAAAGTAGCAGGATATAAAATCAATGCACAAAAATCAACAGCCTTTGTATACACAGGCAATGCCACGGCTGAGGAAGAACTTCTAAAATCAATCCCATTCACAATAGCTACAAAAACAATCAAATACCTTGGAATAAACTTAACCAAAGACGTTAAAGATCTCTACGATGAAAACTACAAAACCTTACAGAAAGAAATAGAAGAGGATACCAAAAAATGGAGAAATCTTCCATGCTCATGGATTGGAAGAATCAACATCATCAAAATGTCTATCCTCCCAAAAGCAATTTATACATTCAATGCAATACCCATCAAGATCCCGAAGACCTTCTTCACAGATCTAGAAAAAATGATGCTGAAATTCATATGGAGACACAGAAGACCTCGAATAGCCAAAGCAATCCTGTACAACAAAAACAAAGCCGGAGGCATCACAATACCTGATTTTAGGACATACTACAGGGCAGTTGTTATCAAAACAGCATGGTACTGGTACAGAAACAGATGGATAGACCAATGGAACAGAATAGAAACACCAGAAATCAATCCAAACATCTACAGCCAACTTATATTTGACCAAAGATCCAAATCTAATCCCTGGAATAAGGACAGTCTATTCAATAAATGGTGCTGGGAAAATTGGATTTCCACGTGCAGAAGCTTGAAGCAAGACCCATACCTATCACCTTACACAAAAATTCACTCAACATGGATTAAAGACTTAAATCTACGACCCGAAACCATCAAATTATTAGAGAGCATTGGAGAAACCCTGCAAGATATAGGCACAGGCAAAGACTTCCTGGAAAATACTCCAAAAGCACAGGCAGTCAAAACCAAAATTAACATTTGGGATTGCATCAAATTGAGAAGCTTCTGTACCTCGAAAGAAACAGTCAGGAAAGTGAAGAGGCAACCAACAGAATGGGAAAAAATATTCGCAAATTATACTACAGATAAAGGATTGATAACCAGAATCTACAAAGAAATCAAGAAAAACCACAACAACAAAACAAACAACCCACTTAAGAGATGGGCCAAGGAACTCAATAGACATTTTTCGAAAGAGGAAATCCAAATGGCCAACAGACACATGAAAAAATGTTCAAGATCACTAGCAATCAGAGAAATGCAAATCAAAACCACAATGAGGTTCCATCTCACCCCGGTGAGAATAGCTCACATTCAGAAATCTACCAACAACAGATGCTGGAGAGGATGTGGGGAAAAAGGGACACTAACCCACTGTTGGTGGGAATGCAAACTGGTTAAGCCACTATGGAAGTCTGTCTGGAGATTCCTCAGAAACCTGAACATAACCCTACCATACAACCCAGCCATCCCACTCCTTGGAATTTACCCAAAGGAATTTAATTTGGCAAATAAAAAAGCCATCTGCACATTAATGTTTATTGCAGCTCAATTCACAATAGCTAAGACCTGGAACCAACCCAAATGCCCATCAACAGTAGACTGGATAAAGAAATTATGGGACATGTACTCCATAGAATACTATACAGCAGTAAGAAACAATGAAACCCAGTCATTTGCAACAAGATGGAGCAATCTGGAAAACATCATGCTGAGTGAATTAAGCCAGTCCCAAAGAGACAAATTTCATTTGTTTTCCCTGATCGGTGACAACTGAGCGCCAAAGAGAAAACCTGTTAAGTGAAATGGACACTATAAGCAACAATGAACTGATCAGCTCCTGTCCAGACTTTAGATGTACAATGTAATACTCTATCCTTTTTAGTATTCGTTGTTGTTGTTGTTGTTCTAGTACTATTGGTTGAACTCAGTAATTAACACACAATTATTCTCAGGTGTTTAAATTTTAACTGAAAAGTGATCCCTGTTAAATCTAAGAGTGGAAAAAGAGAGGGAGGAGGTAAACAATTAGGAACATGCTCAATCGGACTGGCTGCAAATGGGGGAGTTAGAAATGTGCAGGGGATTCCAACACAATTCCATCAAGATGGCATGTACCAATGCCATCGCACTAGTCCAAGTGATCAATTTCAGCTCACAATTGATAGCTCTGATAGGTCTAAGAGTCAAAGAGATCACACAAACAAGATAAGTATCTGCTAATACTGATAGAATCAAAAAGGGAGAGAAAGATCCAACATGGGAAGTGGGATACACAGCAGACTCATAGGATGGCAGATGTCCTAAACAACACTCCGGCCTCAGAATCAGCCCTCAAGGCATTCAGATCTGGATGAAGAGCCCATGAGAGTATAGCAGGCATGGAAAGCCAAGATACCATGGGAAAAAAAAAAAAAGACCTAAGTGAATGATCTCTGTGAGTGAGATCCCAGTGGAAAGAACGGGGCCATCAAAGAAGGAGGTACCCTTCTCTGAAGGGAGGAGAGAACATCCACTTTGACTATGACCCTATCGGAATAAGATCAAAGTCAGCGAACCCTAAAGGCTTCCATAGCCCTTGCAACTCATGACTAGAGCCCAGGGAGATTACTGACGCCATGAACAGGAGTGTCAAATTGTTAAGTCAGCAACAGGAGTCACTGTGTACTTACACCCCATGCGGGATCTGTCCCCAATGTGTCGTCTAAAGCCAAGTGATGCTACGACTGGTACTGAAACAGTATTTTTATACTTTGCGTCTCTGTGTGGGCGCAGACTGATGAGGTCTTTGCTAATTATATACTGAAGTGATCTTCTGTATATAAAGAGAATTGGAAATGAAAAAAAAAAAAAAAACAACCTGGTGTTAAAATGGAAATGGCATAGAAAATTAATTATTTTGAAAAAAAATTATGTAGGATCTCTGTCTTTAATGTCCTGTACATTGCTATTTTATGCTATAATGAGTAATCCAATGGTAGTTTTTTCACTTGATGTTGCTATATGGGCAAAATGTTGAAATCTTTACCTAATATATACTAAACTGATCTTCTGTATACAAAAAGAATTGAAAATGAATCTTTACACGAATAGAGGGGGAAAGGGAGCGGGAGGGGGGAGGGTTGCGGGCGGGAGGGAGGTTATGGGAGGGGGGAAGCCATTGTAACCCACAAGCTATACTTTGGAAATTTATATTCATTAAATAAAAGTTTAATTAAAAAAAAAAAAAAAAAAAAAAGAATACTGTATCCAGCCGGCACTGCGGATCACTTGGCTAATCCTCTGCCTGCGATGCCGGGACCCCAGGTTCTAGTTCTGATTGGGGTGCCAGATTCTGCCCAGGTTGCAGCTCTTCCAGTCCAGCTCTCTGCTGTGGCCCAGGAAGGCAGTGCAGGATGGCCCAAGTGCTTGGCCATTGCACCCGCATGGGAGACCAGGAGGAAACACCTGGCTCCTGGCTTTGGATCGGCACAGCACACAGGCCATGGCAGCCATTTCTGTCTCTCTCTCTCTCACTCACTGTCTAACTCTGCCTGTCAAAAAAAAGAATATTATAATCCATAAATATTGTATGTCCATTGAAATCAACATTTTAAAGATAAAAATGAGCAGAAGTCTTGAACACTTCATGATGGAATGCTGTGAATGGACAAGAAGCCCCTCTTTGCAGGCCACAATAAAAGTGCTGGGCATCATTAGTCATTAGAGAAATGCATATTAAGACCACATGGTGGGAGCAGCACTGTGGCACAGTGGGTTAAGGCCCTGGCCTGAAACACCAGCATCCTATATGGGCACCATTTTGAGACCTGGCTGCTCCACTTCTGATCCAGCTCTCTGCTATGCCCTGAGAAAGCAGTGGAAGATGGTCCAAGTCCTTGGGCCCCTGCACCCACATGGGAAACCTGGAAGAAGCTCCTGGCTCCTGGCTTCAGATCGGTGCAGCTCCAGCCATTGCAGCCAACTGGGGAGTGAACCAGTGGTTGAAAGACCTCTCTCTCTCTCTTCCTCTCTCTCTCTCTGCCTCTCCTCTCTATGTATAACTCTGACTTTCAAATAAATAAATAAATCTTTTTTTCAAAAAAGACCACGTGGGGTACTCTTACACAATACAATGGCTAGTGTAAAACTGATGGCCCTGAATGTGGGCAAGGATGGGGAGAAAACAGAATTCCCAAACATCACCGTAGAGTATAAAATGGTACAACCACATTGTAAACCACTTTAGCAAGTTCTTCAAAAACATTACACCTACTCTAGAACCCAGCTATTTTACTGGTAGGTGCATTTCCCCCAGAACAATGAAAATGCACATCCACAGGCAGACTGGGACAAGATCACATATAACAGCCACCTTTGCTCATCACAGCCAAACACGGGAAACCACACACATGGCCATCAGAGTAAGAAGGGGTTGCCAGCTGCCAACACGGGTCTGCTCACATCCTGCAGGGTGCTCAGCCATCACAGGGAACACACGAGGGTTCTGTGCAGCAGCAAGCATGGCTGAGCCACAGGCTCTGGAAGCAACATGACATATCATTCCATTAACAGGACGCTCCAGAACAGACAAAACCCATGGCTGGTAAAAGACTTCAGGAGTAGAGAGCAAGTGTGAGGGGGCTGCAAAAATTGACAGGAAACTGGGATAAAATCTCAGTTTATGTTGGTGCAAAACTTTTTGAAAGCCATGTGTACAAGGAAGCTTCTAAAAGATCAGGTAAAGCGTGTATAAGAAATGACGCATGGATTTCAAAACTGTTTTGCATCAAAGTAAGCTTACATTTTAATTCCAGTTTTTCTAGAAACTTTTTTTTTTGACAGGCAGAGTTAGACAGTGAGAGAGAGAGAGACAGAGAGAAAGGTCTTCTTTCCGTTGGTTCACCCCCAAAATGGCCGCTACGGCCGGCGCGCTGCGCCGATCTGAAGCCAGGAGCCAGGTGCTTCCTCCTGGTCTCCCATGAGGGTGCAGGGCCCAAGCACCTGGGCCATCCTCCACTGCCCTCCTGGGCCACAGCAGAGAGCTGAACTGGAAGAGGAGCAACCGGGACAGTATCCGGCGCCCCAACCGGGACTAGAACCCTGGGTGCTGGCGCCGCAGTCGGAGGATTAACCAAGTTAGCCGCGGCGCCGGCCGACACTACAAGATTTTAAAAAGAAACACACACATACACACACACACACACCATACCCACAGGGCCCTATCATAACTCCCTGGAAGGGCTGAAAAGGGCAAAGGTGAGCCAAAGGCCAGGTGTTGTGGACAAGAAGCAATCAGGACTCACACACTGCTGGCGGGAAGGCGCATCTACACCTGAGACAGCAGGCTCAAGGTTGAACACGCGCACTCAGTGACACAGCCCCTCCGGTTCCTACGGGAACGCGTGTGCCTGCGCGGACACAGGGTGCTGCCGTCAGGATCTGCTGCAGACATTCACAGAGGAGCTGCACTAGAACGCGGACAGAACGACTCCAATGGCCACGGACGCAGGAACGCTAGAGCCGCGGGAATGAGCCTTCCATGGGCCACCGGAAGAGTGCAGACGACCCTCACAAAGACAACGCTGCCCCACAAAAGCAAGACACACATATCCGGGAAAAATAAAACTGGGCCTCAGAAGACCAGAGCGGTGGTGGGACACAGCCCAAGAGGGAGTCCTGGGTTTCAGTACGGCTCTGTTTTACGTTCATCGGACACTAGGGCCACGTGTGCTGGGCCTGTGACAGTCCAGCAGCCGTACACCGAGGAATTCCGCAGACTCACTGCATGCACGCGTCACACTTCAGTACGGTTCAGGAAAGAGAGGCGGGATGGCCTCTTCTCACTGAGGCGCCACGGGACTTCCGGCCACAAAATGTTCACAGGGCCGGCAGGAAAAGTTCTGTCTGCCTCCCCCCGTCCTCCTTCCTCTCTCTTCTCTGTCTCCTGCTCTCTCTCCCCCTCTCCGCCTCTCTTCCACACCCTCCTTCCTCCATCAAGCTTCCCTGTAGGAGGGGGAAATACCCGTTTCTCAGGAACAAAACTGGAAGTCCTGAGGTGAAAACTCACGGGAGCCGCCGTGGAGAACCGCTGGGGCCCCCGCAGGAATCATGAGGAGAGTTCCCGCGCGTCCCCGAAAACGGCGAGGCCGCCACGGGCCTGACCCTGGGCTGGGCGGGCTCTTTCCCAGCCTCGGACAGCAGCATCCTGGCGGCTCCTGGCCGGTTCTTCTACGCTCAGGCTGGAACCCAGGCGACGCGCGCTGGAGCAGGGGGTCACGCGCCAGCAGCACTTCCGGGTCACAGCGTCCCGCCGGGGAGCGCTGCCCACGGGGTGGGCGTCCAGGCGCAGCCACTGTCCCCCGGGGCGCTGCCCGCCTCCCACATCTGTGCGCAGGTGCGCTTCCGGCTGCTCCGCCCTTGGGATCCAGGGAGGCTGCAGGTGCTGGATCAAGTACTTGCCACTTGAATGCTGCAACCGACACAGCTGCCCCAGAGTTCTCGTGTGGTTGTCGTCCCTGGACCCAGAGGCCCTGTCCATGGCTGGGGAGGAAGGGATGAAGAAGAAAGGTCTTCAGCCCAAAGGAGAAGCAAAATGGAGCCACACAGACTGCGGGCCTCAGCAGCTGCCCGGGTCCTTGGCCAAGGTGGGCAAATGGTGGGTGGGTTGCAGAGTCTGACACAGTGGAGTGCTGGTGCCGAGAGACCAGAGTCCTGCAGAGAATGGCCAGGTCAGGGTGAGGCATGGGCAAGCAGCAGCATGGAAGGGACAGTCACCAGGCTCAGGCACAAAGGCAGTGGCTGCCCTGCCCATCCCAAGGCCTCCAGGACTCCGGGTGGACCTGGAAGGCTGCTCTCAGGGAAAACCTGGAGGGCTGCTCTCCCCCAGGCTGAGACTGGGCAGGAACCAGGGACCGCTGGGCTGACTGGCCAAGGTGTGCCCGCCTGCTTGTCAGGAAGCCTGACCTCTTGGCTCCCACTCCCACCCCCAGGGCTGCCCTCAGTGAAATTCCAGCTAGGACTGCCTTTCAGTGTGAGTTGTTAAAGGAAGCTCTTTGGGCCCTCGCAGAGTGCTCAGAGTGCAGTGGGGAGGGAAAGAAACTTTCCTTCCGGTTAGACAATGGGAAGGACTGACTGAGCCGCCTCAGCTCCCACCTCTGGCAGACCCAATTGCTGCAGACAGAAACGGATGCCTTGGTCACCCTTGGGGAGACCCCCCACCTGCACCTCAGATCTTTCCCAAGGCAAGCCGAGGTGCTACCAAAGGCTGGAGTCCACTCTTCTCAGCCAGAAAAATGGTCTGGTGACCTCCAAGAGGCTGTTGAATCAGGCCTGTTTATTACTTATGGATGTATTTTAAGTGGCAAAAATGACATGTATTTATCACATACAGCACACTATTTTGAAATACATGCACATTTTGGAATGGCTAAATGAGTTAATTGACATGAATTATCTCAATACACTTACCTTTTTTGTGATGAGAACACTTAAAATTTACTCCTAGTAAATCCTCAAGAATACAATTTGTTCCCATGGTCTTCATGTTATACAATAGATGATTTTTTAATTTATTCCTCCTATTTACCTGAAATTTTGTATCATTTTATCAACATCCTGCCAACAGGCAGGCCCTGCTTGACCCTGCTATTCCACCCTCTACTTCTTTGAGTTTGGTTTTCTTACGTTCCACATGTTACAGCATGTGGAGTTTGTCTTTCTGTGCTTGGCGTATTTTAGTTACCATAATCACCACCAGGCTCATCCAAGTTTCATAAATCACAGCCTGTAATTCCAATTTAAAAAGAAATTATTTATTTATTTGAAAGGCAGAGTTGGAGAGAGAGAGAGAGAGAGAGAGAGAGAGAGAGAGAATATTCTATCTGCTGCTTCACTCCCCAAATAGCCATAACAACCAGGGCTGGGCCAAGCCAAAGCCAGGGACCAGGGACTAGGAGCTTCTTCTGGTTCTCCCACATGAGTTCAGGGGTCTAAGGACTTGGGCCATCCTCCACTGCTTTCCCAGGTGCACTTGCAGGGAGCTAGAGCAGAAGTGGAGGAGCCGGGTCTTGAACTGGCACCTATATAGGATGTTGGCACTGCAGGCTGTGGCTTAACCTACTGCGCCACAGCACTGGCCCCTGTTGTTCCTTTTAAAGTAATATTCCATTTTGTGTGTATACTACATTGTCTTTATCCATTCATCCATTGATAGACACCTGGATAGAGTCTATATCTTGGCTACTGCAAAATTGTACCACAATGAACATGGGCATGCAGACACTCTTTAACATACTGATTTCCTTTTCCAGTGGTGGCATTGCTACGTACATACTTTAGCTCTATTTTAATTTTTTGAGGAACAACCATACTATTTTCCATAGTGGTTGTACTAATTTACATCCCCACCAACAGAGTATGAGCACTTCCCTTTCTCCACATCTCCTCCAATATATTATCCTTTTCCTTTTTGTGGCAGCCACTCTAACAGGTGTGACATGACATCTCATGGTGGTTTTAATCTGCATTGTCTGATGAATAGAGATGTTGAATTTGTTTTCATATACATGTTAGCTATTTGTACATCTTATTTTGACAAATTTCTAGTCAGGTCCTTTGCCCATTTTTCAGTTGAGTTATTGATTTGGTTACTATTTAATATGAGCGCCTTATCTGTTTGATATTGACCCCTTACTAGATGTATGGTTTGCAACTGTTTTGCCTTACTCTGTTGATTGTTTTCTTGTATGAGGTAATCCCATTTGTCTCATTTGTGTTTGTTACCTGTGCTTTGAGGTTCATATCCCAAATAATCATTGCCCAGACTAGCTTTTTCCTATGTTTCCCTCCATTAGATTTCACAGTTTCAAGTCTTACATTTATGTTCTGTGAGATAAAAGTCTGACTTCATTTTTCTGTGTGTAGTTACCCAGTAGTCCCAACATTCCATATTGAAGAGACTGTCCTTTCTCAGTTATGTGTTCTTGGCAATTTTTTTGAAAATAAATTGATCATAAACATTCTGATTTATTTCTATGATCTCTGTTATGTTCTATTGTGTCTATTTTTATACCGGTACAATGTTTTGATTACTATATCATTCTGTATATTTTGAAACTTAGTAGTGTGATGCGTCCAGCTTTATTCTGTTTGCTCAAGATGGCTTGGTGATTTAAGGCTCCTGCAGTTTCCTATGAATTTTAAGATTATTTCTTATATTTCTATGGAAAATATTACTGGAATTTTGATCAGCCCTTGTCCTGACTGTTGATGTATAACTTAATATTTTATCCCTTCTAGTACTTTTTTGTTCTACTTAATACTATTGGTTGAACTCTGTAATTAACACACAATTATTCTTAGGTGTTTAAATTTAACTGAAAAGTGATCTCTGTTAAATATAAGAGTGGAAATAAGAGAGGGAGAAGATGTACAGTTTGGGACATGCTCAAGCTAACTTGCCCTAAATGGTAGAGTTAGAAATGTGCCAGGGGATTCCAATTCAATCCCATCAAGGTGGCATGTTCCAATGCCATCTTACTAGTCCATTTGATCAATTTCAGTTCACAATTGATCATAATGATAGATCTAAGAGTCAAAGGTATCACAAAAACAAGACTAATGTCTGCTAATACTAACTGATAGAATTAAAAAGGGAGAAAACGATCCAACATGGGAAGTGGAATACACAGCAGACTCATAAAATGGCAGATGTCCTAAACAGCACTCTGGCCCTTAAGGCATTCAGATCTGGCTGAAGAACCCATGAGAGTATTATAAGCATAGAAAGCCAGGACACTCTGGCAAAAAACAAAAAACAAAACAAAAACAAAACAAAACAAAAAAAAACCTAAATGAAAGATCTCTGAGAGTGAGATCCCAGCAGAAAGAACGGGCCATCAAAGAAGGAGGTACCTTTCTCTGAAGGGAAGAGAGAACTTTCACTTTGACTATGACCTTGTCTAAATAAGATTGGATTTGGTGAACTCAAAAGGCTTCCACAGCCTTGGAAACTCACGACAAGAGCCTAGGGAGATTACTGATGCCATAAACAAGAGTGTCAATTTGTCAAGTCAACAACAGGAGTCACTGTGCAATTTGCACTTACTCCTCATGTAGGATCTCTGTCCTTAATGTGTTGTTCAATGTGAATTGTGCTATAACTAGTATTCAAACAGTATTTTGCACTTTGTGTTTCTGTGTGGGTGCAAACTGTTGAAATCTTTACTTAATATATACTAAATTGATCTTCTGTATATAAAGATAATTGAAAATGAATCTTAATGTAAATGGAATGGGAGGGTTGCAGGTAGGAGGGAAGTTATGGGGCGGGGAAGCCATTGTAATCCATAATCCATAAGCTGAATTTTGGAAATTTATATTTATTAAATAAAAGTTTAAAAATAAGAATTTCATTGAATCTATAGATTGGGTAGGATGGACATTTAAACAGTATTACTAATTCTTCCAATCCGAAGTCATAAAATATCTTTTCATTTATTTGTGTCTTCCTCCATTTCCATTATACAAGTTTTTCACCCCCTTGATTAAATTTTTCCTATTTTTTGGTAGCTATTGTCCATGGAGTTTTCTTCATTCCTCTTTTGGACAGTTTGTTATCAGTGTGTAGAAACTTCTGTAGTCTTTGTTGCTGATTCTTCATCCTGCAAATTTACTGAATTTATTTTTGGTGCTAACAATTGGAGAGTAGTATTCAGTGTTTTCTACATGTAAGATTATGTCATGGGGCCAGCACTGTGGCTCAGCAGATTAACACCCTGGCCTGAAGTGCCGGCATCCCATATGGATGCTGGTTTGAGTCCCAGCTGCTCCTCTTCCAATCCAGCCCTCTGCTATGGCCTGGGAAAGTAGAAGATGGACCAAGTCCTTGGGCCCCTGCACCCATGTGGGAGACCTGGAAGAAGCTCCTGGATCCTGGCTTCAGATTGGCACAGCTCTGGCTGTTGCAGCCAATTGGGGAGTG